>NW_028270151.1:57741741-58366741 GCF_037043375.1 Chiloscyllium plagiosum
ATGACAGAGGGGACACTACACTAGAAGTAGAATTGCACATTCCTTAATGTATTGCTACTATACATCATCACTCACCTGTTATTGTCACTGCAGCAACAAGATTCAGAATGCATAGGCTACATGTCCTTAGCGTCATGCCATGTTAGAAACTTGTCTGAAAGAGTTCATCTACTTCCGTAACACCCAGTAAATAATGATCACTTTACCTAACTCAGATCTATTAGAGTTGCAAAGAAGACTCGTATGGGACTGGAAAGGTAAACCTTGTTTCTTTCCCATGAGATGATGCGAGACCTGTTGAGTTTCATTAGCCTGTGCTGTCTCTATTTCAGACCTTGATTATCGACAGTGCTTTACTTTTATCAGATCTATTAGAAGCAGGGGTCAATTAAGTCCTGCCTGGCTTGTTGTGATAAATGCATCACCAATCCATCATGCTGAAGGTAGGACGTTTCTCCTGCTCAAAGTCATCAGCTTCCTCCTCAGAAGATTGCTGCCACTCTCCCAGCTCTTCAGCAGCCATCGAATGCTCTCTTTGCCTGCTCCAATTGTGCAGACCACAACATGCAAGGATTACATGACAGACTTTTTCAGGATTGCACTGCAAGGCAATGCCCAAACCCAGAACAATCCAATCATTGCAAAACCATCTTCAAGAAGCCTATCATCTCCTCCATGATGCCCCTGTATAATGCAGCCCATTATACAAACATTTGGCATCAGTCAGGAGCTTGAGTAATGGAATCAGGAGCCATGTTTGTGGAGGGTACCCTTGTCTCTCAGGAACCATCCTTCTAAGGCATCTGGCCATTGGTATTAGGTAGAAACATGAGAGTATCGTTAGAGAGAAGAAGGTTGAGAGGTGACTTAATAGAGACATTCAAGATAATCAGAGGGTAAGATAGGGTGCACAGGGAGATCCTTTTTCCAAGTATGGGGATGGCAAACATGAGAGGACACAACTTTAAAGTGAGGGGAGATAGGTATAAGACAGATGTCAGAGATAGTTTCTTTACTCAAAGCGTAGTAAGGGTATAGAATGCTTTGCCTGCAATGGTAGTAGATTTGCCAAGTTTAAGTGCATTTAAGTCGTCATTGGACAGGCATATGGAATAGTGTAGGTGGGATGGGCTTCAGATTAGTATGACAGGGCGGCGCAACATCGAGGGCCGAAGGGCCTGTACTGTGCTGTAATGTTCTGTGTTCTATATTCTATGTAATAAAGGCCTCATGTCAGCTCTCAAGGTAGCTGACACAAATCTCCAAGATGTGGTACCGATCATCAGAGATTACTTGTTCCATTTAATCAAGGCATACTTTTCGATTTATGAAGCACATTATGAAATGGTGCTTTCAACATAAAATGTGTCCAGCTTATAGTGCCAGGCACCAGGGGAAGCAGCTATGTTGGCAAAGCCTACTGCCTGGGCTGCAACACTGAGCTCATCATGTAGAAATGAGACAAAGTGCTGTGATCAGACACAAATTACATCAGTGACAGCCTTAAAACGTTGTGAGTTGAGAGTTGAGAGATCCCACACAGGGACCCAGTGGATTGTTGGGAACAGTCTGTTATATAACTAGTTATTGCAGCCATCAGCTTGATGGCCACACACTCCTTCAGATCAAAATGGGATGGTCACTGATCTCTCCAGATCAGAACAGGATGGTAACACACCTCTTCAGATCACAATAAGATAGCTACCCATCCCTCCAGGTCACAATAAGATAGCCACCCACCCCTCAGATAACAATAAGATGGCCACCCACCCCTCAGATAACAATAAGATGGCCACCCATCCCTCAGATCACAACAATACCATGGCCACCCAACCATTCAAATCTCAATAAGATGGCCACCCGTGCCTCTACATCACAAGTTCTGCTCCAGGAGATGACATGTGACAGTATCTGGGGGCATTTTGTGGATTCATAGTGTCTTGCTCATCTGGAGGAGATGGCATTATGGATAATAGACTCTGCATCTTCTTCACATGGAGTTGCTGCTGGTCCTGGGCTTACTGATGCACATGTTGCCACATAATTGCACCATGGCCACAGCAATGATAACCAATTATCTGGATATTGGTTGTGAGTCCAATGAACCCACATGGTGATTATTATACACAAAACAGCTCCTTAGCAATGTGAGCAGTCAGCATTCATATCACACTAAAATGACAATTTAGCACAGTCCTCAGCATAGTGGAAACATGAAGGACTCTTACAAGTAAATCCATGGGATTCCTCAAAAAGTTATTTGATGTCATGAACCATTCTCTGATGTATACAGGTCAAGGCATGCCACACAAATATAGTAGGAGTTTGCAAATCTACTAGGTTTACTGAAACCTTTTCTATAATTCCACTGCTCCCAGTTCACCCAAGAAAGTCAGCATCACAGAAAGATCATGTTTGCAATTACTTACAGTTCAAGGTGAGAGGAATTTAACTCAGCACTTTGTGCAGCCTGTGAGACATTACATTGTCTTTGTGAATTGTGGCAAACAACTTTGAACATTGTCTGTGATGACTATCATTCATTTCTAATGATCAATGACATGGTGAAGATTACTTGTGGCTTGGATTTGTATTCAATATGATTAGTTACTGCATTCATTCCACATGCAGAATTCTATGATTATAGATGTATTTGATATGTACTGATTAAAGCAATTGCCCTTGAAGGGCCTCATATCACTCACAAGTACAGCCTGCATCTTCAGACAGAAAAAAAAAACATTTATATGGTATGAGACCAGTCATTTTTCATTTCCATTGCATGCTTGTGATTCAGATCAAGTTGGAAGGCAACAGAGATCGCACTTTGCAGAGTGAATCGCAGGCTCATTCTGTCGATCGAGTTAACCCCCAAGATCACATTCCTTTCTTCCTTTCCATTCCCTGTTCACCCCAGCAGTTCTGGACATTCACATGTTTCCACTCTCCTTTTGCATTTAGGTTTGAATGACTCACAATGACCCCTGAGCCCCGGTGCCATAATTTAGCCATGCTGACCCATTCTCATGTTCTGTTCCTCCATCATAGCCAGGGTGGTGACAAATGTGACTATCAATGACCACTTCTCCTCTTCATGCTACAGTAATCCATGTTTTCCAAAGCATCTTCATCTCTCACCCTGTAACATTGAATTGATCTCTAGTATAATTATTGTCCCTCTGCATCCCAGCATAGTGTCCAGTTCCTAGAATTTACTTTCACTATCACAGCAGTGGCCCCCATGGAGCATGTCCTTAGATGTTGGGGAATGCTTGCAAAGATGAAAGAGCAAGCAGCAATGTGGAGCCACCAAGGATCCTCTCAGGCTATCATTTGCGAATTGTCAGCACCTACCTGCTATGTCAGAGAAAAGTGAATTGCAAAGAAATGAGCCAAAAACGGGGAACAATGAGGTATTTATGTACACTAAAAAAACCTCACCCCAATCACTACTGAGCTTCCTGTTATAACTTTGGCTGCAAAATCAGATTCTTTTCTCAATGTCAAGAATCTGTTTTTTTTATCCAATTCCATCTTATTTTCTGAACTGACTCCCCATTGCCCATGTTCAAGAGTTGGGAAAATTCAGACCATCATTTTTATGCAACTGAAAATGTTCTGTTTCTTAAAGTTAATCTTCACTTTGTGAAGACATCCATTCCAATATTTACCATGGTATTGTCTGTTCAGTACGTTTAGGTGGAGTTATTCTCTTCATGTCACTATCAGAACATTTATACTGCAATCTGACACTGATACATGGATTATAAATTCTAACCAGGGGACATTTCCTTTATACAAATAAACCAGCAAATGCTGCACAGACAACAGACCAAGCATCATCCAAGGAAAGAACTGACAAGGTAACAGTTCAAATATAATTGTTCAGGAAATTAAAAACTGTCTTACATGAATCCACAACAAAATGAAAGTAGAAAAAGGCTATGAAAAGAACATGCACTAGAAAATGTGAATGTACATTTGTAATGAACCATAATGTCCTTAATCACTGTATGTTCTGTAATGTGCTGCATCAAAAAATAGGTAAAGTGAAATTATCTCCAATTCGGAACTATACCCCTACACAAATACTTACTGAATAGCACAATAAGCTCTCACCCTGCACTCTTTGAAAGTGAAGGTCAATTCTGGATACATTCAAAAATTACCTAAAAATACAAAGAGAAATTCTTTTTCTCAAGAGTTATGATCCATTACATTCTACACAATGGAGAAAAATATCACTTACTTAAAGGAAAATCGTTTGACTCAGTGAGTGGTTTAAAAATTAAATGCACAGTTAGCACTGATTATGATTAGGTAGATTGCCTTAGAGTTATTTCATGACATCTTAGTAAATTAACATAACATCTTACTCAGGATCTACATGACTGGAATGGGAAACTGGAAATAAAACAATTTTGAGAAATACCTTTTGGTCAACATGATCTGCATCAATTACAATAAGTCACCAGTAATATCTTCAGGTAGGTATCATATTTTGTTTGTTATATTTGCCTACTTCTGTAACTTCCCACCTATTTCTCCTGCAATAAAATTAATGATACTCAAATTAAAATAGCAAAGCATAAGAGTTCCATTTTGATGGCATACAAAATGACATAAATTTGCATATTCAGAACCCAAATCACTTAGTGTTTATTTATTTTCAATCAGTAAGTGTAACCAAGTCATTAACGGTGACACAATTTAATGGCATCTCACATTTTTCATTAACCAGCCAGTGAATCACTTTCTTTAAGTATCATTAAAAATGTAACTCATAACTCTAAAAGCAAATTTTTAGTTTGGTGATTTCTTCATTTTACACTCTGTAATTTTATGATCTATACTAATATCCCCAACATAGAATAAAGGAAAATAGAGCTTTGAGAGTGGATTCCACCATCCTCCCTCTGAATTAGAAGTGATTAGTTGCAAACTACACTCTGAACAAGTCACAGACAGCTAATCGATCTGACATCATCTTAAAAAGCACCTAATGAAATAAATGCCTTAAAGCTGAATTTGCAAATAACAATGCACATAAAACATGGTCGTTCTTATATTTTCTGGGTCATTCCTATGAAAGCAGGCTGTACCAACCCTGAAAGCAGGTTGCTACAAGATGTCAGAAACCAAGACACATAGGGTGGGAGTTTGAGAGATGACCACAAACCCAGTCAACAGGGTTTGTATAAGAAGCTTTTGAATGTAGAATTGGGGCAACACAGCAAAAGAGTTTTCAGAAGTAAATTCCAGAATTTAGTCACTGAAGATTGTACCACAATGAACAAAGCTGTGTGTGTGTTACCATAGTCTTACCAGACCATAGAGGCTGCTTTCTCATTAGAGAGAGAAGCAATTGGTGGTGATTAAACCTGAGTGTGAAGTTGGCTAGTAGAGAGAAATTTGAAACCTTTGATTTCAATGCTAGAAGATAGGGAATTATTATAGATACCAGAAAAAGGGTAAGAGAATGAATCTTAGAAGCGGATTTGGTTGTAGGTATTCTACAGCGATGCACTTATGTCCTGAGCTGGATTTTCCAGTTCCTGTGACTGGTCATGCTTTTTGCAGTGGGAAGATATATAAAATTCAAGGAAATCTGGCCTTCCACCTTCTCACCCATCCCAACGCTACCACCTATAATACGGCACAAAATTTTAAAATAATGAATTAGTTGTCAATAGGGCTAAATACCATCCAATTACCAGAATAATGTACAGCCCATACTGTAATAAAACTATGATGCATACACAGGCAGGAATAAACAAATATTTATTCTAAGAAAACCCCTTAAAAGTCAAGGGAGTCTGGGAATACTGTAGTGATTGTAATAAGGTCATCCAGCTTGACCTAATGAATATGAACTCCCGGATTGGAGTTGTTAATCTGATCCAATCAAGGAGCTTTGACTGACAGGTAAAAAGGGAATGTCAGAGTTATTCTCAAATGATAGCTGACACTGAAGAGGCAGTACTAAGCTCAAGGGCAGTGCATGTGTAATTAAAGGGTGAACAGGTGATGAGATGCTGGCCTCTGGAGGTATTTTGAAGGCAACGAGAGTAAAGCATGATCCTGAAGAAACACGTTCGCAATCATTATCTGTGAGTTGGAGTAAACATTTCTTACATCAAGCCTTGACTCATTTGACCCTGCTATCAAGAACTGGGCCCAGTATGTGGAAAGAATGCATTATTTCTTCTGGGATAACGACATCATAGCAGACAAAAAGGCAATAGGGAATTTGCCTGACACCCAGCAGAGTGGCAGCTTTTTCTAATATTCAAATTCACATTTTCCAATAGGCACTGGATACTAAAACCTTTCAAGAATTGACAGACATAGTTAAGAAATATAACCACCCCAGGCCTCCTCTAATTCTGGAGATGCTATCATTTTTACTTGGCAATTTGAGAACCATGGGAATCCAAATCAGGATTTTTAACTAGGTTGAGACAACTGGCAGAAATCTGTAACTTTGGTTTAATCCTAAATGAGATGCTTAGAGACAATTTGGTATGTGGGATTCATAATGTAACCATGCAAAAGTACCTACTAGCTGAAGCCCAACAGGACTTCAAACAGGCGTTACAATTGGCTTTTTCACTGGAAAATGCAGCAAGTGGAGCATATGAATTGCAAGGTATTCCAATGTAAGTGGATACACTGAGCTTGGGAAACACCACCTGAGTGAAGGCAATTGCATATTCTCACTCAGCGCATATCCTAGACAGAGGGATTCTAGGCCAGCCCACAGCAAAACCTCAAACACAACCAAGCCTTGGCCAGACAGTTAAGATATTCTTCAAGATCCTGGCCAGCCCTTCATTGTAATTGCTGCTGGTATGTGGACTCGAGGCTGCAAAAGAATCCTACCAAACCTAATTGTGTACGGTAACTCATAGGCCTGCATCCAGGAGATTTCCTACCCTGAAAAGTCTATTACATCTGGTTGGAATTGTTAAATTTCTTAGCAACATCAAAGTCAGAACCAATCAAAATAAAAGTCTGGTTAAATGGTCACCTGGTTCTAATGGAAGTTGATACCAGCGTGGTCATATCAATGATCACAGAACCAGTTTTACCAAAATTCTCACTAGACTGGTAGGCCACTGTTGGAATATTGCATGCAATTCTGGTCTCCTTCCTATCGGAAAGATGCTGTGAAACTTGAAAGGTTTCAGAAAAGATTTACAAGGATGTTGCCAGGGTTGGAGGATTTGAGCTATAGGGTGAGGCTGAACAGGCTGGTGCTGTTTTCCCTGGAGTGTCGGAGGCTGAGGGGTGACCTTATAGAGGTTTATAAAATCATGAAGGGCATGGATAGGATAAATCAACAAAGTCTTTTCCCTGGAGTGGAGGAGTCCAGAACTAGAGGTCATAGGTTTAGGGTGAGAGGGGAAAGATATAAAAGAGACCTAAGGGGCAACTTTTTCACACAGAGGGTGGTACGTGTATGGAATGAGCTGCCAGAGGAAATGGTGAAGGCTAGTACAATTGCAACATTTAAGAGACATTTGGATGGGTATATGAATAGAAAGAGTTTGGAGGGATATGGGCAGGTCCTGGCAGGTGGGACTAGATTGGGTTGTGATATCTGGTCGGCATGGACGGGTTGGACCGAAGGGTCTGTTGCTGTGCTGTACATCTCTGACTCTATGACTCCAGGCCTTAAGTTTGCAGAAGACCTCAGTTAGGTGAACCTAAACTGGGGAACCTTTACAGATTAAGGGTACAACTTTGGTTCTGGTCTCTTATGAACAGCTACCAGTTACCAGTAATTGTAGTAAAAGGCTTGGGCCCAAGCTTTATGATGTGAAATTGGTTTTGGGAAAGATTCACTTAGATAGGTAAGCATTCTTTAACTGAAAAATGTTGAGCCAAAGTGCAGTCCTAATTAAATACCCAGAAGTTTTTCAGGAAGATCTAGGGACTATCAGAGGATGCAAGGCCACCTTGCATGTTGACCAGGAAGCAATTCCATGATTCTGCAAGGCCCACCCTGTGCCATTTGCCTTTTGGGCAAAACTAGAGGCAGAAATCAGGAGGATGGAAAGCAAACCAGCAAAACTAGTCCAGTGTGGAATTGGCAGCACCAGTCGTACCAATTGTAAAATCTGATGGGTTGATTTGCATGGCTTTTAAAACAAATGATAAACCACTTTTCACACCTGGATAAATACCCAATGCCTCAGATAGAGGGCTTATGTGCAAAGCTGGCAGTGCGGACTATCCTTCACAAAGCATGTGTGTTTAGATGAAGATTCCCAGAAGTTTGTTATATTTAATATCCATATGGCCTTCTCCCACTGCACTGAACTGCCATTTGCAGTGTCATCAGCCAGTTCAATTTTTCAGCGGACGATGGAGAACATTTTACAAGGTCAACCTCAGGTCACCATTTTACCTGGGTGACATTCTGATAACAGGGAAAACTAATGAGGAACACTGGGAGAATTTAGATAAAGTTGTAAGATGTTTTTTCAAGGCAGACGCATACCTTCTAAGAAGGGAAAAATGGGTGTTCCAGGCACCCGAAGTGACTTACTTGGGCTCCAGACTTGACAACACCGGGTTACACCAGCTGGAAGATAATGTGAAGGCGATCAAAGGTGCCCGGCTCCCATGTCTGTACCAGAGCTTATGTCTTTTCTTGGGCTGCTAAATAATTACAGAAAGCTCATAATAACCTGGCTTCCATCCTGGCACCTTTGCATCAACTCGGAAAAAAGGGTCAGCCTTGGAAATGATCGCATAGCTTTCAGGGAAGTGAAGAAACAGCTATCATCCTCTAAGGTTGGCACACTATGATCCCAAGGGAAATCTGTACTGACATGCAATGCCTCCCTGTACAGCATTGGCGTGATATTAGCTCATAGGTGTCCAATGGAGAGAAATGCTCAAAAGCAACTCACCGATGCTTTCCTCACATCTCCTAGCACCCAGAAAGGGAACGACAGCAGGTGAACTTTAAATCATACAACATATTTGTGAACATTTGAACATTCAAAGTTGGAGCAAGAGGTGGCTATTCAGCCCCTCAAACTCACTCTGCTAGTCAGGACTGATCTCATTGTAACTTCAAATTCACATTCCCTCCTAATCCTGACAACCTTTCACACTTTCTTTTAACAATAATCTATTTAGCTCTGCCATAAAAACATCCAGTGATTCTGCTTTCACCACCATTTCAGGAATAGATTCTAAAAATGTATGATCTTCTTTGAGAGAGAAATGTTAATCTAATTCCTGTTATAAATGGGTAATCCCTCATTTTTAAACAAAAGAGACCACCTAGGTCTCAATTCCCCTAGAAGAAGTATTGTCTCAATCAAGTCAACTTTTAATCTTCTAAATTGCAGAAAATACAAGCCTAGCCTGTCTGACATCTCCACTTTTAACAACTATTCCATTCCTATTCTTGGTTTTAGTCTAGAAACACTACTTTGGACTGCATCCAATGTTTAAAATGCAATCCTTACTTAAAATTGTATTTTATTTTCCTTCATTGTCACTGGGTCAAATCCTGAAACTCCCTTTTGAACAGCACTACACAGATTTGTGATTGTTCAGGAAGGTGGTTCACTATCATCTTCTCAAAACCAAATAGGACAATAATTGGTGGGTTTGTCAGTGCTGAATGAAAGACATTTTTGAACTAATGGACTGAGGAATAACAGATGGAGAATAATTAGGATAAATGTGAGGTGCTGCATTTTGGAAAGGCAACAACTTTCTATTTGTCTTCTGAAGCACTTGTTGTGTCTGCTTTCTATACATTTGTTGTTCATTGGCATATAGCACTAAAATAGACTTTTCGTTCCAACACATTCATGCAAACTGATCCCAATCTGACCTGGTACCATTTGCCAACATTTTGTCCATATCCCTGTGAACCCTTTAGATTAGATTAGATTACTTACAGCGTGGAAACAGGCTCTTTGGCCCAACAAATTCACACCGACCCTCCGAAGCGCACCCACCCAGACCCATTCCCTTACATTTACCCCTGCACCTAACACTACGGGCAATTTAGCACCTAACCTGCACATTTCTTTTTGGACTGTGGGAGGAAACCGGAGCACCTGGAGGAAATCTACGCAGACACGGGGAGAATGTGCAAACTCCACACAGAATTAAACCCGGGTCTCTGGCGTTGTGAGGCAGCAGTGCTAACCACTGTGCCTTCCTATTCATATACCTATCCACATGCCTTTCAAATGTTGTAATTATACCAGCCTCCACCACTTCCTCTGCCAGTGAATGCAGACATGCACCACCCTCTGCATGAAATAGCTACCGCTAAGGTACTTTTTAAATCATTCCCTCAACCTTTAATTCACTGGTTGAGGACTCGCTCTTCCACCTGTAGGTGGTTTCTTTTCCTCTTTCTTGTCATGAAGGAAATTTACAGAGAGAGAAGAAATTTAGTTAGACGCTTAAATGTTCTTTCACTTCTCCACTTGCAGAACAGAGAGAGATGATTTCTCCTTCATAGGCTGATTGTTTCTGCTATTTTGTCTAAATGCAAAGCTGTAGCCATTCACCAATCAAGAAGTTGTTGCAATGCTGAATTGTCCTGAACACATCACAACTGGTTGAAAACTAATCAAAAGTCTGTCCTTGGGCAATGCTACTCCTGGACACATTGTCTTGGAGCAGAGGCGTCGATCATTCCTCACTTGATAAAGCCAATCTTGTAGATACAGCTCATAAACAGTTCAGTAACTCATTCTAAAATGAAAATGTAATATTTTATTTCATTATCCCTAGTATATGTTCCCATTCTTAGGTACTCAGTCCAAAAAATGAAAATGACCTGTCTCAGGGCAAAGCTCAGGAAGAAGAGCCCAGTGGGACCACTTTTGTTTGTCATTTATATAAATAATTTGGATGAGAATATCAAAAGCATGGTTAGTAAGTTTGAAGATGACACCAAAATTGGTGGTATAGTGGTCAGTAAAGAAGGTTGTTTAAGATTACAAAGACATCTTGATTAATTGGGCCATTGGGCTGATGAGTGGCAGATGGAGTTTAATATGGATCAATGTGAGGAACTTATACAATTAATGGTAAGACCCTGAGTAGTTTTGTTGAACAGAGAGACCTAGGAGTTCAGTTACATAAGTCTTTGGAATTTGCATCACAGGTAGACAGGTCAGTTAAGAAGGCATTTAACATGCTTGCTTTCATTGCTCAGACCTTTGAATATTAAATGGGATGCCATGTTGAAGTTGTACAGGATGTTGACGAGGCCTCTTCTGGAGTACTGTGTGAAGTTCTGATTGCTTTGTCATAGGAAGGATATTATTAAACTGGAGAGAGATCAAAACTAAGAGGCTTATTTTTAAGGTGAGAGGAAAAAGGTTTGCAAAGAACATGGGGGACAACATTTTTACACAGTGCATGGTTTGTGTGTGGAATGAGCTACCAGAGAAAGTGGTGGATGTAGGTACAGTTACAACATTCAAAAGACATTTGGATAAGGTTCATTAATAGGAAACATTTGGAGGTCTATGGGCCAAGTGCAGGGAGCTGGGACTAATTTAGTTTGGGAAAAAGTTTGGCATGGACTGGTTGGACTGAGTGATCTGTTTCCATGCTGTATGACTCTGTGACCCTATGACTCTAGTGGAGTCAAACCTGGAGGTCAATAAAATGTGGAACACTGCATTAGCCAAGGGAGAGGTGAAGTAAACAGGACACTACATTTATGTACTAGTAGATTCAATTTTAGGCAGCAGATAGATAATGGATGGAAACTAAGGCTCCAAGTTATCGGCAAGAATAAAGTTTCATGGGATTTGCCATAACTGGCAACTTCAGTGTTGGGTGTCCATCCCTAATTATCATTGAATACCTTGTTAAACCATCTCAAAGCAGAGTTAAGTGTCAACCACATTACTGTGGATCTGGAATCAGTCCAGATGAGGATGGCAGATTTACATCCCTAAAGGAGAATAACAAACCACGTGAGTTACTAAAAACATTGATGATAGCTTCATAATCAATGATACTGAGAGCTTTCAATTCTAGATTTTAAAAGTTAAACTTAAATTGCATTAGTTGCCATGGTGCGATTTGAACTCTTAGATTTGGTCCTCCAAACACTCACTGGTTAACTCACTCATGAGTGTCATTACCACGATGCTATCACCTCCCACAAAATGACATGCCCTTGCTTGTGTTGAATTAAGTGAAGCTTTTTTTCTATAATGTGCATATTCCAAATATTTAATAGAAATGGTAATTGTCCCTCAAGGTGATTGGTTGATTTGAATGAAGTATGGCCATTAAAAAATGGTAAACTATAGGCTCCAACAAAGTATTTAATCACCCTGACTCTTAAGGGCTTGGACTACTAATGCATTTGGATGCTAAAGCATGTTTTTGATTTGGAGAATTCTGTATTCTATTTATTTCCTTCATTTATACACTGTCAAACTGTAACAGTTAACTATAAAATATTCTTCACATTTCATAAAACATATTCAAGAGGCGACAGAAAGAAAAAAGTTCAAAACATCGAATTCCTACTCTAGTTTCCCTCAGCTTCATGGTAAAATTGACAGAAGTCATTTGCAGCTCATTGGCATTAAATATGTATTAAACATTATTTGAGGAAACTTTCAGTGAAAGAATAAAATACTTTCTAGTGAGTATTATACAATTTTGCAGCAATCAGCCCACTGCACCTGTATTATTGATCAGTTTATAATTATAACAATAAAGGAGACTTTGAAAAATTAATATTGCAAGCAGTCCTACACAGTAATTAAGGCTTTGCTTTCATCGATAGTTGACACAAAAACGATCTATTCAGCATGATTGATAACACTAATGTCAGAAGTGTGAACTGTGACCTCATAGTTTTATTAAACTTTGATCAGGAGTGGAGTTAATGAAGGGTTAGCAATCAACTGCAAGTGTTCAATGCTGTATCACACAATGAAAGAAAACTATGAATATTGACAGTAATTCAGAACTCGCCATTTAAAAATGAACTCATTTACTAATAGTGACAAATGTAGACTCCGCTCTACATTATAAAATACATCCATGCTATAGGGCAATTCTGCATAAAGCCTCACTGAAGAGAACTCTAACCAAGGCCCAGCTGTGGTAGTGGGGCACCACAAATTTATCCCCATATCTCTTTCTACACATTCTAATTACACCAATGTAGTGAAATTGTTATATAATGGACCCCTAGATACTGTTACAAAAACAAAATACAACAAATGCTGGAAATCTCAAATAAATGTCAGAAATACTTAGCAGGCCTCACTGCATTCATGGAAATAATCTTTCTGGTCATAGTTTGGGTAGGTTGCCCAGTCCTTAAACTATCAATGGCTCCACAAATTAGTCCTTAAAATGACTTTTAAATGTACAAATTTGCTGTCCACCTCTTTGGAAAGAACATCCACCCCACCAAAACCTGGCACTTAGTCACACCATTGGGAAATGATCTGTAGTGGAGTCATGTTGGGGAGCCACCCTGATACTGCTTTCTGTTATTCCACTGCCAGTCCTGCCCCAGTGAATCCACCCAACACTTTCCACCCTGCCATCCAGAGATCAGTAAAATTTCACCTGTTAACTCAATTTCTGTATCTGCAGATGCTGCCTGATCTGCTGAGTACTTCCAGCATTTTCTGCTCCTATCTCAGATTTCCACCTTCCACAGCGTACTGCTTCTGAATATTGGATGGAATTGGCATGAGCCTCTGTAATATGAGGGAAGGTTCTCAGTTTAGTGATTGCAGCTTGAAACTGGGAATGTGTAATTACCAATGTAGGGTTGGCAAACAATTAATTGGGAGGTGGTGGTATCTTGTAGAGGTATGGCAGCTGCAGTATTTGGAAGTGGGGCAATGATGGTGACTGGGAATGGAACAGCACCCATTAGGATGGATACATTGTGATGATGGCAGACCACATTCTTTGAATACAGGACCGTGACATACGAATATACAAATAAGGAACAGGGTAGATGATTTGGCTCCTCAAACCTACTCCACGCCACAATACGATCATAATCGAGCTGACCAATGTCCCAAACCTATATTCAAGAACCTTTGACTCTCTTGTTAGTTAAGAATCTATCTACCATGTTTTCATCGCATTCAATGACCTTGTTTTAACTGCTGTCTGGAAAACAGAGTTCCAAAGACTCACACAACTCCGAGAGAAATAAAAGCTTCCATTCTCCATGTTAAATGGAAATACCCTTATTTTTAAATTACACCACAAAGGGAAACATCTTCCCTGAATCCACCCTGTTGTTCCTCTCAGGATCTTAAATGTTTCAATAAGATCCATCTTCCATTCTTCTAAACTCGGATGGATAAAGGATATGTCTGACCAACGTTTCCTGATAATGTAAGCCTCTCATATCCGAGGTGTCAATCAAGTGAACGTCCTTCGAGCTACTTCTAATGCATTTATATCCTTTCTTAAATATGATCAATATAGTTCTCCAGATCTGATTTTACCTGTACCTACATGACTGTAGGAGAAATGCTCAAAGGACCATAGGAATAGGAGTACACCATTTCACCACCAAGCTTGTTCTGCCAAATGTGACCACAGCTGATTTGCAGCATCACTCCATATGCCAGGCTTGGACCCAGATCCCTTAAACCCTTTCGTTACCTAAGATCTATCAATTCAGATTTAAATTTAACATTTGATCTATCACCAATTGTTATTTTGGAAGAAAGTTCCAACTTTTATATGCCATTAAATAATAACTTCACCTTGTCCATTATTGAAATTAGGCTGCAGGTGTCAGAGTGAGTTAAAAAAAATGCTTCAGGACTACTTTAGTTGAATGTCAATATGCTACAGGTTTAAAAAAGATATAATAGATTATGGTCATGTAGTTTCAATCGAGGTTTTTGTTGACATTACCAAAGTTCTATTATTATGTCATTATGAATGCTTTGCTGAGGTTGAAAATCAATAATTATTTCAGTGAGGGGTTCTGAGTTCAAGATTACAGTTACAATATGATCAAAATAGTTCTCCAGATCTGATCTTACCTGTACTCACATGACTGTAGGAGAAACACACAAAGGACCATAGGAATAGGAGCACAGTCCAGTAAAGGTTTAGTAGTGTTTGGTGTGTGATCTGAAAATAATTTTCTTTGCTTTTAAAAGAAACTAACAACTTGAGGAGAATCAAAGGCTTTGAATGCTTTCCTTTCTTTTAAATATGAACTCTTAATACACTCATGAATGTGTGGCCAAATTCCACCCCAACTCCATTTACAAGTTTGCTGACCACACCATAATTGTAGGTTGATCTCAAACACTGACAAGATAAATTACAGGAAAAATATTGAATGCTTAGTGGTGTGGTGTAAAGATAACAATCTTTCCATCAATGTCACCAAATGAAGGAGCTGGACATTGACTTCAGGAAGTGGAGTGGAGGTACTGAGATGAAGATGGTTGAGAGCATCAAGTTCTTGAGTGATGATCACCAACATACTGTATTGCTCCACTCATGTCGACACGAAAGTCAAAAAAGCACAAAACCGCATCTATTTTCTCATAGCCTTAAGGAAATTCAGCATGTCCACAAAGTCTTACCAATTTTTATAGATGCACCATAGGAAGCACCCTATCTGGGTGCATCACAGTGTGGGATGGTAACTGTTTTTTCCCAAGAAACCACAGAGAGTCATGAACACAGCTCAAACCAACATGCAAATCAACCTTCCATCTATTGATTCAGTCTGTACTTCCTGCTGCCTCGGGAAAGCAACCAACATCATCAAAGACCTCTCCCACCCTGTTTATACTCTCTTCTGGCAAACAGAAGATATAAGAGTTTGAATACACGCATGAACAGATTCAAGGACAGCTTCTTCCCTGTTGTTATCAGACTTTTGAATGGACCTCTTAAATATTAATGTTGATCTCTCTCTCTCTCTCTGCATCTTCTCTGCAGCTGTAATACTACATTCTGCACTCTGTTCTGTTAATGGATGTAGTTTGTATGGTACAATCTGCCCGTGGAGCACACAAAACATCACTTTTCACTGTATCTCAGTACATGTGACAATAATAAATCAAATCCAATCAAATCCATTGAGCAGTATCACGGGATTAGAAATATTGCATATTTAAACCAATTTTCTTGTGCTTACCTTTTACCAAGATTGATTTAATGAGTAGGCTAAAAGGCTAACTCAAATAACCCATCTCAGGAGTAATAGTCCGGCGTTGGCTCTAGCAATATATTGATGGAAATGTGTTGCTGGAGAAGCGCAGCAGGTCAGGCAGCATCTAGGGAACAGGAGAATCGACGTTTCGGGCATTAGCCCTTGCCCGAAACGTCGATTCTCCTGTTCCCTAGATGCTGCCTGACCTGCTGCGCTTCTCCAGCAACACATTTCCATCTCTGATCTCCAGCATCTGCAGACCTCATTTTCTCTTCTAGCAATATATTGTCATGCTGTGCTTTCTTCTATATTCACTGCATGAAGAGTTTCTCTCTGATCTCTAGTGTGTCATGCTCAATCTGCAGCAACACTGTGCCTTGCTCATCTGGAGAAAATGGCATCTTGAGGGGCTTTTGGCTGCATCTTTCTCACATGGAGGTTGTTCAGCAGCCACTGGAAGTTGCTGCTGGTTCTGGGTTTGCTGGTGCATCTGCTCCTCCCTCAGTTTTTTTGTATCTTCATTGCATTGTGGCCACAAAAATAATGACTGCTGCTGTGGTTGGATCCATTGGTCTCTGTTCGAACAAATCCATGTAGGGATCATGAGACGTGCAAAGGCTCCTTTTGTGAGCTGTCAGCATTCTCATTACACGCAACTGACGATTTAACATAGTCCTGAATACAGTGGAACATGGAGGACTCAGATAAGCAGGACCCTGACTGATCTCTGTACAATTCCCTGACTGACTTAATGCTGATTGCTAGACTGGGTGCTCTGGATCTGCAACACTGTTTGTGGCCCACTTGCTGGATTGTAATGATATGGAATCGCTGACCCTAAATGTGCCATGTGGCCAACTCACTGTATCTAAGATCCTGTATTGATGCTGGATTATGCCAATGCCCCTGGCTGATGATAGTTCCTTTTGATTCAATTAAAAGACTACTCCCTTTACGCTTTGAGAGTGAGCTGTGTGATTGAAGCACATGCAGTCAGTTTGCCTCTAGATTGCTGGTACATGCTGTAGGTGTGACAGGTGACTACAGAAACATGTTCACCCCCATTTGACAGATCACTGCTAATAACCATGAGATGCCGTCTGGTTTTGTGCCTGTGCCAAACAGCAAGGAAAGACAGAGTACTATGAACCCGTAAGTTCTGAATGAGGTGGCAAATATCAAAAAAGGCAAGGCAGAGATGCTTTGAACATCATATCTTGTGAAGTGAGAAGGCAGAAACAAAGCAAGCAGAAAGACCTTGTTCCAATGCATGTTATGGATGTCTGGCCATGCATAGAGAGTGAGTGGCAGTAGTATGACAATGCCAGATGTCAGTGTGCTCCATAGTGCAGTATTGAAGTGATGGACTGTACTATCAGTAAGCCAAAGATGTGTGATGATGTTGTGGTGAGACTGGTACATGTCTGAAGCAAACCTCTGTGTGCAGAGTGTGCAGCAGTCAGTATTGATGACATGTAGTCAGAGATGTGGAAGACTCTGTCCAAATGGAGCTCACCAGAGCTGAAACAGCCAAGTATCCACTCTGACACGTTAGGAAGTCTCACAATCTGGTCTCTCTCCACCGGTTAGGAGAAGAGCAATTGCACATAAATGAGGTGAGAATATGTAATAATAAGATGTTAAAAATGCAAATAGGCCTCTTGTTGCTCACTAGTGAGACTGTCATTCCATTCTCAAAAACTTGGGTAGAAATTTTTCTTTTGACACCAGGAAGCTGATTTCCCCAAACTCTCAATATTTTCCCAATGACTTGCCATTACCCATGTTGTACAGGGGCTGGAAAAATTCAGCCAGAGACTTTATTGGCATAGTTTTACCATGGTTTGAGGTGTAATTTTCCTGAGGACAATTCATCAAAATGTCACTTCAAAGGCAGAAGAATGAAAACATCACCTGTGTTGGCAACATTCAAGGAATTCTGGGCCTTGGCAGATAAAAATCTTCTACATTGTGACAATTTAGCTTTTTGTTAATTATGTATAAAATGTTGCTTAAATTCTATTTGATTCAGAAATACTGTTTATTTGTATCTTGTTAGGTCAAGCGCAACTGAGGATGTCATATTTATAAATTAAAAGTTGGAACTTAGATATTGAAGGAAGAGGGTTTTATATCTCAAATCCTCAAACACTTAGACCTTTTAAACAAGTCATTTTTCAGGTTTGTTCCTGGTATTTTAACTTCTAGCTTAACCTTTACCCTTGAGTTTCATTCCAATCTTATGTAATTCTCTGCAACATTGCTTGAAAGCGATTTGCTTATTAGTGCTTTTCATGTCTTGGTTCGAAGTCTGTGCAAATACTTTAATGTTATTGACTGGCTGGACAGATTAATGACATCACTGGAGCTTGGCACTTCAAATTCCCATTAAAGAATGCCACAATCAATTGCATGAGGAGAGAGTCAAAGTTCTTACTTTAGAGATTGTGAGATCATTCAGTGCAATTGCCTTTGTGGTCAGCGGCAATCGTTTTTATCTTCACTTCTGACTGCAGAATCTGAGCCAATGAGCTCCACAAGGTTAATTAAATTTTCCCATAATCTTAGCTTTTCTGTTTTTGACTGTTTCTCATTCGAGTTACATAAGTAGTATAATAGACTTCTCTCTTTTTCTACATCTGGAGAATGCTCAGTTTCCAAAGTAAAATAGGAAAGTGAGGGTAGAGACTCCACAGACCAGGTGTCCTTATGGCATACTGCGCGCAGTCTCTAGAATGGAAGCAATTGTATTTTTGTGATCTCTGAGTATTATTATCCTCAAGTACAAACAGGTAAATACCCAGGTAAAGTATAAAGGGATTTGTACTGCGATCCTCTTTGGACTTTATTGTTCAATGAAATCTTAGGGGTAATCTGGAGATAGAGTCTTATTGAGGAGAAACCTCTTATTTGTAAGATGATCATCAGACCTTTAGGTCTGACACTTGACATGTCTCACAAGGTCAAAAGTCTATTTGTCTCTGTTCCCTGCAACAAAGTATTACAGAGCTTGGGGTTACGTTGGGACAACCATGATATAAAAGTGGTCTTGGTCAAAAAATACTTCAGCACACTAATCATTCAAATATCTGTTGATCTGCTTGGCATTTGAGGGTAGAGCTGACAGACAAATTAGTCCATTTATTTTAAATAACTAATGTTCTACAAGTTGAAAGAAGCTACTTGGCTGTTGTAATTTCAAATCCTTTAGGCTGGTGCTACAGAAATCCTGATGTGTCAAAATGACTCGTACAGAGTTTTTTGATTGTTGCCATTGTGATCTGCATGTCTGCTCCATGGTGAGAAGGAAACCTCCACCATATAACTGATAAGGATGTGTGTACAAGGGAGCTACACTGGCACAATGAAGCACATCAATGACATGCTTAAGCATTGCTTTTATGACTCTACTCATTAATGGGGTTGTACAGTATTCCTCAAAGTTCACGGTGATCTGTTGTTTTCTCTACAACACCATGAGGGTGTTGCCATTGGAGCCAGCATTACATGGCCACATCAGCAAAAGCAGGAAGGATGAATCTAAACTTCCTTTTGGTAGGGTTTCCTCAGACTCCACTTCCTTAAGGCGATCATTCCTTCATCTATATGTTTCCAGTACTCTTCACCTCTCATTCATCTCTGATGCCCCATTTGAGTGCCCCTTTGGGCAATATTCTGCAATAATGAAAACAACTGTCAAAACCTTTCCATAACAACTTTTCCAATAACACATCCAATTAAACAAACAAAACTGAAATAATCACATTCTGTATTGCCTGTTTTGGCCTAATGCTGCTCAGTGACTACAAGTTAGTTGCTGAAAGACTGCAGACTTTCATTGGGCATGACTGCAGATCCTGTAGCCATACTAATATGCTAGCCTTTATAGTAGTTTTCAAAATGTTCTCAATTACAGATGATGAGCTAACTGTTTATTTGCTTTTGGTCTCCCTCCCTTTTTTGAATTAGGCTGTTATTAGGCTGTTATGTTGAGAGTTTTCTAATCCTCCATGACTTTTCCAGAACTTGGGACTCTTGGAAGTTATTACTAATACATCCATTAACTATTTAAGGAAACACTTACACATTTTTATAAGCTTGCTCATTTATCCTGGCTTATTTTCTCCCCCTCTACAATTTTTAGTTCATATTTTGTTGTTTTAAAACTCTCCCAAATATTATTACTAACCTTTGCCACAGTGTGTTTTTTTCTTTCAATATGATACCATCCTTAACTTCTTTGATTAACCAGTTTATCTCTTTATTCGAGTCCTTCTTCCTGACTGAGACATAGCTTTGCTCTGAATCATTAAATATTTTCTTAAATGTGGGCCATTATTCCTCAACCATTGTTTCTGCTTAACTCTTTTCCCAGTCCATTCCAGCCAATTCTGCCCTCATATCTTTATAAATATCCATATATATGTTTAGCACAGTTTCTCTGAAGTTTCTCACTCTCAAAGTGAATAATGAATTCTAACCTGTTATGGTTACTAATCCTAGGATCTTTTACTCTGAAATAATTTATTCAACTAGGCTCATCACACTTTGCCAGATTCAAAAGTGCCTGATCAATAGTTGGATCCATAATATATTTTGCAAAGAACTTGTCCCAAATGCACTCCACAAATTCTTCCTCATGGCTACATCTGCCAGTTTGATTTTCCCAATATGAGCGAAGATTGAAGTCACCTGTGGTTAATGTACTGACCTTTCTAAATACCTAATTATCTCCTGATTCATTGTCTATCCTGCAGGACTGCGACTGGTAGGGGCTGTATGGACTATTCCCATCAATGCCTTTATCTCCACAGATATGGATTCTATTACATCTGATTCTAGGTCATTTCTTGCTATTGCACTTACTCCATCTTGTACTAACAAGGCTACCCCCAACTATGTCTGAAGTTTGGATTCCAGCTCCTAAACTTAGATCTGAAGTTGCTCAAGTTGAAAGCACTTGATACATATGTGTTCAGTGTAGATCACTTTGGCGCAACCTATCCCATGACCTGAAACTGGTGTCGTCATTTAATTAACACTCGTATGGAGGCTTTTTTACACTTAAAGAATCCCCAATTTTTGCACTTTATAGTAATTTTTCTTCTTTTGATCTTTTGAAAGTTACTTTTATTGAAATAAAGAAACTGCCTGACATTAAAATGGCCAAGATGAATTACATCAGCATCCTTTCACAGCATCCTTTATATTCAAAGGCTTCCCTGGATATTTGTGAAATGCATTGATCCTTTTTGACTGAAAAATACCTGTAGAAGCCCTACAGCATGCAAACAGTGGAAACTGGATATTATAGCCTAATGACTGAAGCTATGAAACCAGGGCTAAAGCACATTGTGCGAATCAACTCACAGATAATTCTGAAGTACTCCTCAAAATTAGAGAACAAATCATATGACCAGCAATGTTCCTTCATGTGATAAAAGGATTTTGAGGTGCACTGTTGTTGTTGCTGAACTGAGAATAAGCAGCTGAAGCTGTTTCTTCTCCCCCCCCCCCCCCTCCTTTTCTCCAACAGTCCAAAAGCTTTGAACCCTGTTTGCCGATCAAAATCAACCAGACGTACTTATTGCAAACACAGAACTTTCAAAGCTGTGGCTCAACACCACTGTCTCCAGAGGAACAACAAAATATTGGGCCATAAATTTAAATCAAGACACAAAGTCCACCAAGTGAATATTTGTGCTGTACTTTTCTATGTTCTATGTTCTATGTCTGACTAGGAGAGTCACTGAGCCACTGACTTTATATTCTTTTAATTTAATAACTCAAATTTGATAACTCAATCCTCTCTTCCTTATATATATCCTATTGTGTATGGTTAGATACAGATTTTGTAGCAGTCAGAAAGTAATATTAAATTTTTGTTTTACCCCAGTTTGATTTTAGTATAATTAAACTAGCCCATTACTTGTTAGACTGAAGTAAGTGTCTTTTTTTTAACTCATTCATGGGATGTGGACATTGCGGGCAAGGCCAGTATTTAGTGTTCATCCCAATTGCTCTGAAGAAGGTGACAGTGAGCTGCCTTCTTAAACAACTGCAATCCTTGGGGTGAAGGGACATTCACATTGCTGTTAGCAAAGGAGTCTCGGGTTTTTGACCAAGTGACAGTGAAGGAGTGGCAATATCGTTCCAAGTCAGGATGGTAGGCAATTTGGAGGGGGAACTTCCCAGGCTCATCCTTTGTAATCAGCACGTACACAGTTATATACACACACTGAAATGGCAAATACATTATCTTAAAAAGTTCATGAATACCCTATTACAACGAAATGAAAAGTGGAAAAGGAGGGTAGCTATTCCACTCCCCCTGATCGTAACACTGTTAATAGCTTTTATTGATAACACAATCTTGTTCTGTTTTTCAGTTTCTTGCTACAGAAAGGGATAACTTATCTAGACTCACTTTGCTAAAGTATTTACTGACAGATGGATTTCAATAAAGATATATTCTTGCATAGAATCTAAGCTGAGCAACAGCTAATGAAATATGAAAGTTTGGAGCCAAGTGTGCTAAAATTACCAAAATGTAATATTTGCATTGTAGCCTTTTGAAGACTATTAACTCATATTCACATTTGGAGTAAGATACATGTAAATAAATTACATGGTGAAAGCCAAACCAAAATCTGAAATTTGTTAATTGGATGTATTTCTTTTTAAATTTATCTGTTCCATTCGACATAAGTTAGGTATAGGTTAAATGAAGAAAGCTGAACTTTCAAAATCAGGACACTTTAGCCAGCGTAGTGGAGGCTCTGACAAGATGTCAAATAATGTTGCCCTTGGCAAATAAAATTGCTTTTGAGAGGTAATCCTTCAGAAAATCAATGATGTGCCTGCATAAGAAATGTAGAATTATAATGAAGAGATGATATGATGCATGCAGTTATACCAAAATCAAGTTGTTCTGTGCAATGATGAAACAATAGTACATTGCCCTAGAACCTACCATCATGGAGGCAATGAATCATCAAATGGAAACAATGAATCACCAAGTGGCGATGGTGGCAGACCTTTCATCATTAAACTGTAACTGACTAATGGTCTCAAGAAATCTGATAGCAGGGAGCATCCCATTACTGAAAGCATTGGCATATCGAGTCAAACATTTCGTATCTCAAATAACCAACCTCTATTTTAGTTTAACAGCAACAATTTTCAAGATGTAGACATGTAAATCAACAGGAGTTGCTGAACATTTCCCATTTGAACATATAGTGGCATTTGTATAATCCATTCATCAGGGCAAGGTAAGGTAACTCCACGGTGTGAAACCTAATCCTCAATATGGAACACAGAAATTGCTGGAAAAGCTAAGCAGGTCTGGAAAGATATCTGTGAAGAAAAATCAGAGTTAATGTTTCAGGTCCGGTGACCTTTCCTCAGAACCTAAAACAGACAAAAATGTTAACTCTGATTTCTCTGCACAGATGCTGCCAGACCTGCTGAGCTTTTCCAACAATTTCTGTTTTCAGTTCTGATTTACAGCATCTGCAGTTCTTTTGGGTATTACCTCAATATAATAATCCATCATTTATTAATATAAATTAACAATTAAACATCCATGTTTTAAATAGAAGATGGTTTCAAATCATACTTAATCAGCAGTGCAAGAAACCATTTTTGAAAATTTGGATAAATAAACTTTATAAACATTGCATTAGACATAAATGGAATTCTTTAAAGGATTAATGGTAAACATGAAGTATGAATAAGTTTCCATTTCATTCTGGTTTCTTAAGCCCCCCCCCATTTTAATGGCTCCACCATTGGCAATATGCTTTCAGCTCAGGAGCCTAAGCTTTGCATTTGTATCTCAAATCTATCCACCTCCTTACCATCATTTCTTCTTCAAGATTCTCTCTTAAATCTTTCTCTTTGTCCAAGCTTTCATCTCACTATACCTCCTTAATTTACAGCAGAAGATATGAGCAACATCAGCAACTTAGGAAGCAAACAACGCAGTAAGGTGTCCCAAAGCTCTTCATGGGTGCATTATCAGACAAGATATTAGACTTACTCACTTAAAGAGATAGCAAGACAGCTAAATAAAGGTCTGGTCAAAGAGGGTGCTTTGATGGACTGTCCTAAAGGAGAAGAGTGAGAAAAACACAGAGACGTAGGGAGGCAGGGAAACGTAGGAAGGGCATTCCAGAGGAAAATGTCACAGTAAAGTTGGAAGTCTTAAGTTAAATGAGCTCAAACAATAAGTTTACAAGACTGTTTCTCCTTATTCCAGAATGTTAAAAAGCAAGGAAGAAAACTTATGGACTGTCAACAATCATTTAGCGGGAGTGAATAAACAATAGGGAAGTGGTATTAGGTTACAAATGTGATACTGTAGTGTCGCATCCAAACACACAAAAACATTTTCACATGTACTCTTGAAAGAATGAGGTGGTCCTGTTATGAACCAAGCTAGTATTACTATTAGACAATTCAGATCCCAGATGAATCTGGCTTGATAGATTACGCTGTATTTTAAATTAAACACAGTGTGTCTACCACTGAAACATTAGCATACAAGGCTGTGGATTTAGTTTTAACAAAGACATAAGTCTGTAACACTAAAGAAACAGTGAGTCTGAGCAATATCAACAGAGCAAAGGAGACCATCCCTGGGGTGAATAGTAGCAGTGGTAGCAGGATGAATGCATGAGGGGTGAGACCTGGGCCAAGGTCAGTCCAAGCAGTGACAGCGGCAGCAGCAACAGAGTGAAGGAGAGTGGCAGCAGCAGAAGAGTGGGGTCAGTCAGAGCAAACATGGAGCTGAACCTAACGATAGAGATCCAGAGCTGATGGCATATCTCAAAAAGTAACCCAGGAATGGCTGCTCTGGAAGCAATTTGCAGTCTGAGTGAGTAATGTCTGGAGAGACATAAAGTACTTTTTGCTGTTGTAGTCTGCCAGGAACAGAGAGGCAGAGTGAAAGACCTGAGTTTGGTGATGAGTGGGTAAGGTTGCACCATCGGTTCCTGGAATATTGTCTGTAGTTAATAAGGTTGACTTAGTTGATAAGGTGTGAAATGGCAGAAGAACTTGGCCCCCTGGAATTCTCTTGCTGCAATATGTGGGAAATCAGGGATACTGGAAATGTTCCTGATTTCCCATATATTGCAGCGGGAGGAACAGATATGTGGAAAGATAATGGAAAAATGTGAAAACAATGGGTTATTATGATGGCTAATTTTAACTTCCCTACATTGACTGGGGCTCACTCAGTAGTTAGCTAGACTCTCATCTTCCACTCCAACTCATAATATTATCATACAAACATTGAAAAAAATCTAAATGGGTAGGTGCAGTTTTTATAACAACCTAACAGTACTGTCACTGAAGGTAGTGGGGTGTAGTTCTTGTGGCCCATCACCTTTTAAATTCCTTACAAATAACCATGGCTTGAAGAGTGATGCCCTTCCCGATATAAGCATCGAGGCATGCGTAAAGGCCATGGCTTTTGTTGTTAGCTTCCCAGCCATCAGCGTCAAGCTCAACAATGTATGTCAAGACTGTTTATCTTTAGAGGATTGAATGAATCTCCTTCAAAGTGGAAGGCTGTTTCTTTTATGTCTTTCCTTATCACTCTTCCCATGGATGTGTGGTTTTAGCATTCTCACCGGTTCTACCCTGTACAATTCCCATACTGTGTTTCAAAGCAGCTGCAAAATTAGATGCAACTTGTACTACAATCTCTTATCTTGACCTTGTCCTTTTCTTTTTTTTAAAACAGTATATGCCTTTGTATGTTGTTGGGAGGTTGTTTATCACTGTGACTTTGCCAGCTCAGAAGCCTGTTCCTTGACTACGCATGAATTTGACATTACCTAGCTCTCTTTCCATCTTGATGTTCTTACATTTGGGACAGAATCATCCACTCTTGAAAAGCAATGGGGAAGGTGGCAGAAGTCCAAGATAATCAGGCATTACAGCATCAGGAAGGTGCTACTGCCTTCCCATCTCCATTAGATTTATTTCTGATAGGGAAGGCCAAGGCTTGACCTTCCTGATGCAGCATCAATGGTCAATTAATGGATAGCGGTCACTTAAGATTCTTGTTGCACCGCAGGTACAATTCCTTAGCTCCTTTTGGAATGAAAAGCAGTTCGCCACCCAACTAGCCAGAAATGTGGGCAGGCTGTCACTTTGGGGGAGCTGGTCCCTGGATCTACACTAACTTGTACAAGAACATGGGATTGGACCTAGAGCAATGGGTTAGCTGTTGAGATACCCTGTCCTAACCTTTGACCTTTCTGACCCCCTCCTCATGACCTCTAAACCCAGAAGCCATACGCTGTGCTGTGGGAGCCAGGTTCTGGAGCTGCCAATCTCTGATTGAATGGTAGCCGCAGCTACCATTTCTCACAGCAGGGTTTCTCACAACAGGGTCCTAATTCAGATAAAAGGCATGTGGACAGCCAATTACCAGAAGATTCAGCAGGCTTTTTTTATTTAGCTAAGCTATAGTTCTTCCTCTTCAAAACTTCTACTTTCAGACTTAGTCTGAATACAGGAAGATCATGGCCTCAGTGTTTCTTGTGTAGGATTCCTTCATTTCTACTTTTTATCTTTTCCCTTGGGTGAACAGCTACATGTTATAGATGTTTATCTTTCTCACAAATTTGCAATAGTTGGTAGTCTATTCCTTAGATAAGTTACACTACCGTGTTAACACACAGGAGTTGGGAATTAACATTGTTTCTGTCGCAATGACATTTCATGAACCTGAAATTCAACTGCAGGATCCCCTCAATGCTGCTGTTTCCCTAGTGAACCAGACATGTTGTAGTTACCTTGATGTAGTTTTATGTTATCTTATTTCCCAACAGAGCAGTGGCAACAGTTGAGAGAAAAAAAAATCATTTGGGAATCACTCACAGCAATATAGAGTAATATTATTCTGAAGATTCAGTCCATCTACTCCCATCAACCATTTCAAGGTCGATGTAGAATCTTAGGTCTAGTCAGCAGCAATAACATACTATTATTAAGGATTAGCATCAACACTTAAACTGTTCCCCATTTTCATAGAAACAAGCATTAAGCAGTTTTTTAGTGAATATTCCATAGATCTACGATAACTACTTTCAAAATCATTCACAATGTTTCTCATGCACACCTTTTGCAATGCTTCCTCTTTTTCTTTTGTAGCATTCTCATTCAATGGATTTAAGGAGAAACCAGATAATTAGGCAAGGGCAAAGGAATAGAAAAGTCTGTTCATTGGATGAGATAAACTCAGGTCAGAAGAAGCTCATGTGGTGAATAATAGATCCGTTGAGCTGAGTGGCTGTTTCTGTGCTGCACCTGCTATGTAATTCTTTGTAAATAGGAGAAAAGTATTAGGTAGTAAACAGCCTGAACAATAAAGAAAAGCAAAATGTGCACACAAATGACTATAGTATAGATGCTTGAATATCACTATTACTAAATGCTTAGCCATAGTGGGAAACAATTATTGCCACTGCTTCCATTTGTGTAGAGTTAAATGCTTCATGTTGGCACGTCCTCCTCCAATGTGTCTGGCATTCCCTGTCATTGTGTTGTTTTCTCCTGTAGAAAAAGTGCATGAAGTTAATTGGCTACTGCAGTCTCCAGATCCTGCAGTCATAATCAGCCAGGATTTGTGGAATCGATGGTAATAATGAGAGGTGTCAGAGAGCAAGAACCTAGATTATGAGACTACAGTGTACTAGTATGCATTACCAGATGCGAGACATTTCATGTAAGTACTGCCAATTGACTTTGCTTCTGGGAAAAGGACCATGTGATGCCCTTCATGTGGAGTTAAGTACTGAATATTGGCACATCATCCTCCAGAATGTTTGGCATTTAAAAAATGACTTTGATTTACTGAAGAATCCCTAGTCATGGCAGCTCATGTATTTTTTTCCCTCAGGGCTTAGTCTAAGATTTAATGTAAAACACCCAGTGAAGAAGATTTTACATCAACTTTAAATGGATTTTCTATTGTGATGATTATAAATCACTGAAAAAGGTAATATAATGTACTTGGGAATATTGTGAAGTTATTTTTTTCTATGCACTGAATTGCATCAAGCTAGTAAAGGTGGCTTTATAGGCTGGAGAGGAGGGGTGAGGAAGTTTAAGAATTATGTATCAAATTAGGCCTGCTGACACATTCCCGTGTCCAAGAGATTCTGTTAGAGCTGAGCTGTCCTGGAAACCAGCAATTTGTTTCACGGAGGTGAGCAGACAATGAGGGCAAACAGTAGGGCTCATTTCTGGAATCAATGGTAGTAATCCCAATGTATAATTTATGATGGGCCCCTATTACTGTACAGCCAAACAGGACCCAGGTGACAGGGCAAAGAGCCCATTCATGTCTTCTCTTAATCCTTTACCTATGAAGCTATGGTTGTGACCACAAACAATCCAGTGGAGATGTATGTGAAACAGCAGTGGTTTTTCTTCATTTTTACGTGTTCAGCACCTTTCAGAAACCCCACCCATTTTGACGTCCCACTGCAATCCCCTTCCTGCCTCAGTAGTGCCCAACTGTTCTAGTGGGGATAACAGTATTGCAGGCCGTCTCATCAGGTCTCACTCCTGAGGGACAGTCGGAAATCCTTAACTGGGGGAAAATGCAGAGGTAACTCATTAGTGGTTTGCCACTTAGGTGCTTTTACCTGTCAATGTATATCTAACTGGGGCAGGATCAGGACCCAAATTTATTCCCTGTTTTTGAAAGGCTAGAAGATTCTACCGAATCAGTCAGCAATCTTCTCTGTTCAGTTGAGGATACTCTTCGCTGAGGTTATTAAACCTCTCCTGACATTACAAAGAGATTCTCCAGTTCAGAAAATGCCATCCACAGCCACAGCCATCTCCTTCCACATGACTCACTCATCTGATGGCGTTCTGCCCAGTACTCCAACAATGGGCCAGTTTGACTTTCATTTCAATCTCTCCAAATTTAGAAGGCAAACTTACTTTTAAAACTAAAAACATTTCTGATTTCCATTCAGCACTTTCAATCAGGCTGTTGCATCTTTACTTCACATTACCTAGATTTCTAGGGTTGTTTCAGCCCATCTGTCCTCTACTAACAGTGGTCATATACTCTTGCCTTGCTATATTATCTGAAATGTATAAAATTTGAACAGGACTGAACAGACTAAATGCAGAGCATGTTTGCCTTGGTTGAGGAGACTAGAACCAGGGGCACAGTTTCAGGATACAGAGTGGTCTATTTCGGACTGTGATGAGGAAAGATTACTTCACTCAAAGGGTAGGGGACCTGTAGAATTCTCTACCACAGAAGGTTAAGAAGGTCAAGTCACAGAATATATTCAAGACATAGATAGATTTTTAGATTTTAAATTCATTAAGGGTTATGGGGAGAGAATGGGAATATGGCAGAGAGATAAAGGATTAGCCATGATCATATTGAATGACAGAGCAGGGTTGAAGGGCTGAATAGCCTACTCCTAGTTTCTAAATTTCTATGATTTAAATTAGCTAACCCAGAAAGTTCTGACAGAGAACAGCTTCCTCTGTTTTCCGTAAGCATATGTCCTGCACCACTTACAGAATGAATGGGCCCTCAGGAATTTTCAGGCCATTCTTATTAGCCTATGTCAATCTTTGATATTTTTTCCTAATTTCATTTTCTATTTTAAGTACCAAATACAGGCATCATAAAACAGTAAACAAATGAAGTAAATTCCGGTAGGAAAATGCTGGTGATCCTTTGATCTTTCTTTCTCCGTAAGGGATAAGTTTTCATTTTCACAATGCTGATAGGGAGTCTCGCCCATCAGAAACACATTTCAGAGGTTTGGCCTCATGTTGTGCCTGATTTTCCAACTGCTAATTTCAATGGTCAGAAAATAATGTGCAGCCCTTTCCTAATTTTCTGCTATGCACTAGTGAGGAGCAAGTTCTCTGCCAGTATCATAAATTTAGAAAATTATCCCTTCATTTGCACCTTTTTCATCTTGGGAAATTTAAAAACAAGGAGAAAAATCTAAATTAAAATTCAAAGTACAAAAGCAGGATCTTAGGATTATGACTTTAAAATGTTAAGTAAGAGAAGGGGAGTGACTGAGAAGGCTTCAAACCCTTAGAAGTAATATATCAAAAAGAATGAATGACTGAAAAGCATATTTAAATATATTATATTTAAGCGTGTAGGGTCCATAGGGATTGCACTGTCAAACATTAAATCAGCATATGAGGTTCTGTAACTGAAATACAACAGTTAAAGTTAATGAAAGAATGTCAAAGATCAACAAGAAGAGTGAATATTACCATCAAGCTGACATAATCAAATTACAAAACAATTTTGATGTATTTTTATTTTGTTTCACTTCGCTTATTTGCAGTAGTGGATATTTTTGTCTAAACAACAAGCACTGGTAGCATCATGCTTTGTAATGATTTACCAGGATGATTACATTTAGAATTGAATTTATTGAAAGTAGTTGGTATATTGTTTAAAGTTATTTAATTTAATGAATAATTTTAAATCCTGTGTATTCACAATAAAACATTCTTTACAATTAACTGTGGTAATAATGGGGATGGATGCAAAAGCATACAATATCAGATATTGGAAATCTACAATGTGAGGGAACTGAATTAACTCAAAGCTGATGATGAAATACCTGAGGTGAATGCTAAAGTTGATCTAGCTCCCAATGATGTCATTACCATTAAAGGTTCAAATAACATTGAAAAACCTGAATGTCCATTTCCTTTGCAGTTTTTGTAAGTTTTGTTGATGATATGAGGCCCTGTTTAAAAATTGGACACAGGACTGTGTCTTACAATCTTATACTCCACAACCACCTGATGAAGGAGCAGCATTCTAAAAGCTAGTGCTCCCAAATAAACCTGTTGGACTATAACCTGGCGTTGTGTGATTTTTAACAATATAAAAGTGCAAATGTAAAGTTACACCAAATTAACGAAATGGCAAATTAACATTGGAAAATGAATAAGAAACAATTTTTAGAAATTAAAAGGTTTCACCTAATATACATGTTGGATGAGATGCAATTGGATACTCACTGTTCAACACAGCAAGTTGCAAACTTAATTAATTTGTGTGACATATTATAATTAGGTTCATAAGTGGAGTGTTAATGATCATATGCACTGGGAATAGATTTTTAATTTACGTAATAAGTTAGACTGATACATTGCCATTGCATAATAATTAATTCCTTAAAGTGATATATTGTAAATTTAATGCACGAACACATTTGTTATTAACTAATGAATGGGAATTCAAAGAAATCTGATAACTGCAGTTAGAGTTAATATAACAACAAGCCTGTAGAAGAATTAATTATTACCAGTGAATCACTCGGTTGACAAATGTCAGAGTGTAATTGTTTCAGAAATGAAAAAAAGTTAGCCAGAAACTGCAAAGAGAGTAGATCAGTAAAAGGCTTCTGCACTGAAAACGCCATCACACATAGAAAAGAAAGAAAGTAAGTTGTATGCCTTGATGGGCCAGAGTATCAAAGCGAGACATGCTGCTTACAGAACCACTGCATTGTTCTTTCTTTTTAAACTATTAAGCTTTGTGGGGTCACTTGCTGGCTGCAGTAAATATCTTCACAATTGATAACTCCTTGTTTTTAAAATGTAGTTTCCCATCTGCACACTTTAGTAACATGGCTTTCATCCTTTGCAGACAGCATAGGTATATCAATTATAATTGGGAATGTGAAAATATAATTGTTTTGCTGATTTAGACCAATAGCTATTTTTATATATATTTGCTTAATGTCTCTTAGTCATGTTATCAATTTTTAATGAAGCAGTCAGTGATTATCAGAATGCTGCAGTCATGTTTTACTTATTTACAAAATGTAAAATTTCAGGACCACAGATCTTCAGAGATTGCATTTCCTTGATAATGGAAAAAGCTCTGAATTTTGCAATTTATGCATTTGCTATGCATGTTCAATTAAATAATTTAATACATTTGAAATGCAGTCACCGTAGTTTCTTATTAAAAGTTAAAATATTTATTTGGATGGAAATTAAAAGTTGCACTCTTGAATAGGGATACATTAGCAGTCATAAAGTGTTAGTTTGCTAAGGAAACTGAAGTTTTGAACCTGAGCTACTCCTCAAGTTACACTGCCCTTCATCGGCCTCCAACTTGGTGTGCCTTAATTAATGCAGCTAACTCAATGCTTTCATGTGAATGGTGTAAATGCAAGAAATGTACATTATTTGAGCTTTATGGATATATTAACATCTTACTCACTTCATACAGTTTGTTTTCTCTGTTACCCTTGCTGAAAATGATTGAAATCCCCACTGTCTGCATACAACAAAGCCAGTTAAAATTACTCTGGATCTTCATGGTCAGAATATTCCCCTCCTTGGTGTGGCAGAAGCAATGGTTGAAAAGTTGGAAAAACCTGCAGGGAATGAAAAAAATCAGAATCTCGAAGTTGAGAATATTTTTCATGATTTTCTCTTGAATGGTGACTTCTGAATCTCACCATTGAAAGGCAGCTATTTTATTTCAAGGCATTTCTATCTCATCAATACCCCAACTTATGTTATTTAAACATTACATTTTCTTCCTGAGAAACTAGATGGTGAGAATTCCTGACATGTAAATAAGGGTGAGAACACATGTGAAGACTTTGCCGATGAATCCTCTGAGGGTTCAGCGGCCTCCTCCTCTTTGACCCATGTTGCAATTTGGGTCCGAACTCTCATCATCTGCTGGTCTGCAAAAATGACTGCCCTCCTCTCTGCTACCTTGTCCACCAGCACAACCAGACCCCTGTCTATGAGATAAGGTATGAGATTTTTCTCTGTGCCATAACGATCGAGCATCAGTGTGAGGTCCAGCTTCTAGCGCAACTTCTGAAGTCAGTTGCAGATGGCAGGAGATATGGAAATGATTGCCTTTGCCAGAATGTCCCAGCATTGGTGAGCATTTCAGCCTATCCTGTCACACGATTCCGTGAGATGGTACCAATGAACTTGGTTGCATAATTAATGAGGTGAAGCATTCAAGATTGCAAGAGATAAATCATTCCAAGCCACAGCTGACTAGACACCGGAATTTCGCTTTAACTGAAATTGGGAAAATCTGACTCACTGTTATGAATTAACAAACTTTAGCAAAAGTGATTTAAAAGTAGAATATAACTAAATGTTATGTCAACTTAAATCTACATTTATTATAATCTCATATCTGAATGATCTGTACTTTTTTTAAATCATTATTTTGCCCAATACAGAATAGTTCCTCCTAAACAATCCTGCATCTCCTTCTCAACAGGAAAACTACTTTACTTCTTTAAATTCCTTTGGCAGGTAAGGATAATTCCGGACTCCTCTTCTTCTGCAACCTAACTTGTTCATCCACCCCAATTGACCTATGATGATGTGCTGGTTGAATTTATCGATTTTCTTTTCTTCAAAATTGAGTCTATCTGCCTGGCTACCTTAGATTCCAACACAACCCTTTCAGGATTCTCATCTCAGCCTTGACCCCAATCATACTGCACTGTGTGACATTGGTTCCATCTCTCCCTTGTTCCTCATCAAAATCATCTGTACAAAATCATCCACCTGCTCCTCAACTTGTTCTTGACTCAGTTCTTGACCCTTTAAATAAGCTGATTGATCACTGGCATCATTAACAGCTCCTTTTTTCACAGGTATTGCTCTCTATAAAATTTATTGAGCTCAATTTTAATCAGGCAAGGCAATAGTTATTTCGGAGTAGATAACTTCCCAACTCCTTTCTTGCCCTAATCTAATCCACTGTAATCTTATAAAAATGACATTGAATATCAAGTTGATTGGCCAATAGCTTGATAAAAGGGATAAGTCAAGAGGAGTTCTTAAAGAAGCAGAGTGCGATGGAAAGGAAAAGCTGTTGAAGGAAGCAATTTCAGAGTATTGATCCTAAGTAACTGAGGCACAACCAGTAATGTCAGAGGAAGGTGGTTACAGTTGGAGGAAGGTGGTTACAGTTGGAAGTTGCAATGAGAGAGCAGCCTAAAATCAGAAACAGATTTAAATAAAAGGATGGGAATTTAAAAAAAGACACATATTGAAGCTCATTGATCCATTGCACATTAGTGCAAACAGAAAAGAAAGATGAGGGTAAGAACATGGAAATAAGAGGGTGGAATCCTGTTGAGGCCTGTATGATGTGGACTATGGCAAACAATTTGGAAGAATCGCATAACAAGTCCTGTGAAGTTTACTTCAAAATTGTGAACAACTGGCTGCATTTTCCAACTAATTTCCGAGTGCTGAGCTCAATTTCTTGCTAGGCAGTAGGTAGATGCTATGAATGGAGATTGTTAACTGCCTCATCAACACCTATCATTATTTATCAGAACTCATCTCCAGGAACAGTTTCCATTCAGGTAATGTCATCACCGTTATATTTTTAGAGGAGTATGCCCTCTGTCTTGTGCACCTGCTACATTGGAAGGGCCAGGTGCATTAAAAGGCTGGTTATTGTGGGACAAGTATGACCCACTGTGACCATGGCTGCATTCTGACTGATACAGAAGCTGATACAATGTCACCCATGTTTGCCTGTATGTGATAGTGTACAGTGGGCATTGGAAATAGTTTAGCAGTCTTTTAGGATGGGATGTGGCCAAGGATAGGTGGGTTGCGTAGCCTAGTTATTAGCAACTGGGGCAAGTAAGTGGAGCTATATGTGTGAGGAAGTGTCAGCTATTGTCATAAGCACTATGATTTTGAGGCTGCTATGCCATTACATTGATGTTGAAGGGCAATTCTGGAATTCCAATGCATGGCCCAGTGTTCAGCCAGGATTTAAAGATGACGCAGGAACCAAGAATACTGGTCTACTTGGGGAAATCCAGTGATTGGTGAGTTCTTCCAGCTATGGCGAATGGGACAATCAGGCTAGCATTAAGCAAGAGGTGCATCATAGGTTTGGAGTGGGTAGTCAATGAGGCAAGTTGGACACGATATGGTGAGAACGCTCACTGGCCCTCACCTCTGTCAAACCCAATGTAATTGTCACTTAGCCAAAACATTGTAAGATTCAGCCTGGCATTACAGCTGAGCTGCTAGGTGTTAGAAGAAAGCCTTCTTATTAAACAAAAAGTAAGGGATTCACCATGAATATGGATAAAAACAGAAATTGATCTACATTCATAAATGGTGCAATTTCAGGCTGAGAGGAGCTGTTAACAATTATTTTAATCTTTGGAAATAGCAATTTCATTGTAACTTCCCATCATCACCTATTTTACAACATTTGTAAAAGTTAAGCTCTTTCATATTGATTGAAATAGCACTTGCCTTAACGTTTAGAGCTCTGTACTTTCTTATGTGAATAAATAGCTGAAGTGCAAAGAAACAGTTGGAAGATAGTGACAAGTTAATTCCAAAAGAGAATTGAGGCAGAACATCACTAGCCGAAAGCAGTAAGAATGTGAAACTTGTCATCACAAGTTAAGGTGGATAGAATCAATGTTTTTTTTAAGGGGCAACTAGATTAAAGTGTGATGGAGAAAGGGTTTAATGAATGCAGTTAGGAATAGATAATAAAGTGTTGGAAGGAGACTAATCCTGAGCATAAGCACAGGTACAGCCCAATTTGGCTGAATCTTCTAATTCTGAGCCAATCTAATCAAATGAAAGCTCTGAAAATGTTGTGATTTAATTATTAGTGTGGATCCTCTCTCAAAACTTAGAAGAGTGAAATAGATTCAAAATGTACAGAAAAAGAAATAAAGGGAAATAAAATTGGATTTAATGAGAGACAAGAGGGTTTAAAAAAAAGACACAGATGTTTTAGGGTGGAATCCTCCAAGCATCTAAACAATGTAGCCTTCAGCAACAAAGTTGGAAGAATTGTATGAGATGGGCAGTGAGCAACTTCCAATGGTCAAGAGCAAAAGTCCCATTTTCTAATCAAAAGTTGTTTTATGAGATGAGATTTGCACTTATGAGAGATGAGAGGGTTGTTTGCACGCATTAGCATGCATAAAGGAGAACCCTAAAGCATTCTGTAGGAATGTGAGGAAAAAAAGGATGACTAGTGTAGGAATAGGGCCAATCAAAGACAGAAATGGGAATTTGTGTGTGGACCCTGTGGAAATCGGAAAGGTGCTAAATGAATATTTTTTATTGGTTTTCACTCAGGAAAATGAGAATATTGTAAAGGAGAAGAATGAGATACGAGATAAAGAGAGTAGAAAGTATAGAGTTTAGTAAGGAAGAGGTGTTGCCAATTCTAGAAGGAGTGAAAATAGGCAAGTCCGCTGGGTTAGATGAGATTTGTACGAGGATTCTCTGGGAAGCCAGGGAGGAGGTGTTGGAGCTTTTGGCTTTGATCTTTGAGTTGTCATTGTCTACAGGCTTAGTAGCAGGGGACTGGTGGATTGCAAATGTTGCGCCCTTGTTCAAAAAGAACAGTAGAGATGAACCAGGTAATTATAGACCAGTGAGCCACACGTCTGTTGTAGGAATGGTTTTGGAAAGAATTATAAGATATAAGATTTATGATCATCTTGCAAGCAATAATTTAATTGCAAATGGTCAACATGTTTTTGTCAAGGTCAGATCATGTCTCACAAACCTCATTGAATCTTTTGAGAAGGTGACCAAGCGTGTGGATGAGGGTAGGGCAGTTGACGTGGTCTGCATGGACTTCAGTAAAGCCTTTGATAAGGTTCCACATGGTAGCTGTTTGAGAAAATGCAGAGGCATGGGATTGAGGATGATTTAGCAGTTTGGATTAGAAACTGGCTTTCTGTAAGAAAGAAGCGGGTGGTGGTTGATGGAAAATATTCAGCTGGAGTTCGGTTACTTGTGGTGTGCCACAAGGATCTGTTTTGGGACCACTGCTGTTTGTCATTTTTATAAATGACTTAGACGCAGGCATAGATGGATGGGTTAGTAAGTTTGTGGGGACACTAAAGTCGGTGGAGTAGTGGACGGTGTGGAAGAATGTTAGACATTGCAAGGGGACTTGAATAAACTGCAGAACTGTACTGAGAGGTGGCAAATGGAGTTCAATGCAGATAAATGTGAGGTGATTCACTTTGGAAAGAATAACAGGAAAGCTGAATTCTGGGTCAATGGAAAGATTCTTGGTAGTGTGGATGTGCAGAGAGATCTTGGAATTCATGTACATAGATCCCTGAAAGTTGCCACCCAGGTTGATAGTGCTGTTAAGAAGGCATATGGTTGTTAGGTTTTATTGGTAGAGGGGTTGAATTCCGGAGCTGTAATGTCATGCTGAAATTATACAAAATGCGAAAGTGGCTGAACTTGGAATATTATGGACCGTTCTGGTCACTCCATTATAAGAAGAATATGGAAGCATCGGAAAAGGCATAGAGGAGATTTATCAGAATGTTGCCTGGTCTGGAGGGAAGGTCTTATGAGGAAAGGCTGAGAAATTTGGGTCTGTTCTCATTGGAAAAAAGAAGGCTAAGAGGGGTTTAGATTGAAACATACAAGATGATCACAGGATTAGATAGTGAAAGTCTTTTTTCCTAGGCTGATATCATCAGCTTGTATGGGGGGGGGGGGGGGGGGGGGGCATAGCTACAAATTGAGGGGTGACAGATTTAAGACAGATGTCAGAGGCAGGTTCTTTACTCAGAGAGTGGTAAGGGTGTGGACTGCCCTGCCTGTCAATGTAGTTAACTCAGTTACATTAGAGAGATTTAAACAATCCTTGGATAAGCACATGGATGATGATGGGATAGTGTGGGGGTATGGGCTTAGATTAGTTCACAGGTCAGCACAACATTGAGGGCAGAAGGGCCTGTTCTGCACTGTATTGTTCTATGTTCTAAACATTGTTATGTCATTTTTCCTCATTGGTATTGTAAAGATCACATTTTTTTCCTTATTTTCAACAACAGATCAAAATGGGAAAAGTTCTATTTCAAGCCAAGCAGTATTGAAGGAGCTTAAAAATTCCTTTAAAAACATTTAAAACAAGTTACAGGAACTCATTGTGAGTTGAGTTTACACTGTTGTGTTGTTCAAGCAACGTGGGAGAATGTCTATGTGCCGCAACACTGTGGGGATGTCAGAAAAGTCAGCTTTACCCAGTTGCTGATTGTCGCATAACTAGAATCAAATATATAGGTAGGGAGACATCAGTATGAGATCAGTTGTCTGTTTGACTCCTGAGCAAGTGAGCAGAGAGTGAGTAAGCAATACGGGTGAGAGGTCTCCAGAATGCAACAGATCCTCTCTCTCTTTCTTTCTCTCTCCTTCTGCTGTGATACAATTATAACTTTGAAGGTAGCAAGCTATTTTCTCCCATTGGTAGCTGTAGGGTGTGCCTTAAAAATGTTACGATTCATGGGCCAACTTCCCTATTCTCCAGTCCTCCAGGATCTCACCAGTGACCAAAGAGGATACAAAGAAGTACGTCAATGCTCGAACAAATTGCTGGAGCATTGATAGATACCTCTGTGTCCTCTTTGGCCACAGGAGAGGACCCAAAGGACTGGAGAATAGCTAATGTTGTCCCATTGTTTAAAAAGGATAGCAGGGATAATCCAGGAAATTACAGGCCAGTGAGCCTCGGTGGTAGGAAAATTTATGGAAAAGATTCTGAGGATCAAGATCTATATGTATTTAAAAGTACATGGACCGATTAGTGATAGACAGCATGGTTTTGTACGAGGGAGTTATGCCTCATTACCTTGATCGATTTTTTTGAGAAGGTGACGAAGATGATTGATGATGAAAAAGTGATTGACGATGTCGACATGGACTTCAGTAAAGCCTTTGACAAGGTCCCTCATGGCAGACTGGTACAAAAGGTGAAGTCACATGGTATCAGGGGTGCGCTGGCAAGATGGATACAGAACTGGCTGAGTCATAGAAGACAGAGGGTAGTGGGACAAGGATGTTTTTCAGAATGGAGGGCTGTAACAAGTGGTGTTCCACAAGGATCAGTGTTGGGACCTCTGCTGTTCGTGATTGACATAAATGATTTGGAGGAAGATTAGATTCCCTACAGCATGGAAACAGGCCATTTGGGCCAACAAGTCCACACCAACCCTCTGAAGACCCATGCCCTGACCCTATATCAGGTCGTGGCAGGATGGCTCAGTGGTTAGCACTGCTGCCTCACAGCACCAGGGACCTGGTTTGATTCCTGCCTAGGGCAACTGTCTGTGTAGAGTTTGCACATTCTCCCCGTGTCTGCGTGGGTGTCCTCCGGGTGCTCCGGTTTCCTCCCACAGTCCAAAGATGTGCAGGTTAGGTGAATTGTCCATGCTAAATTGCCTATTGTGTTAGGTGCATTAGTCAGTGGTAAATGTAGGGGAATGGGTCTGGGTAGGTTGCTCTTTGGAGGGATGGTGTGGACTTGTTGGGCCAAAGGGCCTGTTTCTACACTGTAGAGAATCTAATTTTACCCTGACTAATGGACTTAACACTGTGGGCAATTTAGCATGGGCAATTCACCTAACCTGCACATCTTTGGATCATGGGAGGAAACCAGAAGAAAACCCACGCAGACACGGGGAGAATGTGCAAACTCCACACAGACAGTCGTACTAAGCGGGAATTTAACCTGGGTCCCTGGCACTGTGAGGCAGCAATGCTAATCACTGAACCATCATGGCTGGTCTTATTAGTAAGTTTGAGGATGGTACAAAGATTGGTGGAACTGTGGATAAGGTAGTGAAAGAAACCTGTGGCTTTATAGAACTTTAATTAGGTTGCACTTGGAATTTTGCAGACAGTTCTGATCACCACACGACTAGAAGACTGTCGACGCTTTGGGGATGGTGCAGAAAGGTTTACCAGGACATTGCCTAGTATGGGGGATTTTAGCTATGAAGAAAGGTTGGATGGTCTGGGTTTGTTTTCACTGGAATGCAAGAAGTTGAGGGGCGACCTGATAGAAGTTTGTAAGATAGCTAGAGTGGAAAGTATGAGGCTTTTTTCCCCCAGGGATGAGGGGTCAATTACCATGGGACACAGGTTCAAGGTGCAAGGGGAGAAATTTAAAAGAGATGTGTGAGGCAAGCTTTTACAGAAAGGGTGGTGAGTGCCTGGAATGAGCTGCCAGAGGAAGTGGTGGGAGCAGACACAATAGCAGCATTCATGAAGTGTCTGGATGAATACATGAATAGGAAGGGAATGGAAGGATATGTATCATGTAAGTGAAGACAGTTTTAGTATGGAAGGGCAAAATGTGCCAGCGCAGGTTTGGAAGCAGAAGGGCATGTTCCTGCATTGTATTGTTCTTTGTCCTTTGTGTCTTCAGTGAAGAACTGAAAGAAAATGGAAATAAGGAGTTTGAAAATCAGAAGGGACCCAAAGAATCAAAAGGGACCACCATTGAATTCTATGGGCTGGCACTATTAACCTGTATTTCCCCAGTATTTTTCCCTTCACCCATAGGATCTGTATTTGTTTGCCTGTGTGTTGTGCAGGTTTTTAAGAAGGGGTTTAGAGTTTCAGTTCATTGAGTTATGTTGATAATTCATTATTTATTTTACCTGTGCTTTGAACTGATTGCTTTATGATAGAAGTTCAGTGTTTTCTGTTAACCCAAATATTGGAAAATTTGAGTAAACTGATTTATTCTTTAACACTTAGCACGAACGTGATGCTCCAGTGTCAGTGCCAAGCTTCCAAATGGGCCAAGACAGCATGAAGGCTTTCACTTTCCCATCTTCTGCATACAAACTAGATGGCAACAATTCCTGACATGAGCGTCAAAGCAGTAACCTATCTCTAGGTTGCCGCTTGGTTCTTCAGCCTGCATTACATACCAATACTTCAGGGCACATATAATGCACAGTGACCTCACGCACCTTTCTCTCTTCCCTTGCATCCCACACTCCATCCTGTTTGGAAGGCCCTACAAATCCCTATCTCCAAAGCCAGTGTCCAACTATTCTCTGTCCGATATGTTAAGAGTGGAAAAAAATGAATTCAGGGCAGCTACGGGCTGGCAGGCCTTGACCAGGCATATGGCTGTGCTTTAAACATTGCTGTTAGGAATCCTGACAGGTCCTGGCTTTGGCTATTACTTCATCCTGTGGCAAATAGGAGAATATAATGAATGAGTGACGTGGGGCATGGTGTCTCATTAATGAGACAACCATGGGAAGATAACACCACACAACCTTTTTGGAGTCTTGGAGGGAAACATTCCATAAAACTTGTCAAAATTTGCCTGCAGTGGTTTTTTGATAAGACAGTCTGAACAATTTAAGAATGAAATTCTCGTTCTAAATCTTCCATCTCGTGGCCTCCAGGTTAAGAGACATATCAAGAGCAGGAAACACATTTTAACAGGGCCCACTTTATGTGGTGAGTTTTATTTATTCTTAAGGCATAGATGTGGCAATTTCTTGAAACTCTGAGAGCTTGGTGGTGAAATCCTATTTTTGTGAGTCTATCAATGGGGCCATTCAATAGCTTGTGGCAATTTGCAACTCAGAATATACCAGTATCTCTTCCTCATCACAAATTTAGTAGTTTCATATATAGCAACATGATTGTAGCTATGCACATGCCAGAATTTTCCCAGTGAGATCTGACACTTTATTCTTTCTGAGTCCAACTGTATTTCATAATAATGCAGCTTATTTTTTGCAGTTCTCTGCCTGTAGGTATGTCTGCCTTATAGCATCGACATTATCAACCCTCAATTGAAATGGGCATCGAACCGCACATTGTTGGTATCAGTCTGATCCATGAATGCAAACTATGTTTTTTACTATGGCCATTATCAATAAAAATAAACAAATTTCTTAAAATACAGCTACAACAAAAATAAAATTCTGGTATCTAGCACCGTACCAACTATAATATCCACTAACGAATGTTTCTGATATATCCCTGTGACAAACTTCAGCTGGTCATTATGTGGTCCATTAGCATGCACGGAGCATATAATGTTTTCTAATCAAATTTTCTCACCTCCAACAGTTGTATCCTAACAGACGATTAATATAATTTAGAGCAATGAAGCATGAGGGTGCTGTTCTAGTGATTATCTTTTTGCTATGTATCTTGTCATTTTGCTTTTGGATACTGTGTGCTGTCTAAACTGAGGAATACTTGGTTGCAGTTGACACTGTGTCCTAAGGGAAGAGGATGATGGGGGAAGAGTTCTGGGCAGGAGGCTCCTTCAGCCTCATTGAGGAACGATGTTTACAACATCTCTGTTTTCAAAGAAATCTGCCACTTGTGGACAGATGTGCATTTGATTATCAGAATATTTTAGGTTCGTATTCAATAGGGTAATTGGGATAAAATGAAAGACTTTCTACTTCAACTGTTGATGAGTTTGAGGTAGGGCTTTCAATTGTTGACAATGGGGCAGGTGATAATGCCTTACTTGAACACCTCCATCTTCACAAGAATTACGTTCTGGGTAGGAAGACTCTTGGTTAGTCTTCTTGCCCCATCACTAGTGAGGCCCTTAAGTAGCCAAATAAAACCACAAAGAGAACAAAATTGTAAAATAAAAAAGCAGAGTAAAATTCGCTCTCTTGATTTCTTATGTTTTAAATCAACCATACTATCCCATGCTTTATTTTTCAAAAAGAACAACAGTATACTTTACAGCTGTGCAGGATTTTAAATTAATATTTTCTTTCTTTGTTCCTCTTTGTTTCCTATTTGATTTGTAACTTGTCTGCAATTTTTCAATTTGAAAAGTTTACCTTCTGCTACACTACTATAAATGATATCACATCTTTGCAGACTCACTTCAGGGTATTATGATCAATTATGGCCAATATTCTTTCTTCTCAGAAATATTGCCTGAAACTACACGTGGTCTAGATAATTCCTTTAGACTTCTAGATACTATTGTTAGTCTTCATCTTATAGTATTCTATCAGTCTTTCAGTACATGTGTGCCCTCAAGTCCCTCTCTCCACTATTTGATAATGTAACAATATTTTTTGCCTGGATAAAAGGATGAATTCCATATATTACTTTCAGCAGATACTTGAAAAGAAGAATTTGGCATTTTAGGTTATCTTGTTGTGGAGTATTTCCCAATCTTTAATACTTTCCATTCCTTTTTGTTAGATAGGCATTTAGATAAGCGAGACATTATTCAATGGTCATTCATAGAAGAATGCAAAGATATTTGTTGCTTTCATCATGCATTCATCTGCTTAATTCACATGAATACCTAATTAAGGGGAAATCTAACATTTATAGTGTGTGAGAAAGATTGTCAAGTTTGTTGTACTTGTATATCCTACAATCTACATATATTAATACACAGGACCCTATTGTTTGAAAACAGAAAGGCCAATAACACTCACTGCTCCTGTTTCAAATAAAATAAATTGGTGAAAGCCATTCACTAGTTAAATTCTTAGGACAATATCTTGAACAATCAGAGTCAACCTGCTTGGTTTAAAATTTAAGCAAAGGCTGGCAGTTAATTGCTAATCATCATTAACTGCCATTTTCTCCATATCAATGCCTTTACCAGACAGAATCTACTTGACAACCAGTCAGCACAATCCTCTCATATTCGAAAAGTATCACTTTCCCCTTTAGTTCGTATTCTTGTTAATTGTCCTTTTGAGTGCAAGACAAAACAAACTTCAACAGACTGTATCTTTTTTTTCCAGAAATACTCAAGTTCTATACTACCAAATGATTACTTATTGCTTTCACTTAAAATTGTACAGGTATAGTCCTTTAATCAATCTCTGATAATAGAATTGATTATAGATTACGACAAAATAAAAACCTATAGTCACCTTTGGATATAATATCTGTCTTACATTAAGTAATTAATTATAAATTATATTCCATTTAGCTATATCTTAACATCATTATTGAATTTAGAAATAATATAATGGACCTTATTTAGCATGGAAAATTCACAATCATATAGATATGCTCAGTCCAGGTAGAGGTTGGAAAAAAAGTTAGCAAATTTTTCAAATGGACAAAATACGAGGAATGACTGTGCATTGCACAACTACTGAATACATTTTTATGTAATTATCCACTATTTCAAAAGAAACATTAACCCATTTAAAGTAAATTAACTAAACTAGAGAATAAAATAAGTTAGAACTGAATAATCTGTACAGTAAATAATAAAACACCTTTTATGACTACTGATGTCTCAAATCACTGAGCAGCAAATTACATTGCAATTGCTTATGTAATGTAAAAGCTATGGCCCCAGTACAGCAAGCTTAGACAGCATCTTCCACATCCATGATTACAATAATCTAGAATGTCAAAGGCATCAGATACATGTGAACATCATCATTTCCAAGTTCCCCTCCAAGCAATTCTCCATCTTGATTTGGAAATGTATCACCATTCCTTAAGAGTTGCTAGGTCAAAGTCCTGGAACTCCCCCTCAAACAGCATTGTAGATCTACCTACACAAAATGGACTTCAGTAGTTTAAGAAGGAGGCTCACCATCACCTTCTCAAATGGCAGCCTCAGGATGGACAATATGTGCAGGCCCAGACAGTAACATCCAATTTCCATGAGTGCATAAAAAGGCTTCCCCCCCCCCCCCCCCCCCCCCACTACCCCCAGATGTTGGAACAATCAGATAATCTACTTTTTGTTACGTTAATTGAAGAATAAATTTGAAACAGTATCACAGTATCCTTTATATGCACCTGACAGATCCAATGTAGCCTCTGTTTAATATTTAACTAAAATCTGACTCTGATAATATGACACTCATCCAGTAATGCACTCTATTGTCAGCTTTTATACTTATGCTTTTTACAACTAAGGTGGGACAAGTGCACTGTCTTTCTTTAGCCCTAATGCTTGATAAGCCACAACAAGACTCAATGGTTAGCACTGCTGCCTCACAGCAGCAGGGACTCAGCTTCAATTCCATCCTTGGGCATCTGTCTGAAGTTTGCACATTCTCCCTGTGTCTATTTGGGATTTCTCTGGGTGCTCTGGTTTCCTCCCACAATCCAAGGATGTCCAGGTTAGGTGGATTGGCCACACTAAATTGCCGATAGTGTCCAGGAATGTGAAGATTAGGTAGAGGGGCAAGTCATGTTGAGGAAGCAAGGAAGCTGCAGAAGAACTTGGATAGGCTAGGAGAGTGTGGAAAGAAGTGGTAGATGAAATGTGGAAAAGTGAGAGGTTATATACTTTCATAGGAAGAATAGAGGCAGAGGCTATTTTCTCAATGGGGAAAGGCTTTGGAAATCTGAAGCAGAAAGGAAATTGGGAGTCATAGTTCAGGATTCTCTTAATGTTAACATGCAGGTTCATTTGGCAGCTAGGAAGGCAGATGCAATGTTAGCATTTATTTTCAGAGGGCTAGAATACAAGAGTAGGGATGTACTGCTTACGCTGTATAAGGTTCTGGTCAGATTACCTTTGGCATATTGTGAGCTGTTTTGATCCTTGGATCTTAGGAAGGATGTGCTGTTGTTGGAGATTTTCCAGGGGAGGTTCACAATAATGATCCCAGGAATGAAGGGCTTTTCATATGTGGAGTTTTGAAGAGTCTTTTTTTGTACTGAATGGAGAGGGGATCTGATTAAAGCTTACAGAATACTGAGAGGCCTTGATGGAGTGGATGTGGAAACACTGTTCTACTAGCAGGAGAGACTAGGACCTAAAGGCATTGCCTCAGAGTGAAAAGACGACCCTTTTGAATTGAGATAAGGAAGAATTTCTTCAGCCAGAGGTGTTAAAATCTGTGGATCTCATCTCACAGAAAGGTTTGGAGGCCATGTCATTAAGTGTCTTTAATAAAGAGATAGATAGGTTCTTGTTTAGCAATAATTATGGGGAGAAGACAAGAGAATGGAGCTAAGAAACACATCAGCCATGATCGAATGATGGAGCAAATTCAATGGGCCAAATGGTTTCATTATTTCCTATTTCTTATGGTCTTGTAGTCAAGTCCTCAGAGAACTATTAAGTATGAAACAGCCTCAAAATATGATATCAAAAGTCCCCCTTGCACAACATGTGGCCTTGTGCCTTAGTCATTGATAAAAACCTCTATTTCTGAGATGCTCTCGTGAGCACCTGCCTCATGGTGGGGTTGTTGAGGCATGGGCTTTAGGTGGGATGATGAACTTGGAGGCAAACAATTAGAAGGCCATCTCTGGGAGCAATGTTGTGCTCACTCCTTGCTGGCATCAATGGTGGGGGTTGGGAGAGTCTCCATTTAGTCCCAGTGTCAGAGTGCTGAAGCCTGCAATAATATTCTTACTGAAACTGATTAATCTGGACCATCAAAGAGGTAATGGTTGGACATGAAGAGATACCAGGTAGAGTGCATTGCAATCAGGGCAATGGTTGGCATGGATAGAATCAATGTCAGCCTGCTACATCAAGTGATTTTAGCCTTCAGTTTCACTGCAGAGGACTCATATGAAAGCATCAATAGGCTAAGCTACAGATGAAGGCTGATAGCTATACACAACAAAATGCCTGATGCATTGGGAAGTCTGCCAACAGGTTTATATTTATTTGTCATTCAAGCAGAAATTAAAGCCCATCTTTTTCAGTATGAAACTGATGATGAACTCCATCCATACACTTCTGGACCCATGTGGGATTTACCATTTGATAGCCAATGTCTTATTCATAATAGCACAAACAGCTTCCAGTATAATCCTAAATCTTAATATTGCAGTATAAATTAAGACTGATCTCATTTTAAATAAGAATGCTTTCATACAAGCTCAAACACTCTCATTCCAGCTCAGCTGGTTGCTGCTGTTGTATTGTGAAGAGTTACATAAACTCCTCTTTACTGCCTCTGAGATTAGTTATTACAGAATATGAAATGTTAAAAGCTCTGCTTTTCCAATTCAATACATACTTTATTATTTTTAAGATATAGGGCAGCACGGTGGCTCAGTGGTTAGCATTGCTGCCTCATAGCGCCAAGGACCTGGGTATGATTCCAGCCTCGGGTGATTGTCTGTGTGGGTTTACTCTGGGTGCTCCAGTTTCCATAAGACCATAAGACCATAAGACATAGGAGTGGAAGTAAGGCCATTCGGCCCATCAAGTCCACTCCGCCATTCAATCATGGCTGATGCGCATTTCAGCTCCACTTACCAGCGTTCTCCCCGTAGCCCTTAATTTCTCGAGACAACAAGAATCTATCAATCTCGGCCTTGAAGACATTTAGCGTCCCGGCTTCCACTGCACTCCGTGGCAATGAATTCCACAGGCCCACCACTCTCTGGCTGAAGAAATGCCTCCGCATTTCTGTTCTGAAATGACCCCCTCTAATTCTAAGGCTGTGTCCACGGGTCCTAGTCTCCTCGTTTAACTGAAACAATTTCCTAGCATCCACCTTTTCCAAGCCATGTATTATTTTGTACGTCTCTATTAAGTCTCCCCTTAATCTTCTAAACTCCAACGAATACAATCCCAGTATCCTCAGCCGTTCCTCATATGTTAGACCTGTCATTCCAGGGATCATCCGTGTGAATCTCCGCTGGACACGTTCCAGTGCCAGTATGTCCTTCCTGAGGTGTGGGGACCAAAACTGGACACAGTACTCCAAATGGGGCCTAACCAGAGCTTTATAAAGTCTTAGTAGTATATCTCTGCTTTTATATTCCAACCCTCTTGAGATAAGAGACAACATTGCATTCGCTTTCTTAATCACGGACTCAACCTGCATGTTTACCTTTAGAGAATCCTGGACTAGCACTCCCAGATCCCTTTGTGCTTTGGCTTTATTAATTTTCTCACCATTTAGAAAGTAGTCTATGCTTTTATTCTTTTTGCCAAAGTGCAAGACCTCGCACTTGCTCACGTTAAATTCCATCAGCCATTTCCTGGACCACTCTCCCAACCTGTCAAGATCCTTCTGCAGCCTCCCCACTTCCTCAGTACTACCTGCCTGTCCACCTAACTTCGTATCATCGGCAAACTTCGCGAGAATGCCCCCGGTTCCCTCATCCAAATCGTTAATATATAATGCGAACAGCTGTGGCCCCAGCACCGAACCCTGCGGGACACCGCTCGTCACCGGCTGCCATTCTGAAAAAGAACCTTTTATCCCAACTCTCTGCCTTCTGTCAGACAGCCAATCCTCAATCCATCCCAGCAGCTCACCTCGAACACCATGGGCCCTCACCTTGCTCAGCAGCCTCCCGTGTGGCACCTTATCAAAGGCCTTTTGAAAGTCTAGATAGACCACATCCACTGGGTTTCCCTGGTCTAACCTACTTGTTACCTCTTCAAAAAATTCCAACAGGTTTGTCAGGCATGACCTCCCTTTACTAAATCCATGTTGACTTGTTCTAATCAGGGAGATTGTTTCCTCCCACAATCTAAAGATGTGCAAGTTAGGTGAATTGGCTATGTTAGATTGCCCATATGTTTTCAGGAGTGTAGATTAGGTGCATTAGTCAATGGTAAAGATAGGGTAAGGGGAATGGGTTTGGATGGGGTACTCTTCGGAGGGTCAGTGTGGACTTGTTGGGCTGAAAGGCCTGTCTCCACACTATAGGGATTCTATGATTCCATATATGTTAAAGAAAATACAGGGCAGTCAGATCTCTAGACGTAACACAAGTGAAGAACTGGAATTATTTGCAAAATTCATTGAAGTAAAGTATAAAACCTATTAGAAAGGTAAAGTCTATTTCCAGTCCTGTGACATATGTATGTAAAATAGCATGCAAGAACAAAATAGATTTTAGGATGGGGAAGGTAGCGAGTTGGAAAAATGCTAAAGTACAATTACATGTTTCAATATTTTTGTGATGGGCTTGACATTGCAGTGTTTCTCAGGCCAGTATCAGCTGATTGTGCTTCTAGAGATAAACTTGTTTAAATTACAATCCATTCTTTTTCAAAGTGGGTGCTATGCCACTTGAAGTTCTTTTCAATTAAAATTTTCCAACTTCATGACATCTCGTAAGCTCCTGGCATCTTGGTTACAGACACCATGGATTTTCAAAGGAGCTTAGGGGCATCAAGTTCTTTAACCTCATACAAATTGTCAGGATTGCTGAGGTACCACCATGCAATAGTATCACAAAGCAAAGGTTCTCTCTCAATATGGCAGCATTTATGATCCTGCTGCCCTCAGTGTCAACCCATCCAGCCCAGACTGCAACTAGCCAAGAAAAGATCTGTCAGTTTGCAGCAGCGCCTCTTCCTCATTATTCTCCCCCTCCTCAACTTTTCAGTTGATCCTTAGTAGCAAGGGCTGTTCCTTCATGAAGGTGAGCTTGACCAGCATACCAGCATGAACTTAATAGCCACCCAAGTACTACAAGGCTCCTTCTAAAGCAGACCGGGTAGCATTATCATTACTTCAGTATGTCAATGGTCTAATCTGTCATATTAGTTGTGTCAGCAGAGCTTGACATTCATTTGAACCAGAATCATGAATTGTGTCATCAGCTCAGATCCTTTGCTGCTCAGGAGCTACCATTTGGTTTTGCAGAGTGACTGAAAAATTCCAGACTGCCAAAAAAATGAAGGTGTAATTATCTGCCTGATGATAGCTCTGGTCACACACTGGTGGCATCCTTTTCGGTTCTGTCACAGCACAATGTTGGCTTGTGATGCTTGCAATGTATCTTGTGTGTCCTCACCAGCACCTGCCACAATGGGAAACCTGGAACTAAATGTTACAATAAGAGTGGGCTCTACATACTCTAGTGTGAGCTTAGTTACTTGCCCTGTTTTAATTTTTCTGTGTGAGACAGGGTGCACATCCATCCATCCTCCAGGAAGCCCTTGAAAGATCTGCCAACCAATTGAAAGCTGACAGCTCTGAATGTTTAGAGCACTACACAAAACCAGAAGGTAGGCCAAGGAAGTAGATTTAGCAATGGATCCAGATGTTGAGGTAAGTCTGCGATATTTCTGAAACCATATTTCAGACCCCAGTGAAGGGCTACCAGGAAGCATGTTGGACAGGATGGAGGGGAGGTTGCACACAGGGAAGCAAAACAGTGAATCAAGACCCTCCCCCTTTTCTCAGAAACAGTCCTGGTGTTTTAAACCTGCCAGACTACAAGTTGGTTGCAGGCATCTCCTGTCACCATTTATACTGAAGCAGCAGTTAGATGAAGTCCATTAATTGGTCATTAGTTACTCACATAAGGGGGTAAATTGGGTTATGCATGGGAAATGCAGCTGATGTTCACCTCACCATCCATTAAACTATGGTGGGCACTGTATAATGGCTTGGCACTCCAATTTATTGTTCTATCCACCAGTATTCATCCTCACAGGTGACCACAGGTAAAGTTCATACTCCGTTGTCCTTGGAAACCATTATGTTTGCTTTGCCTGCTCATACTGATAAGAGGGAATGAAATTAATTTATCTCTAGTTGAATAGGAAATCACTATGATCTCATAGATTGCAAACATGTTGCAAATGTTAGCAGTCTGAAGGAAGCCACACATATAGACGGGGCTACCTTCACAGTCTCTGACAAATTCGTTGCCTTGTTCCAGGGTTGCAATTGTTACTGTCAAGGCCAGTTTCAACTTTAAGGAAAGACATGAAAAACATCAGTGGAACAGTGCAGGAAGCTTTTGTTTCGATGGGTCCAAGCATTAACTGAGATCTCATCGAGCAACAATGAAACAAAAATAATGTAATCCACAGGATGTGAGTGTTCTGGCAGCTCTTGGATTAATATTTAATCACTAGCTTTAAGAGTTCTTGTGCTAATATTGCACGCGACAGTAGGTTTTGTGATACTAGTGCACTCAGCAGGGAAGGTTATATGCAAAGGCTGCCTGGATTAGATATCAGAATAATATTGTAGCATTCATTCTCCAATCTGCATTCTCGTGTTTGTGGTTTGCCCCTTAGACAATTGTGTGATGGAATTCGCCCCACTATTTTCATATGGTGTAATCATTATTTTGTTTTGTTTTGAAAAGCTTAGTCTGATGGAACCCACATGATCAGTTTAATCTGAATCAATGTGCTCTTGGAAAATTGTCATGATCAAACAAACCTCCCCGCAGATCTTTCCTCCTGTAGCTCATCACTCATTTCTCGTATAGGTATTGCCTTGCTGCTATTATGGATGTTGCTCGTCCTGTCAAAAATCACCAGCTGTGATGTTGGAAAGGGCCCTGAAGCTTAAAAGTTCAGGACTGCATATCAGCTGCTTGATGCAAGTCTTCCTGTGAGCTTAAGTAATAGCTGCATAACTGAAGAATAGCAAACCCCTTTCCAGCCATTGTAATTCCCAGAGAGTGGGATCACAGGTTTTTAGACCATTACCACTTGGAAACTGGTAAAGAATTGAAATTTTCTCTATAGAGGGACTTACTACCACCACCTCAATGTCTTAGACTATCAGAACAAATGCATAACAGTACACTGTAGACCAAAATCCCAGTAGGAAAATTAGCCTTTCTTATCACACACTGTTATTAAAATATAATCAATTTTATTTGTCAAAAATCAGCCACAATTTGAAAATCCTCCACTAATTGCTCACTTTCAATTTTGTAATTTGTGTTCTATATTCAGTTTCTTGCTGATAAGATGGCAGCACAATAAAACCCATAGTGCAATTTTGGGCTGACTTCCAAATAGTACGTACATGCTCTTATCTGTCTTGGTTGTCACTTGAACTTGGTCACCCTTATTAGGTACTGAATACTCAATAGAATGTGCTGTGCTGGAAAGAAAGAAAATTGATAGAAGCAGTTTTACACTACAGGATGAAATTATCTTAGCCAAATATAGATCAGCCACAGTGGTTGTCAATGAAAATCCATGTCACAACCAATTTCCCATTGTAACTGTGTATATGCACCCAACACATCTCCTGCAAATGACTTCTCCATTCTATCTTACCCAACACACATCTAGGTGTGTTCTATTGCTCTCTTGTTGGCATGTTTGTATTGTTCATCCTTGTACTGAATTTTGGAAACATTGGTTCTGATACTTACAGTAAGAAAACAAAGGGAGCACCATAATTCCTTAAAATAAGATATCCTGCCAAAGTTATAGTAGGACTCAATGTTTTTTTTAATTCTGGCCAGATCGACACGTTATCTGGCTACTGGAGGGGAAAAATTGAAGTTGATGCTGCAGGTAAAGATCATGTAGACACATTCCTTGGCAACCAAATGGATCAGAGATTTATGGGGAATTTCAACTGGTAATCAGGAGGGCGTCACTGGCTTATCACAGGACGAGGGGGCTAGGATAGAGGGGCGGGGGTTATCAGATCTACAATCAAGAAGCAAATGGGGACTGGCTTGAATTTGGGTGTTTGTGGACAACATTTCCTCTTTCTTTAAAAAGCACTTTGTTGTATAAGCTCATTAATCCCTCTGCCAATTAGCTGCCAGATTTTCCAAGTCCTGTAAAATCAGCCAGCCAATAATAAATGTAAATGAGTCTCCTAAATACACAGGGGAGGTCATTTAAATATATAATTCACAAAATAACATAATAGACCCATTAAGTAACTCCTAATTTTGGTAACTTGGGGGGTCACAATTTTCTATATTTAACTCCATCTCATCCTCCCTTGCTCACTGGCAAAAGTGAAATCAAACCCTTTAATCATAAACCTCGAGTTTCCTTCACAATGCATTCTGACAACACTCAACCATGAAAAGAAATGAATGAGAAAGGGTCTTATATTCATCCATAAGGTACTAAGTAGAACTGAATTAATTCATGCAGATAATTACTTCAACTTAAACGTAGGACAAGAGGACAATCCAGTAAAAAGCAATTTCAGAGCTCATGTCAGGAAGAACTTCTTATACAATGAGTGACTAACACTTAAATGGTTTTCCTGACAGGGTAATGGAAGCAAAACGTCTGCCACCACCCTTGACTAAATGATTGTTGCTGTGCTGTCTAACTTAACCAGCATCAAATCATGGATGAAAAAGATTTTCTCTACTTACCATTACCGAGATTAAAGCCATCCTGTTCCACTTGCCACCTCCAGCAGCAATGATTCACCATTCTTCCCTGATTTGAAGATGCCGGTGTTGGACTGGGCTGTACAAAGTTAAAAATCACACAACATAAGGTACAATCCAACAGGTTTATTTGGAAGCACATCAGCTTATAGTCCACAAACACCTGATGAAGGAACAGTGCTCCGAAAGCTAGTGCTTTCAAATAAACCTGTTGGACTACAACCTGGTGTTGTTTGATTTTTAACATCGTTTTCCAAACAGTTTGTTCAGATTAAACTTTACGATGCCCAGTCTCTATGAAGCTTAACTGCCAATCTCACATGCAGAGTGCTTTATTTCTGTCTTTGCAATATAATTCACATTCATTGTCATTTTCTCACTGAATTGAATTAAGTTGAATTGAATTTATTTTCACATGTACCAAGGCACAGTGAAAAGCTTTGGCTTGTGAGCAATACAGGCAGATCACATAGTTAAGTAGCATAGATAGTAAATAATAGTAAACAGCAGCAAAAACAAAAACACCAGTATAGGCAAATGTTAAGAGTTTGTGAGTCCATTCAGTATTCTAACAACAGTAGGGTAAAAACTGTTACAAAACTGGCTGGTGCATGTGTTCAGGCTTCTGTTATTTAATGCTAATGTTATTTAAAGTCTCAGCTGTATTTTCATATTTCAGTCTCACCACCACCAAAGTTCGCTTCACCAATATTTGTATCCTACAAAAACTCAACGAGGTTTGGAGATCTGCCAACTCAGTTTCTCCTACAAAGGGCCACTAGTCTCCTGCTTCTGTAGATGCCTAAAGTCCTCCATTACACAATCTATGTTGTAGCTGGTTCTCGGATGACTGTCAATTCCAAGAGTTAATTATCCTTTGCCTGAAGCTCTGCTTCCTGAAGTCAGTCCTGAAATTTTCTTTACTTTGTAACCATTATGTATTAGTGCTGAATAATGCTTTAACTTAATTGCAGTTTAATATCACCAAAGGAAAACGTTGTGATGAGGTAAAAATATCACTGTGTATTCCTGATGTTCAGGGTTGCCATGGCATTGGAGAGAACTGCCTTCATTTTTTTTGTGGAGCACTGAATTAATAAGTTAAGATGTTTTTTTTTAAATGCAAATTATTTGAGGCCACCTTTGAAGTCCATCTCTCTGTAACAGGCATCAGAACACCAATACAACCATCTCCCCAGGATTGACATGATAGAAATGAGAATTTCAAAAAATAGCCTATTTCATGGTAACTGAGAATTTATTGATTTTGAGTATACAACCTTTAATAGAACATTGTACAACTACCATGTTTTCATCAGAAGAAAAGATGTATCGTATTTGATTTTCAGACTTTCTGCATAATGAATTTGGATTTGTCACTACTTGCAGAAAGAGGGAATAGTTTCTCTTTTTTTCTTAATAAGAATTGGCAACAGTGAAACGAGATCTTCAGCAGCAGATGGTGACTGTGATGGAGGGTACTGAACAATGGAACTGAGCAGTTTTCCAGGACTTCCAGAAATAATAGCAATTGAGAGTTTGGGGATCCGGAACAGTCAAATGGACTGTTGCTGAAGAGATAGTTGTTGGGAAGAGAAAGCAGGCTGTCAGAGAATTCTTCAGCCTAACTTAATCAATGCTGTCATTCTTTGTACATCATGTAGTCTTTATACTTAATTTCCCTTCTTGCTTGTAATGATCTGATGCTAGGAGAATAAAGTATCCCTGCTTCATGATCTTTCAACCTTCGGTGTCCTCACATTAAATTTCTGGCATTGTCAGCAGGATTCCACAGACCAAGCATCAAGTCATTGGTGGAAACTATCGAAAGCAACCAGAGAGGGAGCAGATTATAGCGAAGTTGAAATTGACCAAGTCCATGAGGGAGCTGAAGGTGCGCTGGGATCATTGGAAACTCAGCTATTGGCAGAGACCTTTGGGTCAAAAGCAGGCAGAGGCTCCCTATGTGCATTCGCTCAATGCAGTGAAGGAATGAATAGGTACTTGAGGCCACACTTTGTATTTGCTGGTGAATGGGAAGCTGGACAGATTTAGGCAGGATCCAGAAACACCTAATTATCTAGCAACTGAAGACTAGATTGAGAATACACACCTCTTTGAGGCATCTAAGAGTGTCAATGTGAGTGAGCAGGCAGTGTTCATGAGGGGAAAAGCCCATTGGGTAACACTGGGAAGATGTAAATATGTTCAAAGAATGATAAGTGATAGCATTACAGCTGTGCTGAGGGAGGATATTCCCGGAAATACATCCAGGGAAGTTATTTGGGTGGAACTGAGAAATAAGAAAAGGATGATCACCTTATTGGGATTGTACTATAGACCCCCTAAAGGTCAGAGGGAAATTGAGAAAGAAACTTGTAAGGAGATCTCAGCTATCTGTAAGAATACTAGGGTGGTTATGGTAGGGGATTTTAATTTTCCAAACATAGACTGGTACTGCCATAGTGTTAAGGGTTTAGATGGAGAGGAATTTGTTAAGTGTGTACAAGACAATTTTCTGATTCAGTATGTGGATGTACCTACTAGAGAAGGTACAAAACTTGACCTACTCTTGGGAATAAAGGCAGGGCAGGTGACTGAGATGTCAGTGGGGGAGCACTTTGGGGCCAGTGACCATAATTCTATTAGATTTAAAATAATGATGGAAAAGGATAGACCAGATCTAAAAGTTGAAGTTCTAAATTGGAGAAAGGCCAAATTTGATGGTATTAGGCAAGAACTTTCAAAAGCGGACTGGGGGCAGATGTTCGCAGGTAAAGGGACGGCTGGAAAATGGGAAGCCTTCAGAAATGAGATAACAAGAATCCAGAGAAAGTATATTCCTGTTAGGGTGAAAGGAAAGGCTGGTAGGTATAGGGAATGCTGGATGACTAAAGAAATTGAGGGTTTGGTTAAGAAAAAGAAGGAAGCATATGTAAGGTATCAACAGGTTAGATCGAGTGAATCCTTAGAAGAGTATAAAGGAAGTCGGAGTATACTTAAGAGGGAAATCAGGAGGGCAAAAAGGGGACACGAGATAGCTTTGGCAAATAGAATTAAGGACAAATACATTAAGGACAAAAGGTAACTAGGGAGAGAATAAGGCCCCTCAAAGATCAGCAAGGAGGCCTTTGTGTGGAGCCGCAGAAAATGGGGGAGATATTAAATGAGTATTTTGCATCAGTATTTACTGTGGAAAAGGATATGGAAGATATAGGGAAATAGATAATGACATCTTGCAAAATGTCCAGATTGCAGAGGAGGAAGTGCTGGATGTCTTGAAATGCATAAAAGTGGAAAAATCCCCAGGACCTGATCAGGTGTACCCTAAAACTCTGTGGGAAGCTGGACCTCTTGCTGAGAAATTTGTATCATCGATAGTCACAGGTGAGGTGTCGCAAGACTGGAGGTTGGCTAACATGGTGCCATTGCTTAAGAAAGGTGGTAAGGACAAGCCAGGAACTATAGACCAGTGAGCCTGATGTCGGTGGTGGGCAAGTTGTTGGAGGGAATCCTGAGGGACAGGATGTACATGTGTTTGGAAAGGCAAGGACTGATTAGAGATAGTCAACATGGCTTTGTGTGTGGGAAATCATGTCTCACAAACTTGATTGAGTTTTTTGAAGAAGTAACAAAGTGGATTGATGAGGGCAGAGCGGTAGATGTCATCTATATGGACTTCAGTATGGCGTTTGACAACGATCCCCATGGGAGACTGATTAGCAAGGTTAGATCTCAACGAATACAGGGAGGACTAACCATTTGGATACAGAACTGGCTCAAAGGTAGAAGACAAAGGGTGGTGGTGGAGGGTTGTTTTTCAGACAGGAGGCCTGTGATCAGTGGAGTTCCACAAGGATCGGTGCTGGGTCCTGTACTTTTTGTCATTTACATAAATGATTTGGATGTGAGCATAAGAGGTACAGTTAGTAAGTTTGCTGATGACACCAAAATTGGAGGTGTAGTGGACAGCAAAAAGGGTTACCTCAGATTACAACAGGATCTTGATCAGATGGGCCAATGGCTGAGAAGTGGCAGATGGAGTCTAATTCAGATAAATGCAAGGTGATGCATTTTGGGAAAGCAAATCTCAGCAGGACTTATACATTTAATGGCACTCCTAGGGAGTGTGGCTGAACAAAGAGACCTTGGAGTGCAGGTTCATAGCTCCTTGAAAGTGGAGTTGCAGGTAGATAGGATAGTGAAGAAGGTGTTTGGTATGCTTTCCTTTATTGAGTACAGGAGTTGGGAGGTCATGTTGCAGCTGTACAGGACTTTGGTTAGGCCACTGTTGGAATATTGCATGCAATTCTGGTCTTCTTCCTATCGGGAAGATGTTGTGAAACTTGAAAGGGTTCAGGAATGATTTACAAGGATGTTCCCAGGGGTGGAGGATTTGAGCTATAGGAAGAGGCTTAACAAGCTGGGGCTGTTTTCCCTGGAGCGTCGGAGGCTGAGGGGTGACCTTATAGAGGTTTACAAAATTATGAGGGGCATGGATAGGATAAATAGACAAAGTCTTTTCCCTGAGGTCGGGGAGTCCAGAACTAGAGGGCATAGGTTTAGGGTGAGAGGAGAAAGATATAGAAGAGACCTACGGGGCAACTTTTTCACACAGAGAGTGGTACGTGTATGGAATGAACTGCCAGAGAAAGTGGTGGAGGCTGTTACAATTGCAAAATTTAAGAGGCATTTGGATGGGTATATGAATAGGAAGGGTTTGGAGGGATATGGGCTGGGTGCTGGCAGGTGGGACTAGATTGGGTTGGGATATCTGGTCGGCATGGACGGGTTGAACCAAAGGGTCTGTTTCCATGCTGTATATCTCTATGACTCTTTGACTCTCAGTCTGCAGCAGATCTCTGAGTTCCTGGCAAGGAATTCTGGGGATAGCAGTAGCCTGACCCAGTTACAACAGGTTTTAATGAGCACAAATAAGCCAGAGGGGAGAATCCCCGAAGCTAATGAAGTAAACCAACTGCATCATGCTCCTCTCCTGATCAACTGGAGACAGGCAGCTGAAGCACCACCTAGCACACCCAGTGAGGGGTGAAATGTCCATGTAGAGTTGCAGAGGCTTAATAGTGACAAATGCCAATTATCTTTTACCATGGAATTGCACCATTTGGATCAGGGAGAAAGATCGGACTTCCAGGAAAGAGGCTCCCTTCATGGATTTAAAGCTCAGGGTTGAGGCAGGCAGAGCAGATTGCTACACAGATCGAGTCCTTGATTTCCTATCTCTATGGTAAGAGGCATTTGGATGGGTATATGAATAGGAAGGGTTTGGAGGGATATGGGCCAAGTGCTGGCAAGTGGGACTAGATTGAGTTGGGATATCCTGAAGAAGGGCTCATGCCCAAAACGTCGATTCTCCTGCTCCTTGGATGCTGCCTGACCTGCTGCGCTTTTCCAGCACATTTTCAGCTCTGATCTCCAGCATCTGCATTCGTCACTTTCTCCTATCTCTATGGTAAGCCTTGTGGCTGATCCCATTCAAGGGCTTTTCCAAAGCTGTGCTGTAACTGTCACAGGGCTGGGCACTTCAAATGAGACCCACCTCAACAACCATGGCCACCCATTGCTGCCAAGCACAGAGACCCCATCCAGGGCAATGTCCTCCCCTTCTCACCAGGCATCAAACTCGTAAACCCCCCACCTAGAGCCAGGCAGAGTGTAGGTTGGAAGGAGATTCCTTCAGGAAGAGGCATAGTCTTATGCTGAGAGAGATTTCTCTTCTTAGTGATTGGGAAAGTTAGCAATTTAGATATGCCATGCTTAATGGACACCGGAGTAGATGAGAGAACTGTTACTCACTGGCTTTTGTATTAGTATCAGCCTGAGTTGTATGAGCTAATTTCCTCATCCAAGTGTCTGCTTCACTGGGGTTGGCTATATCGCACTCGCCCTATCTGTTCTCAATCACAATTTTCATAGCCTCAGATCTGATAGTTTGTGAGCCAATCAATATTCCAGTAGAAGGAAGAAAGCTAGATGTTGGGATTGAATATATTATGAGATCTTTGGAAACCCTATATATGTTGAATCCAATAAACACCAGACTACAAGGTTGGCAGATCAGAGTCAGGAGTCTTTGACCTTGCCTTGTGCTTTCAAGATATAATGACCTGTACAGACTCAAAGGGAATAGCATGTGCTCCTTGCTCTCGCTGGTCACTATAGGAGATTCATGCAAGACTATGCACAGTTGGCCAGCCCACGCCATAATTTGCGAGGAAATCAGAGTGTGCTGCAGGAGTGTTTGGAAAGGATGCACAATGTGCCATGGGGGCATCACTGAGAGTTGGACCGCAGCACGCCAACATATTTTATTTGCAGCCTCAAACAGAAGCTTGTTTCATCACCTGTTCTTGGCCTCCCAGATTTCCTACTCCCTTTTATACTGGAAACTGACACCTGTTTCCTTGGCCTAGGATTGGAGCTGCCAGAGGCTCAAGGGGTGAAAAGAACTGTTATTTTTTTTGTCAGTGAGTATCTCAAGCTGAATGAGACAAATATGGATAATTACTCCAGTATGCAACTTGAACTGTTAACTTTGAGGTGGGTTTTTCTTTTAGATTCGTTACAGTGTGGAAACACGCCCTTTGGCCCAACGAGTCCACACCGACCTTCCGAAGAGCAACCCATCCAGATCCATTCCCCTACATTTACCCCTTCACCTAATACTACGGGAAATTTAGCATGGCCAATTCACCTAACCTGCACATCTTTGGATTGTGGGAGGAAACTGGAGCACCCGAGGAAACCCACACAGACACGGGGAGAATGTGCAAACCCTACACAGACAGTTGCCTGAGGTGGGAATTGAACCCGGGTGTCTGGCACTGTGAGGCAGCAGTGCTAACCACTGTGCCACCATGCCGCCCTGAGGCATTTTGATTGGTACAGAGTTTGAAGTTTTACCAACAAACAATCCACATTTAAAATGTTATTTTAAAACATCCTTCAAGCTTGGGGTAAAAGAGACTCAATGTTTCACTAAACGTGTGCAGTTTCTATTCCAGATCCAGTTTGAGTCAAAGAAAAGTAATGCAAATACTAATGCTCATAGATGAATGACCACAGGTGGGGTGCTGCCCCTGCCCATCAGAAAGGGGTTGTGACTTAATGCCTTAGGCCTGTCCATTCCTTAAGTTAAAGACAGCATTCCAATTATGATTCCTTATGATATTTGGAGTTAGATTCAGCAAAGTACCATTTATGATTGAGATCAAAACAGGGATGAGGGGAAATTACTTCTCTCGAAGGCTCTTAACTCTGTGGAACTCTCTACCCCAGAGTGTGGTGGAAGCTAAAGGATATAGACAGATTTTTAATTCTTAATGGGTTGAAGGATTATGGAGACTGGGCAGAAAAGTGGAATTGAGGCCAAGATAAGACTAGCTGTATTGGTATCAAATAGTGGAGCAGGACTGAAGGGCTGAATTGCCTACTCCTGTGCTTAGCTCTTTTGTTCATATGTTATGTAAAACCAGGTGCAGACAGATAGAGCCTGCTGTAGCTTCATCCTTACCATCTATCTTGAAAGAGGACCTCAAAAGCTTCAAATGATTGGTGGGGACGTCAGTAGACTGTACCATTTCCAGATGGCCCAATGTCCACCAACCCAGCACCAGCTGATGAAGAAGTCTAAACTGACATAGAAACTGTAGAGGTGCTGGAAGAGGGTGAAGGATGAGGTTGGAGTCCATAGCCGACAGGTTAATCTCAAGGAGAGAGAGTTCGGGCATAAGAAGGGCTGAAGAAGGGCTTATGCCCGAAACGTCGATTCTCCTGTTCCTTGGATGCTGCCTGACCTGCTGCACTTTTCCAACAACACATTTTCAGCTCTGATACCTGTTTAGCCCAGCATCATAAGAGGCGAGAGGTAGTCGAGATGCTGGGCAAGAGGACTGACAGTGAAACTCTGAGAAGAAAAACAATGTCTGAACACAATGCTAACTGGACTGAGCCTCCCAATTACTGCAAAGCTTTTCCTCTGAATTCAGAATACCAGAGGTCAGAATAAAATACAGGTTGCATGGGATCCTGACATTCACAGGCCAGCAAATGCTGGACACAGGGGACCACACTTATACTGCTGAACCATTAGCTGGGGGGGAATAGTGTCAGAAAATGATTGATGGAGGCGAGTTGCTTGAAGTCAGGAGGCTGGTGAACAATGTGGAGGCAAGCAGCTTATTCAGCGGTGTTGTGGAACCTGAAGTGTCAAGACGCTATGGCCCAAGTGAGGTGGAGTCAGATAGTGACGCTTAATCCCAGAGTGCACTGTTCATTGTAAACACAAGGGTGCATCTAGTGCAGAAAGGTCTACTCCACTCCCCTTCCCCCCACCCGCAAAATGGCCCAGGGAGAAGCTGGCAAGATTCAAAAACTGAAGTAACAGGTACCTGGATTCCGCAGAGGGCTGGCTGATCATTATGTGGGTGATCCAGTACAGACTTTGGGTCATTTGGAAGGTCCCAAGACAGAGAAGCAGCTGAGAAGGTCTTCTTGAGCAAATGCTAGATATCACCCAAACCTCTGTCATTTGCCCAGATCAGAGGTGCACTAAGAGAAGGCTGCCATTAATGTAGCCATTAACAGTGTAATCATCACAGCAAATAAAGCTGTTGTCATGCACCAATTTAGCCACAATCACTATGGGCTATGTGTAGTTGCAGAAATGGGAAGTTTCAACCAGGAAAGTATGACACTGGGCACGAACAGCTGGGGCAAAAGTGACAGGGGAGCTGAGCAGTCCTTGAGGGCTTTGCAAGCAGGAGGTGACAGTGAAGGAAGATAGCTTGAGCAATCACATGTACTCTCACTTGAAAAGTGAATGTGACTTTAGCAGAGAGAGTGCTATTGTGAAAGGAGAACAGAAAGACAAAGGAATTCCTCAGACCAGTGTAACCCTCCTCGTCAGACTATGTACATAGTGCAATGTTTATCTTTAATTTCCCTTAATGTTTGTAATGACATAATACTGATAGAATAAAGAATTTCTGCTTCATGATTGTTAGCATTTCTAAATTGCAAAGTTCATATTGCAAAAAGCAGAAAAAGCTAATGCTAGTTATAGCTACAAACTGATGACACCATGCAAGTCAATACTATAATAGCCTTCTCTTTAAAACCAGACAATATGAAGGATGTCTGCAGTTAAGATTCCTGAGCTTCAAAGTTTAGGATTTTACAATCAGCTAACTACCTTTGCTCAGGAGGAGAAGGAAATATTGGTGACAAAAAAGATCATTCACTTTATAAGTATTATAAGATCTGTTTCGGCAATTCCTTCCTTCCATTGATTGAGAATATGCAACTCAGATCCTTGCCAGTTTCAGCCAAACCCCAGATAAACCAAGCTATCTTGTTAAACCTTTGAATCAAAGAGTGCAGCAAGTTAAATATGTGAAAGCTGCCAAATTATTTTAAATAAACTGAAAAATCTAAGATAGGAAAATACTAATGGTATAATTTTAGATCTTTAACATTTCAAACTAAAGAGTGATATGTGGCTACTAAACTATCTATTTGAACAATAATTTGATTGCAGCTTCAGGTTTAAAGTTGTAATTAACTTGCAGTTAGAATTCTATATTATACTTGTCAAATCTGTACAATTTAGCAAACTTTTTATATGAGCCTTAATATTTACCTTAGCTTGACTGGCCTGCTGGTGCAAGAAATCCTGGTATGGTCTTCAATCTCTCTATATCCTCTGATGTGAGCATTTCAAATGTCACATTGCCTGTCATTTTATGTGCTCTGCCTCTGTCTCCATCATCATCACCATCACCATTTCTTTCAAAAATAACAGAGCAACTCCTAAGGGAAATGCAGGACTTTCTAAAAGTATGCAGTTACACTAAAATTACTTGCATCTTACAAGTAAGCTCTAGTGTTTAGCATATTAAAAGAATCAGTCATTCATTATGCATTTCAGTTTTTTAAGGAGCCATTAGTTTCAAGCATAGTTTCAGCAATGGCCTCCACTGTGCTTTCTACCGCCAGGGCCCAGTCTAATCCTAACAGTGCATACTATGTACGTTTTGATGTTTACTTGGATGTAATATCATCAACGTAAGATAGCAACACTGTTACTCTGAGGAAGTTAGAAAGCCACAAAGGGATCAGTTCTATGTTTTACTTCTCTTTCAATGCATACTGGGGACTCAAGGGTTAAACATTCCACTACCAAAGAGAATCACTGCAGTAGCAATTGCATGTCTGTCCTCTTACAGCGTAGATAGAACATCTCAGTAGGGAGGAGGCTAACTGAATCTTAGAGAATGAATCCATTGGAGTCACACATGTGGATTCCTCTGCAGTCTCAGGCAAAGGTATTTGTCCTCCCCAGAGCAGACTGATAGCAATGGCCACAACCCTGTTAAGCTGCCTCCTGCTCCCATTATCTTGCTTCCCCTCTATAATAGCATAGGTACATGAGTCCCCTATTGAGAACAGGCAACCCTTCTGTTTTACTCTCTTCCCATCAACACATGATTGTGAAGAATACGATAATCAGTCCCTGTAATCCATTCACTTGTTATCACAGGATATCGACATTCACCAGGCCTTGTAAAATTATAATTGCCCATTTTAAACAAAGTCATGACAATCAACCATGTGACTTATAGACCTTTTGTATTATTCCTATAAGAAATACTGCCTTTGTGTGTAGAGCAGAGATTTGTGGAGAAGTGTCACTACAAGTAGATGCACGACTACTTTTGGGGACATTGTGAATCTCTCACCAGCTGTCCGATAATAAAGCATCTACCGTTATACTGAAACTTGTGTCGTCCAGATTTGTGGAACAAAATATACATCAACAACTCTCTTCACAAATGCTTCCTGAACTGCTGGATTTGTATAATATTTTCTGTTTGTCAGATTTCAGTTTTCCAGCATCTGCAGTATTTTGCTTTGGAACATATTTCATTGTCTCCTGCCAGGAATAAGTAGATGGCATGAGCTCATGACTTTGCATGGTTTATGAGCTTGCCTGTACTGCAGGGTGGCATTGACTGAATGCATGTCACCTTCCAGGTACCATGTGTAATCATTAAGTACTTAGAGATGCTGGTCATGGCCTACATCAACTCGAGTCTCCCAGTCTACCTCAATCTCCTGCAATTTGCCTAGAGGTGAAAGAGGCCCACAACAGACACCATTTCCCTAGCCCTACACTCATGCCCAGAATAGCTGGATAACAAGGACATCTATGTCAAACTCCTACTCATTGATGACAGTTCTGCCTTCAACACCATAATACCTACCAGACTAATATTACAACTCTGAATCCGAGGTCTCAGCTCCGCTCTTGTCAACTGGATCCTCAGCTTTCTGACCCACAGACCGCAATCACCTCGTCCATGATAATCTTCAACACTGGCGCCCTGCAAGGATGTGTTCTCAGCCCCTTACTGTATTCCCTGTACACCCACAACTCTGTTGACAATTCCATATGAATGCTATCTACAAGTTTGCTGATGACGTGTGGTAGGACGAATATTTAACAATGGTGATACAGGAAGGAGATAGAGTGCTTGGTATCGTGGTGCAATGATTACAATCTCTGATCATCGACTTCAGAAAGAAAGGAGGAAGACACGACCCTTCATCAATGGAGCTGAGGTCTAGAAACTCGAGAGCATTAAATTCTAGCAGTAATGATAACTAACCTGGACTTTCCACATAGATGCAATGGTCAAGAAGGCACAACAATGCTTCTTCTTCTTCAGGTGACTCAGAAAATTTGGCAGGTCTATAAGGACCCTCACCAACTTTTACAGATGCACAATAGAAAGCATTCTAACTGGGTGCATAGCGGCCTAGTACGGCAACCGCTCTGCCCAGAGCCATAAGACAATACAGAAAGTTGTGTGCACAGCCCAGACCATCACAGAAATCAACCTCCCACCCATGGACTCCATTTACACTTCTCATTGCTGTAGAAAGGCTGCCAACATCATCAAAGACCCATCCCACCAGAGTAATGCTCTCCTATAAGCTCTTCCATCAGGCAGAAAATATAGAAACTTGAACTCTGCATCAACAGGTCAAGAACAGCTTCTTCCCTGTAGTTATTAGACTGCTGAATGGAATTTCTGACTTCAAATAATGTTGATCTTGCCAATGTTGGTCTTGCTCTGTGCACCTCCTGTGCAGCCATAACCTTGTATGCCTCAGTCTGTCTAAGCACCCTATGATCTGTATGTCCTTGTTTGCTATGATCTGCATCTACTACTCACTAAACAAAACTTTTCACTGTATTTAGGTACATGTGACAACAATAAATCAAATCAAATGCTGACATTCCTTGGAACTGAAAGGTCATACAATCTCTCAATGTCCAGCTGGTGTGTAACTATATCCAGTACATCATGTCGTTACAATGCAGAATATTTTGGCAGCAGCCATGATAGCCAAAAAAAAAGTAAACTTGAGGCTAAGTGTCAGTTTTGTTGAGATTTTTGGAGGCTTTCTCTCCTTTTGGCCTGGTGGGATGCCTTGCCATATCCTAACAAATATGCTTTGTTAAATACCTACTCTGCCCTTTGGCAACCCTTCATCCAATTCTAGCCCCATCTGACCATGTGCCGTTCCTGGAATAAATTATCACCAATGGAATATCCTGGAAAAGACTGGTATCTCTGCTGCCAGCATCATCTTTAGAAGGACCAGGATAAGCACTATTAGACCAGGATAAGCACTATTAGTCCAGAATGACGCTGCATTTGTCTCAGTCATGGCAGATACAAGAACGTCGATTTTGCCTGTCCTCGGATTTTGCCTGTCCTCGGATGCTGCCTGAACTGCTGTGCTCTTCCAGCACCACTGATCCAGAATCTGGTTTCCAGCATCTGCAGTCATTGTTTTTACCACAAGAACATTGGTGCCTTGTTTTATGGGCAGGGACCTGGAGGTCCCGGTAGTTGGTGTAATGCAGGCATGCGATATCATCTCTCCCCAAACCAGTAGTGGGGGCCACTCTACCAAACCGTCACAGCCAAGTCCTAACTGGGCATTCAGGAGGGTCAATGTGGTCTTAGCCACCTGTAGGAATGCTCAGCAATGTACGACGGTCATCAACTTTACCCAGTCCACCAGCTTTAGTTCCCCATCTCCTCTCTGATACCTCACACTCACTCTATTTCTGTTACTGCACACACCTCTCCCCATGATCTAGCACTTCCAGCCCTCTCACCATTGCCTGTAGCATCTTTCTTCGCTCGCTGCTACGCAGCCTAATTCCTGACATGTCTTCTGCACTGCCTACTTATCTTCTCAGGACACCTCCCCAGCATCACCAAAAATAACAGATATGCTACCCACTTTCACCTCCTTTAATACCTGTCCCTTGCTCATCCCAGGAGGAAAGCAAGGTGAGTGAAGTGCTGCCCAGCATTCAGCTCCTCACCCCTTAGAGGCAGAGGATCTGACCCTGACCACCCTGGCAACTGACTAATAAAATCCATGTCCCTGTAACGGTATTAGAAGACCCTAAGACCAAAAGACATTGGAGCAGAAGTAAGCCATTCAGATTTCCCCATCTCCCCTCCCTCCGCCTCACCCCAGATCCAAACTTCCAACTTGGCACCGTCCTCTTGAACTGTCCCACCTGTCCATCTTCCTTCCCACCTATCTGCTCCGACCTATCACCATCAACACCCCACCTTCATCTACCTATCGCCTTCCCAGCTAACCCCCCCACCCCTCCAGTCTCATCCTGCCCCCTCCTATTTATCTCTCAGCTGCTTTTCCCCCAACATTCCTGATGAAGGGGCTTATACCTGAACATTGATTTTCCCGCTCCTTAGATGCTGCCAGACCAGTTGTGCTTTTCCAGGGCCACACTTTACGATTCTGATTTCCAGCATCTGCAGTCCTCACTTTCTAGTGCATATTCATTGGTGACAAGTATCCTTGCTGCAGCATTACAATGGTAGTTGCCACTGCACCCTGAGGTGCAGTGTTGAAGTTCAGCAGCATACTGTCAATGGATATGGAGGGGTCTTAGAGGCTGGCACATGGCAGATGGTAATGACTGTACGATACATGTTGCTGTTGCCCTGAGAAGCTGGCGTCTTGTGTTCAGCATGGAGGTCCTTTGGAACAAGCTGAAGTTTTGAGGCACTCACTCTGACTTCCTTGCCATGAATTCTTGCCATAGTGGGGAGCAAGATAAGAAGTTGCATAATAATCAAGTAAATTCTGCCATTCGTTACCAGCACTGTAACAAGCAAGTTAGCAAACAATAATCCCCCGTTATTGGCCATTCACTGCTCCCAAGCCTGATACCTGGAACTGAGCCAAAATGTGCAGCAACTTGTTCCCAACATCAAGATAGTCCTTGCTAGACCTTCTCAGTGATTTTTTTCACCTTTACTGCCACAGCCCATTTCAGGCCCCTGTAAAATCCTACTCAAAGTCTTCAATCTGTAGTCTGTCACATTTAAGCCACATTGACAAAGTGGAATATGGTAAATTAATATCAATGGATACCCCCTTCCACATGTCTCAGTAAAACGATGCACAAGCTATCTATGCATGTGCTCAATAGAACCACGGAAAACATTGAATAGCTCATAATGAGGCCATTCAACCCATGATACTTTTACACCTCAATAAACTAGGGTCCCAAATCAGACCCGGTCCACAAACCTTGCAGGTTACAGCACTTCAGATGCAGATCCAGCTTCCTTTCAAATGAGTTGAGGCCTCAACCTTCAAAGAGCTCAGCAAGTTCAAGACCCTCTGGGTGACAAGAATTTCCTTGTATCCTCTTTAATCCTTCCATCAAACACCTTAAGTCCCCTTGGGAATTGACCTCTTTGCTAGTGAAACAGGTATTCACTGTCCACTCTATCCAAGCCCCTCATTACTTTGTACACATTAATTAAGTCACTCCTCAAGCTCCTATGTTCTAAGGAAAACAACCTGAGCTTATTCAATCATTCCTCATAGCTGCTTTTTTCAAGTCCCAATAGCATTCTTATAAATCTTCCCTGTGCTTTGTAATTATGTCCCTTCCATAACCTGTTGATCAAAACTATATTTAAAATACCAGCTGTGGCCTAACCATTGTCTTATAAAGTTTTAACATTGCATCCTTGCTTTTGTATTCAATGCTTCACCCAATGAAAGAATGTATCCCAAATTCTTTTTTTTAAAACAATCTCATGTACCTGTGCTGCCACCTTCAGGTCCCTGTGAATAAATACCTCAAGGTCTCCCATGTCCTCTCCCCCTCTCAATAAACTCTCCCATTTATTGCATATTCTTTGCATTAACTCATATGCATAACCTCGTATTTCTGTGCAGTGAATTCCATTTGTTACTTTTTCACCCACTCAACCAAATCATTGGTATCATCCTCCAGCTGACAGCCATTCTCTTCGCTCTCAACTGCGCGATCAATTTTGTGTTGTCTGCAAACTTCTGATCATACTTCTCACATTTACATTTAAGTCATTAATATACGACACAAACAGCCAGTGATCCAATACTGAGCCTTGTAGAAAATGGTAAAGACCCTATTTCTGAGCCAGAAGATCTGGCTTCAAGTCCTACCATTTTCTGAGGTATGGTTTCACATCTCTGAACAGTTCAGTTTAAAAATCTACAATTTTCACAGTCTTCCAATCCTTCAGTACCTTGCCTATGTTTAGCGAGGATTGTAAATGATCTCAAAGTATCTAATATTTTCCCCCGGCTTCCTTGACTTGTGCAGGTTTACAATTCATCCAAGCCTAGTGATTTATCCACCTTTAATGAGGTAAGTCTCTGGAGTACTTCTTGTCTCATTATGCATTTTTTTATCTAACATTTTATCCTCTATCTCTTTAACCATAAAGTGTGCATCATCATTCAAGTTTGTGAAGGCAAATACAAAGTACTCGTTAAGAACCACATCCGCTTGATCTGAATCCATGCACAATCTTTGATAGGGCCTGCCTTTTCCATAGTAATCCTCTTACTCTAAATGGAGAGTCCTTTGGATTTTCCTTGATATCACCAAACAATACTGTTGAAACACCACTTTGCTTTCTTAATTTCCTTTTATATGTTGCCAAGTTATTTTCCATATTCCTCTAAGACTGCAAAATCTTACTTGTTTTGAGATTTTTTTAAGCTCTATGTTTCTGCTTTATTTTGCTCTATATGCTTCTGTTAACCAGAGGGCCCTCATATTGACCGAACAAAGCTTTTTCTTTACAACCCTGCTTGCTCTGGCCGAAATGGAGGTTTTCTCATTTTGTTTTGCAGGCCATACAGAGGGTTCCCAATTTATTCTTAAATGGGGAAAATGAATATTTCCCACTTTTCACAGTCAAGTAAGCAATAGTTGTCCTTTTCCACAACATTTCCAATTAAACCCTGGTGCCTGTGATGCTAATACACTAAGACTCAAGTAGAAATAATGTAAGTTATTGATTTCCTGCTCTTATTGCAATTTCAATAATCTTCTTACAACTTTCTTCTCTTAGGGTCTGTCACCATGGTTTTACATTGTCTATTTGTCACTTGAATCCTGACTTGTGATTTTACTGGTGCTGCAAACAGTCTAAATTACTTTTATAGCCCTGGATTTCCACACTTGACTCATGAGTAGCCTTGACTCATGTTCATCACTCACTATGGTGGCATTGTTTTCGTAAGCTATAAGCATTCTTTTGTTTCCTTCTAGTTTTCTCAACCCATTTAAAGATTTCCCCTTGCCCAGATGGCATTTTAAACTTTATTCACACACCTCCAATTCCTTTTCATTTTCATTTTCTGGCTGAAGTTCTAAACAGGACGGTCCCTACAAACCCTCTATTCTAAATGATCTGATAGATGTGACCAGTTTCTAGTTCACAATCCCTCATTGTACAGTACAGTCAAATTGAATTTCAATGCACACCACTGCTCACCATATTGTATTTGGTTCTGGAATTAACCAATGAATGGTTGTGGTCATGGTACTTATCTGTTACCAACTGAGTCTTAACCAAAAGAGAATCTTGACATGTAGTTTATTACATGATTTCAATCAACTATATTTTACATTCAGATAAACAATATTACAAAGACAATAAGGAGACTTATGGATATATTCTGTGGATATATAGGTCTTCATTCCATGAGATCCTAAGTTCTCTCCATCCAAACCTGAATTACATCATCAAATTGGGCAGAGTTCAATAAGTTTTCCAACATTAAACTTTCAGAAACATTACATTATACAATAAGACCCATTTAGTAAAACGTAAGTTGTGCTTCAAGTAAATTACATCATAGGAGAGGCAGTGGTAATGATAATGTCGCACAGTGGTAATGTCACTGGACTGTGAGCCAGACAGTCAGACTAATATTCCGAGGGCTTGGATTCAAATCCTACCAGGGCTGATGATGAAATTGAATTAAATAAAAACCTTGAATAAAAACCTAGTCTATTTGGGACCACGTAACCATTGTTGATTGCCATAAAAAAAGTCATTGTGTTAACTGATGTGAAGCTGGAAGAGTACAGCAGGTCAGACAGCATCCAAGAAGCAGGAAAGTCAACATTTCGGGCTAAAGCCTTTCTTCAGGACTGGAGAGGGGAAGGGAGCCCAGACGTAAATGGGTGGGAGGGGGCTGGAAGAAGGGTAGGTGGAAGGAGTTTGGCACAAAAGATTGACTTTCCTGCTCCTTGGATGCGGTCTGACTTGCTCTGCTTCTCCAGCTTCACATTTATTAATTCTGCTATCCAGCATCCACAGTCCTTACTGTCTCCAAGTCATTCTGTTAACTGATGCCCTTTAGGGAAGAAAATCTTCCATCCTGACCTGGTCTGACCTACATGTGACTTCATACTCACAGCCATGTGATTAACGCCGAGCTGCTCTCTGGGCAATTATGAATGTGCAATAAACGTTGGCTTTGTTAGTGATGCCCATATCACATGAGCAATTTTTTTTTAAAATTGTCAAGCTGAGAGGTATTACATTCATTTAATGATTCATACATTACTATCAAAATGCGGCGAATACTCTTTATTGTATGTTCATGGTTACAAAAATGTTTTAAAATATTCGTTCTTGGGATCTGAGTGTCACTGATAAGTCTAGTTTCTAACATTTATCCCTGATTCCCCTCAAGAAGGTGGTGGTGAGCTGCCTTGTTGAACCATGCAGCACACTGTGCCGTTAGGGAATTTCAGGATTTTGACCGAGTGACAACGAAAAATCAGCAATATAGTTCCAAGTCAGGACGATGTGTGACTAGGAAGGGAACTTGCACAACATGATAGCCCCATGCATCTTCTGCCTCTGTCCTTCTAAGTGCTAGAGGTCGCAGGTTTGGACAGCATGGCAAAAGTGGATAGTGCAGATGATGGAGATTAGAGTCAGGATTAGAGTAATGTTGGAAAAGTACAGCAGGTCAGGCAGCATCTGAGGAGCAAGAAAATCGACGTTTTGGATAGAAGTCCTTCATCAGGACAGCATGGCTGATTGGTGATTTGCTGCCCCTTATCTGGTGCCGGAAGAAGTGAATTTTTAAAATGTTGTATGGGATGGCAGTTAAATGCTTTGCATTGGATGGTTTTGAGTGTTGTTTACAGTACTCTTTTTGAGCATTGTTTACATGATAATTTTGTTTTAGCATTATGCAATGTCTAAAATATTTGATATATTGAGTAGAGTTAACCAACTGAATAGAAATTTGAAAACTCAGCAAATGTATTTTCTCAAAGTTGCTTGCTAAACATGCTTATTATACAAAACAACCATTACACCTTATAAATTGGAATGCTGCATTGTCAATCTAATGTGCACACTGTCCAAAGCAATTTTTGTACTTTTGCACATAATATTGTAAGTTATTGAGCTCTTCAAACTTATCCTGAATTTGTTACATTTGTAGGTTCTACTGTAAATATTCTGATAACCAACTACTCATGTACAAGTTCTCCCAATTTCTTTCTGTTAGCTCTTCAAAATTTATAGCTTTAAATTAAGGGGAGGTAGATATAGGACTGAAGTTAGGGGTAGTTTCTTCACTCAGCGAGTCGTAAGTTCATGGAATGCCCTGCCAGTAGCAGTGGTGGACTCTCCCTCTTTATGGGCATTTAAGCGGGCATTGGATAGGTATATGGAGGATAGTGGGTTAGTATAGGTTAGGTGGTCTTGGATCGGCGCAACATCGAGGGCCAAAGGGCCTGTACTGCGCTGTATTCTTCTATGTTCTAAAATGGGAATTTACATGTTCTCTCTTGACTCAGCCAAGTTAATCTCTTTCATAATATGTCACACATAATTTTTTCAAGGTTGACAACAAAGTATTTATCTGAAATGACATAGAAATCATTTTGTTTGCTTAAAAATGATTTGTTTCTATTCCTCTGTTTCAAATAGTGCACCTGTCACATTAAATTATTATAGAGAAAATAAATTGAGTGGAGAATATTTTCTTTTAATGCTGTTGAGTGCTTACCAGGTCACAGTAGGTTGCATCATTCAGATTTGTGAACATGGATTCACAAATGTAAATCTTTCTCATTGCCTAAACTTTAATGCAGTTTATCCAACTGCAACAGTGATCAAATGTTCTTGCCTTAGGGCAGAAGCATACTTTCTTTTGGTTTTATTGGAATTTTCTTGAATGCAATGTGCCTCGTTCGCTTTTCATGGGTGAGACAGAAAAATATCTTATAATCGCCAACCCAAGTGATCTGATCCTCAAAGAATGTAAAACATTAACATGGGCTGAAATTCTCAGGAGGAGGGACCTTACTGCTCTCCTCCCTGGAACAGGGTTAGATGTAGCTAATGCACAAAATCACCCCATACCAATAACACAGTGCAGGCAGCCATAACTATGTGAAACTGGGATGTCAATCCCTCATTGAGGGCTGCTGGCTAATCTGATTAACCAACAGCTCTAAGCAGTCTCAGTGTTGGAGGGACTGTAATTAAGCCTCAGGATGAGGATAGTTATGGTGCCCAGACCCAGATAGGATTTGATTTTGGGATGGGGAATGATCAGATGGTCTAAGGAACTAGCTAAGGGGTTTGGTAGGCTGGCAGAAAGTAACAACACGAGTACAACAGCTGGAAGAGTAATAACTCTGAGACACACTTCTCCCCGTCCCCTCCTATTCCAGCCAAAGGATAAGCCGTATTTCACTTCCCATTCTTTAACCAATCCCTTGAAAATCTAGAAAGTTTTCAAACCTCCTCCAATAATGCAGATCATTGCACTTCCCTGAAATCAGCAAAAGTAGGTCAAAATCTTGAAACGGGAAGGTTTGTCCTTCAATTAACATGACTGCACCCTCGGCTGGGAGTAACAAAGAAATGGTGGTAACTGAGTCTGCAGGGTCTAAAAAGGCAGTTTGAGTGTTAAATCAATGTTAAAAGCTGTTTAACATTACAAACAGCCCACTTTCTTCTCTTTATGTACACATAGCACAACCAGCAATGGAGTCCTCCCTGTGTAGAGTTGCTGTGGGGACCCTGATAAAATTTACTGGTAGAATGCTAGCTGCTGGTTTTTGAGTTCTAAGGTTCCATACCAGTAACACCAGTGGTGAGTCATATTAAATTTTATGGTTTGTGTACCAATTTCTTCTATTGTTTATTTTAGGTCTTGACAATATCATAATCCCATATGCATCTTTGTCTTTCTTCACTATAGACATTTACACACGTGCTCTAGGCACATCTTAATATGCCTTAATATGTCTTGTTCCTACATTCTGTCTTTGACAGTAATAACAAAGCTTTTGAAGATATAACATTGTGTGTGACTTAGCAACATTGCGATATGAGGGTATTGCAACACATACTCAAAAGGATTTAGCAATCTGTATTTATGAGCTTAACACAAATGCCTTCATGTCAGAATGTTCGAAAAAAAGCTCCAAATTAAATCATGTCCTTGTAAAGACAATCATCATGATCAGTGATCCGCTTAGGCATACTTATCGAGTTAAAATGACTCAAGACTAAAAGACCTCTAGGCCTGATGGTATCTATCCCATGATTTTGAAATTTATTAGATAGGATATTTGTGAGCCTTTGGCTGTATTTACAGAAATCATTGGATGTTGACTCTTCAATATTTGTTAATCAGTATTTAAAGACAATTTTGCTCTTCAATTAGACCATACCTGTTGTAAACCACAATTTTATTTACCCATTCTTGATATATTTGGCTAATATCACATATGTGTAAATATGTCATATAGTTTGTAAAGAAAGCATATCTGTCTTTAAAATGGACAGAAGGACTCTTAGAAAATAGCTTCCAAAAGCTTCATGACTTGTGGATTTAATAACTGTCAAAAACAATCAGATTGTGTTATCTTTTTAAAAAATGTGTTTTTCAGCAATTGAAAGATTTCATGACTGACTATGGGACCCTCAAAAGATGTGAAGATTCAAAACTTCTCTAGTGTTGACCAAGAGGCAGGAAGAAGGACATGCAAGAATCCCAACATAACTGACTGCTATAAGAAAAATTGCATCATACAAGTTAACATTAGTAGCCATGTTATTTGGTTGTGATGACAGCTGATTGAAGACAGGCATTTAGTGGATCAGGAAACAGGAGGTAGAACGTTGGTTGCTGATATCATCAGTGACTCAGAAAGACAAAAAAAAGGAGAATAAAAAAGCATTGAGCTAAGGATAATGAGGGGCTGGTGCTCTTTATACTTAACTGCAAGGAGTATGCCAAACAAGGCAGATGAACTAAGGGCACAGACAGACAAATGGCAGCATGATGTTGTTGCTATAATGGAAACCTGGCTGAAGAAGGGACAAAATTGGCAGCTGACTATCTCTGGAAATAGAATTTTCAGGCTGGATAGAGTGAGTGATAAAAAAGTATTGGTTGAAGAATCAATTACTGTTATGAGAAGAGGTGATTTACGAAGTGAGCTAACAAATGAAGCTTTATGAGTTGAGCTTGGGGAAACAAAAATGGGCTGTCGTACAACTAGGAGTATACAACAGACTCCGAATAGTGAAAGATAGATAGAAGAAGAGATATGTAGACTCAACACTGAGAAGTGATTTGGCTGAGATGGACTGGACAGGACTGCTAAAGGATAAATCAGTGGTAAACCAATGGGAAGCACTAAAATGTGAGATCCTTAGGGCACAAAGCAGACATATCACCTGCCAAATCAACACCCTTATGGCCATCTAGAAAAATACAGGGGAAGACTAAACAGAAAGGAAAACTTTTGACAGTCACAAAAAACTCAACACAGCAGATAGTCTAGAGGAGTATAGAAAGTGTACTGATAAAGTAAAACAAAAATAAAGAAACAAAGCAAAGTGAGGGCATGAGAAAACATTAGCAAGCAAGATAAAGGAAAACCCAAAGATATTTTACAAGTATATGCAGCACAAAAGATAGTTAAGGAAAAAGTGCGACCTTTCAGAGATGAAGGGAACTAATGTGAAGATGCTGAGGATATACGATGAATTTCAAATGAACTTTGTGTCTCCACATTCACAAAGGAAAAGGATGCTATGGATAAAGTAATCCAAGAGGAGCAGTGGCAAATATTCATCAAAATAATCATAATGAGTGAGGAAGTGTTAGATGAGTTGGAATCCTTGAATGTGGGTAAATCACCAGCGCTGGATGGATTGTTCCCTAGAATGGTGAAAGGGGTCAGGGAAGAAAGAGCAGATGCTTTGAACATTATTTTCCAATTTTCACTAAACACAGATGAGGTGCCAGAGACTGGAGGAATGCAGTCTTACTTTGATGGTGGGTAAATTGCTAGGATCAATCCTGAGAGATCGGATAAACCGTCACTTAGAAAGGCATGGACTAGTCAAGGACAGTGAGTTGTTCAGGGAAGATCATGCCCTACAAATTTGAATTCTTCAATGAAATGAGAAGGTGGATCGATGAGGGTAGAGCAGTGGATGTTGTCTATGTGCATTTTTGTAAAGCGTTTGACTGGTCAAAAAAGTAATGACCCTTGGGATACAGGGTAATGTGTTGAATTGGCTTACTAAGTTGGCTTAGTAACAGGAAAGGAGAAAGTGAGGACTGCAGATGCTGGAGATCAGAGCTGAAAATGTGTTGCTGGAAAAGCACAGCAGGTCAGGCAGCATCCAAGGAACAGGAGAATCGACGTTTCGGGCATAAGCCCTTCTTCAGGAATGGGAAACAGGAACAGGAAACAAAAGGTAATGGTCAATGACTGCCCTTGTGAATGGAAAGCTGTTTCAAGTGGTGTTTGCATGGCTTAGTACTGAGACCCCTGCAGTTTGTTTTATATGTTGAAAATGTGAAATTGAACATGGGGGGAGCAACTGGGAAATTTAGAGATGATGCAAAAATTGGCCAGTGTAGAGGATACCTGTAAGCTCCAAAATGATATAGATGGGTTGGTGGAGTGGGCAAAAAAGGGGCAGATGGAGTCCAACATTGATAAGTGTAAGATCATATATTTAGGGCGGTCAACCAGTAAAAGGGAATACACAATAAATGGAAATATAGTGAGAGGGGTAGATAAAATTTTAAGATCTTGGTATGCAAGTACATAGGTTCCTAAAAGTTGCAGTACAGATAGATAGGTTGTAAATAAGGCATATGGAGTGCTTATATATGGAATATGGGTGAGGTATAGAATACAACAGTAGGGATGTAATGATAAAATTATATAAGACACTAGTGAGGCCACAACTGGAGTAGGGTATGCAGTTCTGGTCACCATATTGCTCTCTCTCTCTCAAGGGTGTGCGGGGGAAGATCTTCGAGAATGTTTTCAGGGGTGGAGAATTGTAGCTATGAGGAGAGATTGGAGGGGTTAGGTTGTTTTCCTTGAAACAGAGGGCTAAGGGGCGATAGGATTGAGGTGTACAAAATTGTGAGGGGTAAAGACAGAGTAGGCAGAAAGACCCTATTTTCCTTAGTAGCGAGTTCAAAAACCAGGGGTCATAGATTCAAGCTAAGTTCCTGAAGCATTAGAGGGGATGTGAGGAAAAACTGTTTTACTATAAGAGCATAAGATGTAGGAGCAGAAATTAGGCCATTCAGCCCATTGGGTCTACTCTGCCATTCAATCATGGCTGATGAGTTTCTCAAACTCATTCTCCCGCTTTCATGCCGTAACCATTGATCCCTTTGATACTCAAGAACCTATCTATCTCGGCTTAAATATATTTAATGACCTGGCCTCCACAGCTTTCTGTGGCAATGAATTCCATAGATTCATCACTCTCTGGCTGAAGAAGTTTCTCCTGATCTCTATTCTAAAAGGTCTTCCCTTTACTGTATGGATGCGCCCACAGGTCCTAGTCACCTACCAATGGAAACATCTTCCCAAAATCCACTCTGTCCAGGCCATTCAGTATTATGTTTGTTTCAGTTAGGTCCACCCCATCTTTCTAAACTCCATTGAGAATAAACCCAGAGACCTCAAATGCTCCTCATACATTAGCCTTTTCATTCCTGGGACCATTTTCGTGAACCTCCTCTGAACACGCTCCAGGGTCAATACATCCTTCCTTAGATATGGGGCCCAAAAGTGTACACAATGCTCCAAATGTGGCCTGACCAGAGCCTAATAGAGCCTCAGAAGTACATCCATGTGATTGTATTCAAGTTCCCTCAAAATAAATGCCATCACTACATTTGCCCTCCTAACTACTGACTGAACCTACAAGTTTAGCTTGACAGAATCCTGGACTAGAACTCCTAAGTCTCTTAGCACTTGAGATTTTTGAATTTTATCCCCACTTAGGAAATAGTCCATACCTCTACTCTTCCTACCAAGGCGCATGACCTCACACTTTCCCACATTGTACTTCATCTGCCACTTCTTTGCCCACCCACCCAACCTGTCCAAATCCTTCTGCAGCCTCCCCACCTCCTCAATACTACCTGTTCCTCTACCTATCTTTGTATCATCTGCAGACATAGCCAGAATGCCCTCAGTTCTTTCATCCAAATCATTAATGTATAAAGTGAACATTTGTGGTCCCAACACTAGCCTTGCAGAACACCACTTGTCACCAGCTGCCATCCTGAGAAGGACCCTTTTATCCCCACTCTCTGCTTTCTGCCAACTTCTATCCATGCTAGCACCTTGCCTCTGACACCATGGGCCCATATCTTATTCAATAGCTTCCTGTGTGGCACCTTGTCAAAGGCCTTCTTGAAGTCCAGGTAGATAACATCTGTTGGCTCACCTTGATCTAACCTGCTCAGAACTTCCTCAAAGAATCCTAGCAGATTTGTCAGGCATGACCTCCCCTTGATGAAACCATGCTGACTTTGCCCTATTTTACCATACACTTCCAAGTATTCAGCAATCTCATCCTTCACAATGGATTCCAGAATTCCCATGACCAAGTTTCGGCTAATCGGTCTGTAATTTTTATGCAGAGGGTGATGGGTGTCTGGACTCTTTTAAACTAAATTCTTTTAAAAAGTACCTCGATCTGCACCGTAAGTATTGTATACTATTGGGCAATGGGCTGCATGCAAGTGGGATTAAAAAGGGCATTTGGATGTCAGGTAGGTATGGGCATGATAGATGAATGTCCCCCTTCTATGCTGTATTCTTTCTATGGTTCTATTTGAACACTATGAAACCTTGAAATAGAAACAATTTCTCAACATGGAGACAGGGGATGCAAAGCAAAAAAGAGCACTGTAGGGATTGCTATGCTGAACTGGACTACAAAGAACCACAACCTAAAACTATAAACCTAACCATAAAAGCAAAACAATGCAGCCTTGACTTACCCCAGGATGAAGTCCAGCTATTGGAGCTAACTCCAACTATTTGACTACAGAAACCACTGGAACTGTTAAACCTGACTTGAACTTTCAATCATGCCTTCCAGAAACACTATCTCCAAGCAAGCCAGGCCTACAACTGTATTAAAAAGTTTTTTTTCATCTTCATAATTACCTCGAATCTTTACTTAGTTTAAATCCATTGTATTTGTATTTCAGCGAGTAATGCACCATTTTTACCTGAATAACTTTCAGCAATAATCGTGTAATAAGCTAAAGTTTTACCTTATTTAAAACATAAAATTGTGCTGGTTATTTTTAGATTAAAACATTTGGTAATTAAGAGGAGGGCGAATTATGAGCGTATAGAAATTCTTAGTTCAGGACCATTCAGTGGAAGTGCCTCGTATGTGGTCATAACACAAATAAAAATTATCCATCTCGGTCTAGAAAACCTAAATTGATCCAGCGTCTATATTCTTTTAGCGGAAGAGAATTCCACATCTGCATGACCCATCGGCTGAATAGTTGCTACCTGATTTCACTCTTGAATGGCATACATTTAATCCTCAAAAGATATCTGTTTTGTTTTAACATTGGATGTACCTGTGAATGCAGTTCAGAATCCTATTGCTTTCAATTATTGCTTCACAGCATTGTCAGTATACCATTAGAGAACTACGAGCTGTGACACTAAAATCTTTTTCTGTCTTGGCAGGGTTCAGCTCTGCTCCCTGTAAGGTGCATCCTTCATGCTAGTGCTGGCCAAATTGATAACATTGCTTGTATATAAGGTAAATATCAATCCCAATCCTCAGTGTTAGTGAGGATGTGTCCACTGTTGTCTGTGATTTAATCTGCCTTTGAACCAGCTAATACTAATTCCAGTATGGGTATAGTAATGATGCAGTTAGACTTCCAAGTACTGAACCTATTTCCAATGCCATCATGTCTTATTTTTGTCAAGAATGGAAGTCGCGGCAATTTCCCATGACTAACCCACTTATCCCTGGACACTATGGTCAACTTAGCATTCCCAATCCACCTAACCTTCAGATCTTGGAACTGTGAAAGGAAACCAAAGCACCTGGCAGAAACCCACACAGACAAAGGGAGAACATGCAAACACCACACAGACAGCAGTGTTGCCATGGTCTGTGGCTTAGTAGTTAACACTGCTGCCACACAGCGCCAGGGATTCAGGTTCAATTCCAGCCTTGGGAGACTGTCTGTGTGGAGTTTGCATGTTCTCCCAGTATCTGCGTGGGTTTTCTTTAGGTGCTTTGGTTTCCTCCGACAGTCTAAAGATGTGCAGCTTAGATGAATTGGCCATGCTAAATTGCCTGGAGTGTCCAGAGATGTGTAGGTTGAGTACATTAGTCAGGGGAAATGTACAGTAATAGGGTAGGGGAATGGGTCTGGGTGGGTTACTGTTTGGAGGATCGGTGTGGACTTATTGGGCCTGTTTCCACACCAGTAGGGATTCTATGAAGCGGCACAGTGGCTGTCATCGCTGCTTACAGCGCCAGGGATCCAGGTTTGATTCTACCCTCGGACTGCTGTCTGTGTGGTGTTTGCATGTTCTCCCTTTGTCTGTGTGGGTTTCTGCCAGGTGCTTTGGTTTCCTTTCACAGTCCCAAGATCTGAAGGTTAGGTGGATTGGGAATGCTAAGTTGACCATAGTGTCCAGGGATAGGTGGGTTAGTCATGGGAAATGCAGCGGTTACAGGGATAAAGTAGAAGGGTGGGTTTGGGTAGGATGCTGTCTGGATGGTTGGTCTGGTCTCAATGGCCAAATGGCCTGCTTTCACACTGTAGGGATTCAATGTAACCCTGACCACAATTTACTTGGTAAAGCGTGAGAGTACTGGAGGTCCTCTCTTCCCTGTATCATCACAAAGTTTAATATTTCAACCAAATCATTCAAATTCCCCAATTGTCCACTCCACTGAAATTAGGTTAACAGAATACACTGACCAGATTTCTGTCCTAAACAAAAAATTATTACTTATTACAAATAAATCAATTCTTAGCACAGGCAGCAAATATGAATTATCAACTTATAACTGAATTAAATTCTACTTCTTTCTAAATCCCTAGACCCATATGTTGACAACCATAGTCAAACCAGAAACATAAATGTTATGGGTGGAGAAAGAAATATTCAGGGAATACAGTTCAATACAGGACAATAGAAATTGTCCATCCTTTGTCGTCCTCCCTTAGTATAATTATTTGTTCAGCCAAATCTAACTTATGCACTTATTTGTGAAGAATTTCAATCGAGTCACTTTGCATCTCATTTCAAATATCAGATGACCCTCAGGTATCACTTCTGACTCAAACCTTTGTGAGACTAGTGCAGAAAAATGTAAGCTGATATTCCGGGCAGAGCTGAAGGTGTTCTATACATTTCACTGAGAATCAATTTTTGGAAATAATGCAGTTCAAAATCATGATTCCATAACTTTCCAAATCCTATAGATGCTTTCAACACAAACAAACATTTTAATAGAAAAATTCTTTTTCAACAATCACATGACACAATGACTCAGAAGGTCCAATAAGAGTCAGAAGCCCTATTGTGAACATGATCAGATTAAAAATATCCACTTACATTTTGACATCTGTGCCGAAGATTCCTGTACAGGGGTGTACGAACCTGGTCAGTAATTCAGATATGTGGCAGCAACATTATCGTGCTTGAAAATAAACCCCCTTTAACAGTGTTGAGTGCCATATTCTGTAATTTAAATATCCAACTGAAACCTTGGCAGCAACTGCAAAACGTGCATAATGAGGTTAGGAGCCAAATGGGTGAGGTAGGTACAATGTCAGGTAAGTGGATGAGTGGCTATGGTAGGTGGGTTGTTTGATTGGCAGGGAATATCAAATTGAATTGGGTCATGAGGGAATGAGTTGGCAGTGTGGGTAGAGTCCAGGGTTGGATCAGGGTAGATATCGGGTCAGGTTGAGTTGAGGGGTTTCAGGGGAGGTGATGTCAGGTCAAATTTTGTGGTGGGGGTCATGTTGGGTCTGGATTGAGAGGGGGCAGGTTATCAGTTTTAGTGGGGGGACTGGATGCTGGATTAGGTTAGTATAGGAAGAGTCGGGTGGGGAGTGAGTGGTGTCGGATCAGAATGGGTGTCAGATTAGCATTGGTGATAGGTCACAATGTGGGGTTATGTTGGGCGGCAGGGCCTAACAGTTTCAGCAAGTTGGATGGTTTGGTGACAGTTGTTCAATGACTGTCAGGGCTTATTAAGGGGTGTAGATGAGGAAGGGTCAATGACTTATTAGGGACTCAGTTCAAAATTACCAATGGGTTAGAGTGGGTGTAAATCTTTCACCTTCCCTGAGTAACTATTCAATTCAAAGTGAGTCAAAACTCTTGTAATTATCTTAATGGATGGTTCCAGATGCAAGAGAAGTGGCCTATTGCAATTTTCAACTTCCTTGGCAATTTACTCAGAATCAGATGCATCTTGGATTCCACATAGTTCCAATGTATAACTCCAGCCTATACTGCTCTGATGGTTCTCTGTTGGAATATCTGGGCCAATGTTATTACTGTCACTGACTGTGAAGAGTGTACACCTGCTGGTGTTGGATTAAAACAGTTCACTTCAGAAAAAAAGTCACTGGACTCAAAAATTTAATTCAGCTTTCTCTCTACAGATGCTGCCAGACCTGCTAAGTTTCTCCAACAATTTCTGTTTGTGTTTCAAATTTCCAGCATCCATTTTGCTTTTATATAGGTCAAACAAGATCTGTATGAACACGATTGCAAGGCAGATATTTGAAAGACCTTCTGGAAGTGTTTCCAAGAGGATGCAGGCACCATGTGAGAAGCATTTAGTTCTATTAGCAAATATTGGCACAACCCTCCAAAAACTGACTGCCGGCATGAAAGGCTGATATATGACATTTGGTGTTTGATGAGTTTTTCCATTAAAATGATTTATTTATCTTATAGCCGTTCATATTACTGTCCTCAGCAATCTATGTACGGGGAGATAGCTGAGAATCATACCTAAAGCACTGGCGAGTTGATTAGAAAATAGATAAGCAAAATAAACCAATAAAACTTTCTGTCCACCCTCAGCTAACTGATCAAAATGGCAGTAGCTGCACTTAATCTCAGCACCCAGAATTAGAAAACACAGAAGCAAACAAACCTGTATTCCTACTGCTGTTCGGAAAGTATTGCTGAGTGAATATCACACGGGAATAAGTTTGAGCTCAGCTGTGAAGATCCACTTATGATAACATAACGTGCCTACTCTCGTTGTCAGGGTTCATTAATAACTAATGTCCACTAAGCCAAATATTAGAGGGCAATTGCTACTGATGGAGCAGTACATTAACTATTCAGAAAAGAAGAGATGATTCACAGATGGTTAAAACTGCATACATTTGAGGAACTACACAGATAGACAGACTAAAGATCCTGAACCCAAGGGATCAATCTAAACCCAGCAGTTCTGCTACACCCAGTCACAAATAGCAATTGATAATTACGCAACTATAAGAGAAGGCCCAACACTTATCACCATCCTCAAGGATGGGAGAAGCCAATGCACTGGTGCAAAGGACAAAGCTTAACCACATGCAAACATCTTCAGTCAGAAGTGCTGAGTGGATAATCCATCTCAACCACATGTGTGGGTCCCTAGCAACACAGATGTCTGTCTTCAGCCAATTCAATTCACTCCATATGATATCAAGAAGCAATTGAAGGCACTTGATACTGCAGATTTTATGCACCCAGCAACATTTTAGCAATAGTATTGAATACTTATCCTCCAGAATTAGCTGTACCAATCGCCAACCATCTGCAGTTCAGTTACAACACTGGCATCTACCCATCAATGTGGAAAATTGTCTGGGTATGTCTTGTTGACAGAAAACAGAACAAATCCTACTTGGCCACCTACCACTTCATCAGTCTACTCTTGATCGTCAACTAGTGATGGAAATCAGTGGAAACCTGAGAGCTGATGGATGTTAGATTTTGCACAAAGAAAATTGGTTATTGTTGGTGATCAATCATGTCAGTTTATAAGAGTAAGCATTCCTCAGGGTGGGGTCCCATTACTCTTCAGTTGCCTCATCAATAGCCTCCTATCCATGATAATATTAGAAGTGGGGATTTTCACTGATGATTGCACAATGTTTAGCACCATTGGCATCTGTCAATCCATCTCCTTACACACTAAGTCCTGGATAATATCCAATCCTGGGCTGGTAAATGGCATATAACATTTGTCCCACATACATTCTGGGCACTGATCATCTTGTAAGAGGGGATCCAACTTTCTCCATCTGACATTTGATAGCATAACTCTCTCTAAATCTCTTACTTTAACATCCTGGTCAATACCATTAACTAGAAATAAACCTGGATCAAAAGTATAAACATTTTTACCACAAAGGAGATCAGATGCAAAAGAATTCTGTGGTGACTAACTCACTTCCTGTCTCCCCAGTGCCTGTCCACTACTTGCAAGACATAAGTCAGGGTGTGATGGAATATGTTCTACTTAACTGTATAAGCGCAGCTCCAATAACATTCAAGAAGCTCAACATCATCCAGAACAAAGCAGACCACTGTTTGGCACTCTATCCAACACCTCAACATTCCTTCTCAGAAGTATTAATGCACAATGACCTCAGGATGAACTATTAGCAAGATGCCCTGCAACAAGTCACCAAAACTTACTCAACAGCACCATCTGCACTTCTACCACTTATAAGAAAATGGATGCTAACATCTTGCCTTCTAGATATATAGAAGCAAACTGACCTGATATTTCCCTCAAAGCAACACACCATTCTATCTCCAGTCCTTCATGCTCACTGATTGTAAATCCTGGTACTCTTAACACTGTGGTTAGCAGTTCAACAAGGTAGGTCACCATTGCCTTCTAAAGGGCAATTAAAGATGGACGATAAATGCTGGTCTGCTCTGTGATGTCAACATCTTGAGTCGAAAAGTGTGGTTCTGGAAAAGCACAGCAGGCTAGGCAGCATCCGAGGAGCATGAGAATCAACATTCCAGGCATAAGCCCTTCATCAGGAATGTTTTGGTGGGGGGAGGGGAGGGTAACTGGAAGACAATAGGTAGATGCTCATGGGGGGGTGATGGTGATAGGTCGGAGGGGAAGGTGGAGCAGATAGGTGGGAAGGAAGATGGACAGGTATGACAGTTCAAGAAGGCAGTGTCAAGTTGGATTATTGGATCTGGAATGAGATGAGGGTAGGGGAGATGAGGAAACAAGTGAAGTTGATATTGATGCTGCGTGGTTGGAGGGTCCTAAGGCGGAAGATATGGCATTATTCCTCCAGGCGTGGGTTGGCTTGGATTTCACAGTGGTGGAGGTTCAGGACTTGCATGTCATTGATAGAGTGTGAGGGGGTGTTGAAGTGGTTGGCCACAGTGCGATAGGGTTGTTTGGTGCGTGAATCCCAGAGATGTACCCTGAAACATTTTGCGAGTTATTGTCCTGTCTCCCCAATGTCAAGGAGAACACATCAAAAGCAATGGACACAGTAACACAGGGTTTGCATTTCCAGGAAATTCTCTGCCGGATGCAGAAGGATTCTTTGGAGCCTTGGATGGAGATGAGAGGGGAAGTGTGGGCACAGGTTTTACACCTTTTGCGTCAGCAAGGGAAGGTGCCATTAGTGCAGGGTGGGTTTGTTGGTTTGGGGGGGGAGCGGGCAGGGTGGTGGGTGGTTTGGGGAAGGGGGCTGGACCTAACAAGGGTGTTGTGGATGGATTGGTTTCTGCAGAATGATATATATATCTCTGGTGGTGGAGTCTAATTGTAAGTGGCAGAAATGGCAGTGGATGATGCATTGTATCCAGAGATTAGTGGTGGAAGGTGAGGACCAGTGGTGAGGGGGTTTTTATCCTTGATGGATGGGTGGGGTTCAAGAGTGGAGGTGTGGGAAGTGGAGGAGATATGCTGGAGGGCATTGTTGAACGTGCGGTCTTTTAAATAGGAGGCCATCTCGGATGACTGAAGCAGAATTGCTCCTCCTGGGAGCAGCTACGGCTGAGGCAGAGAATTTCGGAGTAAGGGATAGTGTTTTTACAGGAGGAACAGTGGGAAGGGATGTAGCCCAGGTCGCTGGGGGAGTTAGTGGGTTTGAAGTAGATGTCCGTGTTGAGTCAGTCCATGTAGATGGAGATGGAGAGATCCAGGAAGAGGGAGGTGTCTGACATGGTCCAGGTGAACTTGAGGTCAGGATGGAAGTTGTTTCTGAAGTCGATGAAATGTTCAACCTCCTCGTGAGACCACGAGGGGGTGCCGATACAGTCATCAATATAGCGGAGGAAAAGGTGGGGAATAGTGCCAGTGTAACTGCGGAAGATGGACTGTTCCACGTGTCCTACGAAGAGGCAGGCATAGCCGGGGCCCATGTGGGTGCCCATGGCTATCCCTTTGGTCTGAAGCAAGTGGGAGGATTTGAAGGAGAAGTTGTTGAGGGTGAGGACCAGTTCTGCCAATTGAATGAGTGCGTTGGTGGACAGGCACTGGTTAGGTCGGTGGGAGAGGAAGAAATGGAGGACTTGGAGACCTTCGCCATGGCAGATGGACATGTATAGGGACTGGTTGTGTACGGTGAAGATGAGGTGTTGAAGGCAGGGGAACGAAAGTCATGGAGGAGGTGAAGAGCATGGGTGGTGTCCCGAATATATATGGGAAGTTTCTGGGCCAAGGGGAGACAGGACAGTGTCAAGGTATGAGAAGGTACGTTTGATGGGGCAGGAGCAGGCAGAGATGATGGGTTGACTGGGAGCAGTTAGGTTTGTGAAGTTTGGGTAAGAGGTAGAACCGGGCGGTGCAGGGTCTCAGGACGATGAGGTTGAAGGCTGTGGATGGGCGATCCCCTGAGGTGATGAGGTTGTGGATGATCTGGGAGATGATGGTTTGGTGATGTGAGGTGAGGTTGTGGTCAACTTCCTGTGAATGAAAATAAATTAAAAAGGTAGAATACACATTTAACGGATTCTGGAAGGTGCCTTTAATTTCAGTGCAGTGTAAAATGTCAACTGTCGTGCAAACACTCTAAAAAGATAACTATTGACTTGCTGTGCATTATTTATACACTGGCTCAAACAACAAGCACTCTGAATGACAAATATGCATTTTGTCATTATGATATTTGTTAGTGCCAAACTTAAAGGCTTGCTACCCAGTTTTCCTGATCCCATAGTAATGGATCTGGAAGTGGATGTGTGGAAATGTTGATTTTTAGATGGTGGGGGAACCTTGGTATTTTCCTTATCCAACTATAAAGCACACATATAAGCACAATACACTAATTTATTCGTGACTGTTTAACACATTATTCCTTTCATAACTTCATTTGAAAACCTATCAAGATTGCATTCATAAATACCATTACATAATGCAATTTCCAGTAAATCTCCTGTTACTGATAATCCTAACTTTTCATTTAAACTGTCCATCAGTCACATTTTAAAATACTCCATTGACCATTCTTGATTTAAGAGTTTCTCAACACTCATTGAACTTCAATCTATGACTGCTGCTTCCCAGCTTCTCAAACGTAAAGGCAACTAAACATCAACTTCTGTGATATGCCACTCCTAATACCACTGTTAGTGTTAATGTTTGTGACCATAGTTACTGTGTACAGTTAGCAGACAAGATGTCACAAGATTTTCTTGTCGTTTAATGAAAAGCAGCAGTTTTGATATGGTACTCCACCTAATTAGGTAAAGAAAGCAAATATGCAAGTGGTGATACTTGAGAATGCTTTTCTGATTCCAAATCTGTTCTGTAAAATGTGGGAGAGGCACAGTATGCCCAATCCCAGATGTCTTGCAGTCATTCACAATACCTTTTGGTAGTCTTTGGTGGCTGATGTCTTTGTTCTTTGTTTGGGCTGATGAAGGGGAGCTCCTGACCTTCCCTCAAGATGATGTGGCTCATCTTCCTATTCTTACTCGTAATCCTGTCTCCCCATTTGTTCCTCTTGACATACATAATTTTGGGCCTGGCCATCTATGTTGTGTCAATCACCTGGCTACACACTCTCAACCGATGACCATGGGCTGCTACTCAAAATGCAAGGATGACTATTGTCCCCTTGCCGACCTCCATTTGAAGGCTAGCTTTCTTTCCAAGAACAAAACCATTTTAATTCCAAAAACATTGAACTCAGAATAAACATTTGTTTATGCTTGTGGAAGATTATTTTCGAGGGTAACACCATTAAATGAGGCTTCATGCTATAAAGGAAATAACAAGCATTGAATATTGAGTGAAAACATGATTATAGGGGGCCCCAATTTCCAAAGAGCAACTGGGAAAAGAGCAGGCAGTCATATCTAGATGGTTCCCCCAATGCAGTGCTGCCACTAGAGATGTTTTACAGGGGCAGACAGGAATGCATATCTGGTGCAAAGTGGTGGATCATCAATCTGCATTGTTAAAATCAGGGGGACATCAAAAGCAGTAGGTTCAGTCCCTCACAATGGGAGACCACCAACAACAAAAGGTTTCAATCAAGACCCAAACTCTGTCACTGATGGGATTTCAGCTCCAATCTGTGGGACCTATCTGCTGGATTCTTATGAGATTTTAGTTTGTACTTTCTCTACTGACCACATCTCCATAATGAAGCTCTCTGTCAACCCTTAACCTCCTCCTATAGGGCTATCGAGACTGATTGGGCTTGCATCATCAGGAGCCTACATTCTCAATATGATATTGAATTCCGGTTTTGCTATTTTTTGGCTGTCCTCAGGAAAATAGCTCCTCTGGACTAAGAGCCAGAATTAGCACTAGAAGGATCCTTACTTCATCTCAGGCCGAATCATCTCTGCATGATTCTTCTGCCCTTGAAGTTGGCTGTACAATTAAAATACTATCTACTGAGAACCTTTGCTGACTCCAAGGTGAAGAATTTTTAATCAAAATTGAAAAAAAACTAAATAGGCTTTGGGATCAGGCCAATGCTCTCTGAAAGTACAATGTTGAAGCAGATCAGTATGTAAAAATGATAGTATAAACTTTGTTTTGAAATGAAAAAAATAAGATGCCATCATATGAGCTGCCTTCTTGAGTAATAGGTTGCAAAAACAATCCAATTATAAAGATTGGAGAAATGAGTAACTTTCAAAGGTGAAAAAAATTCAAGTGAAAGTCGACTTGTTGATGCAACACAGATATTGTGAAGCAAATATAGGTACTGAGCCAGCCCATGGAAAAGATTGATTATTTTGTTTAGATAGTATTCCAAGGAAATAAATTATATTTTGAAAATGATTAAAATATGTAAGTAGTAGTAAATAAATACACATTGGTTTCATAAGGCAAATATTTATGGTGAAAATCTGCATACATAGAATCCAAAGCTTGGAAACAGGCCCTTGGGCCTAATTAGTTTATAACAGTGTTTATAATTTACGCATCCTTGTTCTTTAATTACTGGTTTTCACTTGTTCATGCACCTCTCTATTCCATTCCTCTTTGTAAAATCAACGAACTTCCAGATTCTTAGCATTTTATGTCAAAGAATTTTTCCAAACTTATTTAAAAGACATTTTACAGTCTATTTTGTATTTATATATTACATCTGTGAATAGACCAGTGCCTTGCCAGTTCTTTGACAGCTTTTTCAACCTTCCCAAGACCATGACCTCATGATCAAAAATCAAACTATCATTTTCCAATCTGTCACTGATATCATCTACTCTGGAGACCTTTAGCCCATGGCCCAACACCTCAACTTCATACACAGCCTGCTTCTTTCTTCCCAAAGTCCACAAGGAAGTCTGCCTTTGCAGGTTGTCATCTCAGACTGTTCTTGTCTCATAGAAGTTTATCTCTTTCAACTTTGACTCTATTTACGACCCTTGTTCAGTCTTCTCTAGCATCTGTCTGTACAATCAATCCCAGATCTCTAGCACCTTTCTTAGCTTGACTGAACTTGTTCTCATATTGAACCTTTTTTTTTCCTTGGCTGCTCCTATATCTGCAAATGATAAATGCTACTCTGGTTACAAGGGTCCTTCGTATGCCTGTCTCCTTTTCGGAGGCTATGTGGTACATTTTCAATACCAGATCGACTCATGCCCCCTCTTTAAACTCTTTTCTTCTTGTATTAATGACTAAACCGATACTATTTGCTCTCCTTGCCTGGAATAGAGTGTTTCATCAATCCTACTTCAAATGTACAGCCCTCATTCCTACTCCTTCATTTGATCAATTATCAACTTTTTCTTTCTTGACTTCCATCTAATTTCTAGGGATATGCTACTGATTGACAATTACCTTGACTACCCATTCTCTTATCTAACTTGCTGAAAGAAATCCATTTTACTCTCCCAGTTTTTCATTTTTGTCACATCTGTTTTGACAATGGCATCCTCCATAATCAGAAAGCTGAAGTGTGTACTTAGACCCTTAACTGAGGAATCCTCTTCAACGTGGTCGATAAGTCCCTCAAACTTGACTGTCCCATTTCAAATAAATCTAAATTCTGCCATATCCCCTCCATCGCAGAACCACATAAGAGTTCACCTTGTCTTCAACTTCCATCCCAATACCCTCTACAGTCAGCAGATCATCCTCTGACATTTTCATCTCTCTCATGTGTTGTCCATGCTTTGTAAACTTTGACCCGTTTATGCATTAAAATCACGTTACTGAAGTGTTGTTGTTGGTGAGACAGACAATGGGACACAGAAATTGACTTGAGGTTCATTTGATTTTATTCCAAAGTTTTTTTCTTAAAACACCATACATTTCCCAAATTCCTACAATATTTACTTGCTATCTACATCGATCCATCTGAGAAAGGATATTACCTGCAATGATTTAGATGTTTGAACTAGGCCATTGGAATCTCTTTCCTCTCTGACACAGAGCTGGCTCACATCCATGAAATTGGGCCTCACAGGACAGGGTGGATCTTCTCCTGGATCTTCTTGAGTTACCACATTGTCTTCTGCCATAAGTCTTGCTGCGAGTCGTCACTGAGGGTTTGGCTTCCAGGTCTTGCTGCGAGTCGTCACTGAGGGTTTGGCTTCCAGGTATGTGTTCTTATCCCCTGTGTCACAGACCTTCCTGAATTTTCTGTGGCCTTTGGGGAATGGGGTTATGAGCAGGGTTCAAAGTACCCAATATGGTCACGTCAACAATCTTCATGTGTAAAGTGCAACACCGTTCACATGTAAGGTGGAAAGTATATGTTTCATTCCTGAAGAAGGGCTCATGCCTGAAACATCGATTCTCCTGCTCCTTGGATGCTGCCTGACCTGCTGCGCTTTTCCAGCAACACATTTTCAGCTCAGGAAAGTATATGTTCTCAGGCTTTGGCTGGAAGTCAAGGTCCCAGAAAATCTGATCAATATTTCTCCAATACACAATCCTCAGGCTGGTTGTAACCACATCTTTGGGATCTCCTTGATCTTGGTTTCCACTGTTCTCTGTAGCCATTAGTGCTGGCTACTGTTCAACTTAGTTTGACCAATTTTCTGTCAAGTCCGATTTCTTTGGCTGTGGGCCAATTTAAAATGTACAATTTTGGGACTTTGATTGTATGATGGAAGTGTGACATGCACGCTTCACACCATACCGCCCCTTTCAGTAGCCTGAAAGGACTGTTTCCTCTGTGGATATCCTAGCTCCTTCCATAATGACCCTCAACAGCCCTTTCACTTCTCACAACATTTTATAATTCAAGTAAAATGTTATTGGGGACTCGATAGTTCGGGGCACAGATAAGTGGTTTTGTGGGGGTGAGAGAGACTCACGTTTGGTATGTTGCCTCCCAGGTGCAAGGTCTCTGATCGTGTTTTCCGGGTCCTTAAGGGGGAGGGGGAGCAGCCTGAAGTCGTGGTCCACATTGGCACCAACGACATTGGTAGGAAGAGGGCTGAGGATGTTAGGCAGGCTTTCAGGGAGCTAGGTTGGAAGCTCAGAGTTAGAACAAACAGAGTTGTCTCTGGTTTGTTACCTGTGCCACGTGATAGAGAGTTGAGGAATAGGGAGAGAGAACAGTTAAATGCGTGGCTACAGGGATGATGCAGGAGGGAGGGATTCCAGTATCTGGATAACTGGGGTTCTTTCATCCTATAAACAGGATGGTCTACACCTGAACCTGAGGGGCACCAGTATCCTTGGGGGGAGATTTGCTAGTGCTCTTGGGGGGGGGGGGGGTTAAACTAACTCTGCAGGGGCATGGGAACCTAGACTGTAGCTTTAGGGTGCAGGACCTGGGGTGTAGGGAGGTTAGGAACATGGCATCAATCTCAAAGGAGGGTGCCAGTAAACAGGAAAGTGGCTTGAAGTGTGTATACTTCAATGCAAGAAGTATACGAAATAAGGTAGGTTAACTTGCAGCGTGGGTTGGTACCTGGGATTTTGATGTTGTGGCTATTACGGAGACATGGGTAGAACAGGGACAGGATTGGCTGTTGCAGGTTCCAGGGTTTAAATGTTTTAGTAGAGTCAGAGGTGGGGGTAAAAGAGGGGGAGGTGTGGCATTGCTTGTCAAAGATAGTATTACAGCGGTGGAAAGGACGATGGATGAAGACTCGCCATCTGAGGTAGTTTGGGCTGAGGTTAGGAATAGGAAAGGTGAGGTCACCCTGTTAGGAGTTTTCTACAGGCCTCCTAATAGTCCTAGAGACGTAGAAGAAAGGATTGCGAGGATGATTCAGGAGAAGAGTGAAAGTAATAGGGTGGTTGTTATGGGGGACTTTAACTTTCCTGATATTGATTGGGAAAGCTACAGCTCAAGTTCGTGAGATGGGTCGGTGTTTGTCCAATGTGTGCAGGAGGGTTTCCTGACACAATATGTAGACAGGCCAACAAGAGGTGAGGCCATACTGGATTTTGTTCTGGGTAACGAACCAAGCCAGGTGTTAGAATTGGAGGTAGGTGAGCACTTTGGGGACAGTGACCACAATTCAGTGACTTTTACTCTAGTGATGGAGAGGGATAAGTGTGCACTGCAGGGCAAGAGTTATAGCTGGGGGCAGGGAAATTATGATGCAGTGAGGCACGACTTAGGATGCGTAGCTTGGAAAAGTAGGCTCCAAGGGAAGGGTGCAATTGATATGTGGAGCTTGTTCAAGGAGCAACTATTGAGTGTCCTTGATAAGTATGTACCTGTCAGGCAGGGAGGAAAGGGTCGTGTGAGGGAGCCATGGTTTAATAAGGAATTGGAATCCCTTGTTAAAGGGAAGAGGGCGGCCTATGTAAAAATGAGGCGTGAAGGTTCAATTGGGGCGATTGAGAGTTATAAGGTAGCCAGGAAGGATCTGAAGAGAGAGCGAAGAGCAGCAAGGAGGGGACATGAAAAGTCCTTAGTTGGTAGAATTAGGGAAAACCCAAAGGCTTTCTATAGGTATGTCAGGAATAAAAGAATGACTAGGGTAGGAATAGGTCCAGTCAAGGATAGTAGTGGGAAGTTGCGTGTGGAGGCTGAAGAGATTGGGGAGACACTGAATGAATACTTTTCGTCAGTATTCACTCAGGAACAGGACATTGTTGCCGATGTGAATACTGAGTCACAATTAATTAGAATGGACGGCTTTGAGGTATGTAGGGAAGAGGTGTTGTAAATTCTAGAAAGGGTGAAAATAGATAAGTCCCCTGGGCCTGATGGCATTTATCCTAGGATTCTCTGGGAAGCAAGGGAGGAGATTGCAGAGCCATTGGCCTTGATTTTTATGTCCTCGTTGTCTACAGGAATAGTGCCAGAAGACTGGAGGTTAGCAAATGTGGTTCCCTTGTTCAAGAAGGGGAGTAGGGATGACCCTAGTAACTATAGGTCGGTGAGTCTCACTTCTGTTGTGGGCAAAGTCTTAGAGAGAATTGTAAGGGATAGGATTTATGAACATCTGGATAGGGATAATGTGATCAAGGATAGTCAGCATGGTTTTGTGAAGGGTAGGTCGTGCCTCACAAACCTTATTGAATTCTTTGAGAAGGTGACTAAGGAGGTAGATGAGGGTAAAGCGGTAGATGTGGTGTATATGGATTTTAGTAAGGCATTTGATAAGGTTCCCCATGGTAGGCTACTGCAAAAAATACGGAGGTATGGCATTGAGGGTGAGTTGGAGGTTTGGATTAGGAATTGGCTGGCTGGAAGAAGACAGAGGGTAGTAGTTGATGGTAAAGGTTCATCTTGGAGTGCAGTTGCTGGCGGTGTTCCACAAGGATCTGTTTTGGGACCATTGCTGTTTGTCATTTTTATAAATGACCTGGAGGAGGGGCTAGAAGGTTGGGTGAGCAAGTTTGCGGATGATACGAAAGTCGGTGGAGTTGATGACAGTGAGGAAGGATGTGTCAGGTTACAGCGGGATACAGATAAGCTGCAGAGCTGGGCAGAAAGGTGGCAAATGGAGTTCAATGTAGCTAAGTGTGAGGTGATTCACTTTGGTAAGAGTAACAAAAAGATGGGGTACTGGGCTAATGTCAGATACTTGGTAGTGTGGATGAGCAGAGGGATCTTGGTGTCCATGTACATAGATCTCTGAAATTTGTCACCCAGGTAAATAGTGCGGTGAAGAAGGCATATGGCGTACTGGCTTTTATTGGTAGAGGAATTGAGTTCCGGAGTCCTGAGGTCATGTTGCAGTTGTATAAGACTCTGGTGAGGCTGCATCTGGAGTATTGTGTGCAGTTTTGGTCGCCATACTATAGGAAGGATGTGGAGGCACTGAAACGGGTGCAGAGGAGGTTTACCAGGATGTTGCCTGGTATGGTAGGAAGATCGTATGAGGAAAGGCTGAGGCACTTGGGGCTGTTTTCATTGGAGAAAAGAATGTTTAGGGGTGACTTGATAGAGGTGTACAAGATGATTAGGGGTTTAGATAGGGTTGACCATGAGAACCTTTTTCCACGTATGGAGTCAGCTATTACGAGGGGGCATAGCTTTAAATTAAGGTGTGGTAGGTGTAGACAGATGTTAGGGGTAGATTCTTTACTCAGCGAGTCGTGAGTTCATGGAATGCCCTGCCAGTAGCAGTGGTGGACTCTCCCTCTTTATGGGCATTTAAACGGGCATTGGATAGGCATATGGAGGATAGTGGGCTAGTGTAGGTTAGGTGGGCTTGGATTGGCGCAACATCGAGGGCCAGAGGGCCTGTACTGCACTGTATTTTTCTATGTTCTATGTTCTAAGTGCAAAATCCAAAACCCACACTACACCTTACCTCTTTTCTTCCCACTATCAGAGTCCCAAACTCTTTCCAGGTGAAATAGCAATTTGCTTGTACTTTCAAATGTGTGTACTGTATTCAATGCGCATGACTGTTCTCCCTACACTGGGAGACAAAATGTAGATAAGGCAACCATTTTGTTGGATATCTTCATCCAGTCTGCAAGCATCAGCCTGAATTTCCAATTATTTGTCACATTAATTTGTTGTCTCTCTCCCAGCTATTTCATGTCACCCATGTCATTCTATCGTCATATTACTAGTAAACTTCAATCTTTCACCCTACAAATGCATCTTATAACTAGGAGCAAGGAAGCATGTGGGCAACACAGACTATATTGCAAAGACAGGTAAGTGAATAAGACATGCCCATACAAAGCCCATCTTGCATGACCCACAAATAAAAGAAATCAGTCTTCTGGTGTGAGAATGGAAGAAAGAACCACCTTATAGAAGGTAGCCAAGAACAAATGTGTCATGAGAAAAGGGATCAGCCACAGATTTGATTTTGTATCATAGAATATAATCCTTATAGCGTGGAAGCAGGCTATTTGGCCTTTCAAGTCCACATCAACCTTTCGAAGAGCACTCCACCCAGACCTACCCTGTAAACATGCATTTCCCATGGTTAACCCATCCACCTGCAAATCCCTGAACACTATGGGAAACGCAGCATGGTCAATTCACCTAATCTGCACATCTTTGGACTGTGGAAGGAAACCAGAACACCCAGAAGAAACCCACACAGACATGGGGAAAATGTGCAAATCCACACAGACAGTTGCACGAAGGTTAAATCGAACCCAGGTCCCTGGCGCTGTGAGGCAGCGGTGTTAACCACTGAGCCACCGTGCCATCCCTTTGAAAAGTACATATCTGAATGGGACTCGGAAAAGAGTCACCAGATAATTACATTATCATGAGAAATACAATGTGTATAAATGTAATTAGGTCAGCCAAATTAAAACCTGAGGCTTGCAACTATTTCAGAGCAACTTGGTAACAACTGTTTTAAGGACCAAAAATATAGCAGTGAACCACATTGGCTCAGAGTCTATCAAATGACCTCTCTGCTAAAGTTGTGTGCTCACAGCGATTCATTGTCAGACAGAAGCAGAAAAATGTATACTCATTATGCTACATCATAAACAAGGAAGAATTACTCAAGAATTTTGATCTACCTTGCAGTTGGAATGTGAAATGGAAAGGGTTAAAAACAGCTGTAGTGAAAACTATCGAAGATGGAAAGAGACAATTCACACAACACCAGGTTATAATCGAAAGCTTGTGGTTTCAAATAAACCTGTTGGACTATCACCTGATGTGGTGTGATTTTTGATTTTGTCCACCTCAGTCCAACACTGGCACCTCCACGCCATAATTCAAGGTAGTAGTACCCTGCATGACTGACAGATGAAACTAAAACTGATGGTAACTGTAAAAGGATGCTGAAAATTAAATCCACCACAGGGGTTTCTGTAACAATGATTAGATGGATGTGGATGGAGTTAGTTTGCAGATTGATAATGTGTGGAATCTTAGTGTCCAAAGAAAAAAAAGTGCAGCATATCGGTGCACTTTTCAGAATTGATGAGATCCAGGGATCCATGTGAAGAAATAATCGTTCTAATTTTAGTTCTAACAGAGGTCCTTGTTCAGCCTTCAGATGGATACCTCAAGAACAGATTCAAAGTTCACGATTGTCCTGAATGGAATAGGTAGATAGAGAAAACAACCTTCACAATGTTTAAAAAATGCATGCTGTCCTGCTTGCTATTTTGTGCAGTTTTTAGATTTTTTTTAAGATTCCCTACAGTGTGGAAACGGGCCCTTCAGCTCAACAGGTCTACACCGACCCTCCAAAGAGTAACCCACCCAGACCCATTTCCCCCTGATTAATGCACCTAACACTACGGGCAATTTAGCATTGCCAATCCACCTGACCTGCACATCTTTGGACTATGGGAGGAAACCGGAGCACCCGGAGAAAACCCACATAGACGCGGGGAGAATGTGCAAATTCCACACAGACAGTTGCCCGAGGCAGGAATTGAACCCGGGTCCCTAGTTCATTATCAAGTCATGAAAACACCTAGCACAAAAGGTGGCACTAGGTTGTTCAAAAAACATGGAATGTCCAACTGAATAGATATAGGGAAATAACGAAAAAAGCATTTTTGTTATCTGCAATTTTATTGTATGCCAGCGTCTTTGAAAATGAAAATATTTTTTAAAAAGATGGTTCTAAGTACTTGCTTCATTTGGTTGGAATTCTGAAGAAGAGTCATACTGAACAACATATGTTAACTCTGTTTTCTCTTCTGAGATGTCACCAGCCCTGCTAAATCTCTCGAGCATCCTCTTTGCTTCAGATTTGCAGCTTCTGCAGCATTTTGCCTTTGTTCCAAGACTCTTTTTGCACTTAGTTCTGCCTTCCAATAAAGACAGGGCCTGTTGCAATGTATTTAGGTGTTACTGAAGAGCAGTTCAATGTTGACAAGCAGGGAGATTGAAAGTCAGTATGTGAGAAAGAGAGACAGAAGGAGATTGCATGTTAGGTAAGATTACTGGTAACTGCAACGAAAAGCAATTGAACTCAAAAAGCTTTGTAGAGTTGAGGATCAGAGAAGTCACAGATCAGTTGAGTAGCTCTGTGTTTCAAGGGCTCAGGGAATTAGATTACTTACATTAGATTACTTACAGTGTGGGAACAGGCCCTTCGGCCCAACAAGTCCACACCGACCCGCCGAAGCGCAACCCACCCATACCCCTACATTTACCCCTTTAACCTAACACTACGGGCAATTTAGCATGGCCAATTCACCTGATCCGCACATTTTTGGATTGTGGGAGGAAACCAGAGCACCCGGAGGAAACCCACGCAGACACGGGGAGAACGTGCAAACTCCACACAGTCAGTCGCCTGAGACGGGAATTGAACCCGGGTCTCTGGCGCTGTGAGGCAGCAGTGCTAACCACTGTGCCACCGTGCCGCCCACCCTTAAGCTCTTAAGAGCTTAATTAATAGTTCATTTAATACAGCAGAATGTTGAGGTTGAACACATCACAACACAACTTGTCTTGAGAGTAAATACTGGAGTCTAGTTTTTCAGGAATCCCATAGAACACAGTCCCTGGAAAGGAAGGTGGCTCACCAACATTGAACAGTCATTGTGACAGTCATTGATAGAATTGCTTTGGAGGGAGTTTCTAGGCCAAGTCATCAAAAGTGAAGAACCCCTTATGAGTTTGGAATGAGATTTGGTGAACCACAATGTCACTAATGTCTTAGGGTGATTGCTAAAACCCCAATGGGAATTATTTTGATCACTTTTGCTATGTGATGTGCTCTGTTGGGTGTTAAAGCATTATTTGTTTTACCCATATTTCCCTCATATTAAATTTGAGATGTTAAATTACAAGTAATATTCATCTTTGCATAACATTTTTCTTGTCAATTTTCTTTGAATGTTTGTTGAAGTCAGTTTTATTTGTGATTAACTTGTTCTTCATCAACTAAAAAAACCTGGCTGAATTGTTGCTAATACTAAACCAGACTAAGTTTGAAGCTATATCACCATCTAATTTAATAGAAGTGGGACTAGAAAGTGTGACAATGCTGTCACTTTAAAAAAGTTATTTTGTCCTTGTCTTTTAAAAGAGAGGTTGTAAAGGCAGAGGTCTAGGTTTATGAGACCATTAGTTTTTTTTAGGAACCCTTTAGCAATGGAAAGGGATTGGCCAGTTCTCCCTGTCCAGGCTTTCCAGTTTTCTTTTAGCTGCAGCAGTCACATGATGTGAGAGTCCAGAAGAGCTGTAAGCTTCAGTAAATGATTCTTCTGACTTTCTCTGAGATCTCTCCCTGGATGTTGTTCCCTCCGGCCTGTAAGAATCTGTGTTTGAATCTACCTTTCTGCCAAGGGGTGTGATTATGGGATGTTACTATATTAATACAGTTAATTAGTTAAGTTGCCGTATCGGGTTGGTTAAGTTTCCCAATGGTTAAGTTATTCTAAATTCCACTTTCCTTTGTTCGTGTTTCAAATGTAATGTTTAAATAAATTCTGTTTTGCTTAAAGCAGAGTGGTTTGACCAGTTGCATCACGTCCGGAATATTCACTGCACATCTGCCTTTAAAATAAGAAAAAAGTTCAGGTCTAGGCTACCTGCTTAAAATACAGGGGCTCTGGCTTGGTCCATAACAGACTGGGGACTCTTGTCGGGATTGACGCTACAATTCCAATTTGGGTTTGGGATTGTTAGACTCAAAGGTAGTGAGAGGTAGATTTAGTGTCCTTGAATTCGGTTGGTTCAAACAGTGCTTTGCATAGTAATGGCTCTTTCAGTCACTAAGAATTTTCTGGGGATGGAACAAGTGACTTTGGGGGTTTTACAAAAGGTGACCAAGGCAAGGTTGTTGGATTTAGCAGATAAGCTGGGGTTGGGGTTGCCTTTGTCTGTGAGAAAAGGAGAGGTAATTACAGCAGCAGGTAGACATTTAAATATTCAGGAAATGCCATCAGAATCTTTAGAAATGGTTAGAATTCAATTGCAGATGAAGCAGCTTGAACATGACAAAGAATTGAAACAGTTTGAATTATGGCTAAACACAGAGGAAAGAGAAAAGAAATGAACCACTTTAACAGAACAAAAAGAAAAGGAAAGAATTGCTCTGGCAAAGCAAAAAGAAAAGGAGTGGAAGGTCTTAGCTGAAGAAAGGGAAAAAGAGAGAATAGAAAGGAGAAAGAGAAAGAGAGTTTAAACTTCAGAAGTTGGCAATTAGACAAGTCAACTTAAAAGGATGGAGGTGTAGGTAGAAGGTAGGGTTACTGAGGAGGACAGTGATGATGAGCAAATCCATCATTGCCAAAGGCCACGTGGGGATCTGTTTAAATGTATCGAAGCATTGCCTAAATTTGAGAAGAAGGATGTAGAACCTTTTTCATTTCATTTGAAAAAGTGGCTAAACAAATGAAGTGGCCATTGACCATATGGGTTTTGTTGATCTAAACAAAGTTGGTAGGTAGAGCCAATGAGGTATGTGCAACACTATCAGCGGAGGTATCTGGGATGTATGAGGAAGTGAAGAAAGCTATCTTAAGTGCATATGAGCTTGTGCTAGAAGCCTACAGACAACATTTCAGGAATCTAAGGAGGAACCCTGGTCAAACATATATTGAGTTTGAAAGGATCAAACAAAATAATTTTGATAGGTGGCTAAGGGCATTAAAAATAGATCAAACATATGGCGTTCCTAGAGAGATGATTCTTTTGAAAGAGTTCAAAAATTCACTTCATGAGGAAGTAAAAACTCATGTGGAAGAGCAGAGAGTTAAAACAGCATGATTAGCAGCTGAAATGGTTGATGATTATAACTGGGTGACCAGAACTGGACACAGTATTCTAGAAGAGGCTTCACCAATGTCCTATACAATCGCAACATGACTTCCCAACTCCTTTACTCAAATGATTGAACAATGAAGGAAAGCATGCCTAACGCCTTTTTAAACTCCTGTCTATATGTGCTGAAAACTTTAAAGAATTATGTACCTGCACCCCTAAGTGCATCTGTTCTACAACTCCACCCAAGGCCCTGTCATTAATTGTATGAGCCCTAATCTTATTTGTTATGCCAAAATGCAATACCTGACATTTATCCAGATTGAATTCCACCTGCCATTTTTCAGCCCATTGGCCCATTTGATCAAGATTCCTTTGTATTCTTAGAAAACCTTCTTCACTATCTATAATGTCACTGTAGGTGTCATCTGCAAACTTACTGGCCATGCCTTCTATATTCTTATCCAAATCATTTAGATTAGATTGCCTACAGTGTGGAAACAGGCCCTTCAGCCCAACATGTCCTCACCGACCCTCCAAAGAGTAACCCACCTCCCCTCTGACTAATGCACCTAACAACTATGGTCAATTCACCTGACCTGCACATCTTTGGACAGTGGGAGGAAAATGGACTACCCAGAGGAAACCCACGCAGACACGGGAGAATGTGCAAACTCCACACAGTTGCCCAACATTGGAATCGAACCTGGGACCCTGGCGCTATGAGGCAGCAGTGCTAACCACTGAGCTACCATGCTGCCCCATGAGTCCTCTTCTGTTTACATAAATGACAAACAAAAGAGGACCCAGAACTGATCCCTATGGAACACCAATCTGCAAAGCAACACTCCACCATTACTCTCTGTCTCCTGCCATTAAGTCAATTACATATCCAATTGGCAAGCTCACCCTGAATTCCAAGTGACCCAAGTTTATCAAATAGCCTACCATGCAGAAACCCGTTGAAGTCTTTACTGAAAGCCAAATAAACAACGTCTACTGCTCTGCCACCAATCATTTTAGTAACTTCCTCAAAAAACTCAATCAGGTTTGTGAGGCACAATTTTCCTCACACAAAACCATGCTGACTATCCCTAATCAATTTCTGCCTCTCTAAATGTCCATAAATCCTAACTTTTATAATCACCTCCAACAATTTACCCACAATCGAAGTCAGACTCATAGGTCTATAGTTCCCTGGTTTCTCCTTACAATTTTTCTTGGATGCTGTCTGACCTGCTGCGCTTTTCCAGCAACACATTTCCAGCTCTGATCTCCAGCATCTGCAGACCTCACTTTCTCCTCAATTTTTCTTGAACAAAGGTATAAGATTAGCCACCCTCCAATCATCAGACACCTCACCTGTAGCATAGATGATGCAATTTTGTGCAAAGCATCTCATAGTTTCCTCCCTTACTTCCTACAATTTTCTGGGATACATTAGATTCAGTCCCAAAGATTTATTCACTTTTAAATCTTGAAGATCTCTCAAACTTCCTCTTCTTTAATGTGAACTGATTTTAAAACATCAAAATTTATTTCTCTACATTCTCTCAACTGCATTTCTTTTTCCGCAGTAAAAAAATGATGTGAAATATTCCTTTTGTATCTCTCTCCCATTTCCTGGGGTTCAACACAGCAGCGACCTCCTTGACCTTTAAGAGGTCCTACTCTCTCTCTCTCTAGTTACCCTTTTGCTCTTCATGTATTTATAGCAGCTCTTTTGATTATCCTTAACCTTACCTGCCAATGTTGTCTTATATCCCTTCTTTGCCTTCCTGATTTCTCTCTTTAGAATGCTCTTAAACTTTTTATATTGATTAAAAGATTCATTTGAACCAAGTTATCCACATCTAAAATAAGTTTTTCTTTTATTCCTGACTAGTACCTCAATATCTTTATTCATTCATTGTTCCTTAATCTCACCAGCCTTACCCTTCACTCTAACAGGAACAAAATGTTTCTGAACTTTGTCCTCACACTCTTGTACATTTCTCACTTGTCAGACATTCTTTTACCTGCAAACAGTTTACTCCATTCAACTTGTGAAATGTGACTTCGTGTAAGAAGGCTTCTAAGGAGAATCCTGGGAACTATAAACCTGTGAGTCTGACTTTGGTGGATAAGTTGTTGGAAGTGATTCTGAAAGATAAGATTTATATGCATTTGGAGAGGCAAGGAATGATTAGGGATAGGCAGCATGGTTTTGTGCAAGAGAAATCGTGTCTCTCAAACTTAATTGAGTTTCTTGAGGAAGTAATCAAGAAGATTGATGACAGCAGAATGTTGTCATTGTTTACTTGGACTTCAGTAAAGCCTTTGACAAGGGTTCTGCATGGTAGACTAATTAGTAAAGTTAGATCACATGGGAGTCAGGGTGAGCTTGCCAATTGACACAAAATTAGTTTAATGGCAGGAGACACAGTGATGTTAGAGTGTTGTTTTTCAGACTGGAGGCCTGTGACCAGCAGTGTTCCATAGGCTGGGTTCATCTTTGTTTGTTATTTATATAAATGATTTAGGTGAGAATATAGAAGGCATGGTCAGTAAGCTTGTGGATGACACCAACAATGGTGGTATAGTGGATAGTGAAGAAGATTATCTAACATTACAATTGAGTTTAATTTGGATAAATGTCAGGCAATGCAATCTGGTAAAACGAGCAATGGCAGGACTTATACAATTTATTGTAAGGCCTTGGGTAGTGTTATAAAACAGAGCGAGACCTAGGGATTCAGGTACATAATTCTTTGAAGTTTTTATCACATTTCGATAGGGTGGCTAAGAAGGGGTTTAGCATGCTTTCTTTCAATGCTCAGACCTTTGAGTATAGGAGTTTAGATGTTATGCTGAGGCCATTGATGAGGCCTCTTCTGCAGTACTGTGTCTAATTCTGGTCGCCCAGTTACAGGAAGGATATTATTAAGCTGAAGAGGGTTCAGAAAAGATTTACCAGGACATTGTTACGAACGGAGGGTTTGAGTTATAAGGAGATGCTGGAAAACCTAGGACTTTTTTCACTGTATTATGGGAGATTGAGGGGTGATTTTACAGGGGTTTATAAAATCAAGAGATGTATAGATATGGTGAATAGCAGGTGTGTTTTCCCTAAAATGGGGATTTCAAGACTCGGTAGCATGCTAGCATATTTTTAGGGTCAAAGAAAGGTCTTTTTAAAAGGACACGAGGGTCAACTTTTTTACAGAGTGGTACATGTGTAGAATGAACTTCGAGATGAATTGGTGGATTCAGGTACAGTTACAATGTTTAAAAACCATTTAAATAAGTACATGATTACATTTAGATAAGTCCAAGAATAAGAAATGTTTAGATGGATATGGGCCAAACACAGGCAGGTCGGCCTAGTTTTGTTTGGGATATCTGGCCAGCATGTACTGATTTCCGTGCTATATAACTGTATGACTCTATTAGCAACCATTTCACACAAACCACCCAGCATTTACAAAAAGTGAAAATTTGGCTAATTAATAAAGAACGTCCATTTGTAAATCCAGGCTATAGGGTAGGATTTTATGTTTAATGGGTATGTTGGCACAAACCCCAATGCATATGCGTCATAGTGTCTCAAATTAGACCATGTCATTATTGTAATTAGTGGTATGAAACAGTTACTTGCAGTGACAAATAGATATTAAAACATTCTTTTCCATTGGCTTCTAGAATGCTTTTACATCGGTTTATTTGAATTAAAGATGGGAAATGGGGAAAACAGTCTTCATTGTAAAGACTATGTCCCTCACCATATAAAATTGAGAGAAAAAATGCAGAATTTTGGATATCCTATGCATTATATCATAGATTAAAATGATGCATTGACACTTAAGTATAGGCTATCGGTGCTTCATTAAGAAATAACGCAAAGATGAAAATCACATTTTACCCCTAAAGTTCATATAAAAGTAACGCTTTTAATATTAGAGATGCATTAAGCAGAGAAAGAAAAAAGAGACTTGCATTTAAAAAGCACCTTGATACATCTCTAAGAAAGACTGGTTTCTGGTTCCATTCCAAAGATTGGAGCATATTATCCAGGTAGCACCTGCAATATTGAGCGAGTGCTGCACTGGAAGTACTGAAATTTTACATAAGATTAACAAAATTAATCTTCACTTGGAGAGGAAAGGATTAATTAAGGTTAGTCAGCATAGCTTTGTCAGATGGACAGAATGTCAAATAAATCTGAATTTTTTGATGAGGTGACTCGTCTTCTAGATGAGGATAATGTAGTTAATGTGGTCTAAAAGTACTTCATTAAGAATTTTGACAAGTTCTTGCATCTGAGACTGGTGAAGAAATGAAGAGCTCTGGGATTAGGGCAATTTGACAATATTGGCTTCGTGGCATGAGATAGACAGTAATGGTTGAAAGTAGTTTTTATTAATTGGAAGCTTGTGCCCATACTGTAGTGTTCAGTGCAGGCTCCCTTGTTTTTTTGTAGTGTACATGAATGCTCCAGACATGACTGTAGGAGATAAAATCAATAATTGCACAAATGACATTAAAATTGGTGGTGTGGTAATGAGCAATGACTACAGATTGATATAGATTGGCTGATCAGATGGACGAAAATGTAGCAAATGGAATTTAGTCTTGAAAATTACAAGATGTATTTTGGGAGGACTGACAACGCAAGGGGATTTACAAAGATTTGTGTGACCTGAGGAAGTACAGAGAATCAGAGATTCATAGATTCTTGAAAGGAGCAGAACAGATAGATAAGGTGGTTCAGAAGATATATGGCATACTTATGTTTAATAATTGAAACATTAAATACAAGACCAGGGAAATTATAATGGGACTGCATGGAATGTTAGTGAGGCTGCAGCTGCAATACTGTGTGCAGTGTTGGTCACTTCATTAATAGGAAGGATATGCTTGCAATAGAGAGGGTGCAGGGGAGATTCACCAGGATGTTGTCTGCGCTGGAACATTTCAGCTATGAAGGAAGTCAACATAAGGCAAAAAAACCCAGCCTGTGAGCAGAGAAGGCTGAAGGGAAATCTGACAAGTATAATTTAGAGATTCTGATGTGGGACTGGGGCGTACAAAGTTAAAAATCACATTACACCAGGTTATAGTCCAACTGGTTTAATAGGAAGCACTAGCTTTTGGAGCGCCGCTACCACCTGATGAAGGAGTGGCACTAATGCTAGTGCTAATGCTTCCAACTGAACCTGTTGGACTATAACCTGACAGGTATACAATTAGATAGGAAGAAATATTTTCCCTTCATCTACAGTAAGGGGGTATGGATTTAAAATAAGAGGCTAGAGGTTTAGAGGGATATGAAGAATTGATTTTTCACCCAGGAGGTAGGTTATCTGAAACTCACTGCCTAAAATGTTTTAGGAGTGGGAAGTTTCACAACACTTAAGGTGTATTTAAATGACTACTCAAAGAGCACAGCATACAAGGCCAACCGCTGGAGAATGGGATTAGAGCAGATAGATGCTTGATGTGGCACAGATACAATGGGCCAAAGGGTCTCTTTCTGTGCTGTGAAAATCTAGTTCTTTGGAATGAGTTAAACATGTCTGCTCAGATATACATAAAATGTCCCAGAGAATTACCTGAAACAGAACAAGACATAGCTGTCTTGTTGGCAACTGTCATAGCCAATATCTTCAATTAACCAATAGCACTGCAACATGCTACCTAGTCATTTACCTTATTATTGTTTATAGGATCTTGCAAATTGCCTGTCATATTTGCCTGCAAAGCAACAGTGACTACGTTAAAAAAAGAAGTAATTCATTCACCATAAAGCAATTTATGATGTCCTGAGGATGTGAAAATGCTATATAAATGCAAATCATATTTTTCTTTAATTAGAATTCAGTTAAATATCTGAAATAAAAACAGTGGGAAAACATTGTTAGCTGATTTTTCACTAGATTGTAGAAGTATTGAGACAAAGTGACAGAGAAAAGCCATGTTGCTTGGAGCTCCAAAACCTTCTGAAGGGTTAGAGACTGACCTAACAGGACAGATGCCCACCTGTTCAGAAATACTGCCTGCATCAAATACAGGAGAAGATAGTTTGATACAACAGCCAGTCAGCCGCACAATTCTGAAAGTGAGTGATTCTCAAGCAAGGGCACTGCCAATACATAGCCCAGGGAGCTGTAGGGCTCTAGAGTTCTGGCTGGCTGCCACAGATACATTGCTACTAGCCATTTTTTTTCTAAAAGGAAGAAGTACTTGCTTAGTTGTAACATATCGGAAACAAAGCAAAATAAGGTCTTCAAGTTGCCAGCATCAAACATTACAGAGCAATGGAAGTAAGTGCCCTACATTTGCCTTGAAAATCTTGCTGTATATCTATTTGTGATTATTTTTATGAAAAGTGGAACTTTGTACTTTAAATTATGCATCGCTTCTTGTTTTACAATATGTTCTGTAGGGATTAATCCCATTCATTTATATCTCTCTAAATGAAAATATGAAAAGACTGCAGAGAAAGGATTCATGTGAAAGAATGTGTCCTTATTCTCTGAAGTTTAGAAGCATAAAATAGGATCTCATTGAAGCATTTAAAATTATTTGGGGGCTTGATAGAGTAGCTGGAGAAGGACTGTTTCCCCTGGTTGAGAGCTGTAATCAAGACAGAAATCAATTGATCTTGGATACCAAGTAAATCAAGAGATTTGAAGACGGAGTGGAAAAAGGGAATTGATATAAAATTCATTCCTTCTCTTAATGAATGGTACAGCAGCCTCAATATGTTGTATTCCTGTTCCATTTTATTATGCTCTTTATTGAAAAAAATCCTGCAAGGACCAATCCATTGTTTGTAAAGAGAGGTTTTCCAGATATTAAGGACTGAGTGTAGTTAGTGTAGACTCATGTATGCTTAGACCAAAGGAGGAGGCCATTCGGCCCATCTTGTCTGCATTATTCAACAAAGACGGTACATTAATCCTATTTTCCAGCTCTAGACCCATAGCCCTGTAGGCTATGGCAATGCAAGTAAATATGTAAATACTGCTTAATTGTTCTGAGAATTTCTTTTGACTCATCAACTCTTTTGTTCAGCAAACTCCAGACTCTCTCAACTCTGAGTGTTGGCGGGGGGGGGGTCTTCAACTTTTTTTCTTCGTCTTCTACATCTTTCTTTAATCTTTGGCCCCTGGTAACTGACGTCTCTACTAATGAATAAATTGCATTCTTGTTTTATGTCTCTTACAGTCTTATCAGGTTCCTTCTCAACCATCACTGCTCCAAGAAAAACAATCCCCACCATCCAATCTTTCATCAAAGCTCAGACCTTCCAGTCTAGGCAGCATTCTAGTAGCCTCTTTTGTACTATCTTTACCTTAATCATATCTGCACCTGCTGTTTGATCCACCTTTTAAAGCTGCTAAACCTGCTAGTGACTCCTGTCTCTCTGTTAATTTCTTCTACTATTTCACTCTCCTCCACATGGATGCCAATACCTGCATTGCCCTGTTGCATTGTGAAGACCAGCGCAGAGTATTCTTTGAGGAGAATTTCCACATCTTCTGGGTACACAGGCGGATTAATCTTTCTGGACTCTAATGGACCCTACTCTTTCCCTCTTGCTCTTTATATATTTTCTTAAAATCTTCTGGTTTTTCTGTTATATTTAATCTATAGGGGAATCAGTGATTATGGGGAAAAGACAGAAGATTGGAGTTGAGATTTATCAGATCAGCCTTCGTTTCATTGAACCTTGGAACAATCTCGATGGGCTGAAAGGCCTACTTCTCCTAAGTCTTATGTTCACTATCTTCGATCAGAGTGCTCTGCACATATTTCATGTCATGTTTGAAGCTGGCAACTTGAAAGAAACATATCACTTTGAAAGTCATGTCTATGGTTGCAAAAATACCTGTCTATTCCTCCTCACTAATATGTCACCAGAGGGAAGGCGATGGCCTAGTGGTATTACTGCTAGACTGTTAATCCAGAGACCCAGGTAATGTTCTGGGGATCTGGGTTCAATCGAGCCATGGTGGAATTAGATTTCAATGAAAATGTGGAATTAGAAATCAAATGATTGTTGGGAAAAACACATCCAGTTCCTTAATGTCCTCTCAGGAAGCAAACTGCCATTCTGATCTGGTCTGGCCTACATGTGACTCCAGACCCACAGCAATGTGGTTGACTCTTCACTGCCCTCTGGCCAATTAGGGATGGGCAGCACCCACTGACCTAGCCAGTGATGCCCTTATTCCTGTGAATGAATAATATCCCCTTTCATTAATGCTGCTTCGCACTTATTCCTCCTACTGATCCATCCAGAGTGTCTTGGCCTTGGCTCTGGCTGGCCCTGACAGAAGAACAGTCATTCTGTCCATTTTCCAAAGTTGAAAAATTGTTTATAAGCACGAGTCACTTGGAGGATTCCCTCACTCCCTTCCTGGCACCTTTCTTCTGTCTGGCAGTCACTCATTCCTTCTCTGCCTGCACTTACTTAAACTGCGAGGTGACCACTTCCTGAAATGTTATCCATGAATCTCTCAACCTTGTGAAGGCACAGTAGTTCCCCAGCTGCTGTTTAAGCTCCAAATCCCAGAGCTCAAGTTGGCCCAGCTGAAGGTACCTTCTGTACATGTGTTCATCCAGACTGCCAGGAGTGTCTAGGATTTCCCACAAAGTCCAGGATGTGCAAATCACATACCTGAGTTCTCCAGATCTACCTTAACAAAATAGAAGATGGACGGTTGCTTTTATTTCACCCTTACTCCTGTAGACTGGAAAAATCTTATTGTTCTGCATGCCCTGAATCCCACTCAGTTCTGCATCAGTATATTTGCTTCTCTATGAGCGTCCTCTTTTCAGCTGCTCCTCTCAGTAATGCTGAATGCTGATCACTGTGTCCTCATCTTGCCGACTCCTCTTGATGACCAACTAAAATATTTTTGCTTTCATCAAAATTTGCAACATTTTGAAAAAATGCACAGCTGCAAATTGGTTTAATATTTGCCTGTGAGACAGATCGTTTAATAATTTAACCTATACCTACATGGGCACCGTTCTGCTGCAGTGTGTCAGTCAGTAAATTGAAAAATAGTCAGCTCTCTAGCAGAACTATTCAGCAGCTCAAGTCCCCAGGTGAATAGGGCATTGGTGAAAGAGCTAACAGCAGGCTAGTTTTTTTTTAATAGGCCAAAGAGAAGTACTTCTGCTTCTAGCAGACCTGCAAAATGACAATATTTGTGACAATTTTAGAAACCGAGTTAGCAACGTCCTTAAGGACCACTGATTATTTGCTCAAGACCTAGTGCAGCTATATGGAACATGAGCGGTGCATACATGGAGATAATTTTCAATCATAATCCTATTCAAAATGAATTGAATTTCTCCCATATTTAATCTGAGAAGGTCTTTAAACATACAAGAAGAATTGTAAGACATATTGTCTGTTATTGTTAGTTTCTTAAGATAATATATTTTCCAACAATGCAGTTATTTCCTGATTACAGCGTGACCAACTTACTGATCCACAGTTATAACTAAAAATTCATTCTCAATTGCTCATTCATCTTCGGTCTGTCTAGCATCACAAAAATAAATCATTATAAACAACTGTATAAATTGCAGTTGCATTATTTTTCTGATATTTGCATGGCTTTTATGCTGAAGTTCTAACAGAATAAAAGAGGGAAATTCCACAGCATCTTAGCCCCTTTCTTCAATTACGCTTAACGTACCACAATGAAATACAAGAAGGCAGCTGAAGGTAATTTGTAAAACCACCCATAACCATTGTGTCATTTCCTCCATGATACTTACAATAGAGCAGAAAGCCAGCAAAATAATGCAGTAAGTGGTATTTGGACAACAGTCAGAGCATGGCAGAAAGTGTAGTGCTACTCAGCAGAAATGCTTTAGTTCTTTCAGACTTAACTGAACTGCGGCTCAGCAGAAACTACTGCTGGGAAAATCAGTCTCATTTATTACAATGTCATTTTCATCTTTTATCTCCTTAGCATAATCATTCTGGTCACTGAAATACACATGGATTTTCTAGTTTATATTCAAAATTAGATTGCAATTATCACAAGTGCTTTGTTAGAAACATAGGCATTAAACTAAACAAAACATGAATGTTTAGTTGGGTCCAAAACTACAGCATTTCAAAAAGTAACCAATTAACTGGAATGGGCATGGGTTATTTATAAATATGTAGATTAAAGTGAAATAACATGACTCTAATTAACTCAGCTAGATCTGTTGTAATGCTAACAGTCATAAAATTTGCTCATGAGTGTCAGTAAACAGGAAAAAAAACATGAAGGCAAACTACAGTAGATGCGGGAGATCTGGAACAAGCAAAGAATGCTAGAGAAACTCAGCAGGTCTGGCACCATCTGTGGAGAGAGAAACAGCTAATATTTATGTCCAGTATGACTGTTTCTCTCTCCACAGACACTGCCAGACCTGCTGAGTTTCTCTGGAATTCCGAGTTTGCTATTTAAAAAATGTTACTATTCTCCTTTTCTAAGTCAGATGTACAGTAACAAGAAATACAAGTACCAAGAAACAAGAATGTAGTATTTAGAATAAATCTGAATGAAGAATGAGTGCCTCCAACATGTTTGAGTCATGGGGTCATAGAGGTTTACTGCACAGATAAAGGCCCTTTAGTCCATCAAGTCTGTGCTGATCAATACCAACCACATAAATATTCTAATCTCATTTTCCAGCACTTGGCCAGTACCTTTGTCTTGACATTGCAAGTGTGCATCTAAATACTTTGGAAATATTATGAGGGTTTTTGCCTTTAACATGCTTAAAGGCACTAACTTCCAGATTCCCACCATTCTCTGAGCTTCAGAAAAACTTCCTGTCTAAAACTCCTGCCTCCTACATTAAATCTACATCCCAGTCATTGGTCCTTCCATCAATGGGAAAAGTTTCTTCCTGTCTTTCCTATCTCTTCCCCTAAGAACTTTATAAATCTCAATCATAACCCCATCCCCTCCCCCATCCCTCTCCAGTCTCCTCTCCTCCAAAGAAAACAACTTAATTCTGTCTAATCTTTCTTCATAAGTAAAACTATCCAGTCCAAGCAACACCCTGGGAAAACTGCTTTGCAGCTGCTCCAGTGCAGTCACATCTCTCCGATAATGTGGATTGTAGAACTGTACACAAATATTGAGCTGTGACCTAACCAAATTTTTATACAGTTTCAGCATAACCTCTCTGCTCTTAAATTCTATACCTGGGTTAATCAATGTAAGTAACATTTGAGCCACACAAATACCAGGTAATGGTCATTTCCAACAAGGGACAGTCTAATCACCACCCCTTGGCATTCATTCACCATTATCAATATTCTGGGGGCTAACTATTAAACAGAAACTAACTTGGACTTGCCATATAAAGAAAGTGGCTACAAGAGCAGGTCAGAAGCTGGAATACTGTATGAAGTAAAATCACTTCCTGACTCTCCAAAGCCTGCCCATCTTCTACAAGGCCAAATCAGGAGTGTGGTAGAATAATCCCCACTTCCTGGATGAATGCAGCTCCAACAACACTCAAGAAGCTCGGTACCATTCAGGACAAAGCAGCCCAGTCGTTTGACAATACATCCACAAACATACACTCCCTTCACCTCTGATGCTCAGCAGCAGCAGTGTGTACTATCTCCAAGATGCCACTGCAGAAATTTGCCAAAAATTATTTGACAGCACCTTCCAAATCCACAATCATTCCCATCTAGAAGGACAAGGGCATCAGATACATGGGAACACAATCACCAAATCACTCACCATTCTGAATTGGAAATACGTTGCCATTCCTTGATTGTCACTGGGTCAAAATGCTGGAATCCCCATACTAACCGGAATTGTGGGACTGCAGTGATTCAAGAACACAGCTGACCACCACCTTCTCAAGGGTAACTAGGGGCAAGCACTAAATGCTAGCCAACCAGTTATACCAGACCCTACAAACAAATCCAAAAAGTATCCTATATATCCTCTGAACCACTTTATTTATCTGTCCCGCTACCTTAAGGGATGGAGGAACGTGCATATCAAACTCCTTCTGACCTTTGGTGCTTCTTAGGGACCTTTCATTCATCATATATTCCCTTACCTTATTTGTTCCACCCAAATGCATCACTTCACACTAAACTTGACTGAATTCCAGTTGCCACTGATCATTCTAGCTGCCAGCCTGCTTCTATTCTCCTGTGATCTAAAGCTACTCCCCTGACTATTTACAACCCTAGCAGTTTTTGTATCATCTGCAAACTTATCAATCAATCCTTCTACATTCCAGTCTATACCATTTACATATACCACAAACAACATGATCCCCTGCAGACCCATGGACAAGGTTTCTGGGCACAAAAACAACCCTCTACCAACCCCCTCTGCTTCCTGCCACTCAATCAATGGCAAAAAAATGAAGCACCTGGAATAAATCTAAGCAAAGGAAGCAGTGAATTTTACATAGAGAGAAATCAAAGTTAATGTTTGGATTCGAGTGACCCTTTATCAGAACTGTTCTGAGGAATAATTTAAACATTGCCACTTCAGGCAATAACATTCTGCTGGTTGCAAAATTAACAGCTGTGGCTATTTGAAGAAAATACTTCGACATCTTGGTGTAGATATCTGGGAAATTAATTGAAGCCTAACTGATTGACAGCTTTGGACATCAGAGAATTCAAACAATCAGCAGCATTAATTTTTGTGAGTAAAGACAGCCGTATAAATCAGTAGATTAGGCATTGAACAAAAAAAGATTGAGTTAATTTCCTTTGATTAGAGTGTATAATCTTTGAAGATACAAGAAATTTTGAGAATTGCCTTAACTTAAGCAATTAAAAGGCTGAGCTTACAAATACAGGAATGGTAGAGTACTGTACCATTCTATCTTTAGTGAGAAAAATGGGAAACAGCTTTTTTTTTAAAAAAATGACATTTATATGGGCCTAATGCATATCTCCAGAGCACTCCCAAACAATTCATAATTTTAAATGATGCAGATCTTGTTTATATTACAAAAACTTACCTCTATCCAGACTTTGAGAAGTTTTATTTTCACCAAATCCACGTGAAAATAAAAAGAAATTATATGACCACTTGGCAGGAATCCATAGCTACAAGTCTTCATTTCTTAAAACAATAGTTTGAGAGAGATCCAGGCACAAAGGAGCAAAAACAGGGAAATTTAAACGTGAAATTAAAACAAAAGAAAAGTAAAAGTAGAAGGAGAGCAGCAACACTGCCAAGAGATAAACAAACAATGCCTTCTATTTTGTTAAAAAAACCTGCAAAGAGAAGTAGAAGACAAACACTTAAGTTTGAATAGAGCATCCAGTGACACCTTTTCCGTATTACATTATGGAAATCAAGCAACTGATGATCCTGTGAAAAGGTCTCTAAAAGTTTTGCTTAACACTGGCAATGTGGGGCTTCATAGAATTATCACTTTCAGTCTTTCCCTGGAAGATTAGAAAGATTCAGAAAATTCTTGAAAATAAGTTCAATGTAAGAATTAACTTCAGAAAAAGAAACTCCAACTCATGTCACACAATACCAGGTTTTAGTCCAACAGGTTTAATTGGAAGCACTAGCTTTTGGAACGCTGCTGCTTCATCAGGTGATGTTGTGTGATTTTTAACTTTGTACACCCCAGTCCAACACCGGCATCTTCAAATCATGACAGCTCCAAGTGTTTACACGGCACTAGTCAGACCAGCTGGAATACTATAATCAATTTTGAGCCCCTTATCGAAGGGAAGACTTACACACGTTGGAGGTAGTCCAGAGAATGTTCACTAGGCTGTTATTAGATGTGGCAGGCCTGTCTTATAAGAAGAGGTTGAGTTGCTTGCACTCATTGGAAAATAGAGGAATGTGAGGCACCCTTACTGAAACATAAGCGGACTCGACAAGTCACATGCAGAAAGGTTATTTCCCTTCATATGAGAGTGTGAGGAATCTTTACCAAAGAAGGTTGTTGTGGCTGGGTCATTCAGCATATTCAAGCCTAAGATAAACATATTTTTAATTACCAAAAGAATCATGGGCTATAGGAAAAGGTAGAAAAGTGGAGCTGCTGATAATCAGGTCAGCCATGAATTCATTGAATAGTGGAACAGACTTGATGGGCTGAATGGCCTACTTCTGTTCCTGTGCCTTGTATTGACCAGTTTCTCTGTAGATGCCACAGCAAATGGTATGGTTGAGTTTTTCAAGAGGAGCTGACACAAAACTTCATTGAGTTAGTTGTTACCTCAACACACCTTTAACAAGAATATTTTGGATGTTAGAATTCAAAGTGGCTATAACATTAGTGCATCACATAAGGAATGTTCAGAAATGTAAAACCAAATTGATAAGCCAATAACAGTTGCATGATTTAGGTGCAATCAACTATTATTATAGTTAGCAAACTATACCGACTAACTTTACTGATCACAGATGCACTGCAGTCCTCTTATGCAAAAGCTGCACAGCTTTTCTTAATGTTTAGAAAGCATGTGACACTGACAGACATTAGAACCACATGTTCCAATGCATAATGTACAGATGCATAATCAAAGGCCAGCCAGGCTCTAGAACAAAACACAGATGACAAACAAAAATCACAAACACACAGCAAGAAAAATATCAAGAAGATGCACAAATGCAAACATAATGATGAAATTCACTGTTAACCAAAGCTCCATGGACAACATCTTCTAAACCAGGAAGGACCCAGGCAGAAGATACATGGGGAGACCATCACCTGTAATTTCCCCTCCAAGCCATTCATCATCCTAATTTGGAGATATATAGCTGTTTCTTTAGTGTTGTGTTAAAATCCTGGAACTTCCTTTTTAACTGCATTGCATATCTACCTACAACTAATGGTTATAGTGTTTAAAAAGGCCAGCTCAGCATCTTCTTCTCAAGGGCAACTTGGAACGGGCCCAGCCAATGATGCCCACATTCCATAAATGATTAACGGCATGCCTCAATCCAAGGCATCTCAACATTTCATTCAAAAGATGTCCACATAAAATATCAACACAGGAAGGGTTACTCTTTAATTTTCCAGAGCAAAATTCTTTTCAATGCTGGATATAAAGTGTAGATACAATAGTCTATCAATTTAACAGAACAGTGCCAAGAGTTGATTTAAGTTAGGACTTGGATAGTCCTGTTTCTGATGGTTACCATTTGGGTTATCAGTTTGCCAAAACGAATTACAGCAGGATAGGAGAAGGGTTTAGCGAATTTTGAGAAAATTAGTAGCTCATGTTGAGTTTCTGGATGTAGGTTTGTTCGCTGAGCTGGAAGGTCCAGTTTCAGATGTTTCATCACTAAACCAGGTAACATCATCATTGAGCTTTAGATGAAGCACTGGTGGTATGTGTTTAGGCTTCCTCAGGTAGGTGATGTCATTTCCTGTTCTTTTTCTCAGGGGCTGGTAAATGGGATCCAAGTCAATGTGTTTGTTGATAGAATTCCAGTTGGAATGCCATGCTTCCAGGAATTCTCACGCATGTCTCTGTTGGTTTGTCCTAGGATGGATATGATGTCCCAGTCGAAGTCGTGTCCTTCCTTATCTGTATGTAAGGATACTAGTGAGAGAGGGTCATGTCTTTTTGTGGCTAGTTGGTGTTCATGTATCCTGGTGGCTAGTTTTCTGCCTGTTGGTCCAATGTAGTGTTTGTTACAGACCTTGCACGGTATTTTGTAAATGACATTAGTTTTGCTTGTTGTCTGTGTAGGGTCTTTCAAGTTCATTAGCTGCTGTTTTAGTGTGTTGGTGTGTTTGTGGGCTACCGTGATGCCAATATGTCTGAGCAGTCTTGTAGTCATTTCTGAGATGTCTTTGATGTAGGGGAGAGTGGCTAGGGTTTCTGGACATGTTTTGTCTGCTTGTTTGGGTTTGTTGCTGAGAAATCAGCAGACTGTGTTTGTTGGGTACCTGTTCTTTTTGAGTACACTGTATAGGTGGTTTTCCTCTGCTCTTCATAGTTCCTCTGTGCTGCAGTGTGTGGTGGCTCATTGAAATAATATTCTAATGCAGCTTTGTTTGTGTGTGTTGGGATGATTGGTTCTGTAGTTCAGTATTTGGTCCATAGGTGTTGTTTTCCTGTAGATGCTGGTTTTAAGGTCCCCATTGACTGCTCGCTCTACTGCGACATCTAGGAATGATAGCTTGTTGCTGTTTTCCTCCTCTTTAGGGTATTATTGATGGTCTTGAAGGTTTCTTCTAATTTGTTTCACTTAGTGATAACAAAATTTGGGTTGAATGGTTGGCAGAGCTGTTTGTTCGAGTCTCTGCATTACTGCTTCTGCTAAGAACCCTGATATCGGAGATCCCATGGGTGGTCCTAGAAGCATGACATTCCAACCGGAACTCTATCAACAAACATGTTGACTTGGATCCCATTTACTAATCCCTAAGAAAAAGAACAGGAAAGAGATTTGCTCAAGAAGGGTGTCTCCAATGTCTGACAAGGGAACCATTGATATGCCTTCAATTCTCTCAAGCTGATTCTGTCAGTAAGATCCTGTTTAACACAAGACATCTGTACGAGGAAAGACACAATGCTTGAAGTCGATACATCACAAAAAGACTAGGTGTGTACCTTTGCCAGATGAGAAACCTATCGCTTTTGGTTGAAAAACCGTATCATCTGTGCAAATCAATTATCTCAATGTAGAGCATGAGATTTTAGCTCAATTATTTTGCATCATGTAGTTTTACACAAACTTATTTGGCATGAAACTCACTGTTAAAACAGATCATAAGCTGTGGGAAATATCTTGCGCAAACTGCTAATGAATGCATCGTCACGTTTTCAGTATTTACTTCTCAGGTTGTAAAAATATGACTTTGAAGTGAGACACCAGGGCGATTCTGTCTGGCAGGCTGAGCAATTACCCAATCCACACAAAGACCAAGGTATTCTTCTTGATCTACACATTGATGCTTTTGACTATGAAGTTGGAGAGGATCTCCAGAATGATCTGTTAAATTTTGACCAGAGCCAGTGTAAACATTTGCAACTGGCAACTGTCAAATGTGAACAACTGCAAGAATTACAAAAGATTGTGGTTTAGGAATTGACTGTCTGTATTGAAGGAGTATCTAAGATGATTTTTTCATTTGACCAACTTGGAATGACATGACAAGGTATTTTCAGGGGCCAGTCCTAGCACCAAAGACATTACATCAAGAATCATACTGATGTTATATTAAGGACACATGGCTATTGAATGCACAAGTCGAAAAGGGTGGTGCTGGAAAAGCACAGCAGGTCAGGCAGCATCCGAGGAGCAGGAGAATCAATGTCCTTCATCAGGAATGCACAGAAAAACTAGTATGTGAATCTGTACTGGCCAGGGATGAATTACGATGTACAATGACTCAACAACATAAATTCAGCAAACCAGTAGTGGATGGAATCTCTATATCCACACAGTGTTCCATCCAGTCCTTGCCAAGCATAGCACAGACCTTTTTCATAGTGAATAGTAAAGCTTACAACTTGTGATGGATTATTTTCCCACATGACCGATAGTTTGATGACTTAGCAGTGCAATTATCATGACAGTTGCTGACACAAAAACCACTATTTTCAATTTATTTGATATTTCAAATCAGATAATGTCTGGAGAATAGATTCCTGTTCACTCACAAATTATTTCAGGTCATGTGTACTAAATAGCCTATATCACATCATCATCTCACCAGCCACACTCAAATGGTCTTGCAGAATGTATGGTACTGACCATCAAATCAATGATAATAAAGTGTCTAACAACAAACTAAGACTTTCACATCACTACATTGTATTTTTGTCCAACACCAGTTGAGAAGGGATTGCCGTTCTGAACACAACATTTGCTCATAAGGTAAGTGAACAATCTTTTCTAACACCCAACTGTCTCACCAGTTTGAGACACAGAATGTTCTTCAGAGGGGAATAGAGGAGGTACACAATGAGTGCACTCGGAGTGAATGACCACATTCATGTACTGAGTGCAAGTTACAAATATCAACAAATACTTAGATACCAGCAAAGAATTTGTGGAATAGGAAACCAGCCCAGATCATATAAAGTCATGACTAATCACCTTGCTATATTGCAAATGAACAGAGACCAGCTCAAACTAATGTACATCACACTAAATCATTCCTGTAGACAGTAAGGAAAAGCAGAGTCGAGAGTGTGGTGCTGGAAAAGCACAGCAGGTCAGGCAGCATTCGAGGAGCAGGAGAATCGACATTTCAGGCAAGAGCCCTTCATCAGGAGTGACGCTGGTGGGCAGTGGGCTGAGAGATAAATCGGAGGGGGTGGGGCTGGGGGAAAGATAGCTCAGAGTGCAATAGGTAGATGGGGGTGAGAGTAATGGTGAAAAGTTGGAGAGGAGGGTGGAGTGGATGGGAAGGAAGATGGACAGGTAGTACAGCTCATGAGAGAGTGGTGAGTTGGAAGATTAGAACTGGGATAAGGGGAGGGAGAGGAGAAATGAGGAAACTAGTGAAGTCCACATTGATGCTGTGTGGTTGGAGAGTCGCAAGGCAGAAGATGAGGTGTTTTCCTTCCAGGTATCGGGCGGTCAGAGAGTGGTGATGGAGGAGGCCCAGTACCTGCATGTCCTTGGCGGAGTGGGAAGGAGTTGAAGTGTTCAGCCACGGGGCGGTGGGGTTGGTTGGTGTGGGTGTCCCGGAGATGTACTCTGAAGCGCTCTGCAATAAGGCGTCCTGTCTCCATTGTGTAGAGGAGACTGCATCGGGAGCAATGGAGTAAGGAAGCGCATTCCCACAATGATAATTGACCAGTTGCAAGACAATCAAGTGTTAAACAAGTGCAACAGATTTTAACACATGCCTCCAGATGAGTATAGAATAAATAGATCAGACAAGTTGTCAAACCTTCAAAACAATACATTGATATTTGAGATGCCAATATTGTAAACTGTTTTTGTCTGTTTACATAATTATCAAATTGACAACAGATACTTATATATAACTAATATATCTGTTTGAATCATTTTTTACCATTTTTAAAAAGGAGAATCTTGTGTTATGCCTCAAGGTCAGTAGGTCAGTATAATTTTAAGACTCATCATTGTATCATGGCATGTGACCTGCGAGTATAAATGTTTCACATGCCAACTGATCCCTGGGATCACTTAAAGATGATACTCTATTTCGAGAAGCATGCTCCCAAGCCATGATTATTAGCTTACTGTCTGCCTTTAGGTGCTTGTAAATGCAATGTTTATATATAATAGCTGGCTTTAACAAATATCTAGGCGGAAGTGGGTTCTGCAGATGCTGGAGATTAGAGTCAAGATTAGAGTGGTGCTGGAAAAGCACACAGGTCAAGCAGCGTCCGAGGACCAGGAACATCAGGATTCCTGATGAAGGGCTTTTGCCTGAAATGTCGATTTTCCTGTTCCTCGGGTGCTGCCTGACCTGCTGTGCTTTTCCAGCACCACTCTAATATTGTAATAAACATCTGTTGGATACTTTAATACCATGACATTTAAGCCTAGCTTTATTATCTTATGAGGGATAATATAAGCGTTGTCACATTTGGAAAAATATTCTGCTGGATGCAAAATCATATAAAAATTAACCAATTTGAAGAAAACAGTGCTTGTAATAACCTGGAATAAAGGATTAAGCACGTGCTGCCGTTGCCTGTTATATAGCTGCAAAATGAATGAAATCCTTCATATCATGTCATAAGTAGCAACTGCAAGGTACCCAACATCAATATGGAGGTTTATGAAATCATGAGGGACATGGATAGAGTAAATAGATAAGTTCTTTTCCCTGAGATGGGACGAGTCCAAAACTAGATGCCATAGGTTTAAGGTGAGAGAGGAGAGATTTAAAAGGAACCTAAGGGACAATTTTTTCACGCAGAGAGTGGTACATATAAGGAAGGAGCTGCCAAAGAAAGTGGTGGATGCTCGTGGAGTTACAACATTTAAAAAACATCTGGATAGGTATGTGAATAGGAAGGGTTTAGAGGGATATGGGCTAAATGCTGGCAAATTGAACTAAATTTATTTAGATTATCTGGTCAGCATGGATATGTTGGACGGAAGGGCCTGCTTCTGTGCCGTACACCTCTATGACTCTATGACTGTATGACCCCTCCCATCCCTGCTATAATCCCTTCCAACCTCTTCCACCAGGCAGGAGATACAAAAGCTTAAACACACGCACCAACAGTTTGATGAAGATCTTCTTTCCTGCTGTTATTAGACTTCTGACTGAATCTCTAAAATTTCAAATCTCATATAAATCTTCCTTTTTGTGCACCTTCTTTGCAGCCGTAACTTTGTATTTCTCACTCTGTTCATTCCCGCTATGATCTATGTGTCTTTGTACATGATCTGTATGTACTGCATGCAAAGCAAAACCTTTCACCGTACTTAGGTAGATGTAACAATAATAAATCAAATCAAATCGAAATCAAATCATTATATTTGAGTCAGTAGTGAAGTACTTGTAACAAACTTGAGCAAAAAAAGCAATGTCTGAAACAGGTCTGTGCCTAGAACCTATTACCTCAATCATGCATCTCCAGCACTTCACAATTCTAAACAGTACTTCAGTTCCAAAATATTGAACAATTATAACATTTGCAACTGGTTTTCAAATGGGCATGATTAATATACCACTGGACTGGTTTCTTCCTTATGGAAATTTGCAAGTTATTACCTTAAGTACCTGATTTATAGTACAAACTACTTGTGGCAATAGGTGCATAAAAAATTACAGTAGCTGCTAAGAAGCCCTGCAGAAATTTTATGTCAGGCAAAAACAAGGAATGCAGATGCTGGAAACCAGACTCTAGATTAGAGTGGTGCTGGAAAAACACAGCAGGTCAGGCAGCATCCGAGGAGCAGGAAAATCGACGTTTCAGGCAAAAGCCCTTCATCAAGAATAGTTCTATTCCTGATGAAGGGCTTTTGCCTGAAACATCAATTTTCCTGCTCCTCGGATGCTGCCTGACCTGCTGTGTTTTTCCAGCACCACTCTAATCTAGACGGAAATTTTATGTTGTATATTCTGCAGGGAAAAATGAACACTCGTAATTCCCACTAGTGAAAGCATTTAGCTGACAGGGATTGTTAGCTTTAAAGTTACAAAAACTTGCATAGATTTTTCTAATGTACTGAATTGGTCCAAAATATCTCACTGGATAGTATCATAGCAAGCATGCCATGTTGATCTTAGAGTGAAACATTATAATACTAAAGTGTCAGTTCAAGAAATTGGCTGGCTAACACTTCTAACAGCTTTTAGCTTTCAGTAAACATATATGTTTTGTGGTGCAATTCTTTAAAACCTGCAGCAATGACTTGATTGTATGTATTTTAAAAAACATTAAGGATTCTGTGATCCTTATCAAAGGGCATACCTTCAGTTGACATGGCTTTCAAACAGAAAAAGAGCAAATTTCAACACAATGCTTTTACTGGGATGCAGAAAAGATGAAATACAGGTACGTATTCTACTGTTGTAACTAAATACTTTTTTAGGACAGTTGCAAATTGAATGTATGTGTAATTATATTGTTTAACTAGATCTTGCTAGGAAGAGAAGTAAGATGATACTAATCACATAATTATGAAGTTGCTGAAATACTTTGGAAGCCGTTCTGTAGGAGCTGATAATGTTTGTATTAATAGACTAGATCTTGTTTGATACAGTTATAGTTGCATGAGCTAGTCATCCAGGCAACTATTCAGAAATTGCAGACAATGCTACAGAACATTTCGGCCCTATTTGTGGTGTGTTTTCAAAGTTGCATAAACATATATTCACACAAAAAGGTAGATTGTCTTACTTGAAGAGAGAAGTTGGAGTTATAATATTTGGACCATTAACATTTAATTCCATTCACTGACTTAACATTTGGAACTTCAGTTTGAGAGACAGCAACTTTAAATAAGTCAGGACACTGTTTTGCAATGTCTGCAGCAGTCATTTCACACACGAGAGTAGTCAAGTTTCTAAAAAGCTCTGAAAGGCATTAACTGGGGACTAGTCCGGGCAATTACCCTGCAAAATTTCACAGCTTTCACTGTTTAAACTCTCTAAGATTAACCAAAGGGAACAAGTAACTGACACCTCTTTTGCAGAATTGACCAGAGATAAAATGAACTCTAGCAAAGTTCACATGGAAAAAAAACTTGATGGGAGACCAAAATGTCTTTGTTAACATGGATTGTCCATATTGTGTGTCAAGAGTTAGCTATTACATAGACAAAATCCCTTCTTGTGATAAACTTGTCAGTTTGTTTCATAGGCCAGCAGCATCAAGGAGGTTTCTGGTGTAGAACGAGTACATCAGCTGTGGCTCTCAACTGTTTTACTTCAACCTTAGACCCTATTTTTGTTGTAAACTGAAATACATCACAGACATCGAGAATTTTCAAAAGGAAAGGAACTTGAAGTGCCACTGACTCCAGAAAAGAACAGATTGCAGTTTAAAAGAGATTCTTTCCAGAAGACCAATCAGTTTTCAATTGGCCAGAACATCTCTGGAAGTTAATAATTATCAAAGGAATGTTGAACTGTGTAATTTGTTTTAATCATAGACTTTATTTTCCAATTCTAATATACCCCTTAGCATGTTCTGGTTTGTATGCTAGTATGTATGTATTTCCAGTGATTCAGATTGCATTTTATCTTTTCAATAGATGCAACATAATTTGAGTGAATTTCATATTATTTTTGTTAACTTAGATCTTGTCATACGTTTTAATCATAAAATGTTATACATACTCAAGTACATAATGATTTGGAAACAGAAACATATGTTAAAAGAAAACATGAGGAGTGAAAAGAAGAATGTACTCACCTTTCCGGATCTGGTCTTGACAAACTATATATAACATATCAACGTTATTATTCAAACATCTGTTCTGTAGGACTACAATTGTCTGATGATTGCATGAGAATGCACATCATGCTCTGTCTGTGAGACATAACATTTTTCGGTACAACCTCTGCTTTTTCTAAACAAAAGTTGTATATCAAAATAATCAGAACTATTTACAATGCCCCAAAAGTAAACTATTAAGTACTTAAAAATAATAAAAAAAGATAAATTATTGACTTGCTTAAGCATAATAATAGTTTCCCAACACATGACTTGCTCACTGTGGTGCTAGTTTCAAATCATTATATTCCTACACTTCCAGTTAGCCATAGGTGTGTTGTGTTTGAATTGTGTCTTAGATCTTGTTCCACTTGTGTTGGGGTTACTTTATGTTTCATGTTCTCATAATTCCCCGATCCATCATCGGGTGATAGTATTTGGCATGATCATAGTTTTATAGCTTCTTTGGGTGATAGTATTTGGCATGATCATAGTTTTATGCAGATGCTAATGAATTCTGCCAGATTCTATGTTCCACTGGTTCATTGTTGTATTTATGCCTTTTTTCTCAGTGTTTTGATTGTTTAATTCTTTGCCCATATACCATTCATGTGAGTCCTTAATCTGCCTCAGTTTTTCAATAAATATATCTTGTATTCCTGGAAGCATTAACAAATGATGATTGGAAAGGGTGGTTTGCACTTGTCTAATAATAATTTGGCTGGCAAAGGAAAAGTTGCACAAGATGGTGACCTTCAATGGTGTGGCACTGCACATACAAATCTTGTTTACAGATTGCCAATATATGATAATGAAGAACTCATAGAATGTGCCATAGATTGTCATGCCTTGGATGTAGAATGACCAGGTGATAGTATGACCAACTGTAATCACTATTCTTATATCACTTTGAATGGCCTTCCAGCACAATAGGATTCATTGTCCAAAACAACCCAAAAAGACTGAAGCCTGAGGTCAATGTCTCTTCAATGGCTATGCTATGTAATATAACTGATATATCGTGGGAAGTTTTAAGAAATAATTAATTGCAAGAAATTACTAATGCTGAAGGGCTAGTGCAATCCTGGCCTACAGGTTACACTTACTGCTATTACTTTAGAATGTGGAGTTTAAGAAGTTCTGGAATAAGGGCTTGCTTCCATTGAAAGGAACACCTTGGAGTCCCTGCCTCATCTCTTTAACATCAACATGGTCTTAGAGGCTTTCCAATATGTCTGAAGGACACTGGCCACCCCTTAATTGATGCAATATGGGAACACTGGAGGTTTGTTGTTGCAGTTGCTGGTTCATGAGGTTGGTATGCAAAATGGCTTCTATTTCTATATCGATGAGACTTGCTTGCAGATCTCAGGAAATATCTGCAATTTTGATTAAGTTTAGTAAAGTATCAGAGGTTTGCATTTTAACAAGTAAGTGCTGAAATCTGGGTGATTGTAAACACCAAGGTAAGTGTTTCTCATTCAACATTTAACTGTTTAGCTTTGGCTCTTGAAAGCAAAAGCAATAAGCTTCCCTTTTTGTCTTTTAGTACAATGCAAATCCAAAGACTTTTAGTGACACATCAACCTCTCATGTAATTTTCTCTTTGTGCCACAATATTGAAGTGCTAATGGCTCTTCAGTTAATGCCTTCTTGAGCTCTTCAAATGTGCCCTGATGATCGTACTACAACATAATATTTTATCAGAAATTCCAGAAAAGATATGACGCTTTCTGTTCAAAATTCAGTTTGTACAGTGAAAATATTTTAATAAATCAAAGCAATGTTGTGGATTTGTTATATTTTATCAGTTTGGTATACAAATGTCATCTAGTGATCAGATTCGAGGCTATGATCTGATTATATTGACCCAAAGAAATAAATCAGTTCCACATGAATATTGCATTCTCGACTATTGAACATAAGTCTCTTTTATATATTATTCTTATTAGGAATAAAGGACTTATAACAGAGGAGCAGGAGTAGTGTACGCAGCATGCTCCACCATTCAATAAGGTCATAGTAATCCAGTTGTGTTCTCACTCCACTTTCTCATTTACAAGCCACAACTCTTGACTCCTTTGTCTACCATAAATTTATCTTGCTCTGCCTTGAATAAATGCAATGATCCAGGAACATAAGATTCAGATGCAAATTTCGGTTATGATCCCATTTCGTTTGGCCAAAATTAATGTCATCTGCTAAACAGATGCATCCTGAAATTTCATATGTGACATGATCCATGCTTTCATCCAAATTGTTATGAAATACATAAAACCCAGATCGTAACTTTAGGTAACAGTATCTGCCAGAGTGTGGGATATTTTGTTAGCTCCGTGGGACTCTTTTCCAAATGTGCCTGTCAAAATCCATTTTTAGCGTCAGATTTGAAGAAAAAAATTAGCATTCACAAGCTTGTTTTTCTTTCTACGTGTGGGGATTTTAGGTGGATATAATTGCAGTGCCACATTCAGACACATTTGATTAAATAAACTCCTATGCGTCCATCTTTTTTTATGATGGCTATGGTAAAATTACCCCAATCCATGCGATGCCGGGGCTTTGCAGAATTTACCATCTCCTTCCTGCTTCTTTATTTCTACTTCCAGCTTACTCTGGATCTAGTTATTAAGTTTACACAGAATTAATCGAGGAAATAATATCTGCACATATAAGCGTTACTTAGTCACCTTTGAAAATTCTAATCCTGTTGAATTTATCTAGGCACAACAACATCAGGCTGGTTTTGGAGATGATAACTTCAACAAATAAAGAGTGAAGACAAGTTAGTGAAGTTAGATGTTTTTGTTCACTAGTGTGGACAAGATGGGCTGAAGAGCCTTTTTCTATGCTGTAGATCTCTATGACAACAGAATACATGGATTACCTTATGATTTGTCACCAAGGTCAGGCCTGAGTATTCGACCTCTAGTTTTCGCTATGTCAGCCATTGTAACGGTTTCATGGCATTTTAAATTGATGAGCCCCAGACATGGGATCTCTAAGCCGTTGTTGGCTGAGAGCTTGGTAGTGATTTTTAAGTCACACTTTCCACTTCTTTATTAGCAGTGCATTGAGTGTAGGAGTTGGGTGGTTATGTTATGGCTGTACAAGACATTAATTAGGCCACTTCTGGAATACTGCATTCAATTCTGGTCTCCCTGCTATAGGAATGCTGTTGTGAAACTTGAAAGGTTTCAGAGAAGATTTACAAGGCTGTTGCCAGGGTTGGAGTTTTGAGCTCTAGGAAGAGGCTGATTAGGCTGGGGCTACTTTTCCTGGAGTGTTGGAGGCTGAGGGGTGACCTTATAGAGGTGTTTAAAAGCATGAGGGCATGGATAGAGTGAATAGGCAAGATCTTTTCCCTGGGGTGGGTGAGTCCAAAACTAGAGGGCACAGATTTAAAGTGAGAGGGGAAATATTTTAAAGGGACCTTAGACGGAACATTTTCACACGAGGGTGATGTGTGTATGGAATGAGCTGCAAGAGGAAGTGGTGGAGGCTGGTACAATTACAACATTTAAAAGGCATCTGGATGGGTAAGTGAATAGGAACGGTTTTGAGGGATATGGGCCAAAAGCTAGCAAATGGGACTAGATTAATGTCGAATATCTGGTCGGCAAGTTGGACCAAATGGTCTGATTCCATGCTGTATAGCTCCATGACTGTGGCTTATGCTTGTACATGCTTTTCAGTATGCTAATTGAAAGCATATTCATGTCTGCATCAATATCAACCTTTGTCCATATTGTTTGCTTACCAGTCTTCTGTGATCACACAAAATGAATAATGGCAAAGGATTTGGATTTAACAAACGGGTCAATGTGTTTTGTAGTGAGGAGTGTTGGGAATACCTGCTCACTCTTTTTTAAGCTCTGCCCTTTCTAATTATCCAGCCTTGTAGTTGGATTGGTCATTTTGTGGACTTGCTGGTTATAATGATTGGTAGCTTCATTTTGGCTGGAATGCTGTACATGTCTTGCATCAGACTACGTCTTACTGTAGTGAGAAACCATCTGTTCTGGCTTTAACTCTTGTACTGGGTCTTCTAATACCCTCTACTACCAGATTATCATTGAAAGCTCAACATTTTTTGGGTGCACGTTTAAGACTGCACCACCTGCATGGTTTCAAAGTTTGTTTGAATTGGCTGTCATACCATGATTGACATATGCAGAACCTGTAAACTCTGTTCACCTATAAGGATTGCCTTCTCCTTGTATTATTTTATTTTGGGAAATGCTCCCAAGCTGTAACCTTTGGATTAGCCCAACAGATCATTCCAATGTGCTTTGAGAGGGGTACAAGCTTTCATAGATTCAATGATTCTATCAGCCATTTCTGCCTCTGAAAAGTCATGATCACATAATTTATCTTGTAACAGCACACAAACTAATCTAATTGATTTGCTTGGCATATATAGATTTGAGTCAAAAAGCGTGGCGCTGGTAAAGCACAGCCGGTCAGGCAGCATCCGAGGAGCAGGAAAGTCGATGTTTCGAGCTTTTGCTCAAAATGTCGACTCTCCTGCTGCTTGGATGCTGCCTGACCGGCTGTGCTTTACCAGCGCCACATGTTTTGACTCTGACCTCCAGCAACTTCAGTCCTTACTTTCTCCTAGTTGATTATAACCTCACTGCGAAGCTGCTTCCAAGGATGCCTATCTTGAAGAAGTTCTCCTCCTCCCTCTACAAGGATCGCAGTGAGTGTCTGTCTCACTGCAACACTCCCCCCCCCCCCCCCCCCCCCCCCCCCCCCCCACTCCCTCAACCAGGTCATCTCGTCTGCCCTGGAGATCTTCAGCCACATCCTGAAGTAGATTCGCTACCATAGCCACACCTCATTCCTCAGCGCCTGCCTACACAATTGACATATCCTGTGCATGGACTCCAGATAGGATGAGGAGCTCATCCTCAAAACATTGACTCTCCTGCTCCTTGGATGCTGCTGACCGCCTGTGCTTTTCCAGTGCGACACGTTTTGACTCTGATCTCCAGCATCTGCAGTTCTCACTTTCTCCTAGTCAATTATCCATAGATCTGAGGCTTGTAAAGGAAAATTATGCTCAACTACTATCTGTTCTTCCAGTGTAGACCATATTTTACTTCATCCTGTGAAGTCCTCTTTTGATAATCCTGATGTCTTCCGTTTGTGGAAACCTTGATCCCCTGCTGGTCTATTTTAATCATAATCCTCCATTTGTTTTACAGACAGCCAGGTCCAGAAAACATGGTTCTATCTATTGCTTGAAGAAATTGTCATTGATAAGGAGATCTGCTGCTTTCCAATTCAGGGATGGAAGTTTTGCTGATGTCCTCTAAATAATTTTTAAGGTATGAATTATATCTATAGCTGGAACAAATGTACAGACTGCTGTTATTCAGACATAAAGTCTGTGGCTCAGCTTCCTTGTATCTCCTTGGATGCCACACCCTGTTGTTAGATATAGATGGTTCTTTTGTTGCCATCACGTGATACTGTTAGGCCCACTCATGAAGCTGTGTTTTGATTCAAAGATGTCCTGTTATGTTTTAAATATTCCATGTTGGTGAAGGTGTTTTTAGCTTTCTTCAAGCTGTTGAAGTCTGACACTTGTTGAACTCTTCTGCCCAAATGTGATCATTTCGTTCCTTTCCCCACCTATAACCCAGTGTTCTCAATCTGCCAGTTTACAAATGAGGTAATTGCTCCTGTTAATGGAACCCTGTCCAGTTCTATACCTGACCAAGTCAGTTCACTAACAATGGCTTCTATGCAATTTGCTGCAGGTGTTATAAGGGGACTTGGCAGTTGCCTGTTGAAGCAAAGTGTGTTGTCCTAACCATACGGGTCTGCTATGTATAGGATGTTTTAAGCTATTGCAGAATCACACATACAGGTATCCAGTTTAGTTTTGCTGGTCCTGCAAAATCTTAATTCAAATCTTCAAGCACCACAGTTGTAACTATGTTGCTTTTTCTCTCTTCCAAAATCACACTAACCACAAGAAGAAATTGGGAATTCAATTAGGTGGGTTTTTTATGAGGATATACATCACATTAGGTTTGGTAATGTGTCATGGTTTTAGAATACCTCTCCCTGCACTGCCAAACTTATACCCCAACAATGTGAACAGGACAAACAACTGTGTATTTCCTTAAGAAATTAAATGGAAGAATCATTAATGAGCTACAGAGGGCTCAATTTTCAGGAATCCAATTCTTAGAATAAATTCTCAGTCTCATTCTCACTCCACAGCAGTGTCATGCTGCAACGTAAAATATATAGTTGGATCATGGGTGATTTTTGAGTCCAATCAATAACACTGCAATTGGACTGTTAGTGTGAGATAAAATTCAAGGGCTCTTTTGGTATGGTGAGTACCAGTCAGGGCTGGGTTTACCATTCTCTGTGGATATGTTGCAGGAGACCTCTAAATGCCAGCATCTACAGGAATTGGCCAGGTTTTTCAATGCCTCTCCATGCTCATTGATGGATGTCATTGTAAACTAGAATCTGGGTACGCACAAAGTTCCTTGATGGTGCCCTGCCATTAGCTGGTTGCTGATTGTGGGCATATACCCATTTCATTGTGTAGCACCTCCTTCCCTTGCAGCCTTTCACCATGCTCCTGTTTCCCATTCCTGGCCAAGTGGATGTATCGGCTGAGGTCGTACAGATGTACAGTACAACTGCCTAACTTCATGCTTGTCTTGTTGATGCTATCATCTCCGAGACCAATCTGATATCATTATACCCAAATAAGTTCAACAGAATTAGAATTTTTAAAGGTGGAGTATTGTTTTTATGTGCAGATATTATTTCCTTGATTAATTCTCCATATACAAAGGAACCTTGATTATCCAGCATTCGATTATCTGAATATTGGATTATTCGGCAAGATTGCAAGGTCCTGATGCTCGGCTAAACTACGTTATCCAGCATTCGATTATCCGGAATTCGATTAACCAAATGAAATACTGTCCACCTGTGTCCTTCGGATAATTGATATTCCTCTGGAAATTTAATAAATAGATCCAGAGTGAGCTGGAAGCAGAAATAAAGAAGCTTGAAAGAGATGGTAAATTCTGTAAAGTCCAGCACCACATGGATTGGGGTAGTTTTACCATATGCATCATCAAAAAAGATGGATCTATAGGAGTTTGTTTAATCTAATGTGGCACTACAATTATATCCACATAAAATCCCCACACTTATAAAAAAAACAAGCTTGTGAATGTCAATTTCTTTCTTCAAATCTGATGCTAAAACTGGATATTGATTGGCAAATTTGGAAGAGTCTTATGGAGCTAACAAAATATTCCACACTATGGCAGATACTGTTTCCTAATGTTATTATTTGGACTTTATGTAATTCAAGATCATTTGCTGCAACACATGGATCATGTCACATATGGAATTTCAGGATGCATCTGTTTGGCAGATGACATTAATGTTGGCCAAACAAAATGGAATCGTGATCAAAATTTGCAACGTCTGAATCCTATATTCCTGGGTCATTGAATTTATTCAAGGCAGAGCAAGATAAACTTATGGTAGACAAGACAGTCAGGACTTATAGTTTGTACATGAGAAAGTGGAGTGAGAACACAATTAGATCTACCATGATCTTACTTTAAAGTCATAGAAATATACAGCACAGAAACAAACCTTTCAGTCCAACTCGTCCATGCTGATCAGGTATGATTAGATTAGATTAGATTACTTCCAGTGTGGAAACAGGCCCTTTGGCCTAACAAGTCCACACCGACCCTCGGAAGAGCAACCCACCCAGACCCATTCCCCTACATTTACCCCTTCACCTAACACTACAGGCATTTTAACATGGCTGGAAATGTGTTGCTGGAAAAACGCAGCAGGTCAGGCAGCATCCAGGGAACAGGAGAATCGACGTTTCGGGCATAAGCCCTTCTTCAGGAATGGCATTTTAACATGGCCAATTCACCTAACCTGCACATTTTTTGGACCGTGGGAGGAAACTGGAGCATCCGGAGGAACCCATGCAGACACTGGGAGAATGTGCAAACTCCACACAGACAGTTGCCTGAGGCAGGAATTGAATCCAGGTCTCTGGTGCTGTGAGGCAGCAGTACTAACCACTGTGCCACCGTGCCGCCCAAAGTAATCTAGTACCATTTGCCAGCATTTGGCCCATTTTCCTCTAAACCCTTCCTCTTCGTGTTCCCATCCAATGCCTTTTAAATGATGGAATCGAGACTCTGTTCAATGTCAGACTGGCATGTTCTCATTTCTACTTCCTCAAATGGCATTCATGTGTTCAGCAGGGCTTCCTCTGCAACCTCTGATGATGGTAACATTCTGATATCCTTTGCAGTACTCTATCCTTTCAATAGTAAGAAATAAAAGTCTCTCAGCATTAACAAAAGCAATGTGGTACCACTGGTTAAGCAACGTAGCTTTGTTCTTCCGCTCAAAATAAAGTTGGCCATTGTATCCATTAGCCATCCAAGTTTCCTACTGTGTTTGTGCCAGCTAAACTCTTTCATGTCCGAGACACTGTCCCCCCTGTGCTCCTGTTTGAAATTTTTAAATTCCTCCTGAAGGTTATGAATAGACTTAGAAATAAGAACAACAAGAACTCAGGAGGTGCGAGGGATTCAGAATCCCATCTCCAGCATCTACTGAAAAACATAATGTGACAATTTTAAAATAAACTCATTTCTGTTCAATTCAACAGTTGAGAAAGTAAGGAGAAAGTGAGGACTGCAGATGCTGGAGATCAGAGTCGAGATTGTGGCACTGGATAAGCACAGTAGGTCAGGCAGCAACTGAGGAGCAGGAGAATCAATGTTTCGGGCAAAGCCCTACATCAGGAATGAGTTTTGTGGGCTGGGGTCTGAGAGATAAATGGGAGGGGGATGAGGTGGGGTGGGGGGAATGTAACTGAGAATGCGATAGGTAGATGAAGGTGGGGGTGATGGTGATAAGTCGAAGAGGAGGATGGAGTGGATAGATGGGAAAGGTGATGGACAGGTCAAGAAGGCGGTGCTGAGTTGGAGGCTCGGGACTGGAGAGAGTTGGGAGGAGGGCAAAGGAGGAAACTGGTGAAATCCACATTAATCCTGTATGGTTGCAGAGTCCTAAGGCGGAAGATGAGGCATACTTTCTCCAGGCGTCAGGTGGTAAGGGGGTGTTGATGGAAGAGGCCCAGACCTGTATGTCCTTGGTGGAGAGGAAGGTGAAGTTGAAGTGTTCAGCCACGGGACGGTGGGGTTGGTGGGTGCGGCTGTCATTGAGATATTCTCTGAAATGATCTGCAAGTTGACATCCTGTCTCCCTGATGTAGAGGAGACCACATCGGGTGCAACGGATACAGTAGATGATATTTGTGGAGTTGCAGGTAAATTTCTGTCGGATGTGGAAGGTTCCTTTGGGACCTTGGACGGAGGTGAGGGGGGAGGTGTGGATGCAGGCTTTGCATTTCCTGCGGTGACAGGGGAAGGTACCAGGAGCGGGGTGAGGGCTGGTGGGGGGTGTGGTTCTGACAAGGGAGTCACAGAGGGAATGGTCTCTCTGAAACGTTGATAAGGGTAGGGAGGGAAATATATCCCTAGTGGTGGGGTCTGTTTGTAGGTGGCAGAAGTGGCGGAGGATGATGCGATGTATCTGGAGGTTGGTGGGATGGAAGGTGAGGACCAGGGGCTTTCTGTCCCTGATGCATTGGGAGGAGTGGGGATGAAGGGTGGAGGTGCAGGAGTGGAGGAGATGGGCTGGGGGCATTGTAAACCATGCGGGAGGGGAAATTGCAGTCTTTGAAGAAGGAGGCCATCTGGCATTTTCTATGGTTGAATTTGTCATCCTGGGAACAGATGCGGCAGAGGCAGAGGAATTGGGAATAAGGAATTGTGTTTCTAGACGAGGTAGGTTGGAAGGTGGTGTAGTCCAGGTAGCTGTGAGAGTCGATGGGTTTGTAGTGGATATCCATGGTTAGTTGGTTGCTGGAGATGGAGATGGAGAGGTCCAAGATGGTCCTGGTAAATTTGAGTTTGAGGTGAAAGGTGTTAGGGAAGTTGATGAACTGCTCAACCTCCTTGTGGAAGCATGTGGTAGCGCTGATACAGTCATCAATGTCATGGAGGAAATGGTGGAAGATGGTGCTGGTTTGGCTGTGGAAGCTGGACTATTCCACATATCCAACAAAAAGGTAGGCATAGCTGGGGCTCATGCGGGTGCCCATGGCTACTCCTTTGGTTTGGCAGAAGAGTACTGTTTGGGTCGGTGTGAGAGGAAGAAGCGGAGGGCTTGGAGGCCTTTGTCGTGGCAGATGGATGTGTACAGGGACTGGATGTCCATGGTGAAGATAATGTGTAGGGGGCCGGGGAAATGAAAGTCTCATTTCCCTCCCCCACCTTATCCCAGTCCCAAGCCACACCCTTCTTGACCTGTCTATATTCTTTCCCATCTATCTGCTTCACCTCCTTCTCCGACTTATCAACATCAGCACCCCCATTTTCATCCACCTATCACATTCCCAGCTACCTTCACCCCAGCCCCACCCCCCTCCCATTTATCTCTCAGCCCCTTTGGCCCACAAACCTCATTCCTGATGAAGGGCCTATGCCAGAAACATTGATTCTCCTGCTCCTCGCATGTTCCCTGATCTGCTGTGCTTTTCCAGCACCACACTTTCGACTGAAATATATAAGACCCTTAGTGCTGGGTTTAATGTTTACATGTTTGGTTCAAAATCCTGGAACTCCCTCTCCAACAGCCTGTTGGTGTATTCTTTTTTAAACTTCACTCACAGGACGTGGGCAATGTTGGCTAGGTCAGCGTTTACTGCCCTTCTCACATTGTTCTTGAGAAGATGGTGATACGCTGCTTTCTTGGTCGGCTTCAGTCTTTTTGATGGAGATAGAAGGCCATTCGGGAGTGAGTTTTGAGATTCTGACCCAGTGAAACTGAAGAAATAGCAATATATTTCCAAGTCTGGATGGTGTATGACTTGGAAGGGAACTTGCAACTAATCATGTTCCCCTATAACTGCTACCCGTGTCCTTCTCAATGAAGGCTGTCTGTTTGGAAGTTGCTAAGGAGCCTTGGTGAATTTCTACACTGCTCCTTGTTGGCACTCATCCAGGCCTGCGAGGAGTATTTCATTACACAAGTGACCTTGTGGATGCTGGACAGATTTTGGGGCATCAGGAGACAAGTTACTCACTGAAAGATTCCTAGCTTCTGACCTAATGTTGTAGCCACAGACTTTCTGACTAAATAAATGGATTGCAAATGATTCAAGAAAGCAGCTCACCATCACTTTCTCAATGACAGTTATTATCAAGTAACAAATGTCGATCTTGCCAGTGACATCCACATCCCATAAGGTAATTTAAGTTATCAGGTGAATACAGCAATTATGCACTGAAATATTTTGGTACTGTACTCATCCAGCTTAAAGGAACAGTGCAGTCAACAACTTCATGATTTACATATTGAAGTGTACGTGTTTGACCGCTACAAGTTCCAGCCGTATTGACAGATTAATAACACTGAAGTTTATTAGTCTCACTGTTATTTCTATTCCAAAATACAATCAAGATATACTCAAACAGAAGCCCCATATGAAGTTCATTTTGATTTAATGCTTGACTTGTTAACTTGACACACTGAAAATTCCTTTAACTGACAAAGGTGTTCTACAGTGTCAATGTTCATCACATCACCTCAAGTGTACTTTAAGCATGATTATAATGTGCACGGGTAAACTTCAGATGTTAACATTTTTACAATCAAGGGAACAGGAATTAAATTACTTCCCTTATTCTCCCATACTTCAATTGACTGTAACAGGTTTTTACTTTAGAATTTCGATAGGGTGCATTTTACCATTTCAGTAGCTAGTGAACTAGTAACAGTGAAAATATCCCTGGATGAGAAATGTAAGTTATCTTGGAGACACTTTGTCAGTCCAGATTAGCAGTGTCTGGTGCCATAGCTTCCTTTGAAAATCTGGAGGACAGAGGGCAGCTCTTCCCTCCTCCAACATATTCGACAGGATCAAATCCCATGATAGAGTTGATGGAAGTTAAATTCAATTAAAATTGAATTGATGGCTAGTTTTAGTAAACATGATCACGGAACTATCATTAATCATCGTGAAAACTTGTCTGGTTCGTTCATGCCCTTTCAGAAAGGAAAACTGCCATCCTTCCCTTCTTTTCCTAATATATGACTACAGATCCACAGCAAGGTCCTTTAAAAGGGTTTAGTAGGTATTCAGTCCAAGGGCTAATAGGGGTATGAAACAAAAGATGCCAGTGATGTCATATCCCAAGGAATAAAAACAATTAAGTATCCTACTAAATGCATGCTGCACATGCAAAGAATTTTCTGAGCTTTTTTTCCCAGATTGAACAAAGAACATGAAGTGTATTGAAATTACATTTTTCCCTGAGCTAAAGAACAGCAGGGGTTAAATTTTCCCATATTTTTGGCTCTGTTAATTTCTGGGATTTTCCGACCATCTTCTGTTGCTTATCTTATTAATTATGTATCCAGACTTTGTGTGTCCTTCTCATTCAATCATGTGGTCACAGAGGTGGAACTGCTCACTGCTTTTGGGATCTTCTAGTGTTAATGCTATAGGCATTATGTTTAAATCCTAGCTGCTGCCACGGCTCGTGCTGTAAGCCTGAGAGTTCATTCAGAGTCTGCTCTCGATTATTATTGCAGAGACACGGCTGAGAAAGGAAAATTGACATTCCAGTTTATAGACAGCAACCTGGACATCCTGCTTAATATGTTGGAGAGAAGAGCTGCCCTCTGTCCTCCAGATTTCCAAAGGAAGCTATGGCACCAGACACTGCTAATCTGGACTGATCAAACCACCCAGGCAGTATAGAGTCCCAGGTGTAAAGAAATGCCCAGCAATGTAGAAAGAAGATCAATGACCTTCCGTATTCTGCAAGTGTAAGTGTCAACATCTTTTCCCTGTTATCTCACACTCACTAAGCCTGCTATTGCAGACAGAAACTCAATGGTTCCCACCTACTTCAACCTCCAAAATACTCAGGCTTCCGACTTTCTGCACTTTCTACTCCCTCAATGGGCACTGCTTATGAGCTCAGCTACTCTTGCACCACCAATAACAGCTCTTCCAGCCACTTTTATCCCACTCAATTCATGATGCATTACATGAGAGCTAACATGGGCGGCTGATGTTCATGTGCTCACACTTTACAAAGAGATATTCCTCAAACATTTTGGAGCGATCTGATATTCATCAAGTGTTTCAGCCAAGATCTCCAAATCAGTGCAATCAACTAAGCTTCATTGAGTTGTGCTGCGTTGTTCTCCCATGACCTCCACTGTGCAATTATTCTTCATATGTTCCAGTACCTACCACTATTCTACAACTCATGTCCTCTCTTTCCTTATACAAGCATCAATGGCATCCACATGGCCTTTGCCCATAAAATACCAATCTCTCTACCCATTCACTCCATCCCCACCTCTGTGAAAGAAGCAACACATCCTTCAGAGGAAAGGCTTTCTCAGGCACCCTCTACTACCTCAGACCTCCTTCACCTCTGCCAGAACCCTAAAGATTAATCATGGCCCTCCCCAGGGATTAACTTCTGAGGACAGCCCTGAATGTGAATGACCGAACCCACTGACTAATGTCTCTACAACTCTATGACTGTATCGTTTGTAATCCCCAGACTTGTTGGACATGATCCGCAGGATTGACTATGGCCAATACTTAGAATGAATGGAGAAGAATCCCTGGACCCTGAACACAGCATGCACCCAAAAGACCAGCATCTGACTCCTGGATTGAGATCAGATGATGCCCTTGTGCGCTGGAAACTTCCTGACTGTTCATAGTCCCCTTTCACTTAATCAATGAGTATTCCCATTAAAATTTCAGACAAGGCTGTTAGATTGAAGCACGCATACTGTGTTTGTCACCTAAGCTGCTGGCACATTCAGTAAGTGTGATATTGACGAAGCACTGTGTCAAACATCAACATGTCCTCCACCATAACTGTTCGGAGCTGGCAAGCATAACAAGCTGCTTGGCTTTCTGCCCATGCTAAGAAACAAGGCAAGTCAGAGAAGTTGTGAACCTGTAAGTTCTGAAACAAACTGCAATGTGCTAAAAGGTAAGGCAAGTCAAAGCAGCTGTGAACATCCAAATAAGTGCAAAGTGGGTGAGTACTAAGGAAGCAAGCTAAGAGCCCGGAGACTCAGCTCATGCATCTGCAAAGGATGCACATGTGAATGTCTGTCCCTGCACACAGAGTGACCTAGCAGGAACCTTGCAATCTAAGGTATCCATGAGCTTAAAATTTCAGTGATGAAGTGCAGAAGTCTCTTCTGAGTTGGTCTGAGATGGGACTTGTCAATGCAATGAGGCTGGTGTTTTGTTGGTGCTTCCAAACTCATAGTGATCTCCCCTCCACTCATAGACCCCAGCCCCTCACTGCCCGATTCAACCTGCTCTCTAAGATCCACAAGCTCAACTACCCTGGCCAGCCCATCATCTCAACATGCTCCTGTCCTGCTGAACTCCTCTCATCCTACCTCGACTTCATACTGTCCCCCTTAGTTCAGGCTTCCCACCTACATCTGTGACACTAACCACACCCTCCATATCTTCAGCAACTTCCAGTTCCCCGGCCCACAGTGCTTTCTCTTCACTATGAACGTGCAGTCTTTATACACGTCCATACCCCACAAGGACGGCCTCCAGGCCCTCTGCCTCTTCCTTTCCAACACACCCCTCCAGTGCCCCGCCGCCATAACCTCCTCCACCTCGTCGAACTGGTCCTCACCCTCAATAACTTTTCCTTTAATTCCTCCCATTTTGTCCAAATCCATGGCACCTGGATGGGCCACATCTATGCTTACCTCTTTGTCGTTTATTTTGATCAGTCCCTCTTCAGTACCTACACAGCCACTGTGCCCCAACTCTTCCGCCATTACATCAATGACTGCACCGACGCAGCTTCCTGCTCCCAGACTGAACTGGAGCAGTTCATTGACTTCACCCACAACTTCCAACCCACACTCAATTCACTTGGTTCATCTCAGATATCTCCCTCCCTTTTCTTGACCTCTCCATTTCCAACTCCGACGACAATCTCCTGACGGACACCTACTACAAACCTACAGACTTACATAACTACCTGGACTACACCTCCTCCCACCCAATATCCTGCAAGAACTCAATCCCATTCTCCCAATTCCTCCGCCTCTGCCACATCTGCTCGGACAAGAAGACATTCCATTCGCGAGCATCCCAGATGTCCACCTATTTTGAACAACGTGCTTTTCCTCTATCTGTTATCCTGAGAGCCCTCCACCACACCACCTCCATTCTCCATTCCACCACTCTAAACATCCCCCAATGCAATTAAGACAGAGTCCTCCTTGTCCTCACCTACCACCCTCATCCAACACTTCTGCCAACACTAAATAGACCACACCGAGAACATCTTCTCCTCCCTACCCCTCTCTGCCTTCTGCAAGGACCGTTCCCTCTGACAGTCCTTGGTTCACATCACCTCTGCCATTGAGCTCCCAGGTTCCTTCCCAGGCAACCAGAAAAGATGCAAAACCTGCCGGTACACCACCACCCTCACTTCCATCTAGGGCCACAAACAGTCCTTCCAGGTGAGACAGAGGTTCATCTACCCCTTTTCCAAACTAGTTTACTGCACCAGGTGCTCCCGATGTGGTCTTCTCTACATCGGGGAGACTGAACGTAATCTCAAGGCACAGCTCACCGAGCATCACAGCTGGGTCTGCAGGGGTCGACTGGACCTCTCAGTCAGTGCCCATTACTATTCTCCTCCCCACTTCCTTTCCGAAATGACCATCCTTGGCCTCTTTCATTGCCAAAACAAATCATAGCACCTATTGGAGAAACAACACCTTATCTTCTGCCTGGGCAAACTACAGCCCCGAGGACTTAACATTGAATTCTCCAATTTCAAACAGCGTCCCTCCTCATCCCCCGACTCCCCTCCTAGCCCCTCCACCTCCCTGCCACTGCTCCCTGCCACCATCCAGATCCATTCCTCCCATTGACCATCCAGGTCGTACCCTCTACCTGTCCCGACTTCGCCACCCTGTCTCCACCTCCTCCTTTATCTGCAGCACCCCCCACACCCACCCCAGTCCTGAAGAAAGGTTACACCTGAAACATTGACTTCTCCAGCTCCTGATGCTGCCTAGCTTGCTGTGTTCTTCCAACCTTCTGCCTGTAAACCTCTGCGGAGGCAGTCACTGTTCATGGGCCATGCCATGTGGTAAGTGAAGGTTAACACAAAAGCCATGAGGAGCAAGTGGTGAGCTGCATTTTCCAATAACCACTCAGGGTTTCAAACCAGAATGTGGCGCCATCTAGTATCTCACCTGCACCTTAGAGAATCACCAACTGCATAGAACTGAGGTAAGATTACCTAATAAGGAGATACAAGTACATGAAAATAAAGTCTTCACCACATACTAATGAGATTCTTATCTACTGTAGTCATGAAATCCTTCAGGGGAATAGTGGATTTTCTTTCTCCAATCAAGAATTTCTATTCTCACCGTATTCTTCCAAATTTCCCACATTGGTCAAGTGCTTGAAAAAAATCCCTCCATGGATAACATGAAATTATTCATATGGTCACACACATTCATTTGGCTCATACACAAACTAACATAGTTTGTGGCTTAAGATACAAAGCTTACAACAAATGTAGAGCTCCGAGAAGTTAAATCAAAGGAGTAAATGGTTATTTGTTCTTTGGTTGCTCTCAAGGCGATGAATTCGACATTGTCTAGTTTAAACATTTTCCTAGATGCAGTTGCATGGAAACAGATTTCCATATTTTAAAAGATCACCATTTACACTCAAATTTTGTTCAGAGCAGTTTACTTTTGCAAAACTGGACGCACCACTTCCAAAGAGAGAAAGAGAGAGAGAGAGAATTCTTGTCAGTTGAGCATTCATCTCTCTAGCATGACAAAGAAGTGGCTAGATTACTCTGCACATTTTCATTTTCTACAGCAATCAATTTGTTCTTGTTCACAACAATTATTGCTTCAAAACAGGTAACAGCATTTTGATGTCTCAGCTCCAAAGCACCAGAAAAGTTTCAGAATGGTTTGAAATGATAGGATATGTGCACCTTCCATGTTTGCCCAAGAATTTAATAATCAGTTGTTCATCTCATTCAGTGGATTGTAACATGATGTAATACACAATAGGCCACTGCCATGGCATCTGTTTAATAAAACACAATAGTGAATGATACTAAAAATCAGCACAGTGACCATTTCAGCTAGTTTTACAGAGGGTTTCTCCCAATGAGTTCTGAGGAGTTATCTTACACAATTGTCCACTGCATCATGCCCCTAGAGCAACACATTTGCGTTATCATGCATTCACCATCGGCAGAAAGGTTTGCTGCTGCCATCATCTTCCAGAATTCATGCTATTGGCCAAGAACAGGCCTCCACAATTTCAGTGTGAGATTAGTCAATTGGAGATGGCTTATAGAGGTGAGTTGGCAGCTCATATTGCTGAATCAGCATCCAGTAAAATAAACGCAGGCACAACCAGCAATTCAGTACATGTTGAAAACTGCTTGATTGAACCTAGTCAGTTAGATTGTGTTAGTTCCTAACATAGTTGGATCAACTGGATGCTGTATAGATTATAAAAAGACAAATGCAATTACAAAGATATATTCATGCCCAGTTCCACGATTAGCAGATTGTGTTGGTAAGGTTAACAATGTCTCCTTACTTTCTAAAATTGACCCATTTAGGGGGTACTGGTATGTGCCACTAACATCAAAAGGCTAAAAAAAATCTACTTGTGTTACAACAAATGGATTAAACCAACGTTGAGTGACATATTTGGTTAAAGAATGACCCAATTTATTCTGAGGCATATGAATCAAAATGAGATTCATCACTGTGATGTTTAATTAAACAATGTTGTGGTACATAATAACACTTGGGAAGATCATGTGAGACAAGTTGAAGGCCTGTTTAAGCAATTATAGTTATTTGGTTTGATAATAAATTTCGCCAAAAGTAAATTCAACAAAGTAACTTACCCAGGACATATTGCAGGACAAGAATCATAGAATCCCTACAGTTTGGAATGAATCCATTTAGCCCATCAAGTCTACACTGATCCTTCAAAGAACCCCATCCCTGTAACCCTTCAGTTCTCATGGCTAATCCACCTAGCCTACACATCTCTGGACACTGCAGCCAATTTAACATGGCCAATCCATCTAACCTGCATATCCTGCACTGTGGGATGAAACCAGAGCATGTAAAGGAAATCCATTCAAACACATGGTGAACATGTAAACCTCAGACAGACAGTCACACAAAGCTGGAATCGAACCTGGGTCCCTGGCACTATGAGGCAAGATAAGTGCTGCCAAACACAACAAAAGTGAAAGCTCTAATATAATTCCCTGTTCCTAAAACTAAACAAGAAATACCAGAAATGTGTGCAAAATTCAAGCACAATAGTTGTACCTCTAACAAAATTTAAAGAAACAAGTAAATGTTTTATGGTCAGTAGAATGCCTGGTAGTCTGTGAAGTGGAAGACAATCCTCATAAATGAATCTGTGTTGGCCTGACTTGAGTTTTCCAACCTGTCAAAATGACAATTGATGTTAATGACTTGGAGGTTAATATAGTCTTGTTGCAGGATGATGAGTCAGAAATGGAATACTTTACCAAGAAATGAAACCAAAGTTTGAAGAAATGCTCTACCATAGTAAAAAAGAGTCTGGGATTGTTCTTGGCTCTTCAACAATTGAAGCCCATGTCTGATATGGTAACCAAAAAAACATTAACTTATTCTGGCCTGCATTGGAAAATCTAAAATTCAGAATGTGAGACTATTTAGAATATGTCTTTTGTTGCAACCATATAGTGTAAAGATTATTCGCAATGCTGGTCAAGATCATATAATTGCCAGTGCATTTTTCTGAGTGTAAATTGCTGAAATAAGTTGAAGGTTTGTGAAATGGTAACGTTGTAAAACAGGGGAGGAAGAATGAACTGATTCAATGCTTCTCTTTTGTTGTTTCTGTATCATATATTTTGTGATGCAACATATTTTTGGAATGGTGTTTCATTTCATTAAGGGTGGAGGGATATAAAGACTGTATCTTTTTACTTTTTCGTAGCTTGTGGAATGAAATGGGAAAAAGAATCGATTTAGAAACAAAGGATTGCTGCGCATGTTAAAAGCAAGTGACTTGACAAGTACTGTTTACATGGCTGTTTGTTCAAGCAGTCGTGGAAACCTGGTTTGCAGGTGAGTTGGAGTCAAGAGGTACATGCTAATTGAACTTTGACTGGCAACAAGTAGCTCATTGGTCTGTGATGCAGAGACCAGTTATTGTTGATTAAAACCTCTGCTTACCACCATCTATATTGCTCGCAGATAGCTCAACCACTTGGGAGTGTGAATATTTTTTACATAAACCGTCACACCCAAAGAGACAAAAGGAAGTGTTTTGTTCTGCATGAAAAAGCATCACAAGTCTGAAGATAGCCAGTTTATTGCCCCTTCTCTGAAGACTGGGTGAAAAAAGATATTAGTAAACAAAACCAAGCATAAGGCGGAATTGCTTCACAACCTGAACAATTATATTAGAATATCTTAGTAGTAATGTTGCTGAAAACCTAGGCAGTCAGGGTGCTTTGTACAGATATGTAAAAAACTCAAAGGTTAACACCAAAATTTATTCAAACATTACTCTGTCAAATCCTTTCTATAAGGACAGGCACATGTACTCATTATAAAGCTGGCAATAGCTCCATGCCACTGTTGACAGAGAGAAAAACTCGGTAAAAACAATAACTGCAGATGCTGGGAACCAGAGTCTAGATTAGAGTGGTGCTGGAAGAGTTTAGACAGCATCCAAGGAGCAGTAAAATCGACATTTTGGGCAAAAGCCCTTCATCAGGAATACAGGCAGAGAGCCTGAAGGGTGAGAGATAAGAGAAAAACTCCACAGACATAGTAGCATTTACTATAGCATATTCTCGATTCATCCTTAACATTAAAAGAAAAACCAAGTAAATAGTTTGCTTTTGGAGTTACTCAGAAGATCTGATACTATTATTAAAAATTAGGACTTGCCATTGATTGTGTGTCAGATGGAAAGGATTAACAAAATGCTTTGATATTTTATGGATTAATGTTTGTCAGAATGCAATCTATCATTAGATGAGTTGGAAAAGCATTTTTTTCAGAAAATTGCTCTTCTTGAGGCAAGCTAATTAACAAAATTCAATTTACTTTGCACAATCCAATTGAAAGAAGGTAGATAGAAATTGCTATTTGGATTTAGCTCAGAAGGACAGTGACAGGAAACAGACAGGTTTACTCAGTCGCATTATATCTGTTCTGGTTACAAAAGGTCAACTGATTTCTAGCAAAGTGAGTGAACTTGTTTTTGAGCTCGATGCAATAGAAAGTCCTTTGATCTTATTCATTTCTTTATCCCAATTGCTGCCAGCTTCAGTCTGTGATTTTTCAGTACTGTGCCCAAGCTGATTGGTCTCATCCTATACACAAAGTACACCCATGAGAGCAAACATTCACTATTCATCAATGAGAAACTGGGTAAGAGTAGACTAGTTAGTAATGAAATCTTGGGACAGAGGGCATCAATGTCGGTGCTGTACAGATTAGAAACTATCAGCCCATGATTAATTGTGAGAAATCAAGGATTGGAAATCATTGGGGAAAGGGAGAAACTGAGGAAGCAAGGAAAGGGAAATGATGGGACTGCTGTAAGAAGCTGCAAGACAGGAGCAACAAATGCGGATCAATAGTGTGAAACAAGAGAATGAAAAACATTCAGACAGCACCCTTGAAAAAATAACGATAACAGGAAACTGGGGGATAAAACAGATCATTTTTTGGTTTGGAAATAAAATAAATTGTACATACACATTAAACCTTCCTGAGATTTGATTTACATTTTGTGTTCATTTTGTTCATGTCAATCGGCACGGTCACCTGTGAACCCTCTCTTAATTACATATGTTAACTTTTAATGGCAGCATGTAGCCATGGACAGAGGGCAAGTTAGAACAGGATTAGTTTTCATGGTCAGATAACCATCAACAGTCACTGTGCACATGAATAAAGAATAGCCAGTGTGCCTAATTTGCACTACTGCTTCCAGAAAAAGAAGGGAAAAACAACTTAGGAAGAAAATTTGATGGTGAGCAATTGACTGAAAGTGACAAAAATATTTGTATTCTGATATTTGACTCTCAAATGATAGCAACAAAATTATAGGCCAAGATGATATGAATTGACAATTCCACTTGTTGGATCTGGAATCTCTGATGTTTGTAATATAAATATTGGCAAGGAGGCAGTTTATGGACATCAATCTCACAGACTATGAATTAAACATACCCCAGTATAAAAATGGATTAACTCTGCTTACTTTTATTTTTGTGTGACATCTTCAAAAAATATCACCAGGCTAATTATAGGGCAGCGAGACACAGCATAAAGCTCCTTGATACAAATTCAGCTGACATAGGTTGGAAATTGCTTTTCCATTCAAGTCAATGGAAACAAAAATCGGGCATAATGCAAAATGGGATTCTTGATTCAATATGAGTTTGTTCCGCACTACTAGTGAAAACCAATTTCATCCCCACCTATAAAAGTACAATATCAATTCACTCCTAAAAATGAAATGTTCCAAAGAAGTTTTATACCAAATTATTTTTAAGTAGCATATATCTTATCTGTATGAACACAAAAGTAAAATAGTGCAGATGCCGAAAAGCTGCAATTAACAAAATGCAAGGAATACTCAGCATGTCAGGTAGAATCTAGGAAGTAAAATGGAGTTAACAGCATTGGCTTATTGACATGAAAGTTTAACTGTCTCCACAGATGCTGCCTGAATGGTTGAATATTCAAACACTTTCTGACTTTATTAATCTTAGCTAGATCTGAATTTCAATGTCACAGGATTAGAAGCATCTTATTGAGCCTTCCAATTTTCATAACTATTATATTTTGGTGCACAGAAACACAAGGCAATTCTGATTTATTTTAATTGGAAGCTTTCATATTGTAGTTCCAAAATGTCACATTAAGTAACATTGTTTCTTTAGTAGTGAGGCTATGTTGAGGCTGAAGAAATTCTTTGGAGATAAATGCATTTTTATTCAAAATATGACCTTGAATATTCTTTATTCATTGTTAGCCTCCCAGACAGAAATGTTTCTGAGAGTGTGCTGATTGTGGTTTGCTTAAAAATGTCATGAAACAGGTTTGGATAGAACAAATCAGCTTGAGTACAAATGTCAAATTAAGGAATTCAATAATGTAGAAATTATGAGACCTAGTTAATTTTGCTAGTTTACATTCACAACCATCCAAACCTAATTGCACTTCCTTACAGCCTGGAGAAAAGATAATTAAGAGTAGAATTTGCTGAAGTGTTTAAATTATTAGGCAGCTGAGATAAGGTAAATCCTGAACATTACTTTAAAACAAGACAGGGTAATAAGAGCAGAAATTGCAATGATAAAATAGTGAGATTCTAAATTTAGTTAAGAAGCAGTAATAAATGCCTGAAATAATCTGGAAGATAAGACAGAAGTGGCAAGGATGTTGATTTTCATCTCCAGACTGTGAACATAGCCAGGCAATTAGACCAGCCCCAGGGATTGTTGGGGTTATTTCTGGAACAGGAGTTTGGAAAATCAGTTGATATCAATGCTTGGCCTTCATAATTGTGTCATCTGTGAGTACATCATCCGTGTCAGCAGGCAATGGCTGCTTGCCTGTTAAACTTACGTGGATTGGAGGCTGCTCCATATGACTTGCATAGATTAACTTGTTGCATGGTCTCTATGACGAGAGTCATGAAGTAAAAGAGGGAAGCTCAGAGGAAAGAAGGTGGAACATCTCTTTATAAAGTCTAAAGTAGTGCTCCTACTCCACCACAAATGTCATAAAAAAGATGAAACATATTTAGTTTGCTAGCCCTGTTTCCAGTTTCCTGTGGCCCTGGACAAACAGAGATTCCATCACAAATCCTCAAGTCAGGCTTAAGATAAAGTAGCACTTAGCTTTTAACATTATTGTTGGAGCATTGTCTGAATATGGAGAGGTCTTCAGCAGTCTAAAAATTCAAGATCAAGTAGGAAATACAACTTCATAGAGTCATAGGGCAGATTTTCATCATGGGAAATTTTCCCAACCCCATAATTATCTCTCCTACCTGGAGAAGACTATTCACTCAATACCCATATCTAGGAAGTGGGCATGGCTTAGAGTGAGACCCATTTCCTCCTAAATCAAGTCCAAAGTGGCAATGAAAGTGGGCAGATTTCGAAGCTGGTAGACTAGAAAATACGTGTTCTTTTATTGGGACATCAGGTCAGATCGAATCATGGATGCTTGGTCCTCACCCCAAACAGAAGCAGGTTGAACAGATGATCTTATTGGGAATGCTTGGCAGAGCTCCAAGAATGATGACTGACCTCAGTTGAGCAGGAATCCTACTCCTCGGATGCTGCCTGACAGGCTGTGCTTTTCCAGCACCACACTTTTTGAATCTTTTTGAATACTTAGTTGAGAAAGAGTGCCAGATTTGTCTTATTGCCCTTTTTTTGCTTGGAAGAAGACTGTTCAATGTCTTTGTGTTCACTTGTAAAAGTTTAAATGATATGAAGTAGACGGAGATTTTGACAATGGACTTTCAATGCAGGTATTTGATTGCATCTTTTTGCATGAAAATGTCAATGTTTTCTATAAGGAGTGCTGCATGCATATTTGTTTTGTTGATCCATGATTCTAGGCTAGAATTGCCCAGTAGATCATGTCTCCTGCCACCGGCAATGAAAATCAGGAAAGTGGTGAGGGAAGGGGAAATGAGAGGTTTCTGAAAAGGCCACCACTCCAATGTAATTGACAAAGTCAGGAATGCCATCGACATCACTAAACAAGTTGATTAGAAATTTTCTAAAATTCAGGCCTTAGAGTCATAGAGAGTGCAGAAGAGTGCAGAGGTCCCAGTTTTTTCTTAATCCTCTGCATTTGAGAATGGTTATATTTTAATTTTAGCTAGTAGCTCAAAGCTGACCCAGAAGAAGTGAAATACAAGAGCATAGGCAACAAGGAGTTCAATGCTAATTTCTTATTCTCAACATTTCTGTGGGCTTGATTCATTTGATTTAAGGATTAATCTTGTGAAGTTCCTTACTATGTTTACGCTGCATGCAACAAGGGAGACATTTGACTCAAAGCTAAGGCAAGTGGCATACAAAGGATCAATTGTGTACCAATCTATGCAGATCTGGGGTCCCAGGATAATCTTGGCATTGGCCTTCATTGAAATAGTCACAAGGAGCTCAAGATACCTACTTGCCTTTCAGCTTCAGCTAATCAATGCATTCCAACACTGAGCTGGCTCTAATTAAGAGTCCTGATGGAGTCTGCAATGATTAAAAACATAAATATCGTCAGCAGTTTGCAATATTTTGTGGAGCATTCCTGCTTTCGTTCAACAAAAAATGTAACTGTTTAAATAACCATGTGGAATTTCATTTTTAGCAGCTTCTAGCAATTCCTTTAAGGATTGCTAATTTAGTGTCTCACAGAAACATTGATAATATGTGCAGAAGTAGGCTATTTGGGCCTACAAATCTGCACCACCATTCAATATGATCATAGCTGATCATGCAATCTCAGTATCCCATTCCCGCCCTCTCCCCATACCCCTTTATCCCTTGATCCTTTTAACGGCAAGGGCCACGTCCAGCTCTCTCTTGAATATACCTAACAAACTGGCCCAAACAGCTTCCTGTAGGAGAGAATTCCACAGGTTCACAATGCTCTGAGTGAAGAAATTCTTCCTCATCTCAGTCATGAAAGGCAAGTCAAGGAAGATAGCCTTTACTCGGAGTCCTGGCAAAGTAAGACAAGGGCAGTCTCCAATAACAGGGGTTGAAGAGCTTGGTCATGATCAGTCAGCCACTTAAGGCAGTCAGAGTTAGGATCCTCTCCTCATAAAGGGTGAAGAGCCAACTGTCAGTGGCCTACTGCCCATCACGGGTCTTTCTGCCTTTTGGGGTTGTTTTCCTCCTGGAACGAGCAAACATCAAGCATTATGGGAAATGGAAGTGGGTGGCACAGCTCTAGCTCTTGTTGTACACGAGCATGTGAGTAGGAAACACCGATGACATAAAGGAAATCCACATCTGGATGTTCCTTCCCAAGCCACTCGCTATCTTGACTTGGAAATATATCACCACTCATTCAGCTTTGCTAAGTGAAAATCCTAGAACCCCCTTCCACGCAACATCTAAGAGGCAGTTCAACACTAGCTTCCCGATGGCAGTTAAGGGAACCAAGAAATTCTGGCTCAGCCAACAAAGCCCACAACACACAAATGAACATGAAAACTAACAGCAGTCTGGCTGTTCTCAAGAGCCCGTAAAATTTGCAATAAACAAAAAAACATTGCTGACCTACAACCTCAACAGCCACCTAGACTAGCAATGGACATATTTACATATTTACATGTGGATATATTTCCATATTATCATATTAGACTGGCCTTTCAATAATCTGAAATGTGCTCTGCATTCTTATCTTTTTTTAATTTACATGAAGACATTTCCACATTTACAATGTTGATCTTTTACTGGATCACTGACAGAAGTAAAAATCTTGCAAACACATAATTTGAGGGTCATACTACATCTTTCAGTACAGCATGGCCATAACTCACCTTAATGAACACAGGTAAAACTGATGCTGCAGTATTTAACCAAAGCGTGTAAAAGGCATTAATTCATTGTACTTTACTTTTAAACTTCTTCTGTCTCCAATACACAGTTTGTAACTTTATGTATAAAATTCACTCATTGCTAAAGTCCAAGCACCTACATGACTGTTAAAAAAAAAATCCAAATGGTGAGCTATCAATGAATCCAAAGCCTTGTCATTTGCCTCCTTAATAGAAGTGGGTGGGTTCTGGGCACTCATCCACTCTCATGAAGATGATTGAACACAGGAACAGAGATAGAACAGCTGGCCACACAGTGCTGCAGCCATTTTTAAAATGTAACATTACCATTTAGGTACATGTAAGTCATATTGTTCATGATTGTTTGTGATACCAGACAACACATGATTCAGCTTTATTTAGAAAGATGGGGGTGGACCATTGCCCGAGACTTTGACAGGATGTCCCCTACTAAGTCACATATCCTCAAGAGGATACAAACAGAAAGATGTAAATATTGATCTTCAGCTAAAATTTAGTATCAACTTGGAAACCTATATGGAAATTATAAGCTCAATGCCTTTACTGAAATTGACAGGGAATTGGAAATAATCTTGGCAAACAATTTGCATGATTTCTCTTTGTTATTAGCCATGTAAATTTAAAAGATCAAAAAAGCATCAGTTAGGGTGTGTTGACATGGTTAATGCAATGCAATAAAATACAGCAAGCTTTTCTACAATGATAGCTGTTTCTGGATCTGTAAACTAATGATAGCAATTTATGATTTATCTGTTTGCGAACTAAGCCTAGGCACATGTGGCATATGATACTGCAAAGAAAGCACTTGGGAACTGTGAACCATTTATATAACAGCCAACGATCATTTATATAGCTGTCATTCCTAGAAAATGTTAGATAAATGAATAAACTAGTCCACACTAATTCAGTCTATCTTGCTTTCGAATTTAAGTTCCTCTGTTGCACTGAAATATACATCACCTATACATTGAAGTCTCCTGCTACATTAGTGAGGCTACAAGTCTTCTATCTAAACAATCCAATTAAGGCTTGGCCAAAGTACTTAGACATCCTAAATAGTACCTTTATATTTTATAGATCCTTATTCAGAAAATCATCTTTGAGTTTAAGGGCTGCAGTTTGTCATTTTCATGTGAGTTAGTGGTGTGTTGGCTTGGCTTTAAAAATAGCAAGCAACAGCTTCCTGCCCTCAGTCAAGAACTGGCATTTTCTGAAGGTTTGGGGTAAAGGAGAGGCTTACAAGCTCACATGCAGATATCCCAACATTGCTGGATTGTCAGTGGAAGGGGCACTTTATATCTTCCTATGGAGGTGAGGTGGTGATAGGTGACATGATTTACACCAGCACAGACCTGTCATGAAACAATGGTTCAACATTAGAAACTGTATGAAGGCCAAGTTCAAAAGGTGTTTGCAATTTCACACGCCATAATGAAATACTATATCATAAACTATGATTATAAAACACTGACTGATAATATGGATTTGATTTTAAATAATCATTAAATTACATGGCTATGGCGTAAAGTCCACTGAATGTGAATTGTTCCATGAACGTCAGCCTAACTATCTGCTTGGCTTTTTCCAAAGCTTTGACAGTGGCTGAACGTAGAGTCATAGAGCTGCACAGCACAGAGATAGACCCTTCAGTCCAACTCATCCATGTCAACCAGCTATCCAAAGCTGATCTAGTCACATTTTCCAGCAGATGGTCCATATTCCTCTAAACCCTTTCTATTCATATACCCATCCAGATACCTTTTAAATGCTGTCATTATACCCCCCTCCAATTCCCCTCAAACTCGCACCACCCTCTTTCTGTGAAAGGTACCCCTTTGGTCCTTTTTAAATCTTTCCCCTCTCATCTTAAACATATGCCCTATAGTTTTGGACTCCCCTACCCTAGGAAAAAGAACTTGACTATTCACCCTATCCATGCCCCTCATGATTTTATAAACATCTCTAAGATCACCCCTCTGCTTCTGATGATTCAGGGAGAAATGCCCAACCTATTTGGTCTCACCTATAGCTCAAACCCTCCAATCCCATCAACATCCTTGTCAATCTTTTCTGAATACTTTCAAATTTAGTATCTTTCCCATAGCAGTGAGAGCAGAAGTGGAAGCAGTATTCTAAAAGTTGCATCACCAAAGTACACCACAACATGACGCTACAACTCCTATTCTCAATGCACTGACTCAGGCAAGCATACCAAATGCCTTCTTCACCACTCTGTCTACCTGCAACTTCACTTTTAAGCAAGTATGGTCCTATACCCCAAAGTCTCTTTGTTCAGCAACATTCCCTAGGGCCCTACCGTTAACTGTGTAAATCTTGCCCTGGTTTTCCTTACCAAAATGCAACGCGCCACATTTATCTAATTCAATTCTATCTGCCATTCCTTGACCCATTGGCCTATCTGATCAAGGTCCCATTGTACTCTGAGATAACGTTCTTCACTGTACCCTACACCCCCAATTTTAGTGTCACCTGCAAATTTACTAAGCACACCTCTTATGTTCACATTCCAAATCATTTGTATAAATGACAAAAAGCAGTGGACTCATCACCAATGCTTCAGATATACAGGCCGCAGTCCAAAAAACATCTCTCTACATCACCCTTTGTCTCCTACCTTCAAGCCAATTTTGCATACAATTCGCTAGCTCCCCCTGGATTCCATGTGATTTAACCCTGGGCTATAGTCCACTTATCCCAGGAAAGATGAATTCAGCTCAGTAGTTGTTGTTCATACAACCAGTGAAAACTCATTAAGAATGCTTGAATCCAAACTCATGAAGTATGTTTTGAGGTTTGGAAGTAGGGTCAGGATCCCATCTTCTCACTTCTGTCCAAATAGAATGGAGTTACAAGTCTCACAATTACACAGCATGAATATTTAACCAACAGCTGGCTGGTGAGTCTCACTGTCAGAATCACAAATTTGGGCTCCCTGAGGATGCATCATTCAAAAGCATTCAATGTCTGATCAGGATATACAGCATAACTGAGGTCCACTCTTCTCCACCTTTGTTTGAAGCCCTCCTACCAGCTCAGACAGCAACTTCGCCCCAGGACCGCCACCCACTCCTGCCCATACATGTGGTTCGAGTCCCTAGTCATTTTTTGGGGGATGAATCTGTGGTATAGGGGTGGGATGGAGTGGTGTGGAGGGATGGGATGTTGAAGGGGAAATGTGGAGGGTCCTTCTGGGACTCTGATTGGATAGCAGGTATTCAAGGAGTGGGATTTTCACTAACAGAGTCTTTAATCCTGCGGAAGGCCAATTACTTGCCAAATAGGTACTTTATATGGCAAGCCACCCCCAAAACAAGTGATGGCAGGCTCTCAGCAAGTTTCTAATTGATGGGTAAGACCTCCATTCACCCGCCTGAATTCCAGTTATGGATTCTGCTAGCAGGGACTCTTGAAACAATGAGCAAGGAGAATATGATCTTGGTAATTTTGACATTTGTGAGCTATTAAAAATTCTAAATGAATAATCATGCAAATATTTGTTGTTTTGCACAGATCTATGAGCTTTTCAAATCTTTTCCCATATTATTAAAGTGATTAAAAGTTCAGTTTATAGTAGACACCTGGTGGGTGAGTTGGAAGATATCAGGGTGAGAGAAGTTTAGGGATGAGGAGGGTAAGAGGCAGAGTGATAGGGAACATGAATTCACCTCTATAATGGGCTGATGACTCAGCAAATGGGATGGACCTTCAAGCCTTGTCATCTCAGCATTGGCCTACCTCTATCTCTGACTCGTACATGGTGTCAGAGACAGCAGGCCCAACTCCAGACAATTCCTAACTCACTCCCATTAAAGTAGCACCATCAAACATGCCAGACAAGTGGCAGGATCATGGCATCAGTTAGTTCCACTACCAATGTGAAAATCTGGCTCTAACATATAAGAAAGGAAATTGAAATTTTGCCCACATATTGGTCAGGAACTAAATAGAATACCAAACAAGAGCAGTATTATCTCAGATGTAGAATGACCCCCACTTTAGTATAGTCTTAAAAAACAGGTATAGAAAAGACACGTATAGAAAATAAGATGGACATGTTGAGAAAGAAAGAGTATTTTAAAGTATTCTCCTGAGCCTTATAAATCTATGTAAGTGTGTGAAATCAGCACAAAGCAATAACATGAATTGTTATTTTAGCACAGATATTGTAAAAGAGTACAACTGGTGGAAATAACTTCCTTGCTGAAAATATTACTTCACCATTCCTATTCTGAAATGTGCCAAAGGCATCAGATAAATTAATTCTGATAATTTTGACAACAGTAGCAAATGAAATAAACCAAATAACGAAAGTGTATTTGATGTATCAGGAGAAATGGTGGATCATTCACTAGTGGCACCTACCCATCATACAGTAAGAGAATTCTTGAATTATGAACAACAGCCCTAGGCAATGGGATAGGTACAAATTTCCATCTTCGGCAGTAGTCACTAATCAGGAACAATGGGACAGTAGACCAAATGTATACAACATCTTCTGGGTATTCCACTCACCAGCAGAGTGCTAGTTAAATTTGTATGTTTGGAGGGACTCCGCAAGTATTGGCAACTCTGTATTGATTTTGAAATTGGCTTCACTCTGAACTGCTGTGACAGTACAATGGGCGTTGATCCAAAATTGCTATGATATTATTTCTTTAAGACAGCTTCAGTTGTGTTGTCCATTATATTGGTGCAAACAGAATAGTAAATCTGACACAAAGAAGAATATTTTTGCCTTTTTAGTTGATATGGTATGATCATAACTAAAAGCACACAAGTTACTAGCAATGGTGATCATAGATTATTTTGCCAAATTTAACTGCAGTTTAAATTTAAAAATTATAATGCAACCTTATATACATAAGTGTAAATGTAAGCATGATAGACTGTCATTACTTATTGCTAGTAATAACATCCAGACATTGTTATGATCAATTTGGCAGAATGCACTGTCTTTCTCTAGTTCCATTAGTCCACAGGTCACAACTTAAATTGAACTTTTCCAGTTCCTAATATGGTCAATTTTATACTTCCACTACATTTTACTTAGACTAAGAACCAGTTCATTTAGCAAATACAAAATCTGTAATTTGTTATAAATCAAGACTTATTCTCTAAAGGTACAGTACTGACTAACACACAGTTTCTAAATTGAAATATCAATTTTTACCCCATTAAATAACTCAAATCACATGCATAAACATACACACAGTGAGAAGAAATGGATTTCTCTCTGCAGAGATTCAGGTAAGAAAATGCTCTTGACCAATAACTCTAATCCCTAAATGTTAAAAAGTTGAGGTTTGAAATGTTCAGATACGTGTTGGTCTGACATTCAGACAAATACTGACAGATGCTGCTGAATACTTGCAGCTGTTGGTGCACCCTTAGTGATCATTCAAGAAATATTAACAAACTCTTTCAGAGGTTTCTCAAACTGGGCCAGAGTTTCTGACATCACTCTGGACCCTTTTGCAGAAACAGGAGACACAAGGTGGGAAACTTCTCTCTTTCAGCAAGCTTTTCCCCATTGCACCAAACAACTTCCAAAGCAAAAACTGAAAACTGACAGTCATAAACCTAAATAGGTGGTTACGAATAAACAGAAAGAAATTAGACTATGCACAAGACTATCAAGAAGTACAGTGTTAATGTCTTATTGTTGATCACTTAAAAAGAAAAGTTCAGGTATTCACAATCAGAAATGTATTCAATAGAAAAGCTTAATAGTACCATCTAAATTTCTCAGCTTCACATCAATCAACATTCACAAATATATTTTGCTTGGCAACTTGCCCTTAGTATAATGGCACTAATGATCTTACGAAAAATTATCAACAGCAATCATTTCATTGCACCTGATCCATTTGGTTTTGGATAATACATTTTTTCATCCAGAAGAGGTGGATGTCACTGGCTGGACCAGCATTTATTGCCCATCCCTAGTTACATGGAAACATAAGAAAATAGGAACAGCAGTAGGTCATTTGGCTGTTCGAGCCTACTCCACTGTAAAACATGACCATGACTCGTCATCCTGCTCAGTACCCTATTTCCATTTTCACCTGTATCCTTTCATGCATTTAGCCTAAGAAGCATATTTGACGCCTTCTTGAAAAATTCAATGTATTGGCCTTAACTGTTTTCTGTAGTCGTGAATTCCATAGGCTCATCACTCTCAGGATGAAGAAATTTCTCCTCATCTCAGTCCTAAATAGTCTACTTCATTTCCTTTGACTGTCATCCCTCTCTCTGTACTCCAGACATCTGGTCATCAGGAACATCCTTCCTGGATTTCCCGTCTAATCCTGTTAGAATTTTATGAGATTCTATAAGAACCCTCTCATTCTTCTCAACTCCAGTGAATAAAGTCCTAATTGATGCAGTCTGGCTTCATACATAAGACCTAAATCAATCTTAATTGTCCTTGAGTTGGTGGTAATGAGCTGCCTTCTTGAATTGTTGCAATCCGTTTATTGTAGGTACACACACAAAGCCATTAGAGAGAGAGTTTCAGGACACTGAAGGAATGGCGACATTTTAGTAAATCAATATGATGAGTGGCTTGGTGGGGAAATAATAGCTGGTGGTGTTCCTATGCATCTGCTTCACGTGTCCTTCTAGATTGTAATAGTCTTAGATTTAAAAGGTACTGTCTAAGGAGCTGTGCCAAATTTATGCAGTATGTCTTCCAGATGATGCACACTCTGATATTGAGCATTAGTGCTGCAGGGAGTGAATGATTGTGGATAAGATGCAGGTCAAGTGGGCTACTTTTATCCTGGATGACATCAAGCTTCTCGTTTGTTGTTGGAGCTGTACTCATCCAGGCAAATGGGGAATATTCCATCACACTCCTGACTTGAGCCTTACAGATGGTAGACAAGCTTTAAGGAGTCAGGAGATGAGTTACTCACTGCAGAATTCCTAGCCACTGGCCTAGCTATGGTATGTTTACAACTAGTACAAATTTTTGGTCAATGTTAACCCCAGGATGTTGATCATGGGGAGTTCAGTATGTCAATGGTTTTGAATATCAAGGGCAAAAATTATATTCTTACTTGTTGGAGATGGTCATTGCCTGGCACTTGTGTGGCATAAGTGTCACTTGCCACTTGTGAACTCAAGCCTAGACAGTGTCCAGGTTTTGCTGGAATATTTGAGGAGTCATGAATGGTGCTGCACATTATGCAATTATCAGTGAACATCCCCACTTTTGACCTTACGATGGAAGGAAGGTAATTGATGAAGCAGTTGAAAACGGTTGAACCTAGGACGCTACCCTGAGGAACTCTTGCAGAGATGCACTGGAGCTGTGATGACTGACCCTCAACAATAACCTCTTCTTGTGTGCAGGAATGATTTCAACCAGTGAAGAGTTTTCCCCTGATTCCCATTGATTTCAGTTTTGTGGGGTTCCTTGATGCCACACTTGATCAAATGCAGCATTGATGTCAAGGGCATGCATTCTCACCTCTGTTTATACAATCACCTCAAAGCATTCATCCTCAACTCCATCGATCCCTGCAACTACCTGAGGAACAAAAATCTTTTTTTTTTAAAAAGCCAATTTAGGAAAAAAAAGCAGTGACCTATTGATCTGCAGCTTGCCACTTTCTCAAATAAATTTAAATCTCCTCGGTGTGCTAGCAGTGAATTTAACTAAGTGTCACGTTCATGTAAATTATACTCGTGTATTTCAGTTGGATATAATTTGACTCTTCCATTAATTTAGAGATCTCAATCAAAACCTCAAGAGATTTTCTGGAGTAAAAGCTTTAGCTCCGTCAGACAATGTAAATGTTCTTTCCAACTACTGCCATCCTCAATCTCAAGACAGAAGAGTAATGGAAAGCTCACTACTTATCTGAATGGGTGCAAATGCAAAAACACTCAAGAAACTCAATACCATCAAGGATAAAGCAATTTGCTTGATTGTCATTCCTGCCACCAAAATCAATATCCAACCTTTCAACATATGATGCAGTTCGGCAGCTCACCAAGGTGAAACTGACACCACCTCTCTGCTCTGCAATCTCTATCACTAAGAAGGACAAGAGCTGCAACACTATAAGGTTGTCTCATCAGCTGTTGCCCCTTCAATACACCCTTACTTAGTCGTATATCACTATTCCTTCAATGTTTCTGGGTCACAGTCATGGGGGGCATTAATGTCACAAGACTGGACTGATTCTCATGCCACCTGGAGAAGATAGGGATTGAGACTACATGTGCCCAACCATAGACTAAGAAAAAAATAGACAACATGTGAGAAATTTCCAAACTGGAAACACAAACTTGTGAAGAAAACAAATTGAATAAGGCAACAAGACCTTCATTTTAAAGATCCCTTAAATATCATTTAATATAATGCCATTAGGCATTTGAAAAGGAAAGACCAATATTGAATTATCAGCTCCAAATCCGTACCTAATTAAGATAGCCAATGTGCAAGTCAGTGAAAATAGCAGAGTCGCCAAAAGTCAGGAATCTCAAATATTACTTCACTCAGTAGAGATTTCTATGAAAGCAAGAAAGACATGAGAATTTTCCCACACATACAATCAGTTTTGAATATTAGTTAAACCAGGCAAGAAACCAAAAACATCTGATAATCACATACTCATCGCTAATCCCCAAGATTCTAATAGAAGTGTTGATAATTCTTTTGAAATGATTCTTGAGCCTTGTGTAGATCTCCAGCTGACTGCCTGTTTAATTTGATATGCAAAAGCCATAAAATAAAGAGATTACTAAATACATATATAATCTATTAGATTTAGAAAGGCTGTTGAGTGACTGAAGTAGGCATAATTGTCACACAGTCTGATTGTGGAATTGGCAGATATTCTCCTTATGAGTGCAGCCCTCTGTAAAGCACGTAGTGCCAGATTGTTGAATAAAGGGAATCTCATCAAAGTGCTTTCATTTGAACAGGAGAACCAGGCATGGCTCAATGACCTCTTTGTTATTGCCAAACAACTATTACCTGTGGTTACCACATTGACCAGTATACAAAGGGGATGGGGACAAGAAAGAGAATGATTTATTAAAATATTAGCATCTCCTAAACATTTTTAAATGCTTAAAGTTCTTCTTCCAGAGGAGTGTCATGTTTACATTAACATTCAAACACTTTCGCTCAATCTTAGAAACTGTCAGATGGTTCAGTTAAATTCCATTGAACATAATTGTACTGAAGCATTACTGTTGCCACATAATTTATTGGATATGAGAAATATATTCTTCAATTGTAATATCCCTCACACTCCAAGATTGTCCTAGACTATTATTGCAAGTGAACATTAACAGGTTTTGAAAAGGTAACTAGTTGTACAGTATAGTAAGAGAAGAAATATTGTAGAATCTTACATAATCAGGCTCCAGATTCATGTCACCTGACATTACAATGACATATTACCTTTCGCAAATGCTCAGTTGCTATTCTTTGAGTCAGGGTATAATTAACCATTAACTGTACATTTCATCATCTCCAAGTTCCTTTTGTTAAAGCATTTGATCATGAACATTTAACTCTTTACTCCCACTTTGTCCCTTCCAAGAGTGTCTAGTTTTAGACATTAACCTCCAACAGCATTTTCAGCTCTCTTGGAAGATTCGCAGGATACATGAGGTCCCTTGTCATTGTCTAGAATGGTGAATACACAGTAGGAGTGGATCAATACTTCTCTGTAGCTAAGTACATTTCTGGAACCCCTGGAGAAAGGGACAATACATTGCTGAAACAGTATCGATTGGAGGTTTTTACATATTACCACGATCAGCAGATTGCAGGTGATCACCATCTTTAACTTGGGCTTCCATCTCAATGATTGCTAAGAACTTCAAAATAAATCTACAACTTACAACATGTGGCAGAAAGAAACAGGGAGTGACAAACCGGTGAGCCAAACACCAGCGGTTGGGAAAGCGGGCAGCACAGTAGTTCAGAGCTTAGCACTGCTGCCTCACAGCGCCAGGGACCCAGTCTCAATTCCAGCCTCTGGTGACTGTCTGTGTGGAGTTTGCACATTCTCCCCATGCCTGAGTGAGTGCTCTGGTTTCCTCCCACATTCCAGTGATGTGCAGGTCAGGTGAATTGGTTATGCTAAATTGCCCATAGTGTTAGGTGCATTAGTCAGAGGGAAATGGGTCTGGGTGATCTGTTCTTTGGAAAGTCGGTTTGAACTTGTTGGGCCGAAGGGCCTGTTTCCACGCTGTAGGGGAATCTAATCTAATCTACAATAGATGATGTGATATGCAGAACATGCAGAAAATATTAATGGGATTGGACACAGTCAACACAGATTTATGAAAGTGAAATCACATGTGACAAACCACCTGAAGCTTTTGACAATATCATGGGACATGTGAATATCAGCCTTTAACTTCACTCTGAAGTAGAAAGGTCTATACTAATTTGCGTTTGATTTGCTGAGCTGATGAGGTGGAAAGCAAAAGAGATCCACCTGAAAAAAATTGCAATGTTAAATGTTCACAGCTGTTCACAGGACCAGGAAAGCCAAAGAAAGCAAACCACATCACTTTACATCCTGAAAGAAAGCCAATGTGTCTGTTTACATCCTGTTCCAATGCTGCCAAAAGAAAAGATTGAAACTGATTCTATGTTGAAACAAGGGATTACTTCACCTGTAACAAAACCAACAAGCTCATGCTTCAGGATGGTCTCAGTACTATACCCAATGGATATGTCAGAATCTGCATAGATCTTATACAGCTGAACAAATCAGTTGAATGCAAAGTTCAAACTATGTTGTCTGGATGGGAGCTTAGCAAAATTTGGAAAGAGTCCAATCTTCAAAAAGTGAATGAAAATAGTGTTTTTCACCAGTGTTGTATGAGTGTTTCATTCTGAAAGGGAGGAATTAACTAAGCTCCACCTAATATGATGTTATCACAAGCACTTTGTGTGTGGAGTGTAGCTCTGGATCTGGAAGAAGACAGGTTCACCATTTAGTTGTCCCCATGATCCTATAATCATGTTTATCATACCAATATAACTTGCACCTAATTGCTATCTTCCAATAAGCTGCACCTTAACTAAGACACAGTCTTTACTTGCAGGACTCCTTGTGGTTTTTCTCTCCCACCCACACACAATAAAGCTGGCCCTATCAATCCCAAACTAAAGGGATGATCATGACAGCAGATCTACCTTATGGTGGTTAAATGGCTAATGAACTCTGACAACACAATGAGCAGAAGTGACGATTTATCATACACAAACTACCCTCAATGGTAGCTGACAACATTCATTACTGCTTTTATAATGTTAAGTTTAATCAGATTAAGTTTCACCATCTAATAAGCACCAGGAATCTTCCAAAAGACAATGTCAAGCATCTTGAAAGGATGAGTTCATATATCTTAGGGTGATGTCCTGATTGACCCACTCAAACCAAAAGCAAGACTCACAGTCAGCAATCTCAGAAGTTACATGACACCAGGTTATAGTCCAACATATTTAATTGAAATCACAAGCTTTTGCAGCGCTGCTCCACCATCACTCCACCTGATGAAGGAAGAGAGCTCGGAAAGCTTGTGATTTCAAATAAACCTGTTGGACTATAACCTGGTGTCATATGACTTTTGACCTTTGTCCAACAGCGGCACCTCCATTTTGGAATCAACAATAAATAAGAGCTCCTCCAGCTGATTGTCATATCGGTGTGTAATACTCCCAACAGCCAGTGGGAGGTGGACGAAGGGCTATGTGGACAGTTTATGAAAAGGTATAAGAACAACAGGGTTCTGTGGTGTGATTTTAAATTCTTCTATATTGATTGGTACTCCCTTAATGCCGGGACTTGGATGGGAGAGAATTTGATAGGTGCATCGAGGAGGGGGAGTCATATGGAGTCCAACTAGGGAAGAGGCCATACCAGACCTGATGTTGGAGTTTGAAGCTGACCAGGCAACCAAGGTTATGTGGGGGAGCATTTTGGGAAGGGAGGGAAGGTAGAAGGTTCAGGAGTGTCTTTATCTGCCTAATTAAATCTCCCTTCTGCCTCCAAGCTCCCCACCAAGGAGATCAGAAGATCCCTTTGCAACGATGACTTTTACACATCTCGCTGGGTGTAAGCGCTTTGGGACATCCCTGAAGTTGTAAACAGTGCTATATAAATCTAAATCATTCCATCTTCCAATCTATTTGCAGAAAGAGCATAAGATCTGCTTGAGTTACATTTTGTGAAATGTACTGTTCTGATCTATATTTGTGCTGGATTAGATGTGTCTAGGAAAACATGGCCTATGAATAGCCTAACAAGTATGCCTTAAAGGGATTGCTGCAGTCTACAATCAAACAGGTACTTTTAAAAAAAAAACTGAATAGGAATCATTTGCTACCATGCTTCTCCTGGCTTCAGATTTTTTTTTTCTCTCTCCTTTATCCTTCTGTGAGATGTGGAAGTCATTGGCAAAGTCAACATTTGTTGCCCATCTCTTGGTGCCTTGGAACTGATTGGTTAACAAGGCCATTTCAGAAGGCAGTGAAGAGTCAGCCAAATTTCTTTGGGCCTGGAGTCACAAGTAGGACAGACCAGGTAAGGGTGGCAGATTTCTGTCAATAGACAGTATTAGTGAACAAAATAGGTTTTTATGGAAATTAACAGATTTTATGGTTGCCATCAGGCTAGGTTTGAAAAAATAATTGAATTCAAATCCATCATCAGCCAGGGTATGATTCAAAATCATTTCACCAGAACATTGCTCAGGAACTCTGAATTACTAGCAAAGCGCAATTAGCACCATGCCTCTCTGTCCTGACATTTAAAAAATGGTTATACCCATATGCTGTTGTCAAACTCTTTAAGTCCCTATAAATAAACCCTGAGTCCCAATGTCAGTTGCTGAGACTTGTCAATTCTAATGCAAACACTGGTTCCCATGCCCAGATCAGTGTCAACTCAAAGCTCAGTGAAACACCAGTTTAAGATAAAATAAAGTGCTAGAGAAGATTTATCCTAATTCAATTCAATCATTTAAAATCATTTTTGGATTCAGTATGATTGCAGGGATTAATCTAAATTCCAGGATACTACAGGCATAATAACTGTCCAGTATGTTATCTTATTGTGGAAATGTTATTTCTCTGGGTGCATTGCCTGTCAAGTTGTCATTTGTAGAATAAGCATCACATAAACAGATAATCCCAAATCATTCTCAACATTTCCTCCCAGACATAATTTTAAGAAGTAACATCTTGGCAACCCTTCATCAAGCTATGTCACTGCAGCTCATCATTTTCCTAGTTTGTGTTACTTTTTCATGACTGGAAAAGCATTACATTCACTCAGCAATTTTTCCTAGTCTTCAATATGTTTATGCAAAACTAGATTGTTGGGCAGACATCAAACTCAGGCCTTAGAAACTGAAATCATTCTACACAGCTTCCACTTAATGGTTTTTCATATGACTTCTCAGACAACACTTCTCTCTTGCAAGTCACAATGCTTTTACTAATTAAATTCATAATCTATTTTTCTAGTTGAGTAATTCTTTTAAACCCACTGTTGACTCATACTACTTGCTCCCATCTTAATTCTTCAGCCTTTGCCTTTTGTAGTCTTGGTTATGTTACACACCCTGAAGACAAAAGGAGTATTCTCGGAAGATAATTTATTACAAATGAACAAAAGAAAAAAAGTATTTCAAACTTCTGTAGGGACTGCAATTTCCACCCTTTACAGGATCACCTGATCTGGACTAAAGCTATGCTATGACGGTTATACTTTTCAGTTTGTACTTAATTGAACTGAAGACATTTTTTTTAATCTGTGGGAAACGAGATTGCACTTGCAACTCACTATTTTAAAAAATTCAGATCAATTTACAGCAATGTAATTTTTCATACATATTGGATTGTTTAGTTGCCAAAATCCAAATGTATTATTCCATGATAATATGTAATTTATTATGTAAAATTCCATAATTTAATTTAGACATGGGCCCAGATCTTCCTGCCTCCAAAGAAGCAGAATATTGGGACACCTTGGAGGTCCAACACATTGTTTACATAGGAATTACTCAGAATGTTCAAACTCTCTGAAGAGTTCCCCATTTTGAAGTTAAAGTCATACACTTCATAGGGTCCTGACTGATTTGTCTGAATGCACACCCAGGAAAGGGGACATAGCTTTTCTTCTATGTCTAAACCTGGATAACTGTCTGAAACCCTAACTCCTCATGTGACTACCTTCTCTCTCTGCACCACACAAACTCCCATCCCGCCACAATGTGACCATCCTCTCAAACTAGCCAAATTGCCTTGCTCATCACCACTATCAAGCCCATCCCCAACCCCCACCTCACCCCCCCCACCCAATAGTGGCTATCCCCCAGTCAGACCCATATTCACTTCACAACCCAATCAACTTCAGCTTATTATTCTTCAATAACCAAGTACCTCTACCCCTAGTCTGGAATTCTAATCAATCCCTCCGCCTCCTCCCCCACCCAAATCCCACTGACTTCACACTGATCATTGATTCATTACCCCTCCTGCAAACAACTGGACTTTTGGGCTGGACTTTATCAAGATTGGTGAGGAAATGGGATCCTCACAAGTAGTTCAAAGGGGAGATAAGCTGGGATGGAATTAGAAGTTTAAAAAATGGGAAATGTGCAGAAGAAACAGAGGCTCAATAAGAAAGAAATGTATTTAGCAAGGCTAAATGGAATGTTTTTAATGCGAGGAGTCTGAGGAATAAGGCAGATGAACTGAAGGCACAGACAGGCATGTGAGAGTATATCAAAGTTATGACTGAGAGTTAGGTGGAAGATAGGCAGAACTGGCAGCTCATCATTCCTGGTTATTGGATATTCAAACAAGAAAGAAAGAGGGAGATTCATAACATTGATCAAAGAATCAATTATAGCAGTGAGGAAGGATGATATCTTGAAAGGATGATTAAATGAGGCTTTATGCATAGAAATTAAAAAAAACACTTTGGGTGTGTACTATCGTGCCCCAAATGGGCAGAATGAGCTGAGATAGAGAAACAAATATATGAGGAGAAAGTGAGGACTGCAGATGCTGGAGATCAGAGCTGAAAAATGTGTTGCTGGAAAAGCGCAGCAGGTCAGGCAGGAGAATCGTCGATTCTCCTGCTCCTTGGGTGCTGCCTGACCTGCGGCGCTTTTCCAGCAACACATTTTTCAAACAAATATATGATCAAATTTCAAGCAAGTGTAAGAATAGTAAGTTAGGAATTATAGGAGATCTTGATTACCAAAATACTAATTGGGATAATTTTAGTGTACAAAGTAGGGTGGGAAGAAAATTCTTAGTTAGCATCCAGGAGAACTTTACTAGTGGTACATAGAAAGCCCAGCAAGGATGGGGCCAGTTCTAGACTTAATATTTGAAAATAGGCCCGGGGTATAGGTGGATCCAGGGATCTCCACCCCACAGTCTTCAAAGCTCAACGTCCCCAACCTCAAAGTGACAACTTCTATCGTCTTCCCAAGTTCTGACAAAGAATTACTGGACCCAAAATGTTAACTGGGCTTTCTCTCCGTACATGCTGCCACACCTGCTGAGTTTGTCCAGCAATTCCCATTTCTCATAATAGAAGACCTATGAGTATGAGAGCATTTTGGAGACAGTGACCATAACTCAGTTAGATTTAGGATAATTATGAAAATGGATAAAGATGGGCTGGAAATCAATGTCCTAAACTGGGGAAAGGCTAATTTTATAAAGATATGATATGATTTGGCCCAAGTGGACCGGAAACAGCTACTTGTGGATAAAAATGTATCAGAGCAGTGGGATAGATTCAGGGAGGAAATAATGGAAGGATGTGGCAAATATGTTCTTGAAAAGAAAAAAAATTAGAGCCAGGGTATCAAGTGGTATTAAGGTTTGGATTAAGTAAAGAAGAATCTTACACAGATAGTAAGGCCTAATATAGCAGAAGAATATTAAAATGCAGTGGGGAACTTAAAAAGGACATTAGGAAACCAGATGGACTGTATGATAGAGCATTGAGTATGAAACAAAGAGAAAGCTTTTTTTTTTCATTTATAAAGAGGCAAAAGAATACCTAAGAAAGGTTTGGGGCCCATTAGGGATCATAGAGGTAATCAGAGTGTGGACCCAGAAGATGTGGGCAAGGTCTTCAATTAATACTTTGCATCAGCCTTTGCAATAGAAAAGGTCAATGTGGATAGGGACATCAGGATGGAGGTCTGAGAAAAAACATATGGAGAGGAAGTGCCAGTATTTTTAGAGGCTTTCAAAGTGGATAATTCCACAATTCCAGATAAGAGTTATCACAAGATGTTGAAGGAGGTAAAGGAGGAGATATCAGGAACCTCAGTATGAATTTTCAAATTCACTCTGGCAACACGCAAAATGCTAGAGAACTGGAAGACTGCAAATGAAATGCTGGTTAGTCCACATTAACTGCATGATGTTCTGATCACTACATTATAGCAGGGATGTGATTGTATGAGAGAGGGTGCCATGGAGATTTACCATGTGGCTGCCTGGGCTCAAGGATTTGAGCTATGAGGAAAAATTGGATTGGCTGGTGTTGTTTTGCTTAGAGCAACAAAGAGAAGACCCGATAGAGATGTATAAAATTCTGAGGCAAATGCATAGAGAGAATGGAAAGGTACTTTTTCATCAGGGAGAAGTGAATAACAGTGGACTATATGTTTCTTTCAAGAGATAGAAACTCTCATTACATTTAAGGAATATTTAGATATTAAATTGCAGTGCTATAGCATCCCAGGGAATTGGGCCAAAAGCTGGAAAATTGTTGACCAAGGTATACATGATGGGTCAAATGGCCTCATTCTGTGCTGCAAATGTTGATGAGGCTAGCTCCTATCTCTCCAATACTTTCCATTGTCTACAAGTTATGAGTATGATGGAAAACTTGCCTGGATTGTGAAGTGGGAGATGGCACAGGGCAGGGTAGAACTAAGCACAAAGACACACAGATGGCCACTGAGCCATTGTTGGTCACTTGACCCACAAGATGGCCACCAGACCACAATATAGAGAAAGACAGCAGAGCAAACACAGACGCTGCCTGGGGCTACCAGAATGCTAGCACAATGCACTCACAGCCTAGTTGATTAGTTTAAGTCGGGTGGGGGAGAGGATATACATGAGTAGCATATACTGACCAATGAAGTATCTAGATCTAACCAACACCTTTGATAGAATTGCTAACAGTTTGATACGGACTCAATACAAAGTACTAATAGCGAGGGCTGCAGTCATCATGCTACTCAGGAAGAGTGATTAACGCCCATTACTACAGTAATGGATTTCCACACAGACATTGAAACTGACAATGTCTGTGCTGAAACTGACAACGACCGCACTGAAATTAACAAAGTCTGTGCTGGAACTGACAATGACTTCATCAAAACTATCAACAATTCTGTTAAGTTTACAATAACCAAACTATGTTACAAAGACAATAACCTCATCACTGACCTATTATATTACAAAATGTATAAAAGTATCTTGACATGTGCTCTGGGTTGAGAGATGAATCGCAGTTGACCACTGTGCTATTGGTGTGTCTCTCTCTCTCTCCCTGGAGCTCTGGTATTTCCTTGTACAATAAACTCTGTCGTTGAACCCTGACTCTGAGGCTGGTGATTTTCCTTGCAACAATTGGTGCTGTGAGCAGGGTTCTTATTACTAGCCCCTGATCGAAGACCACGATTGGGGGGCCGGGGTATGGATCAATTTGTGTTTGCAAATGGGAAGAGTCAGACCGGGCCAAAGACACAGTTTAAAAGGTTTACCGATTGTAATGTCTAACTTACTACAGTAATGAGTTAAAAAAATGTAAGTGCATGTCTGTGGAGAATAGGTGTTAACTGTATTAACTGTTGTATGAACCTGCTGCTTGTGCTGAAACAGCCAGAGGACAAGGTCGTGCCTGTCTCAAAGACCCTGCCCTAAACCGGTTGCTAAGAGGGATAGCCCCACCACCACACACCCCCTCCCTTCCCCCACACGAAGGTCGGGATTTGAAGTGGAAATTGAGGCACCAAGAGCACTAGGAGCTGTGAAGCACAAGTGGCAAAGTCAAGTAACATTGGACTCTGTAGGGGCAAGCAACGCAGAGTCCAGTTGGAGTTTAAGTTAAAAGTTAGATGCTGTTTGTATTTGTAATTTCCAATGTGGTGAGCAAGAGGAGCTGATCACTTTGACGAAGAGCCAAACCTCAGTAAAGCGCACGTTACCAAGGTGGGGAGTGTGGACACTGTGAGTAACTATGATACGCTGTCAGTCCATAGTAGAACAACAGAACTTGAACAGTGTTGGTTGCTGGGAGGGTAAAGAGTCCCACAGGTAGAGAGCACACTGGGCTAAAGGTAGGTTTCTGGGCCCATCAGGAGGTGTTGAGTCAGTAGAAGTGGCCGGGAAAGTAGAGGAGTCCAGCTAGAGAGTATACCCTATTGAGCTAGCATTCCCAGCCAACCGGTAGATATCGACTAGTGGTGGTGGCCGGGAGGGTAAAGAAGTCCCACCAGTAGACAGCACACCTTGCTAGGAGGCTGCTATGGCCGTATGGACGGTACTGGGACAGAATTATTGGCCGAGGGTAGAGAAGTCCCCACTGGTTTGGAACACTTTACTGTTGGTGGTATCCGGGGTACACAATCTGCTAATTGGCTGATCAAAGTTTTAAGAGGGTTACTACAGGTTCCCTGATTGAGAAATGCAAGGCAGGCAGACAAGGGTTGACAGAGCAAATGAAGAAAAATGGTTGGGATCCATCCCAGACATTAGCACAACAGAGATGAACAGGAATGGAATAAAAATAAAAAGATAGGGGTAATGTTAGTATACCAATTAGCAGGCCTAATTGAACAAGTGAGTGCCTCCATGAATAGTTGGAGAAAGGACCAGGAACAAGTTAAAGAGCTGGAGGACAGAATACAAGAGGTAGAGCAGGGAACAATGTAAAATACTGCAGCCACTGCAACAGAATAGGACACATAGAAGCAGTGTGCTGGGAAATGCATGGGGTACTCCCAAACCCGACCCAGAACACCACGCAACCACGGGAGTCCCGAGGTCAGCAGAGCTGACAACCAGCTGTCCCCATTCATGAGGGTAAGGGAGAGGTGGGAATTTATGTGCCCGTAGTAATAGGAGGGAGGAAATGTGAAATGCTAGTACACACAGGAGCGGTTGTATCCATCACAAACTTACCCTTACCCCACACAAACAAAATGATTCACTTAACTGGGGTAGGAGGGGATAAAACACCAGTTTACCTAAGCGAAACTACCCTCCTAGAAATAAACAATGTATATATCCCCATGAAATTCTATGTATGCCAAAATAATGAGGGCACCATCATGGGCAATGATCTCATGAGAGAATATAATGTTCTAATCGATTATGCAAAGGGAAATTGATTTGGCCCAGACAGCACGGCCGAAAGACTGAGATTGGGAAACTTACAAGTCACCTTGAAACCGTTAAAGTGGCTACAGTCACCAGTAGGGACTGGAACCTCGAAAAGGGGGGATTCAGATCCATCTCTGCCTCTGTGACTAGAGCATGGGCAGTAACAAAGTTAGATACAGGTCGAGTTAACATAGACCCGATAAGGGTTCCCTGACCAGAGCATAAGCCCCACCGGCAATACCTAATAAAACCGAAGCAGAAAAAGCAGTTGTGGCGATAGTAAAAGGACAATGAACAGGGAATCTTGAAAGCAACGAGGAGAAAGTGAGGACTGCAGATGCTGGAGATCAGAGCTGAAAATGTGTTGCTGGAAAAGCGCAGCAGGAAGGGCTTCCTGAAGAAGGGCTTGTGCCCGAAACATCGATTCTCCTGTTCCTTGGATGCTGCCTGACCTGCTGCGCTTTTCCAGCAACACATTTTCAATCCAGAAAGCAACCACGAGTACAACTAATTCCCTGACATGGCCAGTAATAAAGCCTGATGTGAGCTACAGGCACACCATTGATTATACAGAACTAAATAAAGTCACCCCCAAATTGCACCCCATTGTAGCAGACCCCTCCACCATTTTAAATGGCTTGGCCCCCGAACACAAGAGTTTTACTGTTTTAGGCATAGCCAATGGGTTCTGGTCTGTCCCGTTACACTCTGAGTCCCAGAATAAATTAATAGTTAGGGATACGGGAAAACAAACTCAGCTGAGGGAATTCTAGACATGGGAACACACAACTGTGGGGAATAGATGGGGATGAAGATAGGGAGAGAGTAAAGGATACACCCCTAGACACAGCTGAGGAGACTCTCTTTGTGGACGGGTCATGAAAATATGTAGCAGGGTCATCCGGAAGGATGGACTATGGCAAATGGTAAGTTAGAAACAGTTATGTCCGGAAGGATTGATGGAAGTCAGTCTGCACAGGTAGCAGAACTGGTAGCACTCACCAAAGCACTGGATCTAGCAAAAGGAAAAATTGTGAATATATATACAAACAGTCAATATGCCGTCGGTGTATCAATGACTATATGGTGGCATGGAGTAGAAGAGGGTTCATCCCCATGGGGGGAATTCCCTATCAGACACCAATTAAGAATTCAGGCACTATAGCGTGCCAGTAAACAGCCAAAAGACGCTGCAATAATAAAAATAAAATCCCATCAAAAGGAGCCAACAAAAGAGAGTCCAGGTTGGCTAAAATTCAAAGGAAACCAGGCAGCAGACCGAGCAGCTCAGAAATCTCCGGAACAAGAAGCCATTGATGTGGCTGCAATAGCCACTATTGAGTTAGCAAAAGATGCTATCCAAATTCAGCAGCTACAGGAGGACACCCTGCAGAAAGAGAGCAATGGAAACTGCAGGGGGCATTCAAAGGGGAGGATGGTGTCTGGAGGCGAGCAGACAAGGTGGTAGCACCAATGTATATACGGAACACACTGCTTGAACTGCACCACGGGCTCTCCCATAGCAGTAGAGAGGCCATGATAGCAAGCCTGGGAAGAGAGTGATGGTGGAAGGGAATGGGAAGAGACGTGGCCTAGTACTGCCGCAGATGCATGGTTTGTGTGCAACATAACCCAGGAGACCCATAAAAGTTAAGATGGGACAGCAGCCCAGACCTGGGGGACCCTGGGAACACCTTCAGATAGATTTTACAGGGCCACGACCACCTTCCCATGGGAAAACATACTGCCTGGTCATCATTGACCAATTCACCCGGTGGGTAGAGGCATTCCCAACCAAAAGCTGCACTGTGACCTCTGTGGCCAGAATATTAGCAAAGGAGGTAACCCCGAGGTTGGGGGGGTACCCCTCCAGATTGACTCTGATCAAGGGATATATCTTACAGGCAAGGTCATGAAGACTGTCTGCCAATTACTCAGCATTAGACAAAAAATTCACATTCCTTATCACCCCCAGAGCTCAGAGATGATAGAGAGAATGAATAGAACACTCAAAAATACTTCCATGCACCCCTCAGGCAGAACATGGGCTGAATCGCTGCCAGAGTCTAGATTAGAGTGGTGCTGGAAAAGCACAGACGTCAGGCAGCATCCGAAGAGCAGGAAAATCGATGTTTCAGGCAAAAGCCCTTCATCAGGAATGAGGTAGGGAGACTCTGGAGTGGAGAGATAAATGGGAGGGGGTGGGGCTGGGGAGAAGGTAACCAAGAGTATAATATGTGGATGTGGGTGGGGATGAAGGTGATAGGTCGGAGAGGAGGGTGGAACGGATAGGTGCAAAGGAAGGTTGGAAGGTAGGACAGGTCATGAGGATGGTGCTGAGCTGGCAGATTGAAACTGGGGTAAGGTGGGGAGAGGGGAAATGAGAAAACTGGTGAAGTCCACATTGATTGAAGTGTTGAAGTGTTCCGAGGCGGAAGATGAGGCGTTCTTCCTCCAGGCATCGGGTGGTGAGGGAGTGGTGGTGGAGGAGGCCCAGGACCTGCAGGGCCTCGGCAGTGTGGGAGGGGGAGTTGAAATGTTGGGCCAAGGGGCAGTAGGGTTGATTGTTGCGGGTGTCCCGGAGATGTTCCTAAAATGCTCTGCGAGAAGGCGTCCAGTCTCCCCAATGTAAAGGAGACCGCATCAGGAGCAATAAATGACATTGGTGGATGTGTAGGTAAAACTTTGATGGATGTGGAAGGCTCCTTTTGGGCCTTGGATGGAGGTGAGGGGGAGGATTGGGCGCAGGGTTTGCAATTCCTGTGGTGACAGGGGAAGATGTCAGGAGGAGAGGGTGGGTTGTTGGGGGGCATGGACCTGACCAGGTAGTCAGGGAGGGAACGGTCTTTTTGGAAAGCGGATAGGGGTGGGGAGGGAAATATATCCCTGGTGGCGGAGTCCATTTGGAGGTGGTGGACATGTCGGCAGATGATGCGGTTTATGCGGAGGTTGGTAGGATGGATGGTGTGGACCAGGGGTATTCTGTCCTTGTTGCGGTTGGAGGGGAGTTGGAGGGCGGAGGTGTGGGACATGGATGAGATGCGTTGGAGAGCATTTTCAGCCACGTGGGAAGGGAAGTTACGGTCTTTAAAGAAGGAGGCCATCTGGTGTGTTCTGTGGTGGAACTGGTCCTCCTGGGAGCAGATACGGTGGAGGCGGAGGAATTGGGAATATGGGATGGCATTTTTTCAGGAGATGGGTGGGGAGAGGTGTAATCCAGGTAGCTGTGGGAGTCAGTGGGTTTGTAAAAAAAGTCAGTGTTAAGTCGGTCATCATTGATAGAGATGGAGAGGTCCAGGAAGGGGAGGGAGGAGTCAGAGATGGTCCAGGTGAATTTCAGGTCGAGGTGGAATGTGTTGGTGAAGTTGATGAACTGCTCAACGTCCTCTCAGGAGCATGAGATGGCGCCGATGCAGTCAGCCATACTAATGCAATTAAGAGCCACCACGAACCAGTCAATGGGGCTAACACCATATGAATTAATAGCTGGGCAAGCAATGCAATTGCTGGAGACAATAATCACAGGTGGCACCGATGTGGGTTCACGAAAAGACAAAAGTCGGCAGCATGTGATAGAATTAAGCACCCAATTGAAAGGGATGCGGAAATCTGTAATTGACAAACAGGAGAAAAAAGAACAAGGCAGGGGAACTCAAAATCTTCCCTAAAGTCCCAGCAACAGGAAGCCACATCCCGGTGTGAGCACTGCCCGACAAACCAGGCTTTGCTCCAAAATGGAATGGGCCATACAACGTGGTAATAAATGGGGACATCTGTACCTGCATAGATATTAAAGGAAAAGGCACATGGAAGCACTGAACCCAACTAAAACCGCTTTAAGACTCCTGTGACCAAACTAATGATATTGACATTCCCCAGGTGCAGACAGGAACGGCAGACAAGACGGTGATCCCGGGGGAGTACCGAAAACACAACAGAACAAACCACACTGAAGCACAACTGCACCTCCTGACAAAAACAAAGACTTTGACTGATAACTTTATTTTAACTGCCAAATATATATATCTGAATGTATCTCACTGTGTTTATGTATCGTGACTGTCAGGACCATGTCTATAAAACCCACCCAAGTTTGCATCGAACTGAACTGTCTGCTACCTACTGGTGCAATCAGTAGAATCCCTATTTGTGGCCACCCCAGTGTGGACCTCTCGTGACCTGTATACAGTAGACACCTCGGGAGTGCCGTGTGAGGGGCAGAAAGGAAAATACAAACCAGGACTCCAGGGAAGACATGTGCAGCTGGGCAGGACCACCAGCCCATGGAGTCAGGCCCCCCAGTCTAGGGAAGGGACGACCCATTTAAAACCCGGTAATTACCCACTCTGTTTCACAAGGCAGGAATGGGGATGTGTTTATGCCCTAGTTCCCAAAAACAACTCATGCGTTGAGATACAGTGCACTTATCAGCACTGCATAGTCACTAGGGGACAGTTTATCTGCACCTGCAGCGAGCAGACATGCTTGAATTTGGCCACGGGCAGACAATTCATATGTGGTCAGTGCAATGGCACCCATGTCAGCTCTGCCACATTGACATACCCGTTTGACACTTACCAGCTTGGAGAGAGGTGGTGGGGGGGTGGGGGGGGGTGGTTACCCAGGGGATCGGGGTGACATGGGTCGACAGACAGATGGAAGGGCAGGACAATTTCTGTTACCAAGCAGCGAAGGGATTTGTTTTTCTATTTAAGGGGATTTAAGCGACAGACACCCCAGACCTGTTCGTAGCAGGGACAATTGCACCCCTTACTGTACTATGCCCCAGTGGGGGACATATTCAGAGAAGGATAGTGACCCACTCCATCAGTCAGGAGTTCTGTGCTGACTGGCAGGTCTCTACCACTTTGGGGTCATCATTGGGATATGGATTCTTGGGATCTCTATCTTTGGAGGGCACAGCAGGGGTTGTCACCGCTAAAAAACAAAATTACCTTGTATGTGGCCTTTCATCTCAGATACCTCAAAAGCTCTGGAAGCATTTAATACAGAACTGCCTGAACTCAGACTCTACATACAGCAGACACATTACGCGGTGGATTATCAATTAGCACAGCAAGTGGGAGTTTGTAGAATTATTGGTGACAATTGTATCATCCATGTTATTGATGCCGCTTATAACATTACAGAAGCCATCAAGAATATCAGAGACCAGCTAGATAATTTTCGACAGGGAGCCACAATTACAGACAGCTGGCTAAATTGGTTGCTAGGTAAATCTTGGGGACCCTATTTGGCACATGGGATAGTTCTCCTCATTGCACTCATGCTGGTATTCTGTGGGGGCCTCAGATGTTTAAAGTTCTGCTGTAAGGTGTTACTGCTGAGAACTGTACCAGCAGCGAGTGTCGCCACGGAAGACCCCCCTCAAAGAAATTGACACTCCATGATACCCCTCGGAAGGAGGAGCTCCTAGAGATGATCTACCTCTACATGTGAATTGGGTGGTCTGCGGGAGATGTCCGAAGTCGCCTCCTGACCACAAAAGGGGGAATGAAGTAGAAGATGGCATGGGGCAGGGTGACACTAGGCACACGGACACACAAGATGGCCGCTGAGCCATAAGTTGGCCACTTGACACACAAGATGGCCACTGGACCACAATATGGAAAGAGACAGCAGAGCAAGCACAGATACTGCTTGGGGCCACCAGAATGCCTGCACAATGCATTCACAACCTAGTTGATGAGTTTAAGGTGGGTGGGAGAAAGAATACACATGAGTAGCGTACACTGCCCCTGAAGTGTCTGTGTCTAGCCAATACCTTTGATATAAATGCTAACAGTTTGATAAGAACTCAATACAAAGTGATTATAGCTAGGGCTGTAGTAATCATCCTTCTCTGGAAGAGTGATTAGCGCCCATTACTATAGCAATGGATTTCCGCGCAGACATTGAAACTGACAATGTCTGCGCTGAAACTGATAATGACTGCGCTGAAATTAACAAAGGCTGCGTTGGAACTGACAATGACTGCACCGAAACTATCAACAATTCTGCAATAAACAAACTATTTTACAAAGACAGTAACCTCATCACTGACCTATTACAAAATGTATAAAAGTATCTTGATATGTTGAAAAAAGAATTGCAGCTGACCACTGTGCTGTTGGTGTCTCTCTCTCCCCAAACTTCCTTGTACAATAAACTCTGTTGTAGAACCCTGAATCTGACTCCGAGGCTGGTGATTTTCCTCGCAAGTTGAAACTTTATTGCTGGAACAGCACAGCAGGTCAGGCAGCATCCAGGGAACAGGAGATTCGACGTTTCGGGCACAGGCCCTTCTTCAGGAATGAGCAGAGAGTGTTCAGCAGGAGAAGATAAAAGGTAGGGAGGAGGGACTTGGAGGAGGGGCGTTGGAAATGTGATAGGTGGAAAGAGGTCAAGGTGAGGGTGATAGGTCGGAGTAGGATGGAGGCGGAGAGGTCAAGAAGAAGACTGCAGGTCAGGAAGGCGGTGCCGGGCTGGAGGGATTCGGTTGAGACAAGGTGGGGGGAGGGGGGATGAAGAAACTGGTGAAGTCCAAGTTCATCCCCTGTGGTTGGAGGGTTCCCAGTCGGAAGATAAGACGCTCCTCCTCCGACCGTCGCGTTGTTGTGGTTTGGCGGTTTGGCAAGTACTTGCGGAGCGATTCAGAGAGCACCTCTGGGCCACCCGGACGAACCAACCCAACCACCCTGTAGCACAGCATTTCAACTCCCCCTCCCACTCCACCGAGGATATGCAGGTCATTGGACTCATCCACCGCCAAACCACAACAACGCGACGGTCGGAGGAGGAGCGTCTTATCTTCCGACTGGGAACCCTCCAACCACAGGGGATGAACTTGGACTTCACCAGTTTCTTCATCCCCCCTCCCCCCACCTTGTCTCAGCCGAATCCCTCCAGCCCGGCACCGCCTTCCTGACCTGCAGTCTTCTTCTTGACCTCTCCGCCTCCATCCTACTCCGACCTATCACCCTCACCTTGACCTCTTTCCACCTATCACATTTCCAACGCCCCTCCTCCAAGTCCCTCCTCCCTACCTTTTATCTTCTCCTGCTGAACACTCTCTGCTCATTCCTGAAGAAGGGCTTGTGCCCGAAACGTCGAATCTCCTGTTCCCTGGATGCTGCCTGACCTGCTGTGCTGTTCCAGCAATAAAGTTTCAACTTTGATCTCCAGCATCTGCAGACCTCACTTTCTCCTCGAAGATTTTCCTCGCAACAATTGGTTGCAGCTTCATAGCACTGAAGCAGCTCAACACCATCCAGGAAAAAGCTGCATCATCCACCGCAGACAACATCCATTCCCTTCAGGATAAAAATCACAAATTCATTCAGGTCTACTCTGCCTAAAGGCAAGTGCTTCCTCCAATTTCCTCTGTTAGTCTTTCATCGGATGTGGGGGCAATTGGCAACATTAGCATTTGCTTCCCACCTGTGTAATTGCCTTTGAACTCCATGGCTTGTGGGCCATTTTCAGGGTAGTTAAGAGTCAATCTTGGCCCATAGTCACATGTAGTCTAGACAGGAAAGGAAGTCTGTAATCCTAACCCAAACAGACATTAATGAAACAGAAGGGTTTTTTCACAAGAGTTGATGATAGTTGCCTGACTCCCAGTACCGAGACAGACTGTCAATTCTAGATTTATTAACTGAATTCATAATTTTGCCAAGTGCTGTGTTTCGTTTTGAACCCATGTCCCAGAACATTAGCTGGGCCCATTACCATGCCATAGTCTCCCAGAAGCCCAGATTTTTAACTATATTGTTTTCTTTGTTCTATTTTTGTGAGTGGTGATTTGCCACTGTCCTCCACACTCAGGGGCAGAGTGAAGAGGCAAGTGCCAAGGCTATTTCAGCCAGAACAAACATTGATTCCATATTATTGGCATTAATCTGATCCACACACACAAGCTGAGCTAAACAGCCTCATAACATTAACAGCAGAAAAGTACAAATGTGGTACCAATTTTATTTCATTATCTATTTTTCGGATTGACTAACAGAGAATAAGAGTAAATAGTTTTTTCTCGTTCTCATTGATAGTCTCTTACTAGTTGGGTACGGCAAGGACCAATAGTTGGGAGCCCCAACTCTCTGTAATATATATCAATGTTCTGAAGACGGGGACCGAATGTAATATCTCCACTTTTGCAGATGATACAAAGCCACATCAGAATGTTTGTTAAGAACATGAAAAACAATGAAATAGGAGAGAGGTAGGGAATCAAGCCTGCTCCATCATTCAATAGCACCATTGCTGATCTGTAACCTCAAATCTACTTTTCTATCCAATCCCCATGTTCCCTTGACCCTTCTAAAATGTTAAATCTATTGATCTTGAATACACTCAGCTATTCAGCAGTTACAACTGCTGTTCAGTGACTATTGTCACAGGAAAGCACTTGCCAACAAAGGTTTGCAGAGCAATATTGTGCAACCATGAAAAATGGACATCAGAAAAATATATCCAAGCATTTTCAGTTAAACAGAACATTGAAGAGGATGATTAGCTACTTACATTTTCTGCCCTCAGAAATGCCCTCATTCTCCCCTCTTCTCTGTTCCATAGATAGGATGGCAGAAACATAAAACATGCATTTTGCCAAATTTGAGATTATAAACAAACGGTGCCATATACCTTACCTCCTTGATACTTCACACAATATTTGATAATTTATTGTTTCAATAAAAGAAACTAAAAGAATCAATGGAAATGCAGAGTGAGCAGAAAAAATACACCGAAGTTGAGTTATGACTGTGTTGAATGACAGTGGAGGCTCGAAGGGTTGTTTGGTCTTTACCGACTCATGAAAGAATTTGATTAGTGTACATAGATTCAAATATCAGTCAGCATATTGCATTCAAGAACTAGGAAATCTCCTTCTGAAACATCACAGGCCACAATTACTGTCAAAATTACAATGAAACTAATGGCTCTTACGATTACCTACAAACATTTGATACACTAAGTTTAGGCAAGAGGAGATCTGTATACTGCGTGGAAAGCTAAACATTGTTGTTTGAGTTTCATGACTCAACCCATAGGGAAATATAAAGGTCTTAATAGTTTAAAAATACAGCTTATTTTACGACAGAAATCTGAAAAAAAAGACTAAGACTTGCTCTTTCCAGTCAGTAAATGACAATAGAAGAGGAAAGAGAAATTAAAAATTTATTAACTTACTAAATCTTAATGATGGAATAAAGTTGGCACAAGTATGTTATGTGCAAAGTTTAATATTAATAGCATGTTAATAATTAAAACTTCAACATATTTAATTTTCTTTCACATCTCCAATGCAACACAGTGTGTAATATTAGACTACCATTATAGAAATAATGTCATCCATTATAGAAATAATGCTATTAGCACAGTGTGTGGAGTAGAATTGTTATCAGTTGTTGAAAAATAAAATTAATGCAATAGACAATGGGGTGGTGAAATAAATTTAGAGGTGGCAAGATACTTTGGTCATAAATTTGAATTAATATATACTGCTATCAATTTATAAAAGCCATAACAGATGCATTCAAATTTATTTCAGGTGGTATTTTAGAAGTTAATATTTTAGATATTTAAAGCAGGAATGACTTTTACTAACTTGCAGCTTTTAAGTTCCCCTTGTATTAAGACCTACATGATAATATGCATTTTTAAACTCCCTGCTTCGAAGAACATATATCAAAAAATGTATTTTATGTGATCTCCAAATAAATAAATAAAAAATTGGAGTCAGTAAACAAATCCTATGTCCACAGAATTACAGGAAAAGTGGACAAGGGGAGAGTAAAACATTTAAAAAGAAACGACAGTGTGTACTTTACAAATTCAAAAGGAATCAAGGAATACAAGCAACCTGAAACTGGGAATTTCATCTTCAGTTAACACAGAATAAAGCATGCATATATTAACTACATACAAATGTAATGTCATTTTATTTTTACACTCTATTGCATTTGACATTTGTAACATTGATCATGCTCTTGAATTCTAGAAACTGCAGGCTCTTTGCATGTGCTCCAGGAAGTCAATTTACTCATTCATATTCCTAACAGTGACCCCTTTATCTTCCAAACAACAGACGTGGCTTCAGATAAAATCCACATTGGAGGTGATAGGGGAAGAGTGGGAGTGGGTTGTTGTGGAGAGAAGATGGGTTTGAAATGTTTAAAGATAGATAGATAGCTGCAAATATGTATTTTCAATGACACAAATACATTGAATAGAATCAGTCTTTATAGCTCAAACGTAACCTAAATTATCTTACCATTGAAAAGTCTGGAGCCTCTTACAAACATTCTAATCTTCTGTTCTGTAATCCGCTAAGTTTCAATTTCAGGGAGTTCTTAGATAGTTTCTCTCAGTGAGATCTACTGACTTATTCCTTACAGCTATCCCTGACACCATATCTCTTCTGTTGTGCTCAACACTGCTATAGTAGCCTGCTCACATGCTGTTTTGCAATTGCCAACAATGAAGAGATAAGGCCTCCTGGGATTTCCAATGCAGCACCCTATTGAAAATGCAGTTGTGCACCAGGTCAAGTGCTGATAGTCTGGATCTGCCCTTTTCGGTTCCTATATGCAAGAGCAGAGAGACCTGTGTGGAAATGTGCACAGTTCATTGAAGGTGGCAGGGGATGAGTAGAGAGCAGTTAATAAAGCATACAGTGTTCTCAGCTTTATTAGCAGGGACATGGAATGCAAGAGCAGGGAGATGATGTTGAATTTGTTCAATACACTTGTTAAACATCAACTAGAATATTAATACTCAGGAAGGATGTGAATGCACTTGAGAGTGCAGAAGTGGCTTACGAGAATGATCCCAGGAATGAGAGACTCCAGTTATGAGGATAGACTGAAGAAGGTAGGACTGCTCCCCCTGGAGAGAAGTTGGCTACGTTGGACTTGATAGACATCTTGAAAATCATGAGCAGATTGGATAGAATAGCGCGGGATAAGCTATTCCCTTTTGTAAAAGAAAATAGAATGAGTGAGCATAAATTTAAAGTGATGTGTAGACAAACAAAGCAGATATGAGAAAAAGCTTTATTTATACAGTGAGTAGTTAGGGTATGGAATGAATTGCTTGGAAATGTGGAGGATACAGGTTCAATTGAAGTATTGAGATTCGAGAAGGCATTGGATGTTTATTTGGATAGAAAGAGTGTGTAGGGATATGGAGTCATAGAGATGCGCAGCATGGAAACAGACCCTTCACTCCAACTCATCCACGCCAACCAGATATGCTAAATTAATCCAGTCCCATTTGCCAGAATTTGGCCTATATCCCTCTAACTCTTTTTATTCATGTACCCATCCAGATGCCTCTTAAATATTATAATTGTACCAGCCTTCACCACTTCCTTTGGAAGTTCATTTCACACATGTATCACCCTCTGTGTGAAAATATTGCCCGTTATGTCCCTTTTAAATCCTTCCCCTCCCACATTCACCCAACATCCCCTAGTTTTGGACTCTCCCAACCAGGGAAAAGACCTTGTCTATTTACCCTATCCATGCTCCTCATGATTTTATAAACCTCTACAAGGACACTTCTCAGCCTCTGACTGTTGAGGGAAAGTAGCCCCAGCCTATTCAGCCTCCCCCTATAGTTCAAACCCTCCAATCCTGGCAACATTCTTGTAAATCTTTTCTGAACCTTTTCAAGTTTCATAACATCCTTCCTCTCACAGGGAGATCAGGATTGCATGGAGTATTCCAAACTTGGCCTAACCAATGTCTTGTACAGCCACAACGTGATCTTCCAACTTCCATACTCAATGCATTGACCAATAAAGGCAATCATGCCAAATGCCTTCTTCAGCACCCTTTCGACCTGTGACTCTACTTTCAAGGAACTGTGAATCAGTACTTCAAGGTCTCTTTGTTCAACAACATAGCCCAGGACCTTACCATTATGGGTGTAAGCCCTAGAAAATCACAGCAAGTCAGGTAGCATCTGAGGAGCAGGGAAGTCCATGTTTCAAGAATTGCGTTCTTCATCAGGAATGAGTGGGTGGCCCAAGGGGGCTGAGAGGTAAATGGGAGAGGGTGAGGCTGGAGGTTTGGGGGGGAAGGTAGCTGGGAATGTGATAGATAGATGAAGTTGGGAGTGAAGGTGATAGGTTAGAGAGGAGAAAGTGAGGACTGCAGATGCTGGAGATCAGAGCTGAAAAATGTGTTGCTGGAAAAGCGCAGCAGGTCAGGCAGCATCCAAGGAGCAGGAGAATTGACGTTTCGGGCATAAGCCGATCTTCAGGAAACTGAAGAAAAGCTTATGCACGAAACGTCGATTCTCCTGCTTCTTGGATGCTGCCTGACCTGCTGCGCTTTTCCAGCAACACATTTTTCAGATTAGAGAGGTGACAACCTGGGAGGGTGCAGTGAGACAGAGTTTCACTGAGTTCTTTGTAGGGGGAACAAGAGAATGTCTTCAAGGTAGGCATTCTTGGAAGATATCACCTTCACCCCCACCATTATCTCTCTGTTTTTTCAGCACCACACTTTTCAACTAAGATCTCCAACATCTGCAGTCCTCACTTTCTCCTAGTGTATAAGTTCTGCCCTGATTTGCCTTTCCAAAATGCAGCAACTCACATTTAAACTCTATCTGCCATTTCTTGGCCCATTGGCCCAACTAATCTAGGTCCTGTTGTACTCTGATGTAACCTTCTTTGCTGTCCACTACATCTCCAGTTTTGGTGTCATCTGCAAAATTATTAACTATACTTCCTATGTTTATATCCAAATCATTTATATAAATGATGAAAAGCAGTGGACCCTGCACTGATCCTTGTGGCACGCCGCTGGTCACAGGCCTCCAGTTTGAAAAGCAACCCTCCACCAACACCATCTGTTTTCTACCTTCCAGCCAGTCTGTATCCAAATGGTTAGCTCTCCCTGTATTCCACCATGAGGAATTTTGTTGAACGTCTTACTGAAGTTTATACAGATCATGCCCAACACTTTATGGAGGAGAAAACAAGAGATTGGTGCTGGGTAATAGAACTGGTACAGGCACAATGATCCACTCTGCCCACTAATAATTGTGTGTCTGAAGAATTGCTCCAGTGATGACTGTGAAAGGAACATTAACTCCCCCTTTGCCACAGTCCTAGTGATTAGGTGATACAGAGGAGGCAAGACATAAACCTTAGCTTTGGCCACAAATGCCCCTGGGAGTCACCCACTCGAAAGTCCAAAGACAACAGGGTCCAATTTGGTCACGAATAATGCAACTCCTGCAATATTGTTTTGCAATGCTCAGTCATCTCCCTCATTTACATGTTGTGTTGCTTTCTTCATGATCAAGTGAGCTCCCCAACTGCCCTACCACAATACTGGTCCTTGATAAACCTCGGAGAAAGTGAGGACTGCAGATGCTGGGGATCAGAGCTTAAAAATGTGTTGCTGGAAAAGCGCAGCAGGTCAGGCAGCATCAAAGGAGAAGGAGAATCGAAATTTCGAGCATAAGCCCTTCTTCAGGAATGAGGAGGGTGTGCCAAGCAGGCTAAGATAAAAGGTAGGGAGGAGGGACTTGGGGGAGGGGCATTGGGAATGCGATAGGTGGAAGGAGGTTAAGGTGAGGGTGATAGGCCGGAGAGTGGGTGGGGGAGGAGAGGTCGGGAAGAAGATTGCAGGTCAAGAAGGCGGTGCTGAGTCTGAGGGTTGGGACTGAGAAAAGGTAGGGGGAGGGGAAATGAGGAAGCTGGAGAAATCTGTATTCATCCCTTGTACCTTCTTGACTTTCACTGGGCAGACCGGTCCCCCCCGCCACACTTCTGGAATGACCTTGGGCCGTCCCCCGATCAACTATGAGAGATAACCTCTTCTGATGAAGGTACACACCTCTGATTGATATCTGTGCAGTTTTCCCTAATTGACTGACTGCAAATTCGCAGAACAGTTGACGTGGACCTGCTGGACTGATTGTTGCACATTTCCTGAATAGTGAGGGTGCAAACCCACTGTCCTTGGATTCTTCAAACCATCAACTAATCATGTCCATGTTGATGGACTGATGTCAGACATTGTGTTTAACTTACTGTATTGGTGGTCACTTAGCTCAGTTGGCTGGATGTTGATGCAAAATGATGCCAACAGCATGGGTTCAATTCCCACACCAGCTAAGGTTACCATGAAGGACTTTCCTACTTAACCTCCACCTTTGCCTGAGGCGTGGTTAGCCTCAGGTTAAACCTCCACCAGTCGTCTCTCTCTAATAGGAGAGCAGTCCTATAGTTTGGTAGGATTATGGTGACTTCACCTTTATTGGTACCCTCGACTGAAGGCTGTCACTTTGGACATAATTGAGAACATCTCTAATAGACATCGGAGCAAGGAAATTTGGTTGAAGCACATGCAGTATGTTTATTGTGTAAGCTGCTAGCTTGTGTGGAGGTGTGGCTTGACAAATAGCACAATGTCATATATAAACATGCCCATTCCCTTGATTGATCATTGCTGACAACCTTGACAAGCTGCATGGCTTTATGTCACGAGAAACAGGAAGACAGAATAGAAGTGTGGTGAGCCTTTAAAGTGGGTAAGGTGGCAAATCACAAAGAGGCAAGGCAAAGCACATCCAGGTCAGCATCAAGTGAGTGAGTGCTAAGGGAGCATCAAGGTGCCATGAGGTGCACACTAGTCCAATCCATGAGATGTGTACTTGTCCCTACATGCAACGTGACCTAACAGCAGCATTACAATAAAAGGTGTCAATGTACTATGAAGTGAAGCTCTAAATTTGAAAACCATATTGTAAGAGGCTGAAGAAATGCCCTGATAATGTGAAGATGCTGTTAAGTATCCAAAGCCAACCTCTGTGGATGCTCGGGGAAGACGTGTGGGCAGTCATCTATGGACTATGCCAACATATTGTCCCTACGTGCAAAGAGCCTTGGCAGCAGCATTGCAATAGGAAGTTTCTGGTGCACCTCAAACTGAAGCACTGAAGTGCAGAAATATATTGAAAGTGTGTAATAGATGCATCATAATGATGTGATGAGGCTGATACTTGTTCAACACCAGTCTCCACGGACTGGGAGGAATGCAGGCAGTCACTGAAACATTCCTGAGACAGCGGTAACTGTTGTCCAAGGTGGAGGCCTGGAGAAGCAATCAATTAGCGAGTTGAAAGTGCCAGGTACTAGCTCTGACTTGCATGTCGGGAATTGTCACTGTCTGGTTTCTCTCCAGTGGGTAACAAAATGCAAAACTGGAAAATGTGAGGTGGGATTAGGTACCTAATGGCAAACAAATACATGCATACATGCCTATCACCGCTCACTAATGAGATTCTCATCTCATCAGTCAAAATTTGACTTCAGAAGTGGACTATTTCTTCTGGATGTCAAGTATCTCACTTCTGCTGAGCTCAACGTATTTTCCCAACTGACTCACCATGACCCATGTTGTTTTGGGGCTAGGAAAATTCTGCCTTATGTTTTAGTGTAATAGTCTCAATTTTGGTAGCATCATTTATTAGAGAATTGAAACAGTGACATCCTCTGAAAGGGATATGATTTTGCCTCTTGGATCACATCAATAACATTATAAAATGTTGCCAGTATAAAAATTGGTCTAAATTATTTCAGAAGAGCTTTTCTATTTTTATATATCGGTTTTGAAATATTTTAATTCTGTGCTCAATGTAATTTATGGCAGATTTTCATTTTCTGCACTCATGGAAACACAATTGCTTTAAACTATTATTTCAAGTTTAGTCTTACTCTGCATTCAGTCCTGTCTATGTCGCTTAATAAAACTTGCAGTGCAATAAATTCCGGGATACTTCTTTGGCGGGCATATTGTGGAAGGTCCTGCCTGCCCCTCTCAATGGATATAACAGGTTCTCCGGCTCTATTTTAAAAAAGCAATGGGATCGCCCAATTGCCAACACTACAATACTAGGTGCTTCAAAGTACCATGTACTTTTCTGACAGACTTCCAAATGTAAGTAAAGATGTCTTGTTACAATTCTATAAAATCATAGCAATGAGAAATAAGAACGGGCAGTGGGCTGTTGGGCCCCTCAAGCCTGCTCCACCATTCAACAGGATCACAGCTGATCCTACATTCCTCATGTCCACTTTCCGAACCTTTCTCCATAAACTTTGATTTCCCTACTGATCAAGAATCTATCTCAGCCTTAAATGTATGTAAGGACTCTGCCCCCACAGCTCTTTGATGTAAGGAGTTTCAAAGACTCTCAACTCTCCGAGCAGAAATTCCTCCTCATCTCAATCTTAATTTGGCACCCTTTACTCTGAGACTACGCCCTCTGGTTGTCGACTCTCCCATGAGGGAAACATTTTCTCAACTTTTACCCTGTTAAAGTCCTTAAGAGTCCTATATGTTTCAATGGGATCACGTGTCATTCTCCTGAATTCCAATGAGTGGAGTCCCAAACTGCTTAATCTTTGCTCATAAGACAATCCCTCCATGCCAGCAAACATTCCAGTGAACCTTCTCTGAATTGTCTCCAATGAAATAATGTATTTTCCTCAATAAGAATATTTGCTCATGGTATTCCAGATGTGGTCTTTACCAGCACCTTGCAGAGTTACAGTCAGACTTCCTTACTCCAACCCCTTTAACATAAGGGCCAATGTTCCATTAGCCTTCCTGATTACCTGCTGCACCTGTGTTTTGTGCACAAGTACCTCTAAGTCCTTTTTGTGTTGGAGCTTTCTGCACTTTTTCTCCATTTAAGTAATTCTTGTTCTCTTGTTTTCTCTTCCAAACTTAACAACTTTACGTTTTCCCACAATTTTCTCTTTGCCAATTTTTTTTACACTTACTCGACCTATCAATATCTTTCTATAAACTGTAAACTGCAAGGGGGCAGGTTGACTAATGGGCCTAGTTTTGGAAGTACCAGTGAGGTCAAAAGAGGGAAGATGGAAAACATGGAAAAGAAGGGAGAGAAGACTAACAGTAAACATAGAAATTGTCACCTCCCAAAGGGCAAGAAAGAGATACTGGTAAAATTAAATTGTATGCATGTAAATGCATGGAGTGCTGGAAAAACACAACAGGTCAGGATGAAGGGCTTATGCCCAAAACTTTGACTCTCCTCCTCCTCGGATGCTGCCTGACCTGTTGTGCCTTACCAATGCCTCACTTTTAACTCTGATTCTCCAGCATCTGCAGACCTCACTTTCTCCTGTAAATGCTTGAAGTATAGTGAACAAACCTGGAATTGGAAACAGAAATTGCTCTAGGGGGTAATGACCACAGAAGCATTGACAGAAACTTAGCTCAAGCCCAAACAGGGATGGACACTTAACATCCTGGCAAATATGGTTTTTAGTTGATTTGGGGTGGGCAAGAAAGGAGGAGATGCAGCAGTCTTAGTCAAAGATAATATTATAGCCCTTGAATGAGATGCAATTCTTTAAGTAGAATCTATGTGATTGGAGGTGAGAAACAGGATGATTGCAGTGACCTTGTTGGATATCATAGACTTCCAAATAGTGGGGAGGAAGCAGAAGAAAGCAGTTGTAGGCAGATTATGGAAATCTGCAAAAGGAACAGTAAAGTGATACTTTGCAATTTCAATTATTCAAGGGTAGACTGGGAAAAAAGGTAGAGTGTGGAATATGGAAGGAGAGAAATTCCTGAAATTTGTGCAGAAGGATGAAGCTGTGTTGGATCTGCTCCTAGGAAATTAGGCAGGCCTAGTGGAAGGTCAGAGTGGGGGAGTGTTGGGAAATAGTGACCATAATACAATAAGATTCAATGTTATGTTTAAAAAAGATAAAAGTCTGCCAAGATCCCAGACTGGGGTCTAAAAATTAAACTGACACCAGTTGATTTGAATCGCATTATGCTTCATAAAATAATGAACAAAAAATGAGAGACTTTCAAAACAGAAGTGAATAGAGTGCAAACTAGGTACATATCCATGAGAATCAGATCCAGGGTATCCAAAGCTACAGAAGTCTGCATGAGTAAGGCTATTAAGCAGAAAAGGAAGAAAAAAGACACATCTGATGCATACTGGAATAACAATAGCAATAGAAATCAGGAAGAGTATTAAAATATGGGAGAGAGGATAAGGCTGGAATAAGGAAGGCTAAAAACATGAGAAAAGGATGGAAGGCTGCTCTAAAGAAGATAGTAAAAGTTTACCCTCTTCTTGCACACTGTTCACTTCTCTTTTGAAAGTCTCCCATTTTTAAAAAATATTCACCATAAAAGATTAATGAAGGATAAAGTAGGGCCCATAAGGAACAGTAGGGTAAACTGCTCTCTGAAGCAAAGGGTATGGCAGAGGTACTAAATTAATATTTTTCTTCTGTTTTTACCAAAGTAAAAGTTGGTAACAATGGCTGAGTTGAAATGTGGGTGTTGAGCTACTGTGCAGTACAATGTTATATAAAGAAGAGGTGTTAAAATGGCTGACAGTACACTAGGTTGGGAAGTCACCAGGCTCAGATAGGATGCATCCTAGATTGCTGAGAGAGGTAAGGAAATAAATCGCGGAAGCATTGATGGAAACTTTCCAGGCATCTCTGTCCTAGGAGACTGGAAGACCTGTTGCACTCTCAGTACTGATCCCTGTGGAACCCCACTTGTTATAGGTCACCAATCTGTTCAAAAACCCTTTATCCCCATACGGTTTCCTACCCATTAACAAATTCTCTATTCATGCTAATATACTACCTCCAAGGCCAGTGGCTCTTACTTTATCATAATCTTTTGTGATGTACCTTTTTCAATGCCTTCTGGAAGTTAAATGTGACACATCTACGCATTAAATAAAACAAAGGACTATGGATGCTGGAGAACCAAAACAAACAAAACATAAATTGCTGGAGAAACCCAACAATTCTGACAATATCTGTGGAGAGAAAATAAAGTTAACATTTTGAGCTTTCTTCAGAACTGAACATAAGGGTAACATCATATATTGGCCCTGAGATTTAACAGATAAGACAAACCAAAATCAGAGTGACAGGCAAAGGAAAACATCTTCACTGTTTGTTTTATATCATCGATGATACTGCTACTCTGGGATTGGGCAGTTGTGAAGTGCTACAGCTGATCTCACTTAACCATGAGATGAAGGAGACACATTGAGTTTTAAAGATAGTACATGCAAGAAAAATGCTATTCAATCAGAAGCATAAAGGATTTGATTCAAATGTTTCCAGCGTGTTTCAATGAAATGTTGAGATCCTTTGCAGATTTTAAATATCATATTGTTGATTCATAAAGGAAACCAATGATTCACCCCTAAAAGTACTAATAGAACTAAAAAGAAAACTTGAAAGAGAACTCCAAGAGATGAAAGAAAAAATGATAGCTAGAGTTTCAGAGCCACAAGATTTTGCCTCCCAATTCCATCATTGTGAGAACATTTTTCAAATGGACAGATATGAATTTGACTGAATTCCAAATCAAGCCACAAACCAATTTTCCAAGACTGGAAGAGACCAGCCAGCACTGGCATGGGCTAATGTTTTCATGAAGCTTGATGCCCGACATGGCTAATGAAATGTAAACTTTGATGACAGTTCACTGTTAACAACATACAACATTTTATGATGGTACAGGGTCCTGCAACTACTTTATGGCCCTAAAGTGAACAAGGATATGCTCCAGCAGAAAGTACAAAAAGGTATATAGAGGTAAAGGAGCTGTCAATATAACTGATATCACACAGATCTATATTTCCACTTAGTGGAAAAGATCAACCCTTCCAAATGTTTGGAAGCCATTGAGGGAACCAGGGTATTTGGGATCAAACTAAATGTAAACAAATGTATTGTGGAAGCTACATCATGGAACTTTTTTGAAATTATGTTCACATCTGGCAGAGTCAAACTGAGTCCTGAAACTGTCACAGTGGGGAGCACGGTGGCTCAGTGGTTAGCACTGCTGCTTCACAGCACCAGGGTCCCAGGTTCGATCCCAGTCTTGGGCAACTGTCTGTGTGGAGTTTGCACATTCTCCCTGTGTCTGTGTGGGTTTCCTCTGGGTGTTCCAGTTTCCTCCCACAGTCCAAAAGATGTGCAGGTTAGGTGAATTGGCCATGCTAAATTGCCCATAGTGTTGGGTGCATTAGTCAGCGGAAATGGGTCTGAGTGGGTTACTCTTCTGAGGGTTGGTGTGGACTGGTTGGGCTGAAGGGCCTGTTTCTACACTGTAGGGAATCTAATCTAATCTCTGAGCTTGAAGCTTCAAAATGGTATATTTTTGTATACCGAGCTCTGTTTACCTGGTATCTGTTATTGTTGTGTCAACCAGAACCATCTGAGATACCTTGGATAGATTCATTACCACCAATCATCCTTAATGGCGCTAGTCTAAGTTATTTAAGGAAGTGGGGAAGTATACGCACAAAAGGTCTCTGGCAGTAAAGAGCACAGTCTTGATAAATAAAGTAGATTCATTAGATAGTATTTAATATCTAGTTATATTACATTGGAATTACATGACAGTACCTTTTAAGACTCCAGGCTATACCAAAAAGTAAATATATTACTATTAGCCACCAGATTTAGCACTGAACTGGAATCAAACTAGAAATGGTTAGCTCAATTCAAGAACAGGCCTTTGAATCATGACTGCCAGAGTTTATCTCAGAATACCAGGTGACCCTTTCAGATTCTAACTGTCTTATACAAAATAAAGCAGGAACAGACTGAGAAGATTCTTTTGTTTTATGCAGTACATGACTTTTCCATCCCTCACATTTGAACACACAAAACAAAGCTGCAAAGGCTGATGAGCAAATATGTTGGGTACCGGTGATCAGAATCACATTGGTCAGTGTGTTGAGTACAGGAGTTGGGAGGTCATGTTGCAATTCTGCAGGACATTGGTTAAGCCACTTTTGGAATACTGCATGCAGTTCTGGTTTCCTTGCTATAGGAAAGATGTTGTGAAACTTGAAAGGGTTAAAAAATTATTTACAAGGATGTTGCCAGGATTGGAGGGTTTGAGTTACAGGGAGAGGCTGAGGAGCCTGGGCTATTTCCCCTGAAGCCTCAGAGTTTGAGGGATGATCTTCTAGGAATTTATAAAATCATGAGGGCATAGGTAGGGTGAACAGCCAAAGTGTTTTCCCCAGGGTAGGGGAGTCCAAAACAAGAGGACAAAGGTTTAGGGTGAGAGGGGAAAGATTTAAAATGGACCGAAGGGGCAACATTTTCACGCAGGGGATGGTGCAGGTATGGAACAAGTTGCCAGAGGAAGTGATGTAGGCAGGCACAGTTACAACATTTAAAAATTATCTGGATGAGTATATGAATATAAAGGTTTTAGAGGAAAATGGGGCCAAATGCTGGCAAATGGACGAGATTAATTTAGCGCATCTGGTTGACATGGATGAGTTGGAGTAAAGGATCTGTTTCCATGCTATACATCTCTATGACTCTATACAAGAAGTTTCCATAAACTCAAAGGAGGAGTATGTGATGAGACAATCCTATCACATTGCAACAGAAAGAATCATGCCACTTTACAACAGGACCAGGAGTAACTCAGGTACAAGATGGAAAGTTGATGACTTTCACATCCAAAATCCTAACATTGGCTGAGACAAGATATGCCATTCCTATGAAGAGACCTTTTGACAATTCTATGTAGATTAGAGAAATTCCATGCATACCTCTATGGAGAAAAAAGAATCATACTGGAAAGTGATCATTGATTTGTGCTGCAAGAAAAATCTGTGTAGAGCATCAAGAAGACTGCAAAAGAAATACTTGAGATTTTAGAGTTAAGATTTCACTTGGAATACAAGCCAGGAAAAGAAATGTTACCTATCTCACCTATCACCAAGTAAGAAACACAATAAATTTCAAAGTGATAGATACTTTCACCTTACAAACATGATATCCCCAAACTTGAGTCAAATTAGAGGTGAGAATGACAATGTTGGAGAACTCTTTCAGCCAGTATCTGGGGAGGGCTAAATAAAGGGGAGTAGTTATAACCAGATTTAAAGATAATATTGATTAATCAGCTGTGGTATCTCACTGGGAGATGGTGTTCTGCTGGCTAGATTCAAACTAATAACTCTGGAAAGAATGCTGAAAGGACAAATTGTACATGCACAAGATCCAGTGCTGAGTACCTGCGACCCAACCAGAATTGAAACAAAAACTATAAAGTCATGAGAGAAAAAGAAATGAGGAGAAACAGAACGTGTACATGACCTACCCCTCAGCTGGAAAAGCGGAAAAGATCATTAGCAACACCAGCATCATTATTAAAAACAAGATAACCTGAGCAACATCATTATCTGGTGAAACCTGAGCAACTCCTACAACACTAGGAGCTAATCTTGCCTGGGTAATAATTGTCATCATCAAAGGAATACTGAATCCACAAGATGGAGGCACAGCATCCCATTGGTGAAGTAATATTGTAAATAACATATTTGATAAAAGTAAACGAGTATAAAAAGGTTTTGCTGCGTTCAGCTTCATTATAACATTTGATTGTTGACATTTAATTTAATCATAGTACAGAAAAGTTAATGATTGCAACTGACTTATTGCTAGGTTATATTGATGGATGAGTTATGTTTTGTTGTTTTATTTGAAAATTGTTAGGAACTATATTGCTAGAGACAAGTGAAAACACATGTATATCCTGGATGCCACATCACTCAGTTCTGCACTACAGTCAGTGTACCAACCTGACCAATCAATCATTCTGAAACTCATGGTGACATCCAGGAAACACATCCAATGAATCATGGCTACAATTTTAGCCCTTGGATCAGGTAAGGGATAAAAAGTGTGTTGGAGATTAATATTGGAGCAGAATTCTATTTATCAGATGCACAGTGTGCCTATGCCATTTTAAGAAACACCAATTCACAGTGTGAAGGCCTTACCCACAGTCGAAATGAGATTCCAAGAGCTGGGATTTGAATATGTCATTTAGCTCCTAATGATTTTTTTTAACCAGCCGAAGGGACAACAGGAGTGACCCTCTGGACCTAACAAGGAATCCTCAAGCCTCTGTTGCCTCAGGCTTTCATTTGGACACAATCCTGAATTTTTCTGATTCTTGGCAACAGCTATATTTCCCACTTGTCAGCTCCCACTCACTAACACTGAGTGATTAACATTAGCTTTGTGTGGGAATCAGGCTGAATGCATTTCTTGAAGGTCCCCGAGGCAATTTGGCTCAAGCATCACAGTGACAGTCCTGACTTAAACCTTGATGGCCAGTGACCAGAGTGAAAGTCAGGAATTTAGTTTATCATCTTTGTTTATTTAATATGTCTATATATGTAATGTATTCATGATCTTGAATATCTGACTCATTCTGCAGTAATACAATACTTGTGATTTCTAATGCAGCATTATTTGGTTCTGGCAATAGTGACAGATGGCACTCGTATTTTGTCTGTGCAAAATTAATTCTAGCCGACGATATTGACAGAGTATAATTTCACTGAATAATGCGGTTTTGATGCTAGCATGTAGTGGTACTCTAAAGAAAATATGTGCAGCTATCATGATAGCCGCATATAAAATTTAAACCACAAGTGAAAAATTTATTCTTATCATTGTTCTGATTTCAAAGCTAAAAAGTTTTGAATTAAAATCTTTGTTGATACCAAGTATGTATTATTGATGAACAGTCGACATAACAGTACTTGCCATCTTATCTGTAATATCTATATTAGTATTGATTATAGGTCGGATTTTGTTTTAGAGAGAGGATACATTAACAACCTGAATCTTGCAATCTTGGTAGCAGTGACAGACTCAAATTAACTTTCTGACATGCCTCTGATATCTGAGGAAGTCTTGATACTCACACACATCACACACTTGCATCGGACGTTTACATTTCCAATAATCATTTTTTACCCTACCCAGATTGCTCTATGATACCTGATAACAATGGGCTAAGATGGTAAAGACCACCACAGACATGGTATGCTTGCCATACACTTCTGGTTTTTACAAGGATTTAGTTAAAGCTTTGCCTGGTTAGGGTAAAGCCAGCTGAGGAGCGTAGCTTACAGTAGTTCAGGTGGAATGTCAAAGCACTCTAGCACCACTGGAGCCCTGGTATCTTTTCGCATTCGCTGGCCTGGTTACAGCCTGCCCAGGATGTCTAGATTAACAGGATAGAATGAACAATTGATTTATTCATTGGATTCATTGGATTTATTCATTCTCCATTGGATGTGTAAGACTTACATAATGCAAAGATAACCTCCCGCTAATTTTCATCCTATTGCAAATACTTTAAAACCTTTCTCTACTTTCACCCAATCAGTAAGTGCAAGGGGCTCATGAACTCTTTAATACTAAAGATCATCGAATCAGGTGTCTGTGCCACATCCCTCCTCTGCTAACCCACAATACCAAACTTCTTTTGAAGTTCCTCTCAATGTCTTTCTTCAGATTCTTATTCCTGTCTCTCCTCATCCCCTCTTTGAGCTTATCTTGTTCCTGAGATCTGCCTCCTGTTGCTTCATCTCTGTTTCCATTGAAGTGCTGACCATCCAATTTATTAACCTCATGAAGGATTACTGACCTGAATCTTCTGATCAAAGTAAAGCTCAAATAAAGTGGATGGGCAGGGGAGTTGGGGAAAGAGGCTGAAAGAAGATTAGATTACATTACAGTGTGGAAACAGGCCCTTCGGCCCAACAAGTCCACACCGACCTGCCGAAGCGCAACCCACCCATACCCCTACATTTACCCCTTACCTAACACTACGGGCAATTTAGCATGGCCAATTCACCTGACCTGCACATCTTTGGACTATGGGAGGAAACCGGAGCAAACCCACGCAGACACGGGGAGAACGTGCAAACTCCACACAGTCAGTTGCCTGAGGTGGACATTGAACCCGGGTCTCTGGCGCTGTGAGGCAGCAGTGCTAACCACTGTGCCACTGTGCCGCCCACTAAGGGTGAAAGGGAAGCTGGAAAGGGGTATGAAAAGAAAGAACTCTCCAAGGAACAAGCTTTATGAGTTTGAAAAAAAGGTTATTAATTCTTACACTTGCCCAAATTTAAAAATAAATATCTCACATATTCATTCACACACATGCACACACAATGATTGGCTGGCTACAGGTAAAGAAAATGCACTAAAAAAATCATAGTTAACTCAATCTTAGGTTCATAATCTCTAATCTAGTGAAGGGCAAGATTGATATCTTGAATGACATTGATGCTTTATTAATGACATGAAAGAATAGCAAAGTGATGCTTTGCAACTGGTTGTGGGGTTTCCTGTATTTGAATTTCAAAGTAGTTGATTCTGAGGTAAACTGTAACTGGGACAAGTTTCAGGAATTAGTCTCCCTGTTGGGATCTCTAAGGTATTGCTGCTAATTACTTTGGCTATTTAAATTGCTCACAGCAAGTCTGAGGGAACTGATTGCAAATTGCTTCTAGCCAATTTTATAGGCAGTCAACAACATGGCTCCCTTATCATGTGTTTTTTTAAGTTCAGAGTCCTTTCTGAAATAATGGATCTTGTGTTCTGGTTAACACCTTACAATTAGAGACAGGCAATTTCTTTGTTTTTGAATGAAGCATTCAATTTGATAATACACTTTCACTTTGCTTAGAAGGAAAAGGCATTGCTCCAATTGGTTGGAGATGTTCTTTTTACCCTGAAGACAGGCGCATAGTTTTAATATAGAAAGTCATGTGATTCTCAGACAGCTATCTTTTCCAGCCTTGTTTAGCCATTTTTAAAACATGTCTTGAGGGAAAGTCCATTATACACTGGTGCAGGACACATTCCATATCACAGATGGATAAATATATATTCAGGATTTCTAAGCCATATTACTTAGTTACAGTCTTCTAAACTGAATAGACTGAATCACTTATTTGGTTATGCATGAATATGTACTGAATGCAGTATTCAAGCTATTTACTATAAATATAGTTATATATTATGTGGGGGTCAATTTGTTTAGCTGCAATCCCCATTTGATCTCTGCTAATTTAGAAAAGCCATCCTCCTTGTCTTGCATCAGAGTGACATTCCTCAAGCTATATAACTAGCTGTCTTTCTCTCTCTCTCCCCCCCCCCCCCCCCACTTTGTTCACAACAGCTATTTAGTGGAAATGCTCATTATAAATTCAAAAAAAGTGAATTTCAATAAGTTTTTGTTAATATTAACTGTGGTATGAGAAACTGAAACTCAAAAGAATAGACTTCATTCAAAAGACACACAAACATTTTTGAAAGAATTGAACACTTTAACCTCTTCCTTACATGTCACTAACCACTATTTTTTAAAACTAGTGTACTACTGACAAAGAAACAAAAAATGCTTTGAAAATGAAATTAGACAAGTGAGTTAATAGAATAAAACGTAAAGTTTGTCTTGCACAAGACGAGAATTGTAACATTTGAATTATTTGGATTTGCTTGCTAATCCAAAGTATATCTTAACACCTACCTGCACTGACTTGAATTTATCCTTCACAAAAAATGTCTGCAATTTTAAATTTGACTTAAAACTTTCTGGCCTTAATTGATGAATATGGTAATGTGAGTTGTTTTCACTCGCATCCAGTTCCATGTAAATGGAAATAAATGAGGGGTACTGAAAACATTATGATACTGACAACATGGTGAATAATTTTTTTAATATTCTGCAGGAAAACCAAACAAAGAAATGAAATGGAATTTAAATCAGCCATGGCCTTGTTCAAATAACATCTTAACTATTCTATCATGAAACAGATCATGGAAATAGTAGCAGTTTGCAAAACAATGCAGCTGTAAACTAATAGTGATTTTCATGAAAATTATTTATTTAATTGACCGATTAATTAAATAACAATTTCTAAAGAGATTAACATTTTAATCATGGATATTTTTTCAGTTTCATCCTCTCTCTTCAATGAATTCCTAAACACAATGGACAAACAGAAACTGAAATCTAACTGACAAATCTCAATCACCTGTTCTCTGTCATTTGTCTAAATTTACAATTGCAAATTTATCATTCCACTAGTGCAATGAATTCTTCCTTTTTATAGATCTTCCTGGGAAAGTGACTTAAATTATTAAATGTAAGAAGAAACTGATTCTAGAAAGGAATAGTGGATATCTCCTGCAATTGATCACATAATGTATCTACAACAGTATTTGAGTAAAATAAGCTAAACATACAAAACAAGTAGTTTATTTGTGAATGTTACTTCAAGATTTTCCCTATTACTTGTTATGAAAGCATCATCTTAGTTGAAATTCAGATAATCAGATCATTTTAAGTTGTGCTTTACGATTTCCACATCAGGTAATCAGTTGAAATCTACATTCATAATTCAACAAATTGTGCTGTGTTTTCAATTTGATTCATTATAACATATTGGTCATGTATATTCATAGGTAATAAGAGTTCAGATTCTAAATGAACATAACACTTTTCACTAGCATTAAAAGTTACACTTTGAAAAAAATTATTCCTGAGACTATGTTTATGAGCCCTATGTACTGCATACCCATTGGCTCTAAATATTACTACACTCTCCAGAATAGAAACTTCCACTGCACATCCACACTTTTCTTATACGGGCTATAATCCATTCATCCAGTTGGACAACTTCTGTTGCAATTTTGAGAAAGCCACCGACTATATCAGTGCTTCCACAATGTTTACTTATATCCACACCCAAGGAATTTCCAGCTACCTCTCTTGATAGTCCAATGAACATGTCCATTCCATCTTCCACAATCCTGCTCTCACTCCTTGCCTTCCTTTGCAAAACGATGATGTGTTTGCCCTTTCTCTCAACTCATTACTCATGCACTTCTACTTTCAATGAATAATCCTCTACCATTAATTCAACTCCAGTGCAATGCTATAACCAAAGACAGCTTCCTCTTCTCCCCATTTTCAGTACTCTATTGTATTATCCATTTCTAGATTAAAACAAATGAGCTGAAGGGCACTCATAGGGCTTTAATGTAAAAGAAATGAATCATATGATATACATAATTTCCTGTGATAACATGTTAGCATAAAAAATATATTTAAATAATTGTATTAAACACCTTGAAAAATGCAATATCATAACATTCATTTCCATTAATAACAACCCCATACAGAATATTTTAACAATAAAATGCATATGAACAAACAATTCTAATCCGTAACAACAATTTAACAACTATGACAATATTTACATAAAACATTGACTAGCAAGAGCAATTGGAATAGTTTTAAGGTTTGCATTTGGAATTGCACTGACCATCAGCTGCCCTTTTGATCGTGACATGAGTTTATGTTGCTGAATTATCTATCCTTTCCTTTTGAAGGTTGTCCTCAGTTGTTTGTTGACTTATTGTTATTTCTTCATCTGCAAAACGTGCGCAGGTACACTTAGGCGATGTTGGTTCAAGGCCTTGTGCATGCGTACAGGCCCCAAAGTTGAGACTGATTGCTTCACATCTTGCACTATTTAATGTTGGCCCTTCATATGAACTGAGCACTTTACGCACATTACAAACCTCTGCTTGGAATTCTCATCTTGCTTAATGGTTTTAAGATCCTCACCCTCTAGCGAGTGCATAGTGACAATAACTCTACACCACCATACATGTCATACATGTCTTCCATCTTATCTTGTTTCTGATGTAATCAGTATGTGATTAAAAATGACTGGGTGAGATTACAACTTGGTCACGTAGCTCTCAACAGTTCACTAAGCAGAATCTCAACAGGAGATGACAATCTGAAGAATAATAGCATAGCATGAAGATGCATGATTACCCAGTTTCTAAACATTTCTTGATCAATGGTTTAACAATCCTGATCAGCTTTCACACATAGTCTGGAATAGTTTTCCTTTGTACTATGGGTTCTTCAGAAAAACATAGGAATTAGGAGCCCTTCATGCCTGCTCCACCATTTAGCACGATCATGTTAATCTTCTCTTAGTCTCAACTCCACTTTCCTGCCTGTTCCCCATAGCTTTTTATCCCACTTCTCTTCAGAAACACATCTATTTTTTTCTTGAACCCGTTGATTGATTCTGCCTCCCTTGCACTCTGGGACAGTGAGTTCCAAAAATTCATATCCCTCTGAGAGAAGTAGTTTCTCCTCATCTCAGCTTTGAACCTACCTCCTCTTACTCTATATCTATACCTCTTGTTCGAGACAGTCCCATAATGGGGAAGCTGTTCTACATCCACTTCATCGATCCTCTTTAGCTTTTATTATAACTCAATCAGGTACCTCCCTTCATTCTTCTGCACTCCAGTGTGTACAAGCCCAAGATATTCAAACACTCCACATACAATAGCCCTTTCATCCATTAATGACTTCTTTTTCCACCAGGGCATCAAGGGACCAAAAGTAGTACCAATAATACCAACTTGTGTACTCAATGTCCTGCAAAGCTTCTAAACAAATAGAAATTTGTAGTGACATTAGTAATGTTGTCTACCCACAGTGAACTTACCAATAGCTGTCTTTGTTCATGGACATCACAATCTAGTATGAGATTGGAGAGGCTCTTCCTGTTGACCAACTTGGTGTTTTTGACATGCATCATAATCTTTAACTACTTGGTCAATGTACTTGCTGATGTTGTCCACAATTGTAATTTGAAAGCAAAGCTTTCTTAGTTAAACCCTACATCATTCTGAAATTGTACCTGTATAGTTTTATGGCTAGATTTCTTTCTAGTGTACATTTTTCTCACTCCAGAATTTGTCAAAGTTTTCATGTTTTTGGGTGATGTTTTTATTTGATAAATTGGATCTCTTATTGTCATTGTGTTTGTTCCACAGTAACAAGTCATCTAATTTATCAATCTATTTATTAAATATTCCTTATTCCTCCATTTACAGTAATCATCTTCTTATTTTCAAATACTGCTATAATATTCTCCTTGTTCTTCTCAGTTACATGGTCCAAATTATTAGAGTCATATCTGCACCAACAGAACACATATTCAGAGCATCCTCTCTCTTCAGTCATTCACTTCTTTGACATCAGATACTGGAGCTGACACAACAATCTTATCTCTTAATTTAGAAGGTTATACCAATCTTCTCTTCAATATTTGTTTAATAGTTATTTTTATGGTCATGATCTCAGCAAGCATAACATTAATATTATGAACTCCCTGATATTATTTCTCTAATTTCAATAAAAATGGTACCTTCTCATTGGTTCACAGTGATATATCCACTCCACAAGTTTTACCATTTTTTATCCTTTAATATTCCAAACCTTGACATGTCTATGCCTTTCATGTTGGCCCAGCTCAATTTTAGTTTTAAAGTTTAATTTGCCTATTTTACACCAAAATTCTTATTTAAGTGTGTACACAGAAGAGTTGAAGGGATACTGTCAAAAATTCAGTAAGAGATCACTTTCTACAAAAAAAACTCCACAAAATCCTTTTCATCGCAGAGTTCAAAAACATTTTAAACTTCCCAACAAGAATGCACCTCAAAGAACAGAGAGAGAGAGAGACTGGGTCTAACCACCACACTGACTGATAATTATTAAATGATTCTCAAACACTTGTTCCAGAAGAAACACATCCTAGTCACATGCTTGTTGTCAATCATCTGGCAGGATCAAAGGTCATAACATCTCCAGTGGTCTCTGAGAGGCCTTTTGAGATCAGGGAGACCAAACAGCTACAAGAAAAAGTGCCTGGCATTTTCCTAGACTATGTGGTCACCTGGTCTGTAACCAGAAAAGTTCAGCCCTTAAGGCTGATGAGGCTCTGCAAATAGAAAAGCCTCTGGTCTGGTTATCTGAAACCTTTCTTTTGGGAGACCAGGAGGCAGTAAACAGGATACCCGTAGTAACAGCCCAACAAGTTGACCCACTATTTAAAACAATAGCTTGGACTGCTTACGTGGAAGCTGAGGCACAATCAGTCCCCAAGTGCTATTGTATTCAAAATGAAGTGTTGATCAGGAAATGGAGAAGCTCTCAAAAGCATGTAAAGAAGGAGTGGGCAGTGATCCACCTGGTAATGGTGTTGCCAAATTACCATGAGCAGATTTTGCAACTTGATTCCAATGACTGAGTATGTCCACTTAAACCTCCAACCTCCACCACAGTTCTAGAAGGCTGTAATAAGATATTTCAGAACCCACACAAAGGAAATCTGTCTTTGCAACTCTAGAATAGGCTATACCAATGTTGAGACATGCCATTGGAATTCTGAAATGCCCAGACCACCTTCCAACGTTCAATGAATCAGATAGTTCCAGGCTTATCTGATTGAATGGTGTATCTGGATGACATCCTAGTTTATGATGAAACTTGGGAAGCACATTTAAAGCAACTGGAAGCCCTCTTCAAGAAAATACAGTCAGCTGACCTAGTAGTCAATGTCACAAAGAGTGAGTTTCCCAAGACCCAGTGACCTGCATAGAACATGAACAAATCAAGAATGAGCACTTCCCAGGACTTCAAAGATATAAACAGTAACAATGTTCCTTATTTCCTCAATAATTTGGAATACAAAGAGCTCCTTGGAAATTTGAGAGTCTGACCAATGGTTTGATCCAAATTTCAGTACAGGAGGTACACTGTTGACAGACCAATTACAGAAAAATGAAATAGACTGAGAAATGTCAGACTTCGGAAAAACTGAAGACTCATTTTAAGAAGCAAACTTGTGCTTGAAACTCTGAGATTCAAGTAAGCATTTAAACTAGCCATTAATGTAAATGACATTAGGATTGGGGCTATTCCTCCTTCAGGAAGACTAATATGGAATGGAGAGACTAATTATGTACTTTTAAAAAGTTTGCGATAACTGGACACTTAGAAAACAATGGTAGGATTGGGCAAAATCAACATGTTTGAAAACCTAATAGAGCTTTTGAGGATTTAACCAGCAGAATAGATAAAGATACCCAGTAGATTTTCTTGTAGATTTTCAGACAGCTTTCAGTAAGGTTGACATAAAAGGTTAGTTTAAGAAAAAAACAAGTTTAAGACACGGGATTGGGGTAATATACAGACATAGATTGAGAATTAGTTAACAGACAGAAAACAAATGATCAGAATAAATGGGTTTCTCTCAAACTGACAGGTGAAATTAATGGAGTACCGCAACGATCAGTGCTTAGATTCCAGATATTCACCATCTAAATCAACAATTTGGACAGGACTACTTAAAAATAATTTGTCTAAGTTTGTTGATTGCACAAAACTAGGGAATAATGTAAGTTGTGAGGAATATTTGAAAAGTGGCTTTAAAGGGATACATAAATATGGCAGGAATATATTGTGGAGAAGTTTATCCACTTTGGTCAGAGAAACAGAAATGCAGACTATTTCTTATCTGATTAGATTAGATTACCTATAGTGTGCAAACAGGCCCTTCAGCCCAACAAGTCCACATCGACCCTCCGAAGAGCAACCCACCCAGACCCATTCCCCTACATTTACTCCTTCACCTAACACTATGGGCAATTTAGCATGGCCAATTCACCTAACCTGCACATTTTTTGGACTGTAGGAGGAAACCGGAGCACCTGGAGGAAACCCACAAAGACACGGGAGAATGTGCAAACTCCACAGAGGTGGGAATTGAACCCAGGTCTCTGGCGCTGTGAGGCATCAGTGCTAACCACTGTGCCACCGTGCCGCCCAATGAGAGAAATTGGAAAGTCTTAATGTTCAAAAAGACTGGGATGTTCATTAGTCATTGAAAGCTAACACGGAGGTTCAGCAAGCAATTAGAAAGGAAAACATTATGGTGGCAAGAAAGTTTAAGTACAGGAGCAAATAGATCTTGCTGCAATTGTTTGGTGCACTTTGAGACCTCGCTTATGTGAAGTTTTAGTATTAACGTAGAAAAGGTACACTCACCATAGGTGCAGTATATCAGAGATTTACCAGACTACGTCCTTGGATGGCCAAAGTTAAAACTCACACGACACCAGGTTATAGTCCAACAGGTTTAATTGGAAGCACTAGCTTTCGCAGCGCTACTCCTTCATCAGGTAAAGGAGCAGCGCTCTGAAAGCTGGTGTGCTTCCAATTAAACCTGTTGGACTATAACCTGGTGTTGTGTGATCTTCAACTCTGTGCACCCCAATCCAACACCGGCACCTCCAAGTCTTTGAATGGCAGGACTGTCCTATGAGGGTTCAACAGGGTTGATGCAAGATGGCTGTTTCCATTTGCTAGGGGATTCTCGAACCAGTGGATGCAGTCTGAAAATAAGAGATAGACCATCTGTAACTAAAATGAGGAGGAATTTCTTCTTGGAGAGCACTGAAATATTTGGAAAACTGTACACTAGAGTATGTGAAGGGTTGGCGAATGGTGCATAAGTGTGATGAGGTAGAAAGAACTCTGCTCCAAAACAAAATGGCACACTAGTCTGTGCAGCTGATTTTGTCTTGCCAACTTGCTTCAAATAAATTGCCCAAATAAATTGAGGTCTCTCCTCACACCAATACTATCCAGATGTAAGAGTTGCAATACAGTTGCAATGTTTATTGTAGACTGTGGAATTGAGTGTCATTTTTAGCTTTGATCAATATTATACTAACAATATCACCACTTTGAAATATTTCTTTCTAGTTTAATACAAACAAAGCTGAAGGGAAGCAGAGAGTTTGAACACAGAGATTTAATAAAAACTTGTTGCTAATTCATTGTGCAAAAGAACAGATTAGTATGATATTGTATCATTCTGTGATGACATTCATGTTGGCATAAAGATGCAGTTAAATAATTATATTTGACACTTGCATGAAACATTCTGATGGGTCTGTCCCACCATCACGTTCTGATTCCCCTTTTAAACACTTCCATTACCTCCTCCCTACTCCATGCCAACTTGCTATTCAGGTGCAGGAGATGGAAAATCTGTCCTTTAGCTTGTGCCTATCCAGCTTCCAGAAAACGCCCTTTTCAGGTGAAACAATGATTTGCTTGTATCTAAAATATCAGTGTATTATGTGTATTTCAGACAATGTGGTCTCCTCTAAACAGGAAAGACCACAAGTACTTAGGATGATCATCATGGAGAATGCCTTCTGTCAGACCCCAAATGTGACCTTAAACTTCTGGCTATCTTTTTACTTTACTTTTTTCCTCCACTCCTACTCCAGCTGAGAGTCCTGAGTCTCCTATAATCTTTTACAAGCCTAAACTGAAGCTCAAGAAACAACCAGACTTCTCTAAATCAGGCATCTCAAAGACTTTTGGACTCAATACTGAATTGAAAAATTTCAGATTATAAACACGTATCAGTTTTTTGAACATCAATTATCTATAATGCACGTCCTATAATCTTTCACAACTCCAAAAGGCCAAACTTTGGGTTTCTTATTGGCCTATTGCATACCCCTTTGCTTTGAACCATATTCTTTTTGCTCTTTAACCTCTCCTGCCTTCCATTTATCATAAATCCTCATTTTTGTTCTTTTCTCCTCTCTCTCTCGACCTGACCTTCCCACCATGCTCTTCTCTGTCTTTATATTTGTTTAAAATCTGTTGTCGCTGTAACCATTGCACATTCTCATGACCTATCATCAACTTGAAACATCAATTCTGTTTATTTCTCCACAGGTGCTATCTTATTTCTGTGCATGCTCAGAACGACATAGAGTCATAGAGTCATAGAGATGTACAGCACAGAAACAGACCCTTCAGTCCAACTTGTCCATGCCAACCAGATATCCCAACCCAATCTAGTCCCACGTACCAGCATCCGGCCCATATCCCTCCAAACCTTTCCTATTCATATACCCATCCAGATGTCTTTTAAATGTTGCAATTGTACTAGCCTCCAGTACTTCCTCTCCCAGCTCATTCCATACACATATCACCCTCTGTGTGAAAAAGTTGCCACTTCAATCTCTTTTATATCTTTCTCCTTTCACCCATGTTTTACGTTGTATCAAACAATATACAATGAACATAACAAAATTTTTGGACTGGTGAGTAAACTATCTGATTAGACCTGATGCAATAAATACAAGGAGGATATGCAAACATCTTATACCAGTTTGCTGATGTCTACTTGATCTGACAGCTTTTCCTTCTTGATAAAGGTGTGTGGAGTAACTGTGAAATATCTCCTGGTATGACATGAGCTGACATGTTTGGTGTATGTTGATGAATAGACGCATCACTGGGGAAGCAAACAGTGTAGACTGCACTATTTGTTTTCTAGATTTCTTGCATTACTGGGTAATAATAATAGGGCAACTGAAGATGTTGAGCGTATGTAAAATTAAAGGTAATATAGTAATCAAAGGCAAATTTATTCAAAGAGTGAGAAAAGCCAGGGATTGCTCACAGTACAGTGATATTTGATCAAAGGAGCTGATGTATAATACAATGTTATCTTTTCAGCTGCAAATGGCAAAAGTTAGCAGAACAAATGATTTTACTTTAAGGCAAATTCTTTGTCTTTAAAATGTGTACGTGAATCCATAGTAGAACACTCATTTATATCTTTGTTAACAAAGCAGTGTTGCCCTTGGGTATAATCTTCTCTCTGCCATGGAACAGTTACAATTTTATTCCTGATTGCTAGTGATTGGGCCAATTCACTCCTCTAACTTGGTTTAATTTATCACAAAGAAACATAATTGAGCTATTACTTCTTCCTATTGCGTTGCCTTTCTCTTTCTTCTATTATAAACTGAAATGAAGTTTGACATACAGTTATCATGGTCAGTGGGGAATTAGTTTACACTCCACAGTTATGAATCCAATTGTTCTGCTGAAAACTTCAAAGTCTGACCTATTGACAATAATGCACAATGGAGTAGGTCAAAAGGAAAGTCAAAATTTTGCTGCATGTTTAACAATCTTAGAAAGATAATGGAAAATCTTTACACATGAACATTTATTTTGCAATTACGTATTTTTGAAATAACCACACAAAGAAGTTCTTGTCCCGAGCAGAGTGCTCTTCTAACAAGAATAAGCCTGGCTCTTCAAATCAAGGAATTTCTGGCTCTGATTAGAGAAAAAAAAAGAAATTTTCCTCTAATTTTTCTGAGCAATGCTCCAATGGATGATCCTTCAAACCAATCCAGTGTAGCAAACTTCAGAAATGTAGTACAGAGAAGCCTTGCAAAGGCCAGATTCTCTTTTCTGGCTGCTGTGATGTACAAGTAAATAGGGAGTTTAAATGTCCCAAACCTTGTCTGAAAAGCTGCGGAGACAAGGTAAGTGTGTAAAGGTGGCTAAGAGGGTAATGGGGGTTAAGTTAGTCATATAGTCAGAAATGTACAGCATGGAAACAGACCCTTCAGTCCAACTCATCCATGTCAACCAAATATCCTAAATTAATCTAGTCCCATTTACCAACATTTTTCCTTTTCCCTGTTAACCCTTTCTATTCTTATACCCATTCAAATGCCTTTTAAATGTTGTATTTGTACCAGCCACCACCACTTCCCTGACAGCTCATTCCATAAATGCACCACCCTCTGTGTGAAAACGTTGCCCCTTATGTCCCTTTCTAATCTTTCCTTCTCACCTTCAACCTATGTCCTCTAGTTTTACACTCCCCCAGTCTGGGGAAAAGACCTTGTCTATTTACCGTATCCATGCACCTCATGATGTTATAAACCTCTATAAAGTCATCCCTTGGCCCCCAATGCTCCAGGGAAAATAGCTCAAACCTATTCCTCGTCTCCCTACAGCTCAAACCCTCCAACCCTGGCAACATGCTTGTAAATCTTTTCTGAACCCTTTCAAGTTTCACAACATTGTGGGCGGCATGGTGGCACAGTGGTTAGCACTGCTGCCTCGCAGCGCCAGAGACCCGGGTTCAATTCCCGCCTCAGGCGACTGACTGTGTGGAGTTTGCACGTTCTCCCCGTGTCTGCGTGGGTTTCCTCCGGGTGCTCCGGTTTCCTCCCACAGTCCAAAGATGTGTAAGTCAGGTGAATTGGCCATTCTAAATTGCCTGTAGTGTTAGGTAAGGGGTAAATGTAGGGGTATGGGTGGGTTGCGCTTCGGCGGGGCAGTGTGGACTTGTTGGGCCGAAGGGCCTGTTTCCACACTGTAAGTAATCTAATCTAATCCTTCCTATAGCAGGGAGACCAGAACTGAACACAGTATTCCAAAAGTGGCCTAACCATTGTCCTGTGCAGCTGCAACATTACTTCTCAACTCCTATACTCAATGACCAATAAAGACAAGTATACCAAATGCCTTCTTCACTATCTTATCTACCTGCAACTGCATTTTCAAGGAACTATGAACCTGCACCCCAAAGTCTCTTTATTCAGCAACAAGTGTATAAGTCCTATCCTGATTTCAAAAATGCAGCACCTCACATTTATCTGGATTAAACTCCATCTGCCACTCCTTGACCCATTGGCCCATCTGATCAAGGTTGTGTTCTACTCTGAGGTTCTCCTGTTCTACACCTATAATTGTGGTGCCGTCTACAAACTTAATAACCATTCCTCTTATTTTCACATCCAAATCATTTATATAAATGCCGAAAATCAATGGACCCATCACAGATTGTTGTGGCACAATGCTGGTCACAGCCCACTATCTCCGAGCCAGTTCTGTATCCATATTACTAACTCTCCACATATTCCATGTGATCTAATCTTGCTATCCAGTCTACCATGAGGAATCTTGTCGAACGCTTTACTGAAGTCCACATAGATTACATCCAACACTCTGCCCTCATCAATCCTCTTTGTTACTTTGTCAACAAACTCAAATCATGTTTATGAGACAGGATTTCCTATACATAATGCTGACTATACCTAATCAGTCCTTGCCTTTCCAAATACATTAAATCCTGTCCCTCAGGATTCTTTCCAACAACTTGCCCACCACCGACATCAGGTTCACTGGTCTATAGTTCCCTGGCTTTTCCTTACCACCTTTCCTAAGCAGTGACACCACATTAGCCAACCTCCAGTCTTCCAGGACCTCACCAGTGGCTATCAATGTTCCAAATATCTCAGAAAGGGGCCCAGCAATCACTTTCCTAGCTTCTCTCAGATTCTCGGGTACACCTGATCAGGTGCCAGGGATTCATCCACCTTTATGCATTTTAAGACGACCAGCATCTCCTCCTCTGTGATATGGACATTTTTCAAGATATTGCTATTTATTTCTCCACATTCTCTATCTCCCATGTCCTTCTCCACAGTAAACACTGATGCAAAGTGCTCATTTAGTATCTCCTCTTTCTCCTGCAATTCCACACATGGGTTGCCTTGCAGATCTTTAAGGGGCCCTATTCTCTCCCTAGTTTCCCTTTTGTTCTTAATGTATTCATAAAATCCCTTTGGATTCTCCTTTATCCTATTTTCCAAAGCTATCTCATATGCCCTTTTTGCACTGTTGATTTCCCTCTTAAATATACTCTTATTGCCTTTATATTATTCTAGGGATTCACCCTCAATCTCTGCTGTTCATACCTGACATATTATTCCTTCTTATTTTTAATCAAAACTTCAACTTCTCTCGTCATCCAGCATTCTCTACACCTAATAGCCTTGCACTTCACCCTAACAGGAACATACTGTCTCTGGACTCTCGTTATCTCATTTTTGAAGGCTTCTCATTTTCCAGCTGTCCCTTTACCTGCATCATCTGTCCTTAATCAACTTTTGAAATTTCCTGCCGAATACTATCAAAATTGGCCTTCCTCCAATTTAGAACTTTAACTTTGCGATCCAGTCTTTCCTTTTCCATCACTGTTTTAAAACTAGTAGAATTATGGTCACTGGCCCTGAAGTGCTCTCCTACTAACACCTCAGTCACCTGCCCTGCCTTATTTCCCAAGAGTAGTTCAGGTTTTGCACCTTCTCTAGTAGGTACATCCACATATTGAATCAGAAACTTTTCTTGTACATATTTATCAAATTCCTCTCTATCCAAGCTCTTAACATTATAACAGCCCCAATCTATGTTTGGCAAGTTAGAATCCATTACCATAACGACTCTATTATTCTCACAGATACCTGAGATCTGCTTACAAATTTGATTCTCAATCTCTCGTTGACTACTGGGGGAGGGGGAGGTCTTTATTACGATCCCAATAAAGTGATCGTCTCTTTCTTATTTCTCAGTTCCACAGAAATAACATTTGTGGACATATTCCTAGGAATATTATCCCTCAGTAAACCTGTAATGTTATCCTTAATCAAAAAAATAAGTGAGCAGGGCATCAGTGGACAAGGTGTTCGAGTTTCAGCTGGTTAGGTGGGGAGTTGGGTGAGATGGACAAGACGGTCAGTGGGTGGGGGATTGTCATGTCAAGTCATGTTGGTGGTAGTTCATTGTTTCACTGGAAGGCAGGAGATTGGGAGAGTAGTTATGTGCTGGGGTTGGATCAGGTAGTGTTGGATTGAGGGTATAGTAGGTCAGCGTGAAGTCGGGGTCGTGAGGGTTGGCAGGTTTTGGCAGCTTTGGGTCATAGGAATAGCTGTGCGAAGTCAGGGGATAGTTGGCAGGGTTAGTCAAGTTATCGAGAGTTGACCTGCCTAGTATCTTGTAGTTCAGTTGGGAAGAGACCCAATCTCCCAAAGGTAGTTCAGATTCATCTGGTTGTTTAAATGGGAAATTGTTAATTACCACATTGAACAAAAAAAACAAAGAATAGTACAGCATAGGAACAGGCCCTCTGGCCCACCAAGCCTGCAATGGCACATGGCACCTTTCTAAACTAAAGAAAAAAATAATGTATAAATCATTACTGAAGAAGTGAGGGATTTTGACTCATAATACACAATTTAACAAGATTATGCATCCCCAAGTCAATAAGACTGTTCAGTTAAAGCAAAACTAAATTAGTTCTTGCCAGGTAAATGCAGTAAAAGTCAATTAAGATCATCAATTCCAATGTATAACTGAACAAGAGTACTAATGGCACAATGGCACCAATCAGAAACAATTGATTTTTTTTATTGCATCTTGCATGCAGAAGTAGTTTGGTAATCACAACCATTTCAGCAGATTTTATGTTAGAATAGGGGTCTAATAGCTGATAAAAGCACAATGTGCAGTTCAAGTCTTTAAACAGTTTGGATCCCCTAATTCAGTGTAAAATATGCTGGGGCTTCAATTATTAATATTAGGAGATGATGTTCATTTTTGAACCGTATGATTTTAACCATGCTTTATATGTGTCCTTTATTGCAATTTATATTGTTTAATCTACTTAACATAAAATAGCAAAATGGAAACATAAAAGAAGCAATTTGAATTAAATACTTGTATTAGAATTACTGTCAACATGTTTATTTTATTTGAAGTGTGAAGCAGTTTTATTCCCAAGTAACTTATGATATTCTGTCATTCAGATTGAGGTGAATAACCTTTAGTTGAATTCAAATCAGTGCTCTTCTTTCGATTCTAATGGGAAGAGTATGTTTACAATGTGATTTCTCCATATAGAATCATAGTTATCAGTGGAAATATTTGTTTTCTGCTGTTTTATTGGAGACTAAAGTAAGCAACAAATGGCTGGTGCTGTGAACTCTTGTGTGGCTACCACTTAAATTCACATTATTATCAAGTTACTAATTTATGAAAAGCAAACCTCTCATATGCTAATGCATTAGTGTGGTTTATATTGTATAAGAACATTAAAAAGTCCATTCGGTGCAATAAACCTGCCGACTCTTCAACAAAATATATCTTATGTCTCGACTCCTCTTTCATACCAGGTCATCACAGCCCTCAACTCGCTGATATTTAAATATCAACCTCCCTTCTTTTAAAATACTACCAAAAATCTAGGCTCCACAGCTCTCTGGGTTAGAAAATTCTAGAAATTAACAACTCTCTAGGAGGAAAAATTCCTGTGCATTGCAGTTTTAATTAAGTGTCGTCTTTTTTCCTGCAAAAATATTCACTGCTTTGAGAATTCCCATCAGTGAAAGCATCTTCTCAACATCTAACCAGTCAAAACCGCTCAAACGTCTTACGTTTCAATAACATCACTCAACATTTTTCTAAACAGTAGTGAATAAAGCCTAACTTGTTTAGCCACTCTTGGTAAATCAACCCTTCATCCCAGAAATCAGCCCAGTGAATCTCTTCTGAATTGCTTCCGATATCCAGTACAGCCTTTCTTAATTATGATCAATACCTCCACTATCTCTGCAACAATATGGAGGAACTGGTGTTGAACTGGGGTGTACAAAGTTAAAAATCACACAACACAGGTTATAATCCAACAGGTTTATTTGTAAGCACTAGCTTTCAGAACACTGCTCCTTCATCAGGTGGTTGTGGAGTATTAGATCATAAGACACAAAATTTAGAGCAAAGGATGAGTGTCATACAGTGATATATTGAACAAACCTGGATTGTTAAGTCTTTCATCTTTTAAAATGCAGGTTTCAGTCCATTAATATGTAAATCTCAGAACTTCTTTTAAGTCACCTTGTTGAGATAACTTAAAGTTTCATAACAAAAGGTGACATCCCAGCTCAGACAATACATTAAAGGTGTGAGGTCAGAGTCGGTCTGTATCCCAATCTTGAGTCAGACTCAGCGCTCTAAAAGTTTGTGATTTCTAATAAACCTGTTGGACTATAACCTGATGTCGTGTGACTTCTGAACTCCTCTGCTGGTGCTGAGACGTAAGACATCAGATCACTGCATTATCCTGCCCACCAGAACCTCTGGGTCATTGATCTCAATATGGAGCACAAAATTTCTCTTAGCTGCCATGTCTGGGACAAAAGTCAGAAAATATGCAGTGCAATTCTGGACAAACAGTACTTGCCCAAGCCTTTTAAAGATGGAGCTGGCACCAGGGCTGCTGGTACACTTTGGGATATGGCAACAGCAGTGAGATGTTCTAGGAATGGAGAGTAGTGGGGTGAGGCTTGCATTGGGCAGGATGGTGCCATTGGGGTATAGTTGGTAGCTCATCAGGAGATCTGGTTAGAAACAGTGAGAAAACTTGCTGGGCCCCATGACAAGAAATCCTCTATGAAACTTCATAAACTGACACTTAGCCAAACTAAATGGTGTGGCTTCCCTCTACCACACTTGACAGAGCAGGCCTTGTATATTGCTAACTTAAAGGAGACAGCAAATATCCCTTTTGATCAAAACTCCAGTCTGTTCATACTACATGAGGAGCAGTGGTGTGGCCAAGATGGCAACAACCTAAGCAACTAGGCCTAACCTAAGATCGAACAAACAATTTCTGCAAGCAAGGCCTGATGGAATGCAAAGAGGCCCAGGTTACCATAAAAGCAAACAAGGATTAGCCCAGACCTGACTTTCATATTGAATAGGAGTCCTTGACTTCAACAATGGGAGAGTCATTATGATTCAAAAAAGCATTGGGAAATACTCAGCCAGAATAATAGGGAGAGACATTACGTTTGTCGATTCCCCAGTTTTGACCAGACCCCTTGGCAGCATAAAGTAATCATATCTTGGAAAAGGGTGGATATACCTGGAATAACCTGGTTTAACCTCATTTGGTGCTTTGATCCCACCCTGTAACCCCATTGGCTGAAGCCACAGAACATTCCTGAAGGGGTCAGAAAGGGAGTTAAGAAGGAACACATAGCAGACAATACCTCAGCAAAAATTCAGCTGGTGAAGACTCCATGCAAGATTCACCTTCTGATCAAGAAAACCCTGAGTGCTTTATTGAAGGAGCTCAGTGAATTGGATCCAGCAGCCAAATGAAGCTCACCAGAATGGGTAGTATCTCTGTTTTTCAGGCAGTCAGCCTAGTTTGTGAAAAATTAACTCAATTTGTGTAAGAGTTGTTTCTTTCATTTGCAAGCATTTTAATAAAACTGTTTGAACTGCAGTCCTTGTTTTTTTTATATGTAGTAGAGCCCCTGGGTAAATGCATTTTATGAGTAATAAACTGGTCAAAATGTCTGCATAGATACCTTACAGGCAACTGTGGTGAGGAATCATCACACAATATGGGTATCACTCCATGTTATTACAGTTTCAATATAGACAACTGAGGAGAAAGTGAGGACTGCAGATGCTGGAGATCAGAGCTGAAAAATGTGTTGCTGGAAAAGCTCAGCAGGTCAGGCAGCATCCAAGGAGCAGGAGAATCAACGTTTCAGGCATAAGCCCTTCTTCAGATATAGACAACTGAGCACAGCAAAATGTGTATGGCACTGTGAAGATGTAATGTCACTCTTCACTGAAGCCACTCGGCAATCACTATATTTAAACTCATTGATCCTTGTGTGGTTACTGTCTCCTGGTTTGTCAAGTTATGGAATGAAAAGGCTGTATAAAAATCTCCACAGATGATGTTTCAATGTCTTCTACATGGAATCTAAGACAATTTCTTCTTTCAAGCTTTTCATTTGAAAATACAGTAAATAACATGCAATATATTGTCTTGGATGTGCTATTCCATTGAATATTAAGTTAAAATTCATATTACCATCTCCTCTTGCACTCTGCTTTTCCTCATCTTCCTGCTCAAGTAAGTTGGGGAGATGTAACTTTTAATGTGGATGAATTAACAGCATAGGGAAATATTGAAATATTAGATGCATGCAGCATCTTAGTAAATTATTTTAAAACTTTGTTCACTATATATATCTGCATGCTTGCTTATAAAAGTTTATGAATACAAATATCGGTCACTAGTTTAGGAGTACTATTAATATTGTTGTGACATCATGCATGACTTGCATTGGATCATAGTCAATATTGATTAAGGCAAGTTAATGGCATTGCATAGAAAAACAAATCACATTCCCCACATACGCAAAGCATATTCTTTCATCATTAGTTGTACTATTGCTAATTAATACATAACAACTACATGATTTGCTGGTACTAAGGTTGCTTCCAGAGTCCTGTGCAATTTACTGTTCATAATAATTACATGTACCCTTACTCCAGTCGATTGGTGCAAAAAGATGGAATAAGCTAGCTAGAGACAAATAAAGGAAGTTTTTATTGGTACAAAATGTAATTATAATTTTAAGGATTATTGATTACATGGTGACTAAAAGACTAATGAAGCAAGCAAACAGACAGTATGTTATACACATTTAGTAATTACATCCCGAAGTAGTGTCAAAAGGGACTGCGGAGCCAGGCTTCTACTAAGTGTTGAATGCTAACAATGCTGTAAATGTTTGGCTTTTAACTTTGAATTGCTAAAGTGTGCATAAAAGAATGCCCCAATAGACCTTTGTTCATTGTGTACAATTTGATGAAGCATGCATCAATCCCAGCAGAATGTTTCCTCAGCCTCAAAACCATGTTTCCTCATGTTTCAAGAGCAAGGCCATTGGCACTAAGCAATTCTGAAATTCATATTTATGCAGTCTTTAGTTTAAATTCCATACAAGCACTCCTTCTGATGGATACAGGGGCCGTATAACAAACATTGCTCCCATGAGCACTTCATTAACAGGCAGTCCTGTCTACAGTCCTATCGGCACTTACATTTTACTTTACTAACAGCATAGCCATGAGTAGAGGCTTCCTACTAATAGAAGGCTAACATCAATGCAAAAGGAATACTTGCAAAGCTACAAATAGTTTTACCTTTTTTTCTGAGTGTGGATGCTATGATTGACAATCTGCCTGTGTCAATTCCAGTGGAGGTAGGGGGGAATGTTATTTTGGGGCTTTCACCCCACATTTTTTTAGCCTGGGACTGAACGGATTTGGGGACAAAGTAGCTTTGAGATTGCCTTATCTCCTTAAAGGTTCCCTTCATAGTTTGTGAGAAAATTTGTAGCTCGGGTGCTCGTTGTTGTGGTTCTGTTCGGCGAGCTGGGAATTTGTGTTGCAGACGTTTTTTCCCCTGTCTAGGTGACATCCTCAGTGCTTGGGAGCCTCCTGTGAAGCGCTTCTGTGATGTTTCCTCCGGCATTTATAGTGGTTTGTCTCTGCCGCTTCCAGTTGTCAGTTCCAGCTGTTCGTTGCAGTGGTCGGTATATTGGGTCCAGGTCGATGTGCTTATTGATTGAATCTGTGGATGAGTGCCATGCCTCTAGGAACTCCCTGGCTGTTCTCTGTTTGGCTTGTCCTATAATAGTAGTGTTTTCCCAGTCGAATTCATGTTGCTTGTCATCTGCGTGTGTGGCTACTAAGGATAGCTGGCCTCCCCAGTTCAGTGGGAAGCTATGGCTGCACAATTGGCCAGAGGAGACTGTCACCAGAGTGTCATCCTCCTGGGAATGTGGCTGGGAGGACAGATATCAGGCAATTTGACGCAACAATCCTCCTTTCCACGACATCAAGGAGTTAAAAGCTAGATGAGTAGGCACACAGATGATCTTCCTGACCCTCTGTCAACTAAGGATGTTAATTAGCCAATGATATGATAAATCAGTCTGTCAGTTTGAGAGGTGTGTGGGTGCTGGGTAAACATGGGTGGTGGTGGAGCTGGGATTAGATGTTTTTGCTCAATCTGCAGCAATTTGTTTAAAACTGAGGGACATCACATAGGCCATTCTGGGTTCCATCCTCTTGCCCTTGCTCATGACCACCCAGCCTTGTCTCCCAATGATTCCCAAACATAGAAACCATCCATCCAACCCCATCCTAAACAGCAATCATTCACTAGCTGCCTCTTTGATCTGGTGAGCCTTCTGAACAAGGTAAGCTGCAGATTCCTCTCCACTCAAACTTTCTGTTTTCAGACACAGCTAAAAAATAGTACTTCTTGTTTCTTCAGAAGACAGGAGGCCATCAAGAACATGGAAGCATGCAGCCATGGAGGTGAATGGATAGTCTGAGAATATGGTAACAGTGGCAAGGAAAGTTTCATGACCTCTCACAGGTGGTCATGGAGAATTAATACATCTTCTTATCACAGCTCATCTCCCATTCACCAACAATCTCTCATGATTCTTAATGCAAATGCTATCTGTCTTCATTCAGGAGATCGCCCTGGTCCTCAGGATTTTTTTTCTCTCTCTCTTTCTCTCACACACTCTTATACTCATTGGGCCCATGAGTATATCTCATGGCCTTCCTAATTTCCTCCAAATCCTCATCCTGAAATGTGAGATCAGTCACTGTTATCTTTCCAAAGTTTTTGGGGTGTGTTTGAGGTGCTTTCCTGACTTTTTTGACTTTTCGGGATCTTGAAAAAGAGTATTGTTTGCAGCCAACCAGGAAGGTCAGAGGAATTTTGAAACTATCTGCGGATAGGATCCTGGAGGTTCGGTGTTGTTGGTGTTGTAATCACCTTGGGCTACAACATGGCATGGACATGAAGCACAGTTTGCAAAGAGGGAACACTGAATGTAGAAGGAAAAGGAGGTACAGCAGGGAGCGCTACAGAAGGTGTAATGTGCCAAGGGTTTTCAGGGAGCCCTGCTCTGTCCTCCACACATAAAAGTTACTGAACTGTGTCCCCTCATTATTTGTCCTAGAGCCACACAGTAGTGAAGGGGTGGAGCTGTCAGTGCCATTGAAGTCACGTCACTTTCAACAGCTAATTAAATGCACCCTGTAAGGAGCCATAGTCAACACTTCCCAGTTCACCACTCATGCATGGTGGAGTTGACGAATTGTCTCTGTGCTCAGACAAAGACATTTCATCAACCCTTCCCTTGAAGGACAACTGGGGCAAATAACTTTGCCGGGTTAGTGGGATTCCCAATTCCCACGGACCATATTGATGTAACTTATAGTAGTTTCACAAACTAACACAAAGAGCTACAGGAGCCATAAGCACCACTATTAACTATCAATGTGTGACAGTGTCCATTACAGCATATCAATGACTGCTCATAATCCATGCAGCAACCTCTTCAGACTGAGATAAACAGCCAATCATTCTGTTGTGAAGGTCATCATCTAAGAATAATGCAGATTTTCTGACACTGTTTTAATACACATGATCATGTGGCATAACTCAAATTATTTTGAATTTGAGTTCCAATTCTGGTGCTATATAAGCACCAAAAACCATCACCAATACTGGGAAACTATTCAACAACAATAGTGTGCCTGGGGGTTCTCTGCTTAGGACTAAATATATTGTGATCAAACAGCTTTATAGCCTTTCTTTGCTTCTACTTATCTCTGCAAATCAATTATGTGTAAGTATTGATTCTGACACAGTTTCATTTAAGGATGAAGAATGACTGTTTGCCCCAAGGTGACTGATTTATCATAGGACCTAATCAAGCAAATGGCATATAACAGGCACTATGAAAGGAAAATATTGAAATTTAAATGAGGCATGTATTATATGTTGGAAGCTTTAGTATAAAATTTGTAAGAAGTCACCAGTTTTTTTTTAGTAATACTGGTCATATGTCTGGGTAATTTCAAAAGGGAAAAGAATAATTCATTGACGTATGGTAACATACATGTACTGATGGCAACTTGTGTTTATCTGTTAGCATTTGAAAAATAAATGCTGTACTTTATAACTCTCTACTCAGGTAATGGTGGTAAATGTTTAGTTATAACTCATAAGATTAAAATCATAGAGGCAACATTGAATCATTTAGTGGGATGAGAAAAAAAAACCCTATCAGCTTAATTAGAATTGAGAGTACTTGTCTTCATGGAGGCATCTTTAGTAAATGTTTTCGAGTGAATGATGTTTTCATCACAATGATACCACACAACTCAGACAATAATCAGCTTTGACATGAGTTACATTACTGTATGTTAATCAACCATTAAAGACTGTTCAGTGATGTTTTGTCAAAATAAATGTAAACAGTAAAAGGTTGACCAGTAAGTTCAACATAAAGGCTTGTTAATTTAGGGAAAAAAAGTGTCATTGTAGATGTTGATGTACTAGGGACAGAAAGTATAAAAAGGCTTATATTATAGCAACAATCAAAATCAAACAAAATATCATGGGTTCACTTCCACTCGATAAATAAATTACAAATAATTGGGCAATAACTAATCTGCTTTATTGAATGAGTTTGGCACATTCACTGGTTGATTGTTTCATTATGCAGCTACTGTTGCCCAGATCCATTATAATGATGAACCCATTCCTGGGATCTGAGACATTTTTGGTAAGACCAAAACAGCAGGAATATCTATTTTAATTTTTTTAATATAATATTAAATGTATCATGATATTGTTTACGGTAAATGAAAGCAAATGTTTACTGTTATTGATATTTATTTTCTTCAGTCCACATTGGTGCTGAAATCTTAAGGTCTACAATTCTAACATGCATTATTTGAAAGCATGTTTTGGCACATAAATAACATTGAGGGGTTTTATGCTGAGCAGAATGTCTCGTAAAAGCATTATTGCTTTTTTACAACAACTTTAGGATATTAAAATATGTCCACACTGAAAGCATTCATATTATATTTATTCAGTGACCAATCAATATTGAGGACATTTAACGCTGTATTCAGTCTTCAGTTAGCCACTCTGGAAGAATACTTTTAGTTCATGTTTTCATGATTTCACCTCCTCCCTCCCCCAACAAAGTTGCAATGCATAAAGATCACAAATATTTTCAGGAGATTTCTAACAAAGGCTTAAGTTCCGAAAGAGAATGCGTCTGCAGACAATCAAAGTGCAGTAGTGACTGAAAAATGGCCTGCAGTGGTCGAGGCAGCTTGACATTGACCAGTAACAGCAGGTAACGGAGTCTATTGGGAATCAATCAACAGGAAAAAGATTGAATGTCAGCAAGAGAGATTGTAGGTAGACAGAAGTAAGTCATGAAAATATAAGTGGAAACCATTTGGTGGAGGTATTGATCAATATCCAAGCACACACTGTGTCTCCTTACAATTCAAAACAGAACCAGGATTCTAGAAATTAGGACACAAAAAGAAAAAATAAAATCATTGCAACTACTGGCAGAAAACCTGATCAATCAAAGACAAAGTGTGTTCACGGGGCAGAATATTTCCATCACAGAAGCAATGAGCCTGGAGGGTGAAAGACATACCAAATAGGCAGGTACTGAGTATACCTGAAACCCTTATTCTTTCCACCTCCTCAAATTACAGCTCAGAATCCACCTTCCCATTCTGCTGCTAGCACAAACCCTTAAATGGTCAATTAATTGACAACTTAAAATTCAATTAAGGGTCTTTCTTACCTGGATTACAATCACCTCAGCTCTTTGTGGGACAAAAACAAAAACACCTCTTTGTGGACCAACCAACAGTTAGGCATTACAGGAAAGCTGTCATTTGGTATGCTTTGTGTCCTTGAACCGCACTAATTTGTATGCAATTGAGGGATTGGATATAGGGAAGGGCCAGCAGCTGAGAATCAACGTATAGCCCTTATTTCTGACCCTTTGCCCATGACTTCACAAAACCCCTTCCAACCGAAAAAGCACTTACTTTATACCTTCTTTACTCTCAATTTTGGTTGTCCTCCCAACAGCTGCCATGACCTTTTTGGAGTGCTATTGAATTCAAGAGGTTCTGGACTCTTGATTGGCTACAAACTTTTTTGCCCAAGAGTTTGATTTCAGAGAACTGCCTGATGTGAGGAAGATAAGGCAGGCCTCGTTCCAAAAAATCAGCTCAGATGTCTTGCCACTTTTTCAGCAAGTGAGCAAGACACTCAATGAAAATAAGAGATTCCATCCATTGATAGCATTAGTGACAAAGAGCGACAATAGCGCGATAATGATTTGGAGATGCCAGTGTTGGACTGGAGTGCGCAAAGTTAAAAATTGCACAACACCAGGTTACAGTCCAACAGGTTTACTTGGAAGCATTCGCTTCAACCACTAGATGAAGGTGCAGTGCTCTGAAAGCTAGTGCTTCCAAGTAAACCTGTTGGATTATAACCTGGTGTTGTGTGATTTTAACTTTATAATGCGATACATTTATTCAAACATGGATATAAGAATTTGGAGTGACAAAATGTGGATGCAAATGTGGCATTAGAATAACTACAGGAAATCAAAACATGGAGCCAAAAAATGCACATGGCACAAGGCTTTTAACAAATAAAGGGCTAAGACTACACCAAAATATCAAAGTTCAATTGTACTTGATTTAAATTTTACACACAATCCATATAAAGTAAAGTTTCTGTAGTTTTGTGAAAATGTAGTCAGTTTCTATAACACAAATGTCAAATTTCAAAACTATTACCAACACCACTGACTTATCAGCTATCAGAGTATACACTGGCCAACGTCGAGAGGGTGTAGGGTTTAGAATTACTGTTATGAGGAGCCACACTCTCATTGAACGTTCAGGGAAATTGGAAAATAGAGACTATTGGGCTGCAGCTCCAATATCCCGTTTCTTGATAATATTGTTTTTTTAAAATTGTGCAGCAGATTATTGTGTGAGTTATTTTGTAGCTCTGAAGAAAGGAACTAGAATCTTAGAAGATTGAAAGTAATTCTGATATAAGGAAGCACATGAAGCATGATTGAGTGATTTGTCAGCAGTCTTCAGGAATCTGTGATTAAGGAAGAAATCTGGGGAGAAGTACTGAGGACCAGCAAGATGTGTAGAGATTTAGAGTATCTGGGAGGCCAGATTACAGTAATATTGGTAGTTGCAAAAATCTGAATGAATCAGGGTAGGAGGGGGGTGGGGAAAGTAATATGTAATAGAAGAATGGTAAACATTGCGAGTCAAAGATTTGTAAAGGGATTTGTAAATCAGATTCCAAGGGATTTGTAAATCAGATTCCATTAGATTCCATTGGGGGGGGGGGGGGGGGGTCGCTCAGGTTATGAAATCTAAACTGCAAGTATTTAACTGTACATTTTGAATAATTGTGCAAAAAGTCACTGCACATTGTTGCTCATCAATTCCTCACTCTATCCATCAAAACCACACACTTTCCTCTCATGAATCTCAATCTGCATTATTTTCTCCATCGTCACTTGCTTCCTGCCTTTATGGTTCTATTTTAATGTAAAGAAGATAAATGAAACAACACTGGCTGAGGTTGCACAAATATTTCAGGTATGTTTAAGTCTTCAAAGGTGTTATCGCTTAAAATTTTATAATTTTTGGAAACTGAATAAATGATATGTAAAACTTTGGTATTAAGCATGAAGTGCCTTTAAATTTGTGGTTCAGTGTGAAAGGAAGTGTAATAATCACTTTGTTATTGACAGAATGGCTGTCTTTATTCTTTGAGCATTTGGTTTACAGGATTTTTAATACATCTTTAAAAGCTCACCAGCAGAGAAATGGCTATTCAGTGGGTCACCAAAAAGTATAGTAAATTTCTATAAAACAGCTCATCAGCAGTTAATCATTCCCTGCTAACTCCTGAAAAAGGTTATGAAAATGCCATTGCAAAGTAAGTGCTAACTTTATAGCTATGCTTTTGTTAACAATTCATTGGATTATGTGAATAATTTATTTTCTTAACAGTCATATCTATCCCTTGTTAAGCCAATACCATATAATGACACTTATTGCAACAACAACATTAATAGGCTGTATATTTCAAACATAGCAGATGCTAATGGATAAGTAACCATAAATATATTAGATTCTGGCTAATATTTTCTCTCTTGACTATTACTTGGTAGAGTAGTCTGAAAAATGGTGATAGTTATGAACAAGTTGTTTCTACAATCACCAGCAAACTCAGTTAGCAAGTAAACTGTTTGACACAGGTAGACATACACAAGTTCTTTAGAAATGAGGAAATTTGCTGACTATGTTTATGTCCTATTCTTGCAGTTGAACAAAATGTGGACATCAAGAATCAAATTGACGCATCCTGGAGAATGAAGAAAAATGTTATTTCATTTCTTAATTGAAGAAATATTGAAAAGTTACTAATTCAATTCTAGGCAATAACACTAGCTACAACAATAAGTTCAAGACCCATCCATAAATTGTGCTATTGTTATCATTATGTTCTAGCAATATTTAGCACATTAACCAAAGAGTTCAAAAGCAATATGCATCATACTGGAAGTCATGCAGTATTACCAAATGTGGATGTGATTAGCACTACTGAGATGGAACATAGTGAAAACTGTACTCAATTACATTGCCTAACATTTATTTTCTATTTTCTGCATTCAAATGGGAAGCTGTCTCAAATGGCCATTCAAATAAAGGCAAAGAACAGTGGGTGCTGGAGATCTGAACTTAAAACAAAAAGTGCTAGAGTTCAAGACCAATATAATTCTTCCTTGAAATTCTGAAAAGGAGTCATAATGAACTTGTAGTGCTAACTTTAGCTTTCTCTCCACAGCTGCTACCAGACGGCCTCAGTTTCTCCACGTTTTCTGTTTTTATTTTATGGTCTTAAGTAGTCAATTTGTTTCAAGAATATCAGCTGAATATAGATCACAGGATAGATTTATTCAGACTCATGTTCTGGATATTTGATAATTCACGCTTATTATTGTGTGTCATAATATCAAGGACTGGGAAATAACAAAAATACCCAGGAAAGAGAAACAGAGAAAAAAAGATAATCAGATAAACAATGATCAGCACTAATGAGATGGGTATCATCACTGTCTGCGTACTAAATATTTAATTGGTGCAGGATAAGTAGTACCTTAAGGGCACTTTTGGATAAATTTCACAAAGCTTGACAAATGTACTCGATTTTCAATTAAACATAACAAAAAAAAGTACTTCGAATTAAATAATGCAGTCATTGTAAACCACTGTTATTCAAAGATTGAGAGGAGATCCAAAAACATGGAAGATACTATTGAAAAATAATGAAGCTAATGTAGAGAAACAAACTTGGATATCATTTACACTCTGATCTCTTGACACTCAATCATTGGTGTTAGTCTAACATTTCTAATGTGCCATCATCGACTATCCAACTTGAATCCAACTTGCTTTTCTTTTTTCTCCAGCAATATATTCTAATTATTAGTGCCAGTAATAGCACAGAGTCTGGATCAACACTGTCATATTCCCTCTTATAGTAAGTGAATTAAAAACCTAACCACTGTTTAACACAAAATGTTTATGGAGCTAACTGGTTGAATTGGTTGTATAGATTACGATGTTGCTGAACAATGTGCTTAATACAGTTTCACTCCTGTGAAATTTGAAGACAGCAAAAAGCAATGTAATCAAAATTTCTGAAAATTGCACAAAATTGTATCATTTCCCGAAGAGCAATTTTGTTATGAATCACTCATCAAACATGGATGTATTCTCATTTACTGTGCTGTACCCAGTGATTATGTAAGTATTTTAATAAGCATTCTGTATGTTCTTTAATTTTCTTTAATCATAAGGGCCTCATAACTTCATGATAATATAAACGCATTGTAAGTTATGAAATGACCATTTATTATAATTTTGCTTTTCTTTTTCTCCAATGCATAATTACACTCTTATAAGTAGTTTACTTCTTTCAAAAAAGAGGAAACCTAACTGTGCAATATCTTAATATGTCTCCATTGTGAAGAGTAAAGTACATAAGACTGTTGTATCAAGCAAGTCAGGGACCAAAGGCTGGATACCCGCCAATAATGAACAAAAACCATGATTAGGCCATCATTAGTAAGGTCTTTTGGGACATAGAGCACTGCCTACAGTTCATTAAGCAAGGTGATTAGTAAATAGAGGTACAATACAAATCAAACAGTATGTCAAGTAATTTTTGTGTCATACTGCACTAAACCACCTGTCAGGAGTTTTTTTCAGCAACAATCTCAGTTTGCTATAGATTTTCCAGTTATCTTCATTCTTGATTAAATATTTTGCTTTTTTGTTCTGAAGTTGCAATCTATTTTATAAATGATTATAATTTATATTCAATGAGCACCCACACCTTACAAAATGTCTTGCAATTCGAGTTATATTTTCTGATCATTCAGATTGATTTCTGATCTGTGGTTGGCCATATAGCTAGTCCTTCCTGAAAGGAGTGAAATAGTTCAAAATGTGCAATGTTTTTACTACTCAAAACTTCAAACCACTTGCTTTATGACGTTGCCATATAATGGGGACTGTATGCAACTTGACATATTGTTCTATATAGTTGCAAATACATAAAATATAAATATTGATTCCTCCATTTCAGCTTGAATGTTAGAGAAATGGTGAAGGATAGACATGCACAGGACTGATGACCTTTTGGTTTGCACTGTAGTTTCTGCAGCTGTCAGCATTATGGAGTACTGTCTGTTATTGCTTTGCTAAGCTTCAGTAAATCCTTAATTATACCTGGCAATTTTCCAAAGGAAGTGGTCTTTGAATACAAACATGGTTATGCATATATTAATATTACAATAATGAGCTGACGTTGCATGCTGAATCTATGATAAACTAGTTTTGTGTTTGAAATTACATGCTCCAATTTGATAAGGTGGTATTTGGTGGGTTGGATTTAGTACTTTTTGCACAGTGCGAAGGAAGGATGCTTCAGCAGTGATCAACCGCGACCACCACCCTTATCAGCCAAAGGCCAACTAATCAAACAACATTGAGGCACTGAAGTGCTGTTGCCAGGCTTCTTGGTCTATCAGAGGTCAGCAGCCACTCAGAGCTGGAAAATGTCACCAGAGGCTCAGATTACATAGCCATGAAGAGATGCCCTGGTGAGAAGGGAAATGGTCTTTTGTTTTGGGAGTGTGCAGGGATGTCTTGAGGTTGTAAAAAAAGGAGTCAGGGTAGTTGGAGGCTAGGCATGGGATAGCCTTCAGTAGCCACTCCACTGCCTGCTACCCACGCCCCAAGCTGCTCCTAAATTGGGCAAATCAAATACTCCCAATTCGCACAAACTGGCAAACTGACCCCCCTAATTTCCTTATCCGTGTTTGATTTGTGACCCTCCACTTTGTGACCCTCCAGAAAGCAGATAATCAGGTTAGTGGTTGGTCAATGCCCTCAAAAAGGTCATTACTGACCATTAAGTGGCAGCAAGGTTCTTGTGGCTCTTTCCTGCTGAGAACTTTGTTGCTGAGGTGTTGGGAAGGAGTAAGAGCCTAGGCATACACTAACCCTAACACAGTTCCCTGCTGTACTGGCCCAACGCATGCCATAATCGCCTGATGAGGAGCCAATCAAAATGTTGGTAACAAGTGATTATCCCTAATTCAGAACCTATTGACACTGTGATGTCAACTTCTTCTCTAACTATTCCAGGCTAAGCAGCATTGCACATAACACAATAGTTTTCTGTAAACATGATTTCTAAAACTGCCGTCTCCTTTGTTTAAAGCAGTATCTTCTTATTTAAGTTTACAGTCAAAAATAAAGGAAAGACCATAGGATCACAAGAAGTAGGAATAAGAGAAGGCGTTTGACCCAATTAGATCATAATTATTTACTTCAATGTGAGCCATCAATTCGTTTACTTTATTATGAATGCTATGTGTATTCAGATTCAGAAGCTCAGATCTAGTCTCGGTGGTTGATGTATATCTGCTGTTTTTTTCTGTCCTTTCCTTTTTTTCCATAACCTCAATTTCCTATATCACTACTTTCTCTTTTATTTTGTCTCGGATTTTTCTACATGGCATCTTTCCATATTTGATTCTTTGCTTCCACTATTTAATTTGTTTTAAAACCCTCTCTACATCTTTTGTCATGTATTTCAGAAAATTACTGGCTCCATCATGGTTTAGGTGATACCAATGGTCCACAAACAGAATCCATTTCTCCCACATAAGCTTTGAATTATGTATTTCTCTCTCTAATTCTATGTACCCTATGGTAATTTATATCCAGCTCAGATAATAATCTATAAATTATGATCTTGGAGATTCTGATTTGTGATTTAGTGCCTAAATTCTCATAACCCCTGTGCAGAAAGTCTTTCCTAACTTTATCTATGATATTGCTACCTATATGGAGTGCACCCACTGGGTCTATCACTTTACAATGCACATTCCTTTTTAACTCTGAGCAGATATCTTGAACCCTGGCACTAGGCAGATGACACATCAGTCTGGTTTCTCACTCTTTGCTGCAGGAAACAATGCCAATCCCTCTCACATTACTTTCACAATTAGTACAACAATCATTGTTACTATCCCACTTTAATGACTTCCTCGACTATGTGTTACAGTCAGTTGGCACATCCATCCTGCAGCCCCTGCTCTCATCAAAGCAGGCTTGGAGAACCTCAAATCAATTTAACAATTGCAGATGCAGGCCCTTTGTGTCCTCCTTAACCATCCCACACACACAGTCACAACCTCCTAACCCTGACCAATTCAAAAGACCTTATTCTAAGTCGTGTGACAGCCTTCTCATATAAAGAACCCAGGTAACTTTCCCCTGCCCTGATACATCACAGTATCTGTAGTTAAGCCTGCAGCTCAAACTCCAGAAAAAGCTGTTCTAACTTTGGACACTTACTTGTTGTGAGCCAGGCCAACAGTATCCAGGTGCTCCTACATACTGCACTTTTGACACATCACCAAACTTCCATTATTAAATAACTTTAATTATATTATTCACTTACTTATGCTGCCTTTTACATATTTAATTATCTTTCCCATCATTTTGTGTACTATATTGTTATAGTGAATTTAAACTTGTCAAGTTCAGAGAGAGAGTGAATGAAGGTAAAAAGCAGACTTCAATTAAGAAGCTTTGTACCAAATAAACTTTATGAAGCTGAGGGATTAGGAATCTGTAAAACAAATAGAAGATAAAATCATTTCTCAAGAGGCCATGGGGCCAGGAAAGTTTAACTTACACGGAGGTGACAGTCACTGAGAGGGAATAAGGAAATCAATAACATCGAGGATATGATTAATTGTTTTCTGCCCAACTGAAAAAGTTGTTATCAACATTAAGCTGCGACTGAGAATAGACAATCTGCTTATGAAGCAAGGTTGAAGTTTGGATAATAAGATGGTGATGGGAAAAAAGTATTCAATTTTTCTGTATTCTTTAGAGCCTTTCACCTGTCTAACTGAATTAATCCTCTCCTTGTGTTGTTTGAATAGAATGATCATACACCTGTACTCAGCCTCTAGTTGTCAGCTATTAGAAGTTGCCACAGCATCTGGAGTCGAGAATAGGATAATTATCTCAAACCATTGGAGCAGCACTGTAAGACAGGGGAGCATAGTTTATTTTTGACACCTATAGCTAGTGCAGTAAACTGATCCAAGTATGATTCAGTTGAATATCAAAGGATCAAAACAACATGGAGCACAGGACACACGGAAAGAGCGGTGTTGCTAATGGGGGCTCTGAGTTGGCAGAGTGCACACAGGGAGGCAAAGTCCGCATCAGTAGAATCCATGTTGGAGGGAAAGAAACCACAAAAGAAGAAACAATAATAGGTGAGAAGATTACACATATATGCACTTTAGTCAAGGGGTAAAGTAAATGTTGCTCAAGAATCTGTTGAGATTAAAAAACTGCAATGACACTTTCAAATTCTGGCTTTAATGCAATGCACCGTTAGGACATTCTTGTTTTAGTTAACATCCAGGAGACGTTTGGGAGCAACTGGAGCCAACGATAAAGAATAGGGACTGGACCAACCCTGGGGTGATTCTTAAACAGGAAGAGGTGAAGGATTTACACATGGAATTTGAGTCGGCTGTCAGAGTCATCCTGGATGAAGGGAATCAAATTGGGGATAAATAACATCAATTATTCAGAACAAGGGCAAATCTGTAATGGATTATACAGATCTAAAATGGGAAGTGTACATATTGTTTTCAGTATGGCAGATGCCCTGAAGAGAACAATAAGATTTTTTTTTAAATGGTAAAGAAGAGTTCTGGACCAGAACACCAGAAAGTCCTTAGATTTGCCAAATAGCCTAGATTCCATGGGCTCCTAGCTTCTTAACTAATCTGCCATGTGAGACCTTGACTGAGGCTCATGTAGCTTACATCACAGTACTTCTTTCAACAACACACCTAGTCACCTCCTTAAAAGCTTCAATCAAATTTGTTAGATATGATACCCCCTTACAACGTCATACTGACAGTCAGACTGTCCTTAATTAATCATTGCCTCTCTAAGTGAAGATTAATTGTTTCGCAGACCTTTTTTTGAAAAGTTTCCCTACCATAGGTGTTAGATTTACTTACCTGTAATTTCTTGGTTTATCCTTATCAACACTCTTGAATAATTGTACCACATTAGCTATCCTTCAGTTCTCTGGCATGCCTTCTACGAACAGATTGGATTTGAAAGTTAATGCCAGGACCACTGTGAGCTCAATCCCTGCCTTCCACAGTATCCCAAGATACATTTCATCTGGCAATTGAGATTTATCCATTTTTCAGCTGCTAAAAACACTAATACATCCTGTCAATACTAATTTCTTGAGGTATATGATAGTTTCCCTCTCTGATTTCTTACCTACATCATCATTCTCAACAGAGAATAAAAATGCAAACTACTTATTTAAAATCTGTCTGCTGGCTCCACCCCAGATTGCTATTTTGGATCCCAATAGGCCCTACTCTTTCCTAGGTTATTCACTTCCCCCTGAATTCCTTATAAAGCATCTTTGGATTTTCCCTAATGTTCCCTGCCAATGTTTTTCATGTCCTCGCTTCCTTCTCCTAATTCATTTTTAAGAAACACTCTATACTTTCTATACTGAAGGGCATTATGTTTTGAGCTTTCAGTAACTACCATTAGCTTCCTTCTTTTGCCTTATCCAATCCTTTATATTTCCTGATTTCCAGGATTGTCTGCACTTGTTGATCCCACCATTTACCTTGATGGGAAGTTGTTGGCCATGCACTCTCACTACTAGTCTTGAGAATGTCTGTGGTTTTTCCTGAAAGTAGCTGCTCCCAGTCCACTTTCGCCAGACCCTGTCTTAACTTACTACAAATCAGCCTTCGTTGAACTCAGAACCTTTTATTTCCAGTCCATCTTTGTCCTCATCTGTAATTACCTTATATCTTATTGAATTATAGTCATTATATTAAAGTGCTTCCAACTGTTACAACTATATTTGCCCAGTTTCATTCCTCAAAATTAGATCCAGCACTGCCTTCTCGATCTTGTAGGACTTTCAACATGCTAGCTGAAAAAGCTCACATGGACACATTTAAAGAATTTTGCCTCCTCTAAGCCTTTCACACTTTGCCTATCCCAGTTATTAATGGGGAAGTTGAAATCCTCTCATTTTTTACTCTATTCTTTTTGCACATTTCTGGGATTTGCTGACATATCACTCTGTCTTTCTGTCACTCTCTGATTATTTGGGGCATTATAGTTATAGAATCTCTACTGTGCAGATGGACACCACCCAAACCCAGTCCATCCAATAACCCCACATTTATCATGGGTCATCCACCTGGCCTGCACACTACAGGGCAATGTTTGCATGGCAAATTCAACTAACCTGCATGTTTTTAGACATGTGGGAGGAAACTGGAGCACCTAGAGGAAACCCACGCAGACACAGGAAGAATAATGTAAACTCTACACAGACAGTCACCCAAGGCTGGAATCGAACCCAGGTCTCTGGCATTGTGAGGCAGCAGTGCTAACCATTATGTCACCCCTGCATAGTATGCCCCCAACCTCATTTGAAAAACTTAAGGTATCATCCACCCTTACTGAAGGAAGTTATTCCTTGGTTCTTATTGTAACAGCACCTCCTTTCTATACACCATCTCACCTAAACATTCTATACCCAGAACATTGAGCTGCCAGTCCCCTTCATTCCCCTGAACATATCTCCATTCGCTTTTGAGCTTTGAATCTATTCACTTACCAACTAGATTGAAATGGTTCTTTTTCTATACTTGACTGTGCAATACCCCTATTGTACCTCTAATCCATATCCATCTCCCTACCAAATAGCTTTAAACTCCTATAAACCATACTAGCAAACCCCCTCACCCAAGGATGTTGATCCTGTTCTGGTTCAGGAACACCCTGTTTTGTTTGCACAGGTTCCACCTTCCCCAGAAATAAACCCAGTGATTGGGGAAACTATAACCCTCCCTCCTGTTCTAATTCTTCAGCCATGCATTCATCTGTTCTAGCTTTCTACTCCTATACTCAATAGCATATGTCACTGGAAGTGATCCAGATATTATGACATTTACATTTTAGTCTGCTTCCTAACTCCCTAAATTCTTGTTGGATTTCATTAGAGGAAATCATTATGTGAGGCATCATCAGGTTTCACCATGCGCAGCAGTGATCGACAGTAATACAACTAGTTTGCACTGGATGGTGAAGTATAGAAGCCACCTCGGTAGCATGTTCTCATCTGATATATTTAATAAAGTGACAAGATGTAGATTCAATACTAAATGAATTGTATAATGGGCGTAATGATCAGCCTGGATCTAGAACGGAGGAACAGGTTTGATGGACTGAATGGCTTCTTCCTATTTCAATGTTCCAAAATAAAAAAAAGTCTTCATTTTAAGTAAGTTCTTACATCGCAAATTTAATGCAAAACTTAAGTTCAATACAACATTCAAACACAAATATTATTTTATCACTATAATTATTTTAAGGAAACAAAATATTGAAAAATATGTATAAGCAGATTTTAGTACATATAAAATTTAAGTATGCTAAAACTTTTGCCCAACAAACTGCCACCAATCCATTATAGAAATTTCCTAAGAAATCAAATAATTTGCTGCTTAGCAGCAATTTTGAGCAATGTCCATCCTATTAGATAAACGTTGTTCTTTCATCTCCGATCTGTTCAAATAAACACTTGGATTTTTGTGAGTTTACTAGTCCATTAAATGAGAAATAAAGTAATTTTAAGAGCTTTATTTTTACAGTTCAATAAGCCCGGCAATTACCAAGGGATGTGCTTACAAAGTCAACCATTATTAAGGGTATACCTAAAAATATATGACTGTCATGGCAAAGAATTATCACACCCTTAATTGTATCAAGCATTGTGTGTTATTCATTTTACATGACAAGCTTATAGCTGTGGTGCATTGTAATGCATTATCACCTGTGAAGCATAAAGTCATGGATTTAAGTGCTACTCCAGAAATGTGAGGACAAAAGTCTCGGTTGATGTTTCTGCAGTAGCGTGAGGGGATGTGGCAGTACCAGGGGTGCTATCTTTTGGATGAGGTTTTAAATTGCTACCCATCTACTCAGTAAGATGGATGCATGGCAGTATTACGAAAATGCACAAGAACTCAACATTATGCAAGTCAAAAATTCTTATTTCTAGAAGTAGCTATTGCACATCCAGGTTGCTGACTGACTTGCTGTGTATGTCACATATTATTTTCTGTATAGTAATGTTGTAGATACAGGCCATTCTTACACTGCCCTAGTTAAGGATAGCATAAAGGTAAAAGCAAAGTCACCATAGTCCGAAAGGGCCAGAGGGCAACTCTGTCACCAGATATAGATGACTGGTGGTGGTTTAACCTGAGAATCAACATGCTTCAGTTGAGAATGGTAATCTCAGCTGCAGCAGGAATTGAACCCATGCTGTTGGTGTCACTGTGCACTCTGATGTGCATCTTCTTTTCTCAAAACAATTTACAAAATAATTGTCAGGTTAAACCTACCGAAACGGGAAGTCACTTTAATGATGCCTTATTCCTCAAAAGTATGACATGAAATTTCTTAGGAATGTATTCATTCTGGAGAACCCTAAGAGACCAGTGAATACAGCAGCATTTGCAAGAAACATCTAAAGGTTTAAAGTTAAGGCACTTGCGCACTATGAGATAATGGGTTAAGAGTATGTAATCTTTGTTCACATGAAGAGATTGTACTATCTGAGACAGATGTAAGAGAGACCATAACCATTTTTTAACATGGTGCAGAGGGGAAGAAGGGAAGTTCAGAGTATGTGTTGTCTCTTGATGTGGTGATATATTGCACATCACTCAGAGAATCCAAGCAGCTGTGACAAAGGTGTTGTACATGTGTTGTAGTCTGGAGCTATGTATATAGGCTCCAACTTTCTTCTTAACACATGGCTGCAATCTTGAAAATCGTAGTACCCTATCAGTGGCATGTGTTGGAAGGATTTGCAGGTCGATAATCAACCTCTTTGGCAGCTTTATTAATGAACCTTCACTGGCCATCAAGTCCTGGAATGGAACTCAAACCTGGGGTTTCTAGCTCAGAGTCGGGGTCTCTACCCACTGCATTATAGGATATTACATTTTAATTCATAAATCAATGATAGTAATTAGAGCTGCATTAGAGCAGGAGGAAACATTTTCTTTTGTTACATGTGAGACCTCAACTAATAATGTTCCTGATTCTAGCAGTAGACTTGTTGAGGAGTATCTTTCTACTGCCAATAATGAGCAGCAGTGTGTCTGCTGAGATTTTATTTTCATCTGTTACCTCTTCGGTCAATTATCCTGGCCTGCTTTGCACATTTTTGAACATACCGGCCAGAAACAGAACAAGCAATGAGCTTTGCCTGATACAAATTTTCAGTTGGCAATTGGAATAGACAAGGAACAAAAGAAAAAGTTAGGCAAAAAGAAGAGACTAAGTTGTTGAATTATTTTATTTTCAAAGTCTATTTAGCTCAACTTCTAATTCTATGAAGTTTTATGTTACATTTTGATTGCAGACATTGTAAGATTACCAACATTCGACGCATTGGTGACTATTTAATTTCTTATAAAATCATGTTGTAATGGTTAAAGTGCCCTAAGAAAGTATGCAGAAAGGAATGCATGTCTGTCACCATAGTTAAGTCATGCAAAATTGTACAGTTTTTAACAATGTTTAGACATAGAATTCTGTCATTTTTGTTACTATTGTAACTGGTCTATCTTCTTTTTTAACCCTGTGTATACAGATCATAACAATTCAGTATGTAATTTTACCCCATTGTGTCACTTCTTTCATATATTAATTTAATCATGTATCCTCTGGTTACTGATCCAGCAGACAGCAATTCTTATTGATAAGGGAGTTGCAAGGTTGAAAGTGGTCACAAAAATAGGGAGCATCACGGAGACATTTGAACAAGGCAATGATAATTTTAAAGGCTTAAATCACCAGCCATCTTCCGCAGTACCAAATGGACTTACAAGACCCTGGATCTTGATAGACTTCACCCTAATGTTTTAAGGATGCTGCTACTGGAGTATTAGATGCATTGTTGATCATTTTTCAATTTATGCTAGATTATGAAAGTTTTATACAGACTGAAAACCATCAAATGTAATCACTCTTCAAAAAAAAATGAAGTGGCAAACAAGAAGTTAAAGACAAGCTAGCTTGATATCTATTGTGTGGAAGGTGTTAAAATTGATCATCAAAGGGATCATAGCTGGGAATTCAGAAAGGCTTTTTTTTCCCTCCAAGAGAAATCATGCTTAATTAATTTATTGGAGTTCAATAAAGAAGTAACAAGGGACATGTGTTGTCATACCATGCTTAGGGGGCTTGTGTAATGCAGAGGTAGAGTTCGTCTCCCTGGACTAGGAGGCCTGGGTCAAGTCTCACCTGCTCCAGAGGTGTGCAATAACATCTCTGAACAGGTTGATTGAAAAATAGGTTAAATTGAAAGAAAGACGTACCAAGCTTGGATTTCCAGAACACATTTGACAAGGTATCACAAAACAGGTTACTGTGCGAAGTGGTAGCAAATGTTATTGTGGCTAAACTGATTGTTTGCAATCAGTCAATATGCATACTTGGATGTTTGTCTGATTGGCAAGATGTGATGAACAGGACCCTGCAAGAAGTCTGTGCCATTGCCTTAACCTTTTACAGTTTGTGTCAGAAACTTATATAAGGGGACTGAAGGCATGGTAGGTACATGTGCAAATGACACAACCCTAGATACATACGTGTGTTGTGAAGAGGACATAAGAGGTTGCAGATGGTTCTAGACAGGTTGAGAAGAGTGGGCAGAATATCTGGGGATGGTGTATCATTTGGGAGTGTGTGAAGTTGCTCATTTTGCCAGGAAAAATTAAAGAAGCGGAGTATTACTTAACCACGGAGCGTGACCGCAGAATTCTGAAATGCAGAAGGATCTAGGTGTTCTTACAGAATAACTGGGAGTTAATATGCAGGAAAGCAAGTAATTAAGAAGGTTAATACAATGTTATCCTTTATTACAAGAGAAATTGAGGTAATGTTCTAGCTACACAAGTCTTGGTGAGACCACATCTCAAATGCAGTGTGCACATGTGCATTAAATGGTTGAAACACAAGATTCCATCAGAATAGTCTCACATTTTGGGTTTTAAACTTCTTAATGAAAGCCAGTGAATTATGATCAGTGTTTCCCTATTTCCTTATTACCGTGTAAGATGTAGACCTCACAGCATTGAAGACCCAACAGAAAGCCTTAACTCTCTTTTCCTACAATTGAGTACTCCTTCTGACATTGGTTTAGTTTATTAGAGAAATAACCCACTGGCATCTCTATCCCCAACACACCATCTTGGAACAAGACTACATCGAATCCAAGCAAAGCTTTGATTGCCATTTTAAAATATCTGAAATAAATCAGTGCAATTAACGTCATCCATTAGGATTGCCTTCAGCTTCTCAAAAGCTGTCTGGTATTCTGTTGACCATATCACTTTTGCTTGTTTCTTCAAAAAAATTACTAAATGTACAGCTATCATTCTAAATATACACACAAATCTCTGATAAAACCCACATTTTCCCACAATCACATGATTTCTCATTTAGTTTTAGAATTTCAGTCAGTTTCTTTCAAATTTTGAAGGTTAAGGAGTGATCTAATCAAAGTCTTCAAAATATTAACAGGAAAAGACAGGGTAAATAAAGATAAATTATTTCCACTGGTTGGAGCTTCTACAACAAGGAACCATAGTCTGAGAATGAGGGTCAAGAGTATTCAGGAGAAATGTTATGTTTGGAACCCTCTTTCACAAACAGCAGTGAATGCAGAATCAGTTGTTAATTTTATTTCGGAGATAAATAACTTACTGAGCAAAGGTATTAAGAGATATGGAGCAAAAGCAGGTATAGGGAGTTAGGCCGCAGATCAGCCATTATCTCACTGAATGCTGGAATAGGCTAGAGGAGCTGAATGGCCTACTCCTGTTGCTATGTAAATCTCCAAAGTTCCTGGTGTTTATGGATGATATGCAGTTGGCTTTGATTATTCTATACTCAAGCTATTTATGTTTTCCTGGAAAAGTTTATACAAAGTTAACACCCTGATCAGATTATATCTCAATTGGTAATTTTTCCACTCCTCCCCTAGCTGTAGCTGTAACTGTCTGGGAATTAGGTTGACATATCCTTAATTGTGAGAATATACTGAAGTCCTGCATTCATTTTGGTGATGGTCTACATAATTCATAACATAGTATTAAAAGGTTCTTCAAAAACTGGAATGAATATCAGTAATGCACATCTGATTACAAGTTCAGATTTTCCTACAACCGGTCATGTGTAGCATGTCCTATAGAACTGCATTATATCTTTATGGAGTTTTGGCCATGTCAAGTACTGTTTGTTGATGCCTGCATTTTCTGTATCCCTATATGCCCTGTCGTAGAAACTTCATGTGTTACTCAATATCTTCCCATGATATTTAGGCGGTGTTGCTATTTGGTGAGCACCATCCATTCAATGTCCACGTATTCTACTTCCTCATTAGAGATCCATTTTTACAACAATAGTAATGTAGAACTTCAGCCTCAGTTTCAGAGTAAAGTATCTGTGCGAACTTATTTAATTCTGGATTGGCTTCCTGGCCTCAATTAACAAAAAACAAACCAAGCACTTTCTTTGAATTATCCTCATTTTTAAATAGATCTCCAGCTACCCTAATATCTACTTGCAGTATTATTGTTGCCTTTGGCCATTGATTTGCTCACTACATAGGATGGAAAAATACCTCCAACCTGTTCTTGAAACTGTTCAATCTATTTAAACTCATCTGAACATTCCTTGATTATAGGCAAAACTAAAACTTGCACTCCTGCTAAATAATTATACAGGAGTAAATCCACTGTATCCATTGGTAATTTCATAAATACTCTGATTACCACTGGTCTTGATAACAAGTCATGCTCCAGTTGGAATTTGTACAATGGAACTGGGATATACTTTCCACCTAACCTGTGTACCAAAACTTTGGCTTTCATTGAATACTATAGAGGGAAAACTGAATTCTTCTACAGTAATCAAGTTTGAGTAGCCTTTGTGTCCCATGGTATAGATGAGCTTGGATGCTTCCTTTGAAGAGAAAGCCATTAACTTCTTTTTTGGTCAGAAACCCTTTTATTTCTCCTCTAACCTATTTATTACTTCTGCTTCCACAGCAACGTTTATCTCTAGTCTCATAGTTGCAGTCAAAGTTACAGTTTGATCTGAGCTTCTTGTTCAGACTCAATATCACAAACTCAGTAAGTCCCAATGGTTTCTCTCACAACTTCCAACATTCTAAACAAGTCTATCCCACATAGTTGTAATGGAAATACATTAGCTCCCAACTTTCTCCACCACCCTCAATACTTTTCCTTCTAATCCGAGAAGATCACCATAGCTATGCATTCCTCACCCTGGTTATGTCCCTTTATTTCACTTCTATCCATTTCAAATTTATGAGGGGAATGGAACAATTGTATAATTTTATGGATTAGTTCATAACCATGAGCCATTATTTCTGCATGTTCAGCAGTTACAACCCTTGGACCTCAACATGTGTTTGTAGCATGGAGAGTAGTATTTAAATTCTTCTAAAAGAATAATCTCTTTAAGAGTTTCATATGTGGTTTCAAATTCTAAGGTTCATATATAGCATTAAAATTACTTCAATTAAGCCATTCAAATTCCATATATGTTTCTGCCAGCAATATCCTTAAATTTCAGACCTTCGCCAATATGTTTCATATGCATTGATTTTTTGAAGCATTATTATCCCTTGAAACTTCTCATATTTCCTTTAAAACCAAATGCTCTGCTAGTACCTCAATTACTTCAGTATTCTTAACTCTGCCAGGCAATACTACTTTCAGTTTACCCGCCAAGCTAACCAACTTGGTCTTTGAAAGTTCCATTAAGATTGACAGGCTACAACACAGTCACATGCAATAAATCCTTTTCAGTTTCCATTGCCATGTCTTAAATGCATTACGGAATCTGCCTGTCAGGAAACATGCTTTTAAAAAGTGCAATAAGCTTTTCCACAATCTAGCATTTAAAACTGCCCTTTTCCAATTTAAGTCCATAATCAAATATAGAGAAAAATTAAAAGGTGTGGCCTTTATAATATGCTATTCTTAATAGATTAATTTCAGCAACCTTTCTTCATGAGTTTAGTATCACATATGATGACACAGACACAAAATATTACAATGCAATGCACATGAAACAAAAGGGGATTATCCCCAAGCACTAGCTCATACAAAGAAATTATTTCCAGGAAATGAAATATTCCCATGTAAGTTGATCATCTTTCTCCATCTAGTGGATAAATCTGATTAGTAATAATTAATTAATTAACTCACTCACCAAATTAGATGATACCCATACACAGGCAGATGGGCAATCAGAGTCAACTTACATGATTTGAAATCGAAACAAGGCCTGGAAGATAACTTCCTGAGCTGCTGCGTAGCGATGCTTCTAACAAACAGACTTTGCTTAGCAACCAAACAGCACTCTTCTCTTGCAGAATATAAATGTTAGTTTCCCTTCACTAGTTTTCTTGCAAGTTGTCCTGATGAGTGCAAGAGAAGTTGCCAAGATTTTTTTTCAGCATGTCTCAAGTTTCACACTACCAAATGACTAAATATATATATATTTTTTACAAATATAGTCTCAACTGTTCCAATTCTGTTGTCTCAGGAGAAACAACTCTAAAATTACAGTTCCAAATTCTATGTTCCTGTCTAATTTTAATTAATCTGTTTGGTTCCAAGATGTTTAATTCTCTTCCAACTAGTCATTAATAGTATGTTGAAGGCTAGATTTTCTATGAAACTAGTGTCTGAGACTATTTCGTGTGGCAGTGTTGTCCGTCTCACAGGAAAATGTCTGGCAACTATTCTTCTATCTTCAATATTCATTCTGCATATTAGTTGTCTCAATTACAAATGCAATGTTGCAATTTACTCAATAGTCAACTAGAATCAGCCATTTAACTTTTTTGTTTCCTAACCTTGTGCTTACCCTGGTTTTCTCCTATTCTAAAATTGCTTCCTCCAAATGCCACATGATTTCCAAGGTTAGCATGGATTTGGCATACTGACCAGAAACATCACAGGACTGAGTCTGCCCTTTACTTATGTCAACTGCCTCATAATTGGGTGACATAGATCTTCTTCATCTTCCTATCACACTCTCAGCTACCTTTCTCATAACTCCACCCCCCCACCCCTGCCATTTACCTCTCCACTCCCTTGGCTCACAAGCCTCATTCTTGCTGAAGGGCTTTTGCCCGAAATATCAATTCTCCTGCTCCTCGGATGCTGCCTGATGTCCTGTGCTTTTCCAGCACGATACTCTCAACTCTGATCTCCAGCATCTGCAATCCTTACTTTCTCCTTTGACATAGATCTCCTGCCAGTTTAAACTTTGCAAGATACATATGGGCAGCATGGATTGTCTTCCCCTTTTCTATTGAATGTGATGTAGCAAGGTGAACGGTAACATTTTGGAATATTTTGCTGAGACTGTGCATTGGATCAGCAGCTGATCATTGTGGTGATCGAGTTAAAATCATGAAGATTCTTGAGAAATACACGTAGCTGCTGCTGGTTGTGTTTTTTCCTATTTATTGGCTCATGGAACATAAACAGAAAGAGTTGGGTCCCTGTGAGACAGATAGTCATACAGTCATAGAGATATACAGCATGGAAACAGACCCTTCAGTCCAAACTGTCCATGCTGACCAGGTATCCCAACCCAATCTGGTCTCACCTGCCAGCACCCGGTTCATATCCCTCCAAACCCTTCCTATTCCGATGCCCATCCAAATGCCTTTTAAATGTTGCAATTGTACCAGCCTCCACCACTTCCTCCGGCAGCTCATTCCATACACATAACACCCTCTGCGTGAAAAAGTTGCCTCTTAGGTCTTTTTTATATCTTACCTCTCTCACTCTAAACCAATGCCCTCTAGTTCTGGACCCTCTAGTTCTATTTATCCTATCCATGCCCCGCATGATTTTATAAACCTCTATAAGGTCACCCCTCAGCCTCCGATGCTCCAGGGGAAACAGCCTCAGCCTCAGCCTGTTCAGCCTCTCCCGATAGCTCAAACCCTCCAACCCTGGCAACATCTTTGTAAATCTTTTCTGAATCCTTTCAAGTTTCACAACATCTTTCTGATCGGAAAGAGACCAGAATTACATACGATATTCCAACAGTAGCCTAACCAATGTCCTGTATAGCCGCAACTTGACCTCTCAATACCTGTACTCAATACTCTGACCAATAAAGGAAAGCATACCAAACATCTTCTTCACTATCCTATCTACCTGCACCTCCACTTTCAAGGAGCTAGGAACCTGCACTCCAAGGTCTCTTTGTTCAGCAAAACTCCCTCAGACCTTACCATTAAGTGTATAAGTCCTGCTAAGATTTGCTTTCCCAAAATGCAGCACCTCGCATTTATCTGAATTAAACTCCATCTACCACTTCTCAGCCCAACAGTCCATCTGATCAAGATCCAATTATAATCTGAGGTAACCTCCTTTGCTGTCCTCTACACCTCCAATTTTGGTGTCATCTGCAAACTTACTAACTATACCTCTTATGCTTACATCCAAATTGTTTATATAAATGATGAAAAGTAGAGGACCCAGCACCAAACCTCATGGCACTCCACTGGTCATAGGCCCCAATCTGACAAACAACCCTCCATCACCACCCTCTGTCTTCTACCTTTGAGCCAGTTCTGTATCCAAATTGCTACTTCTCCCTGTATTCCATGAGATCTAACCTTGCTAAACAGTCTCGCATGGGGAACCTTGTTGAACACCCCATGGGAGACTGTTCCCAAGTCCATATCGATCACATCTACCACTCTGCCCTCATCAATCTTCTTAGTTACTTCTTCAAAAGATTCAATCAAGTTTGTGAGACATGATTTCCCATGCACAAAGCCATGTTGACTTTCCCTAATCAGTCCTTGCCTTTCCAAATGCATGTACATCCTGTCCCTCAGGATTCCCTCCAACAACTTGCCCACCACTGACAGCAGGCTCACTGGTCTATAATTCCCTGGCTTGTCCTTACCACCTTTCTTAAACAGTGGCACCACATTAGCAAACCTCCAGTCTTCCGGCACCTCACCTTTGACTATTGATGATACGAATATTTCAGTAAGAGGCCCAGCAATCACTTCTCTAGCTTCCTACGGAGTTCTAGGGTACACCTGATCAGGTCCTAGGGATTTATCCACCTTTATGCATTTCAAGCCATCCAGTACTTCCTCCTCTGGAATATGGACATTTTTCAAGATGTCACCATCTATTTCCCTGCAGTCTATGTTTTCCATGTCCGTTTCCACAGTAAACACTGATGCAAAATTCTCACTTAGTATCTCCCTCATCTCCTGCAATTCCACATAAAGGTCACCTTGCTGATCTTTGAGAGGCCCTATTCTCTTCCTGGTTACCCTTTTGTCCTTAATGTATTTGTAAAAACCGTTTGGATTTTCCTTAACTCTATTTGCCAAAGCTATCTCATGTCCCCTTTTTGCCCTCCTGATTTCCCTCTTAAGTATACTCCTGCAGCCTTTATACTCTTCTAAGGATTCTTTTGATTTATCCTGTCTATACCCGGCATATGCTTCCTTCTTTTTCTTAACCAAACCCTCAATTTCTTTCATCATCCAGCATTCCCTATACCTATCAGGCTTTCCTTTCACCCTAACAGGAATATACTTTCTCTGGACTCTTGTTATCTCATTTCTGAAGGTTTCCCATTTTCCAGCTGTCCCTTTACCTGCGAACATTTGCCTCCAATCAGCTTTTGAAAGTTCTTTCCTAATGCCATCAAAATTGGCCTTTCTCCAATTTAGAACTTCAACTTTTAGATCTGGTCTATCCTTTTCCATCACTATTTTAAAACTAATAGAATTATGGTCACTGGCCCCAAAGTGCTGACACCTCAGTCACCTACCCTGCCTTATTTCCCAACAGTAGGTCAAGTTTTGCATCTTCTCTAGTAGGTACATCCACATATTGAATCAGAAAATTTTCTTGTAAACACTTATCAAATTCCTTTCCATCCAAACCCATCTTGGAGTTTATTTACTACACTAACTATTTAGAACACTACAATATTACAGACTTGCATGCATCATCTTAGTTCTGTGATTACTGATATTACTGTTCATTTTACACACGTAACTGACTTACTGCACCAATGCCAGTACAAAGACAGTGAGGTGTGTGCCTCTGTACTGGAACAGCACATGTCATAATATCATGTAACTGGCTTAAAATTACACAGTCTCATCTGGATTGGGATTATAACACATTTCCTTTCTTTTTCCTTTTGAAGAATAGGAAGTTTTTCTTTGATAAATCTACCCAAGGAATGCATGTGGATTTATTGTCTCATTGTATTCCAATTACACTTTGGTGAACATACAATACAAAGGTCAGGTCTTGATACAATTGTCAGGACTTGATAAAATAGTTTCTCTTGTGGCACAGGCAGTCAATGATATACAATTTGATTATATTGTCCATTTCTTTCTGACCAAATGGTCAAATCCTGCAGTGTTACAATTTCTGGGCTGTACACAAGAAAAAGATATGCACATGTTCAAGTGAAAATCTTGAACATCTACGCAAGTGCCCTGGTTCAAGATCAAATAACCATTCATGTTCTCCTTTCTTTCCAACAATTCATTACGCAGATGTGGTGGGGGTTGTACAACTGTATCAATGAAGCAGAAAACTCAAAAAGGGATCATGCTGTAAGGTTGAGTGAAATAGGAGTTGATGGGAAGGGTGAGGGCAGTAACAAATTAAAAATAATATATATGAATGCACGAAGCACTAGAAATAAGATGGATGAGCTTGAGGCTCTTTTGGAATTTGGCAGATACGATATTGTGAGGATAACTGATACGTGGCTTCAAGAGGACAGGGCCTGGGAAATGAATATTCAAGGCTACACGTGCTATCGTAAGGACAGACTGATGGGCAGAGAGGGTGGGGTGGCCTTGTTGGTAAGGGATGATATTCAGTCCCAGTATGGATAAAGCTGAGAAATCCTAAGGGTAAAAAGACCCTCTTGGGAGTTATCTACAGGCCCCCAAACAGTAGTCTGGATATCGGATGTAAGTTGAATCAGGAGCTGAAATTGGCCTGTCGCAAAGATGTTACTACAGTTGTTATGGGGGATTTCAACATGCAGGTAGACTGGGAGAATCAGAATGGTATTGGACCTCAAGAAAGAGACTTTGTAAAGTGCCTCCGAGATGGAATCTTAGAACAGCGAGTGCTGGAGCCTACCAGGGAGAAGGCAATTCTGGATCTGGTATTGTGCAACGAACCAGAATTGATCAGGGACCTCGAAGTGAAGGAGCCATTGGGAAATAGTGATCATAATACAATAAGCTTCGATCTGCAATTTGAGATGGAGAGGGTACAATCGGAAGTGCCAATATTTCTGTTGAATAAAGGGAACTATGGAGCTATGAGGGAGGAGCTGGCCAAAGTTCAATGGTGCAATACCTTAGCAGGGATGACAGTGGAGGAACATGGCAGATATTTCTGTGTATAATGCAGAAGATGCAGGATCAGTTCATTCCAAAAAGGAAGAAAGATCCTAGGAGGAGGCATGGGTGGCCGTGGCTGACGAGGGAAGTTAAGAAACATATAAAGTTAAAAGAGAAAAAGTATAACATAGCAAAAGTAAGTGGGAAAACAGAGGACTGGGAAGCTTTTAAAGGATTACTAAGAAGGAAATACGCAGAGAAAAAATGAGGTACGAAGGTAAACTGGCCAAAAATATCAAGGAGGATAGTAAAAGCTTTTTTAGGTATGTGAAAGGCAAAAAAATGGTTAAGACTAAAATTGGGCCCTTGAAGACAGAAACAGGGGAATATATTACAGGGAACAAAGAAATGGCAGAAGAATTGAATTGGTACTTCAGATCTGTGTTCACTGGGGAAGACACAAGCAATTTCGCTGAGGTAACAGTGTCTGAAGGACCTAAACTTAAGGGAATTTATATTTGCCAGGAATTGGTGTTGGAGAGACTGTTAGGTGTGAAGGTTGATAAGTCCCCAGGGCCTGATGGTCTACATCCCAGGGTACTGAAAGAGGTGGCTTGAGAAATCGTGGATGCGTTGGTGATTATTTTCCAGAGTTCGATAGATTCGGGATCAGTTCCTGTGGATTGGAGGGTGGCTAATGTTGTACCACTTTTTAAGAAAGGTGGGATAGAGAAAGCAGAAAATTATAGACCAGTTAGTCTGACCTCAGTGGTGGGAAAGATGCTGGAGCCTATTATAAAGGATGAAATTACGATACATCTGGATAGTAGTAACAGGATAGGTCAGAGTCAGCATGGATTTATGAAGGGGAAATCATGCTTGACTAATCTTCTGGCATTTTTTGAGGATGTAACTCTGAAGATGGACGAGGGAGATCCAGTAGATGTAGTGTACCTGGACTTTCAGAAAGCTTTTGATAAAGTCCCACATAGGAGATTAATGAGCAAAATTAGGGCGCATGGTATTGGGGGCAAAGTACTAACTTGGATTGAAAGTTGGTTGGCTGACAGGAAACAAAGAGTAGTGATAAAAGGCTCCATTTTGGAATGGCAGGCGGTGACCAGTGGGGTACCGCAGGGATCAGTGCTGGGACCGCAGCTTTTTACAATATATATTAATGATATAGAAGATGGTATTAGTAATAACATTAGCAAATTTGCTGATGATACTAAGCTGGGTGGCAGGGTGAAATGTGAGGAGGATGTTGGGAGATTACAGGGTGACCTGGACAGGTTAGGTGAGTGGTCAGATGCATGGCAGATGCAGTTTAATGTGGATAAATGTATGGTTATCCACTTTGGGGGCAAGAACAGGAAGGCAGATTACCACCTAAATGGAATCAATTTAGGTAAAGGGGCAGTACAAAGAGATCTGGATGTTCTTGTACACCAGTCAATGAAGGTAAGCATGCAGGTACAACAGGTAGTGAAGAAGGCTAATATCATACTGATCTTCATAACAAGAGGGATTGAGTATAGAAGCAAAGAGGTTCTTCTGCAGCTGTACAGGGCCCTGGTGAGACCATACCTGGAGTATTATGTGCAGTTCTGGTCTCCAAATTTGGGGAAAGACATTCTGGCTATTGAGGGAGTGTAGCGTAGGTTCACGAAGTCAATTCATGGAATGGCGGGACTACCTTACGCTGAAAGACTGGAGCGACTGGGCTTGTACACCCTTGAGTTTAGAAGACTGAGAGGGGATCTGATTGAGACATATAAGATTATTAAAGGATTGGACACTCTGGAGAAACATGTTTCTGCTGATGGGTGAGTGCCGAACCAGAGGACACAGCTTAAAAATATGTGGTAGACCATTTAGGACAGAGATGAGGAGAAACTTCTTCACCCAGAGAGTGGTGGCTGTGTGGAATGCTCTGCCCCAGAGGGCAGTGGAGGCCCAGTCTCTGGATTCATTTAAGATAGAGTTGGATAGAGCTCTCAAGGATAGTGGAATCAAGGGTTATGGAGATAAGGCAGGAACAGGATACTGATTAAGGATGATCAGCCATGATCATATTGAATGATGGTGCAGGCTCAAAGGGCAGAATGGCCTACTCCTGCACTATTGTCTATTGTCTATTGGGGGAGTGTTGTGACTGTGTAAGAGGAAGAACTGTGTGGATCAATGTCCCAAACATGAGAGCTGTCAATGAGGGTACACAACTGCCTGAAGGAGTAGCACATAGATTTAATGTGGAAGTCTGAGTATTTTGGCAAGTTGCTTTTCTCAGTCATAGAGTTTTACAGCACAGAAAGAGACCCTTTGGTCCAACTCATCTGCGCCGACCAGATGTTCCAATCTGTCCTAGTCCCACTTGCCAGTGTTTAACCTATATCCCACTAAAGTTTAGTGACTAAACACTTACCATTCAAATACCCATTCAGATGTCCTTCAAATGTCGCAATTGTATCTGCTTCCACCACCTGCTCTGGCAGCTCGTTCCGTACACGTACCACCCTCTGCATGAAAAAAATGCCCCTCAGGTCATTTCTAAATCTTTCCTCTCTCATCTAGATCTATGCCCTCTGGTTGTGTAAGTTAGGTGCATTAGTCAGGGGTAAATATAGGATAATACGGTAAGTGAATGGGCCTGGGTGGGTTACTCTTCGCAGGGTCGGTGTTGACTTGTTGGGCGGAAGACCCTGTTTCCACATTATAGGAATTATAATTCTAAAAGTGCCCACTACACCACCTAGTTTTGTGTCATCTTAAGGATCTGAGATTTTACAGTATGAACAGTACATTCTGTGAAACCATTCAACTGTGGATAGTGAGGCAGAAGGTATACAGTGAACATCCCATTTCTTGCACACACCTTGCAAGGGTGCACTAGTGTACTGTGGACCATTGTCAAGACACAATTTATTGAGGTATGCTGAAAATACTGAATTTGGTGGTCATATATCAATAGCTATTACACTTGCACTGTTTTTGATTTGTTGCAACCAGAAAAGGATTTTGATGAAACAGTCAGTCACCAGAAAGTAATGGTGTCTGCAATAACAGAAAATATCACTGACCTTGCATCACGGTTTGGAAGGAACCTTCCGTGGGAGGACAGGTTTGTTTGATTTTTTATGTCTAAGGAACTGACATGTTTTATATGACTTAATTAGTGATCAATGTACTTATTAATGCCAAACCAATGTATGGATTCAGGCAACAATTTCTTTTTCATTTTTTTCTGTGTTCACCTGACTAATATGTATTCAGTCTAATGTCTTGGAGTATAGTTTGCAGAATTATGACACAATTACACTTGAAAATTATCTGCTTGGAGAATCCTATTTTGTCTCCAAATGATCAAATTGAATTCAAATTCAACTTTGTCCAGAGGGGTTAGTTAGTTCAGTTGACTGGAGAGCATGTTTGTGATACAAACAGCTGCCAATGGCATGGGTTTTATTCTCACAAATTGAAATTACAATGAAGGACTCTCCATTTCAACCTCTCGCCTCATCTGAAACATGGTGACCCTCAAGTTAAACCACCACATGTCTTTTTCTGATGAGAAAGCAGCTCTATGGTCTGGTAAGGCTGGTAACTTTACTTTACATTCTTGGGAACCTGTTTGAAGGACATGACCTCTCCAAGAATTATAAAATCATACAATCTAAAACCCCAAAACACAGATATGACCAAGAACTGGAAAATGTGAATAGGCAAAATGCACAGAAAGCAATGACACAGGTATGAAAGGCTTCAATGTAATCTACCAGAATGGGAACCAGCTGGACTCTGACTCAGGAAACAAAATATAGACCAAAAAACAAACAAATCTGGCGAGTTAAACCAAACTTGAGAGGTGTATAATATTGGACAAAATAATAGTGTATAATAGTGCACAATAATGGATGAAGCAGTATTTTTGAAATTAACAAAATATGCTGTCATATGTTATGTTACGTTTTTGCAAAGATAATCATGAAGAGGTGATATCTTGGTTGCAATATTTGGAACATTTGGGGCTAAAACGTTGAAGAAACCAAGTCAGCTTTGACATGAAACGTAGGCATCTTCAGTGCAATTTTTATTTTGTTAGGATCAACTATTAATCTGATTAGCAAGCAAATTGAAGTGAAGAAAGCGATTTGGCTTATTCTGATTTGCTGTTTTTTACTGTTGAAAATCAGATTCATTTTCCTTGCTACAGCTGTGAACTGGTGAGGTCATGTTCATGTTTGATTCTTCCGAGAACTGCAATGTGATCTGCAATTCAGAAACAATTGAAGATACAATCCACATGTTGTTGGAACACATCTGGTTGATGCATAATACATATGGTAATCTGAAGAAACTGTATCCACTGAATAATGTTCTAAAACCTGTCAGTTCTTGTGATCCCAGAGAAAACCATATGGACCAATATCCAATCTTGTGATCGAGCTCGGAGAAATGCATGGTGCCTGAAAGGCTGAGATTTCTCTCTTCCAGGATAGGGAAGAGCAATCTTGCTGGACATCTTTTCAATACAATGCTCACTCACTGTGGATCTAAATAAAAATGTTGCTTTCCTTCAAAACATATGTAATGGAGTTATATCAATTGGCATGATGCTCACCTTTCTGGATGATATTGTATTGTGTCATGGTATTTAATTCCACCTTTAGCTAATCGTGAATGTGAACACTACAATCCTTGGAGATTGATGCTGGTTTGAGAAACACATATAATACTACATCATCTTTAAAGTTGTTGATAGCTTCAAACCTTACGTGTAAAAGTTATTCAGTTAGACTCAATGTTACAGTCTGGAATCTTTGGTATTGCAATTGACAGATTTGTCAGCCTGTGGATCATGATATTTGGTGACCCATGAATGCTGACAGACCTGTGATAAAAAGTCCATCTATTTCCATTGACACAAAAGGTTTCAGATGTCCACCCTGAGGATCCGTATTGGCATTTAAGATAAATAATGCCAATGAGTAGGATGTCAGATCCATTCTAAGCAGTTTGCTTATATTGTGTGGAATACATCACATTATGCCAGTTCACTGAATATATCTTGTGTAAGATGCATTGCGTTTCTCTGGGAGATTGGAATTTCAACACATTTTAACCCAATGACGTTTTGTGAAACACACAGCTCACAAATGTTACAATATGTTACACACTGTCTTATGTTAGCCACACAAGATAGAAGATTTGGATGTTTTGCTGAACCTGTTGATAGCTGCCATCAGTGTTTCAGAGTCAAATGCCTCCAGATGGTGCTACAATTACTTCAAACCAGTAATGTAAAGTTGCCACAGTCTTATTAGACCATACAGGGAGACAACTGGTGGTGGTTCAATCAGTCTGGGATACTATGCTTCAAGCAAGGGGAGTGGGAACAAAAAGTCCTTCATTGTAACCTCAGCAAGTGCAGGAATTGAACTTCTCCTGTTGGTCTGCAATACAAACTAGCTGTCCAGCTAACTGAGATAAATCCTCGCACCACACACCCCTTCAAACTAGTATCTTTCATCTAACAGTACATTCATGGTATAATCCTTAAATATATTAAGAAGCTCTTTTTAGAAAGATTTGATAGGTTAGAGGCAATGACCAGCTCATAAGCCTTTCAGCAAAATTGAATTTGGTGAAATCATATTCAGTACCTTAGCATCAATACCTGCCTAAGCGCTAGCTGAATATTGTACCTAGCTGGCGCCTGTGTATCCTACAATTCACTAAAACTTTACATTGATCTTCTATAACATGGAATCATCATTAGAAATTCTGAGGGATTTCAGTCTTCTTAAAGCTTCAGTGCCCAAATTGAGAGCATTAACTGTCTGCAATTCTTTGTCAGTTATCCACTGCTCTATAATATAAAGATTGTTGGGGGTTTTTAGACAAGGGCTTATGCCCGAAACGTCGATTCTCCTGTTCCTTGGATGCTGCCTGACCTGCTGCGCTTTTCCAGCAACACATTTTCAGCTCTGATCTCTAGCATCTGCAGCCGTCACTTTCTCCTCGGTTTTTAGACAACTGTAGATCTGACAGAATGTCAGTGCGGTGGGAAGTGTGGAATGCAGCAATGAATGGTGGAGTTTAGGGGGAAAAGTAGGAGGGGAATGTGAATGGGAGAAAAGGGAATGGAGGGGGTAAAGGAAGGCCTACTGGGCTTTCTCCATTCCTTCACAGCCCCCTCCTGGCATTTGTCCACCCTCCTATGGACTTTTTCCTACCTCCCTCCACTGTACATGACAGCTGAAGACTCAATATTCATAACTGTCAGTTACCTCAAAAAAGGAAATGCTGTCCTTGGAGATTTCTCAAACAAATTCTCCAATCCTGATGTGGTTTATGCATTCTGGTTCCTACTAGAGACACAGGCCGACTCCTCCACAGCATATATTAGAAAGGGTGCAGATTGTCCCCTATTTTTCCTTTCCTTTGTGCATCAGGTTCTGAGAGTCATGGCAACTTTTGCATCACCCTTCCTCTGGTGAAAGTCTGTAATCTGTAAGTGCCATGCTTTCAGGTCCAGTGCGTAACAGTTCCATAGCCAGTCAAACTGTTATTAGCTCATAGACAGCAATTATTTTCACTCGGGAGTTTCTAAAATAGTTCCTAGTTACAGATATGAGAGTTAATTCAAACTTCCTGTAAAGTAGCTCAGAAGTCTCGGGTGGCTTAACACTAGAGAGCTCATTCTGCTTAGTCAAGAACTGGTTTGTTACCTTCATTATACGCTTTATAATCATACTGAAAATCAGCTGTCCTTGAAGGAGCCTAAATGATGGAATGCCCACAGGCTCCATCGAGGAGGTAGATACCTGAGATGAATATCTATGTCCTGCAGCCAGTTCCAAAGATGCACTCATCACTCATCCTTCCCAAGATTGGGTTGCTGCCTCTTCCTGGTTCAGGTACTAACTACCTCAGGCATGCTGCAAAGGGCGACAAATAGGTTAAGTACTGCAAAAAGGAAACTACAGATAGAAAACAAGCTTATTTTAACTTTCTGTCTTTCTTTGCCAGGGTTTTATTTTGGCATCATTACGCAGCTTTTTGTGAATAAAATGCTAATTGATGAAGTAAACATGTTTGTGGAGTATTTGTGCTTCTATCTTCCACATTAATTATCTCGTATTTTGATCAAAACATCTTGCATTGGTTTTAGTTTCTTCAAGTTGTTTGTTTGTTCTTGCTAAAATCTACACTACTTTTAGTTCCTATTTTAATTCTCAAGTTCTTATCATGGCACTTTGATATCAATTATTTTACATTGTTTTGTCATTTTACAAAACAAAATCTCCAGTACAGAATACTTCTGTTCAAGGTATGTTATTGGTATATATAACAAAATTTGCATTACTGTAAGCATGGCATATGCGGGGGCAGGTCCATGGGAACTATCTGAGACATCTTGTGTTGATTCACTTCACTCAATCTTTCTTATTGGAACCAATTTAGGTGACTGACACCAAGTGGGGAAGGAAGTCCACATGAAGTTTCAGCAGAAGGGCAGCTCAGTCATGATAAACAGAATAGGTTTAGTAATAGTAGCCAGTAACTAGATACATCACATGATTGTCTCTTAGGGGAGATCAGAGTGGATTAAGAGTTAGTACACATTAATGCTTACTAGAACTGAAATGGTGACAAACTGGTTAGCTCCACCCAGGCACAGATATTTTATATGCTGATGGGTGGAATTTATCTTGTGATGTCAATTTATCCTTTCAGGTGTCAACTGCCCAATATAACATCTCACTCCCCATCCCCCACCAAGCTTTCCTTGGGTTATTTAATTACTCAGTCAATTTTTGTAAATATATGAAGTAAGCTTATCACCACCCTATATCCACCAGCCCTCTGATTTTATAAATGGCTGATGACTAGATTAAATTGGAATACGAGGCGAAAGTGGGTACTGCAGATGCTGGAGATTAGAGTCAAGATTAGAGTAGTGCTGGAAAAGCACAGCAGGTCAGAGAGGATCCAAGGAGAAGGAAAATCGATGTTTTAGGCAAAACTCTTCATCAGGAACTTTCCTAATGAAGGGCTTTTGCCTGAAACATTAATTTTCCTGCTCTTCGGATGCTCCCTGACCTGCTGTGCTTTTCCAGCACTACTCTAAATTGGAGTACAGCTACTTGAGGATTGAACATTGTAGTTCAGTTTGTTACTGTACTGGAACGTTGATGGATCATTGATTTCCTGGACACCTTTGGCAGAGAACATTTTCTGGGATTGATGTCACTGTTAAACCTTTGCCTCCCACAGAGAATCTTTAGTTTACTCACATCATGTCAGAGAAGGTAGTTAGATTTCTCAAAGAAATAATCTTCTCCTTTTGGCAATAAAAAAGAGGTAGACTTGCATGTGATTCTTCCAGTCTTGTATGTGTACTTTTAGATAACATCTTATTCTAAATGGTTTAATCATAAACAGTAAAAGTGACTGTGCTGTTTTGCTAGTGTTTTCTTTAATAGCTGAATCAACTGTGTTAAGAGTCTACCATTAACTCCATGTGTTGGTGGTTTCAAAGATGTTTAATGATCAGATATTGAAGGTTCATAGAATCATAGGATCATATTGTACAGAAGAGACCGAGACTGCACTATCAAAAAAACTATTCTAAATGTACACTCGTTCCATTTCCAGTAATTGGCCCATAGCCTCGAATGTCACGACGTTTCAAATACTTATCCAAGTATGATGTAAAGATTGAGAGTTTACCTGCCCCCAGTTACCATCCCAGGCAGTGTATTCCAGATTCCCACCATCCTCTGGGGTGAAACAAAATTTTTGCATATTCCTTCTAAATCTTTTGCCTTTCTCCTTAAAATTATGGCCTCTTGTTATGAACCCTTCAACTAAGGGGAATAGCTGCATTCTATCCAATATACCCATATCCCACATAATCTTATACACCTCAATTAGGTCCTACCTCAACCTTCTCTGTTCTAACAAAACTAAATAGAGCTTTTCCAGTCTCTCTCTTTTAGCCAAACTGCTCAATCTTAGCCGACATCCTGGTCTACCCATTCTGCACTGCCTGCAGTACAGTCACGTCTTCCTATTGTGTGGTGTCCAGAGCTGCATCCATTACTCTAGCTGTGGCCTAAACAAAGTACTGTATGGCTTCAATATTATCTCCGTGCTCTTACAATCAATCAGTGGCATAACCAATGAAGACAAGTGTTACATATATCTTCTTAACTACCCTATTAACCTTGTTTTGACACCTTCAGGGTCTGTGGACAAGCACCCAAAGATTCCGCTGTTCCTCTGAGCTTCCTAGTGTCCTGTCATTTCTTGTGTATTCCCTTGTGTTGGTACTTCTTCCAACAGTTCAAAGTTGGAAGGCAACTGAATAATTCCACTAAACCTGTGATCAGTAATGTATTCTTAGTCACAAAGATAATTTAACTTGAATGGTGCATATTTTCTCTTGTGGTAAGCAAATAATCTTCTAAAATCTATGAAATTGTCCTCTTATAAAAGATATATGTTTATCATTAGTATTTGACTTCTGTACTGCTAATGTTCTTTAATTTGCTGTGAAATTTAAGAGAAAAGCATATGTTTCTGTTCAGAAGTGAGAAGTGCTTGGTTTTGATGATGCATATAGTATTGATATCTACATTGTAGAAGTACTCTCAACAATTTGTTTGATTTTGAGCCTGTGTCACGTAGTTTTTGGTCAGAAGGTTGTACTTTCATTTTCTTCAACCAAAGGGTTTTCAGGTAATACAATAACATTTCTCTCAGTGTCAACTTGGAAGTATGTAGGAAGAATGTTATCCTGTTTTTTGAGGACATGACCAAAAATATTGGTGAGGGCAGAGTGATAAACATTGCCTTCATGGACTTTAGTAAAGCCTTTGACAAGGTTCCGCATGTAGACTGGCTTGTAACATTTGGTTATATGGGATTCAGAAAGAGCTTGCCAATTTCAGACAAAATTGGTTTTATAGTAGGACACAGAGGGTGGTGGCAGAGGATCATTTTTAGGACTGGAGGCCTGTGACCAGTTGGTATTCCGAAGGGATTGGTACTGGGTCCACTGTTGTTCGTCATTTATCTAAATGATTTGGATGAGAATTTAGGAGGTATGGTTGGTAAGTTTGTGGATGACACCAAAAGTGGTGTTATAGTGGACAGTGAAGAAGATTTCGAAGATTACAAAGGGGGTCTTGATCTATTGGGCCAATGGGCTGAGGAATGGCAGATGGAGTTTAATTTGGATAAATGTGAAGTATTCCATTTTGGTAAGATTAACAAGGGCAAGATTTATACAGTTACTGGTAGGTCCCTGGGTAGTGTTATTGAACAGAAAACCTAAAGGTTCAGATACATAGTTCTTTGAAAGTTGTTTCACAGGTACACAGGTTGGTTAAGAAAACATTTAGCATGCAGGCCTTCATTGATCAGATTATTGAGTATAGGAGTTGGGATGTCACGTTGAGGCCATACAGGATGTTGGTGAGGCCACTTTTGGAGAACTGTGTACAGTTCTAGTTGCCCCGCTATAGGAATGATATTATTAAATTGGAGAGGGTTCAGAAGAGATTTACAAAGATGTGGCTAGGATTAGAAGATTTGAATTATAAAGAAAGGCTATATTAGTTGTGACTTTTTTCACTGGAGCATAGAAGGTTGAGGGCTGACCTTACTGAGGCTTATAAAATTATGAGGGGCATATATAAGATGAATAGCAAAGGTCTTCTGCCTAGGGTAGGGGAGTTCAAAACTAGAGGACATAGCTTTAAGGTAAGAGGAGAAAGAGTTAAAAGGGACCTGAGGGGCAACCTTTTCACACAGAGTGGTTCATATGTGGAATGAATTCCAGAGAAAGTAGTAGATGCAGGTATAGTTAAAACATTTAAAAGACAATTGGACAAGTACATACATATGAAAGGTTTAGAACGATATGGGCCAAACATAAACAAGTGGGACTAGTTTAGTTTGGGAAAATTGGTGAGCATAGACAATTTGGACTGAAGGGTCTGTTTCTGTGCTGTATCACTCTATCCTGAATGATTTGTGTCATATCTTGTCTAGACAGTTTACTTATTACACTAAAGAATCATTAAGTTCATCAATCAGAGGTGGCTTATCATCATATAATGGTATGTGTTCAATGAAGGATTTTCTTGGTTGTCTGGAATTTCTTCCAATGATGCTTCCTGTAAGGTGTTAGCCTCGGTGTGCAAGCAAGTCTTATTGGCTTTGTGGTTCAAAGATTGTTTTAGACTTGTATTTATTCTCTGGAAATATCTATGCTGTTTACAATGGTTGGCACAGGTTTGGTAAGTTTAGACATTGTTTCTGTTTGCATGTCTTTTTAACTCCACATTTGGAATTACCATCAAAAAATTTGAAGAAGATGTGTTTTGGCCCATCATGAGATGTTTTGATATATTTGTACCTTACAAAGTTGACAAATTCTGATAATCTACTTGAGCGAAGTTGGTTTTCTGTGCCCATTATTTTCTGTTGCTGTCTCCCAATTTCAGCCTCTATCGCCATCTGCATAGTTCTTTCGATTTGATTGTATTATATCTAAAGTAATACATCAAAAATTCCAGTAGTAATTATTACTTGAATTAGTTTTGATTATAAATTCCCATCATCAAAATTTTGATTAAAAAATTGATAAAGTTGTCATCAGGTTCTCCTGGAAGCTTAATCCTTTTATTGAACCTTCCTCTCTCCATTATATAATTGGCACTTAATGTAAAGTATTTGTCAAATCCTTTTACAATACTGACAAAAACTCTCTCTTCTCAAAACAGTCTGCTATTGGACCTACAGAACCGAAAGAAATATATTCAGTTGTCCTCCATGGTTCTTTTGTAATCCTGAAGCAAGTTTATATTTTATGTTTTTTCTTTTCCAGACAGTCCAGTTTAATTGCTTATCTGAAGTATATGTGCTCTTAAATCTTCTTGGAGTTCAATATTTTTTTCCATTGTCACTGTTAATAACAGATATAAATAATTTGCTTGAAAACATCTTTTTGTAAAGTTACTGCTAGTCTTGTTAGCCAATGTTTTAAATTGTACAGTCACTTCAATTGTATTAAATGCTGACCGTTCAAGTTTTTAAAATATTGTTTTTGTTTACAAATCAAATATTGGTTAATAAAGATAAATTGCTCTGACAAACATGGTTACCAGTTCAGATACTAATAGTTTATTTAAATAATAGTTTGAAGGCAAGATCTGCATGTAGTGTAACATAGGATAAGGATAGCCTGCAGTGAGGGCAGGGATACAGTGTAATACCAGTCTATCACATCCCCGGGTAACACTGAACAGGACTCCTACTGCAGAAAACACAGTCGAGAACTTCTGTTGGGTGGCATAAAAAAAAGACTAATGGGTATGCACTACAAGTATTGGCAAGACAAGTAGAAAACCTGCAGCCATTGAAATTTCAGATGTGGCAGATTTTGCTGTCAGATGCCAATTCCACATAATATACCTTTACAATCATGCACAGAGACCATCAACATGAACTTAGCATTAAACAACCCATTGAGATGAATTTCAACAGTACATCCAGGATAATGACATTCTGAAGTGTAAATAAATAAAGTTGTGGGAAGAAAACTGGAACAAGATATGTGTTACATTTCCCACATAGTTTCCCATAGCTGCACATGTTATTTGGTGAAAGCAAGACAGATTAAGGGAGAAATTGTTCAATGTGAACCCAATTTTAGCCAGGGAAAGGAGGTGGTAATGTCATAGCAGCTTACAACACAGAAAAAGACCCTTTAGTTTCCATCAGTCAAAAGCAATCACCTAACTACAGAGGAACCTCAATTATACGGTATTTGATTATCTGAATATGGGACTATCTGGCAAGATTGCAGCTCATCATCTGCCCCCACCCATCGCCTGCCCCTCCCCCCCAAAATATGTGCCCCTGCTAGCTCCTGTCAGCCCCCCATCAGCCCCTGCCCCTCTCAGGGGCAGTCAGTTTGGACACCAACAGCAAGACTGCTGCTGCCTTTGGGTGGTGAGTCTCCAAATAGCACGTGTGCGCGTAGAAACACACACATCCCTTTTTACTGCAATATCTTGAAAGTACAGGACAATGTTGGAGAGATTATCTGGGGAAGAGGGGTTTATGGTACAGCCGTATGTAGAACTTCAGAGAAAGAGTGGAGAGGGAGAGAGAGAGGATGGGTGGTCAGGCATTTGATTACTTTACAGTGTGGAAACAGGCCCTTCGGCCCAACAAGTCCACACCGACCCGCCGAAGCGCAAACCACCCATACCCCTACATTTACCCCTTACCTAACACTACGGACAACTTAGCATGGCCAATTCACCTGACCTGCACATCTTTGGACTGTGGGAGGAAACCGGAGCACCCGGAGGAAACCCACGCAGACACGGGGACAATGTGCAAACTCCACACAGTCAGTCGCCCGGGTCTCTGGCACTGTGAGGCAGCAGTGCTAACTACTGTGCCACCGTGCCGCCCACTGAGACGGTGCCTGGGCTCACATCAATGTCCAGGACTGTTCTCGGCAGCATTTCAGTAAGCAGAGTTCACTTTTAATCATTGTAAACAAAAGACGTGATCAATGTCCGAAACACCTCTTTGGTGTAGTATTTCTATCGGGACCCTGAGATCTTCTTCAGATAGTCTGAAATTCGGATAATTGATATTCAGATAATCGAGGTTCCTCTGATTTCTAGTCCCTTTTTTTGCACTTCGTTTTGTATGCCTGGGCTTCACAAGTGCACATCTAATTACTTCTAAAATGTTCTGAAGGTTTCTGCCTCTACCACTCTCTCAGACAGTGATTGCCACCAGCCTCTGAGTGAAAAAACCTTCCTCACATTCTCTGTAAACTTCCTGCACCTTACCTCAAACCTATGCTCCCTAAGTCATTAATTGCTCCATATGTTTTCTTCCCATCTACCTTGTTTACGACTCTCATGGAGAGTGTTCAGATCTCCAATCAGAAAGAAATTGAAAGCACTCAGACTTTCCTGGTGAAGCATGGAGGTGTAGAGAGATTAGACATCTGTAGAGAAAAGTGGAAAGTCAGGACCAGCATATCTGAAATTGTTGAAGTCGTATACAGCATCAGAAAAATAATAAATATAAATTGAGAGAGACTGGATAAGGGGAGTTAAAAATAGGGTGAGGGAATGAAGAAACAAATTCATGGAGCAGGAACAGGCTGAAATGAAGGGTCTTTCAGGGCAGTCCTAAATAGATTTCTCAATACAAAGGGATAAGTAGATCGAGGTGAATGATCAGCCGTGGTCTAGATATGGTGAAGCAGGCTCAATAGGTTGAATGGTCTATTCCTGCTCCTCTGTTTTCATGAATATCCTCTCCAAAATACAAAGCCCAAAATTGGTGATGCAGCTGGAACTTTACTGGTGTTTTACAATCATCTACTGAAAGGCATAGCAGTCAAATGACTGGACTAGTAATCCAGAGAGCCAACCTTCACTGTCAGAAGAATGGGTTAGAATACCATTGTGGCATGCTGAAATTTAAATATAACAATAATCAGAAATCTAAAGGCTGGCTTAATGGTGACTATGTAGCCATTGTTGTAAAAACCTATCAGGTTACCCCTGTCAACAAAAAAGCAATTTGGTAATCATAACCTGGTCTGGCCTACGTCTGACCTCCAGACCCACAGCAATGCAATTGACTATTATCTACCCCCTGAAATGGCCCTCAGAAACCATTCACTTCAGGGCAATTAGGGTTGAGCAATAAAAATTATGGCCTGGGCAACAATGCCCACTTCTCATGAATTAAATATTTTTAAAAAAAGACCTGACTCATCAGTGAAAAATTACAATGCAGGTATGATCACTGAGGGCTTCGAGTGTTTGGAAAGTGCTCAGTGATGATAATGGGCTGTGTGCAAATTAGAAAGAATGGATTATTTTAAATTTTAAAACCTGATTTTAAGTAAACAGGCATTTTATTTTTAAAGTTGGTACAATATTCAAGTGGAATCTGTGAAGGGTTTGCTTGCTAGAAATATAATTTCAAGAAATCCCCTTTTGCACAATGAGCTGCCCTCATTGGACTGGTAACATCAACATAACCAAGCGTGGCTCAGTGTCTGTTTGACATGATTGTACAGGGACAGTCAAAACAAAGGAAGATTAAAGCTTCAATATAAAAGGTCAGTTTTGATAATGTATGGATACCTTTAGGAAATAAATATTTTATATCGCATTAGCACTTGTGTATCATGGGTAATGATTCATCAACCAGAAATAAGTGGAGCTTCAGAAGCAGCATTAGTTAATATTGTTTAGGATGCAGCTGGCTATAGTCTGACACAACTATCTGTTTATATGGGTCCCTGGTGTGGAGGTGGTTCATCAAAGGTTACATCTATGAGAACTGACTTTTCACAGACTGTACCATTTCTGAAGTATTATGTAACTAGGAGTTTCTTAAGTTGAAAATATGCTGGTGGTGCATCTTCCAATGCCTGTGTAAAGATTGCTACCAATGACTACATTAATTTGTGCATAGTTTTACCCATTTAATTGCTTTGGAATGAATAAGTTCATCTCATGAGTGACAGCAAACACAAATCTTCAAAGCAACAGAAAGCTGTGATTTATTCATTTGTATGTATTTCAGATTTTGCATTTATTATTATTAGATTATCAAGCAACAGAAGCAAAATAGATCCAAAAGGGAGCATCTTGTAGGGGGCTGAAGGAAATAGGCTATGGCCAGATTTGTGGCAAAATCAGATGAGAATTCTGGTGTGGCTGCTCTTAAACCAGGAGCACCTTGCTACAACTTTTGATTAGTGTGCAGCGAGTTTCTCACAAGGCAATAGTGAATTCACAATTTAAAGGAGGTTTGTTGCTTATTAAATGTCTTCTTAATAGCCCAACTCATCTCAAGAACATTCAGATTCCTACTTTACCAATCTTGCCAAACAAACTAGATATATGGGAATCTCAACATGAAAGTTAGAGCAGTTAGCGGTTACCTGGCAAATTCAGCTTCTTTCTCCAAAGGACCTCTGTATTGGACTCCAGGCATCAACAACTCAGACACGTTCAAAGGGCACTAGCCTCACACCCCACATCCATGGACATTGGATCTGACATGTACCTGCCTCGAAGAGTCTTCATGGCACATCTCCACTTCTGCACTTCAATGCTACACCTCAGGCTGCACTTGTATCTATCATTTTAAAAATGCTGCAAGAGTCCTCAGTGCTTAGGTTTGTGCACCTAACACATGGACTGGATGAAGCTGCATCTCCAGTCTCTTTACTTGCTGTCAGAGGCTCAGAGTGAGCAAGCACTATCTAGATACTCACTGCATCATTGTCTTGCATTGCTTTACTTGGTTTCTTTCTGCTTTGCCCCTTGCCCCCTTAGCCAGAGATACCAGGCTTGTACTACTTCTGCCTTGCTGTTCCATTTAACACAAGCCCAAAGGCAGGAAGCTTGTCATGGTTGTCATCAATCTTCCAACAAGTCAAGGGGTATCAGCAGACTAGGTCATGTAGCCTCTGATAACGGTCCCAAGGGGCTTGAACACAATCAGTGAGCCTCTCAGGACAGTCAGAATCAGGATTCTCTCCACCTGAAGGGTTAAGAAATAAATGTTGGGCAGCCAAATACCCATTTTGACACTTGGTGCACAATTAGGGCTGTTTTCCACCTGGAATATGAGCAAGGCAGGTAGTTAGGACAATGAAATTGGATTGCACAGCTGTCACAGTGATGCAGGTGGGGAGGTGCTAGGAGCGAGAGAGTAGGCAGTACAGTGGGCATACAGGGTTAGTGAGGGGGACAGTGAGTGAATAGTGTGAGTAGTTGGACGAACCTTGATGTGAACTGAATACAGTAATGTAGACAGAGTGATAGTGAGGTATAGGACAGAAAAGAATTACCTTTTACACTGAGCTTGTCCCTCTCATACTGGACATTCCTCCAGATGGCTGAGATTGCTTTAAACCAGCTGACAATCTTGGGCTAGCCAGACATGGTCTAGTATTCTGACCTCAAAACATCCTGGAGGAGGAAAAAGTTCAGTGTGCGCTATACCCCATCTAACAGGACATTCAAGGCCCTGCCAAGACAGATTGACAATTTCCCACTGTCTGCCATGTTCAGAGCAAGCATCATCGTCAGACTGACTCTGCTTGTCAGGGGGCAAAAGGAGCTTTGAATGCAAGGGATGCTGGTGACTTCTGGGATATCTAATGAGTTGTGATTTGTTGTGGGAGTAGCTCATGGTAAGATGGTTCTGGAACTGGATGCGATAGACACCATAGAGGTGTGATAGATAGTTAATAAAGGTGGGTTTTGGTAAGATACGGCAAGAAATCTGATTAGGCCTCACAGTGGAAATCCCTCCAAATAAATCTACACAACTTGGACTTAGCCAAGCAAAGTAAAGGTTCAGCCCAAAATATATGTTGAGAGTTCATAGACTCTCAGGACTCAAAATGCATTCACATGTCCACTCAAGAATATTGCTAACATTTGATAATATTTGTTAAAAGAAAAGCACTAATGTCTGTATGTTGTGTCACCTCTGTTAAGTTTGACAAAGAAGTTTAGGAAGAGGAGCAGAATGAAGAGAAAGATGAGGAGAAAGATTATGGTTTACTAACCATCTCAATTTGTGATTTTGGTCAAAATTATGAAATAGACAATTTCCTTGCAGAACATCCTTGACCATCCTTAACTCTTGACCCTTGAAGCTTTGACCTGTATCATTTTGGCATGACTGTTTGACTGACTTCAATATCAAGGGCACTGGAGGAGTGACAGGGATGAAAGGATGAATGTTGAGAAAGTTCTGTGGCTTTCTTCTCCATGGTCCTGCTGCCATTTCCCAGTTGGTGACTCACCCTGTTGGAATACACATTGCAAATGGCTGTGACACTCTGCAAGTCTCTTTGAACACTGGTGTCCATAGATATGATGGCTAATGTAATGTTGAATGTTGGTGCGGCTAGCCTTTTGTAAATGTTTGTTTCTGCCAGAACCATCTTGCATAGCTTTGATCAGTACTTCCCAAAATAAAGTACTGGGGCCCCGTGTGGTACCATGAGTTGAAAATTTAGGGTTACAAACTCTGAGGCAGCATTAGCCAATACCGAGCTCTGAATCTACTCCTGCTCTCATAACCCTCACGCAGGCATCATGAAAGCATTCAAGCCTTGAAACGCGGTCAGAGAGAGAAAACATTTAGAAAGTACTTCCTTAGTTTAATGTCATCAATCTTTCTTGCTGGCATCAGTTGAGGTACTGATATCATGTGGAGAAGGATGTCTGACAACACCTGAAGTAGAAGGTAGGGTCTGACTTGATTAAACAGTTGAATCCTCCTCGGGCCAAGCCCTTATGTCATGATGAGAGAGTTTTGTTTTGTGGTATCAGTTAACACTTTGACATATTTACTGCCTTATACAACAATGGCAGGAGTCTTTGCACATATAACAGCAAGTTTAGATTGAATGGCCAACCTGAGCGTTCCCAAGAGCACTCATATAAATATTATGTCTCTTCTTTTGTGAGTGACTTTAAGAGGCCTTGTTAAAAACAAATACTTATAAAACATAAGAAGAATGGACACATTCCTGCAACCTTGAAGACTCAGGCTCTGGTTCCATCTGATTTGCAATCACTATGGGATCTACTTTCAAATTGTACTATCCCTGAAGTAAAATATAATTCCTTTACTCTACATTCCGCCATGCTATTTTACAGGACCCCATTTAACAATTGTATTTAACCATGAATATTTAAGTTTTTACTCCCATTTATCCCTCTTCCTTCAATTCATTTAGTTTGGGGCAATAATATTCAACAGTATTCTCAGTTGCCTTGGAGAACATTAGGTTGCATAGGCTGCCAGGATGTTATCTGGGAATGGGAGCACAAAAGTGTAGTGGGATGGACATTTCTCTGCAAATGAGAACATTTCTGAACTCCATCAGGAAGTAAAAGTGAATCACGGTGAGGAAACAGACTTGTGGACCAGGATCGACAAGACATTTGCACACATTTCAGTGATCTACAGGTGTCTGGCTATTTAATTTACAGCTTCAAGTCAATTTTTAAAAGATCATATTATGTTTCAGGTGATCTCCATCCTCAATAACAGCTTATTTCGCCACAACAGTCTTTTGTGAACTTAAAGAATTTTTTATTTTTGTTTTTGCTTTCTACAAATTGTTTTCTTTTTTCAACGGAGGATAATCATTTTATATTTACAGGTGGAAATGTTCCTCCAGTAATAGTGCACAATGAGTTTTATGAGCTCTTAATTTCTCTGAATGATGAGACTTTTTGTCCATCCCATTGTTTCACCATTTGCAATATAATAATAGCTGACTCTGCAAGTAATTCCTGGAAAAATGCAGTTAGCTTTCCTTTTGCAAGGCTTGAGGTAATTGGCTGCTAACAGATGGAGTTTAGGTCATCAATCTCTTTAAAACAGTCAGACTGCTTCAATTCTTCCTGAACTTCAATATGTCCAATCTCCATCAACTGCTTGAATCTGAGCTCTGCCAAGAAATGCCACATCTTCAAGCTCTTAAGTTAGATCTCCAGTTGTTGACTGTAAGAGATCTCCAGGGAATGCATTGCATGCTGAAGGGATACCTTTGAATATATTAGCTGCCCATGATGCAGCACTTCAGTTTCTGAACATTGATTATTGGCATGATTGGAATGACTGTTTTAGAGCTGCTTCATCTGGATCTGGAAAATGTCATCAATTTTCTTCCAATTGCTTCTCATTTCTGTCCTCTGTTGGGTCCATGTTTGACTTTTCCCATTTCTTCCTTGACTCCTCTATCTCAATTTCTGGAGATAGGCTTTAGAGTGATAGCCATTACAAGCCCCACTGACAGCCACAGCTACCTAGAATGCATTTCCTCACATTCTGTTTCCTGTCAGAACTCTATTCCATTCTCCCACTTTTTCTAACTCTGTCACATCAGTTGTAATGATGCTATCATCCTCCACAATGGTGCTTCTGACATGTCTTCCTTACTCAACTGAGGAATCTCCCCCGTAATGTGGTAGACATAGCCCTCAAACATGATTAACCCAATTCCGGAACTTCTGCCTTCACCCTTCTCCTCTCTCCTAGAACCACAATAGAATATTGGCCTCACTTTTCACCTCCAACCAGCCTTTGCATTCAAAGGATCATCTTCCTCCATTTCTGCCATCTCTAGTATGGTGTCACCACCAATCTATGTTCTCCCGCACATGCTACCACCATTCCCCCCACCCAAGCCCCTCCCCAGCCAGCATTCTAAAAGAATGTTCACTCCAACACACCGTCATCCACTTATCCAACATCAATCTCCCTCACATGGCACCATCCCAATCAATAACAGGAGGTATAAATCTTGCCCTTTTATCTCCTCCCTCCTCTCTCGTCTAAGCCTCGAACATTCCTTAAAAGGTGAAGCATTAATTTACTTGTACTTTTTAAAATCTAGTCCAGTGTAATCGTTGCTCAGAAATTGTGACTATTTTGTGGAACATTGTCACTCAGTGTGCAAGCATGTCCCAGACCCTGCATTCGCTTGTCATTTCAATATACCACCTTCCTCTTGTGCTCACCTTTCTGTCCTAAGTCTGCTGCAATGTTCCAGTAAAGCCAAATGCAAGCAGAATGAACAGTACCTAATTTTCTGTTTAGACATTTTGCAGGCTCCTGAGCTGAACAGGGTTCAACAACATCAGACAATTTCCCTGCTCTCCATTTTGACATCATTTTTCCACTAATGCTGTATCTTGTTTTTGTGTTTCTGCTTTTAGTCAGAGCCGAGCTTTATTCAGCTATTAACACCAAATATGAACCAATGTTTTGCTCTTCACACCAATCATAAAGATGTACTATCATCTTTGTGAAGATATTCCTCCTCAACCCAGTCACAACTGACATATCTTTATTCTGAGGCTGTGTTCCCTGGTTGGAGAACCACCCACAGCATCACCACTACTACTATTTGAGTGCAGGATGATGGGGAGGGCAGGGAGGAAATGTTAATTGGGATTATGCTTTAAGCAGTTGGCACAGACACATTGAGCCAAGTGGCCTTCTTCTATGTGGTACCATTCTACGATTTTAAAATTAGAAATGCATTCCCAGCCAATTTTTCATTCAAAAGTCTTCATGTCAAAATTATCATTGGGAGTTTTGATGTTGGGTCTACTATATTTGAATAGGTTTGTCACAATAATGTGTCACCCAGTAGCTCTATGATATTGTCAATAGGTAGTGTGGGGATCAATTATCCAAATTTATAATCTGCCATTTTTGTAGTCTAATTTTCAAAAAGGATAACTAGTCTTTCTGGAAAATCAGAAGAATTAATTTCACAATAACAATTAAATTTATCTGCTAATTAGTTTTTTTGTCTCTTCATTGCCTCTATTAAAATTTTGCTTGTTCATCAAAGTCCACTCTGAAAGTCTGGACTTGAACTGGATGTACCACAAAATTAACTAACAGTCTTCAATCACATCCAGTCTGTATAATAAGAAATGTTCATTAACTATGTTATTGTTTAATCTTTTATTTCCACCAAAGGCTTTAAATGGAACTGGGGATTAAATTACCAAAGCTTTGCTTAAAGAAAGTGATAAATTGACATTATATCATAATTGTACTTTCCTATTATGAATTCAGAAAAACAAAAGTAGCACATGTGAAGGCAGACAGCTGTTATCATCCAAGAAACAGCAATGGGAATAACAATAGCTGTTTCTTTTTCTTGCTGATGGTTAGAAAAGGAAAGAAAAATCATTTTTGTGAATGAATTTATTTAGTCAGGCATTGCTTTTAATTGTATATATTCAGTTAATAAAATCCCTCTTGAAGCATTTTTGAAGCGTAATTTTTAAAACATTTATGACTGCTTTCAGTATTTTGCAGAATAATTGCTTCATACATTGAAAATGCATGTTTATTGTAGACTTGATAATCCTGGTACTCCAATGCAGGTGGGAATGCTAAACTGGGAACTGCACAACCCAAACCCATGTACTCTGCACATTTAACTGTAACAAGCGGAGAACCTAGGCCAGAAATCAAGAAAGTAGAAAGTGGTTTATGATGGAGAAATTTATGGAGGAGAAATATGGAGCAAGAAGGATATTTCAAGAGTTTGGATTCGACCCATCTAGGCTCCATTCACTTCAGGGATTTTTCACATTTGTTCCATTGCCCCCTGCCCCAAACCATCTTTATAGATCCATTGGACATAATGATTGCCCTTTTATTGGCTGTCTCTCTTTCTTGTAACCTCCTCCCTGTAAATACATTTCTCTGCTACACAGGTATAGTGCAATCTAATTCCATTCATATCTGCAATGTTCCCAATTCACTGAAAATTCTGCCCACATTCTCTCCCAGCAATCCCAGTAAACCTGTCCATGTATTCCAGCTTTCTCCATTTCCAAATTCATCGGATCCCTGAGTCATCCATTTATAGATTCATAGAGTCATAGAGATGTACAGCATGGATACAGACCCTTCAGTCCAACCTGTCCATGCCGACCAGATATCCCAGCCCAATCTAGTCCCACCTGTTAGCACCCGGCCCATATCCCTCCAAACCCTTCCTATTCATATACCCATCCAAATGCCTTTTAAATGTTGCAATTATACCAGCCTCCACCACTTCCTCTGGCAGCTCATTCCATACACGTACCACCCCCTGTGTGAAAAAGTTGACTCTTAGGTCTTAGGTCTATTTTATATCTTTCCCCTCTCACCCTAAACCCATGCCCTCTAGCTCTGGACTCCCCGACCCTAGGGAAAAGACTTTGTCTATTTACCCTATCCATGCCCCTCATAATTTTGTAAACCTTTATAAGGCACTCCGTTCAAATGATTCTAGACTTTGCATCAGCTGAAACTGCTTGGGATTTAGGCAGCTCATTGCTGTCTAGTGATGGTCCTTGCAATCTCAAAACATTACCAGAGCAGGTTGGAATGGCAGCAAGTTCAGCCACTGGCACTACAAATCAATGTACTCAATGGTTTTTGTATTTAAGGGCACAGGCTTGTTAGATTGATTTTCAAAGCTATATTTGCACAAAGGGGCTTGTTTATCCAAAATCTGTGTAGCAGCAATCAGGGTAATTATGCTGCTCAGAGGCAATACTGTGATACATTGAAATCACCCAGAAATATGACAGATGAAAGTTGAGGAGTTCCTGCACGTCATTAAAGAATGTCAGTGCTTTTTGAAATTATTTCACTTACCCTGCATTGTCATCTATAATTACGTCTGACTGCTTGCCAGATTGCTAGGCCATTGCTAAGTACTCACATATAATGAGTGGAATCTTAAAGGGGCCTGAGCGATATAAGCTAAGGAAAGTCTTGTGGCAGAATCAGGTGAGTAGTCGGTAAAATGTATTTCGACTTTGGAAGCTATTCGCTGCATCTTTTTACGTATCTACCAAGTGGCGAAGCATGTCTCTTGCTGGGCAGTAGTGAGTTGTCAATTATAAACACAGTAGTGGCACAATTTCCTTCCTATTTTGCCAAGTGCATCAAACAAATTGGACATTGAGAATTCTTGACCTGGAGAAGAGCAGCTACCTGGATACCTCCATTCACCAGTGGCCGCAAAGAGCCTACATGATGTAAAACACCAAACAGCATCTCTGACCATGATCATGGGCACCAGCCACATGTGTCCCTCATCCACAAACATAGTTATCCAACATTTGCCTACCCTTCATGATCCTTTTCGCACATCTTCAAGCCATTTACAATAGGCCTGTACTGCAAGGAAAACCAGCAACTAACATGGGAAAGCTGCTGGAAGGATGTTTGCCCAAAGTGACAGGAACCCAGCTCACACAATGGACCAGGTTGCATCTCAGCGATACTTGCTTGCTCTTTTTACACACAGTCACTCGGTGCCTGTATGTGTGCAGTATCTGTGCCTTGCCTGTTAGCACTTTGATGTTTCAGCCAGACCTAAAAACTATCAGCACTGCCATGTTAACATGCTCCTTTGTGCCAGTACACAGATAGGCTGCTTGTCATGTTTGTCAGTAGGAGTCTGTCTAGGGGGCAGGCAACCATATTGCTCTACAGTAGACCCAGATGCCAATTAAATAACTACACCATGTGCCAGCTGCTTGTTCAGCAAACACAATGCATGTTTATTTAACTAAATGGTCATGTCAGAAAGTGTGTCTTATCTAATCTTCAGCCCAGAGAATAGGGTACCACTGTCTGTCTAGGGATTGGTCCTGGTACTAATAGTCATGAGCACAGTCTGCACAGTCCAGGGACTTGTCCACAGTTATTCAGCTGCCCATGCAAGCATGAGCATGGAGTTATATGTAGCTGATCACCCTTGACATGTTGACCAATTTGGATATCTTCAGTCAGCCTCTGCAGTTGGTTTGACTGCTAAACCTATTCTGAAATTCAGTCATATTACCAAAATTATTGCTGCTCACTCAGTGCTCTCAATCACTGGTATTGACTTCTGTTTTAGAATGCGAAGGATTGAATATTTCCATCAGTCTGTTAAAGTCTGTGACATCCTCTAAGCTGACAAAGTGATACGACTGTCTTATGCCCATATAGATAAGTTCATAGATTCTTTCTTCTGTTTGGGTTCTGCCACAAATTTAGGAATCCCAATGAAGTCTCCTCCTGATTCTCCTTTGACTCGTTGGTCAATAGCTGATTGGTCCTAAATCATTTTTTCTCTTGAAGGATGTTAAACTCCAACTCTCCTGACATTGAGGGTGAGATATGCCTGCATGTTCAAAAATGAATATTTAAAATTATGTACAACACACATTTTGAATTATCCTCAATGTGTTGTAATTTAATTCCTGTGCTCTGGATAGTGATTCTAATTGTATCGTTGTAGTATCAGTTCAGTAGGTAATGACTTCTGCTTCTTCAGGCAGGTTAGTTATGTTTGCTCCTTTAACACGCTTAAGACCAATGGGATGTTATTAATGTAAACATATTCTTCTGCCTTCTGGCTCATCACAATCAGTTAGTGCTCCTGGAAAACCTTCCCAATGGAAATATCTCATCTCTCATGTTGGTATCTTTCCTAAAAGTGGCAGCTGGTCTCCAGTGCAGCTTCTTTTCGCTTGTGACCACCAGTGTTTTCATTATGTTGAAATTGACTCTCTTATTTCTGCACACCTTCAGGAAGTGATAATTGTTTTACAAATATAACAGTCCATTGTCATGACTGGACATTGTCTGGGCCCGTGAGGTTTTGTTGTCCCACATCACTGAAACTGTTTTTTTTTTGCACATGGCATTTGGCTTAGTCTCTGCACATGCTTGCCACATGGCTCTTTAAAGTGCCCATATGTTACAAGTAAATAGATGCCATTACATTCCAGAGTTTAGGGTTAGTCTTCTCTTCCTCAGATCATGCTGGTTTCTGCTTCCAGTATGATTTAAATAACTCTCTCCAAAGTGAAGTGTACTTGGACTGTAAGAAATCTGACAAAGTTTAACCAAGAATTCAACAACAATTTGTCACTTGTAAATTCTGATTTCAAAGTTTCATATTCATCTATTCCAAGAATTTATAGATGTCATTAATGAAATTATCGACGGACAGCCCTGGCAGTTGAAACTCGTCTTTTAAGTCTTGCTCATTCAAGAATTTTAGTTCTTGGATTGAAGTAATCATCAAAGGCTTTCAGAACTTCTTCAAAAGTAATTGTACTCTTTAATATTCTGTTGGTTAATAACATCATTCTCAAGGAGACACATTGCAGACAATAGTGCATTAATGTATCCTGCGTCAGACTTACTCATTAATTTTACATTAATGCTGCATCTTAAGAATGTCCTTCTCCAATAAATTTATTCTTATGTTCTGTATGGTTCATCTCTGACCTTGAATATTTGAAAAAGTATTATATCCTTTTACTTCTTTTCAATGCTTTTATCAATTCTAACATAGTAAAACTATTTTAAATCTGTATTGCTCCAATACTGCTTGTAATCTGTTCTTGAAGCTTATCTTTATGCATTCAATGTTAGTTTAAACTCAGCTTCTGTATTTCTAGATTCTAAATGATTTTCTTTGTTTGCCAGTCCTTTTAAACACTGCACAGCTCAAAAGTTATAATCAATTCTTCAATAAATCTTTCAATTGTATCACTGGGTGTTCTGTAGCAATTTACTGCATTCAAGCTTTTAAAATTCCTTTTCCTTGTAATACCATGTCTTTGTACTTCTGAGAAGTTTCACCCAAAGACTGCATCCATCATCATTAAATTTAATGGAGCAAATGCAATTTAACATTAACTTTTCTGAATAATTATCATATACACCTGATGCAAGCCTCTGATTTATTGCTGGCTACTGGGGTGGGGGGGGGGGGGGGAGGGGCGGGGGATGCAGGATCTCTACTGGGGTGGAGGGGGTGTGCAATTCTGTGGGAGGCCCAATGGAGCAGTAACATGAATTTTCCATCAGATCTTCTACCATGGAACGAACCCACATTCCCTGTCACACATTTGTAAATATAATGGCCCCAAACATCTGCAATTCCGACTCACCATGATAACAATGGTAGGATAGTGCTTTGCTAGTGACAAAATTGATATGATCAGAATTCTTACAATCTGGTAGCTTGGATATGGTGGGAAAGCATACATGGCAGTGTCAGTGGATCTGCAATGCCTTCTAGACGGGGGAAGGAGGGGGAATCATGGTGTTAGCTACTTGGCTATTGAAGAACAAAATGAAACCCATCCTGTTCCTGGAAGGGAAGTTTCATTATTATGTGCTTTGTGACTGCTGCCATAAGAAACCAACTTTTGGAATTGAGTGGACCATCCCTTTTGCTGTGTTGAAAATGCAATATGCCAGCTTTGTGCTAGTAATTATTTGGGACCAGAGGTAACACTGATTTCAATAGCACTATTACGATATATCAGCTGATACCAGTGATCCTATGATGACTGCTGAAACCACATGGCCAACTCTAATTATTTTCAGACAGCGTAAAGCTGATTTTAAACATTTGAAATAGTTCAACTTTGTTTATTCCCTTGTTTTCTCTTCACCAATATATTCTTTCATTATTTTTCTTTCATTCTTCCTAAAGGAAAGGGAATAGCTCTGTGGTATTATTGCTATTAATGCAGAAACTCAGCAAATATTTTGAGAGCACAGATATTAATCCTACTATGCCAGATAGTGGAAAATGGATTAGATAGAAAAAGAAATCTGGAATTAAGAGTCTATAGAGGACAATGATCATTGCCAGAAAAAACCCATCTGACGCATTTCGGGGAAGGAAATTTGCCTTCCTCACCTGGTCTGGCCTACACGTGACTCCAGAACCACAGCAATGTCATTGACCCCCAGCTGCCCTCGGAAATGACCTAGCAAGCCACTCAGTTGCATCAATCTCTACAAAGTCTCAACAAAGAAATTAAACCAGACAGACCACATGGCATTGACCTAGGCACTGGAAATGATAAATCCCCAAAACAGCCCTGTTGTTCCTGCAAAGTCTTCTTTACTGATATCTGGAAACTAATGCCAAAATTGGGAGAGCTGTCTCACATACTGGTCAAACAACAGCCTGACACTGTCATATTCATGGAATCATACATTACAGACAATGTCCCAGACACCACTATCACCATCCCTGGATATGTTCTGCCCCACTAGCACAACAGACAAAACAGAAGTGGTGGCACATTGGGGAGGGAGGTGCTCTGGGAATCCTCAAAATTGACTCCAGACCCCATGATGTCTCATGCATCAGGTTAAACATGGGCAAGGAAACTTCCTGCTAATTACAATGTAGCTTCCTTCCTCTGCAGATGAATCAGAATTCTTCCATGTTGAACACCACTTTGAGGAAGCATTGAAAGTGCAAGGGTGAAAAATACTCTGGATGAGGGATTTCAATGTCTACCACCAAGAGCGGCTCAGCAGCAGCACTACTGATTTAAGTGGCCGGGCCCTAAAGGACATAGCTACTAGACTGGGTCTGCAACAGGTAGTGAGAGAATCAACAAGAAGGATAAGTATATTTGATCTCATCCTTACCAATCTTCCAGCTACAAATGCATCTGCCCATGATGGTATCAGTAAGAATGGCCACCACATAGTCCTTGTGGGGATGAAGTCCCACCTTCATATTGAGATTACCCTTCATCGTGTTGTGTGGCACTAACACCCGGCTAAATGGGACAGACTTGGAACTATCTAGCAACTCATGAATGGGCATGCACGAGGCATTATAGACAATGAACAGGAGCAGAATTGTACTCTAACACAATCTGTAACCTCATGGCCCGATATATCCCCCACTCAATCATTAACATCAAGCCCAGTGATTAACCCTGGTTCAATGGAGAGTTCAGGAGGGCCATGCCAGGAGCAGCACAAGGCATAGCTAAAAATCAGGTGTCAACCAGGTGAAGTTATCAAACGGGACTACTTGCATGCCAAGCAGCATAAGCAGCAAGTGATAGACAAAGCTAAGCAATCCCACAATGAATAAATCAGACTTAAGCTCTGCAGTCCTGACACATCCAATCGCAATAGTGGTAGACAATTAAACAACTCTTTCAAGGGGGTGGCTCCATAAATATCCCCATTCTCAATGATAGAAGAGCCCAACATATCAGTGCAAAACATAAGGCTGAACCAATTGCAGCAATCTCCAGTCATAAGTGGCAAGTGGATGATCCAACTTGGTCACCTCCAGTGGTCCCAGCATCGCAGATATCAGTGTTCAGTCAATTTGATTCACTCCACGTGATGTCAAAAAATGGTTAGTGTCACTGGATATTGGAAAAGCGTTGGATCCTGCCAAAATTCCAGCTATAGTACTGAAGACTTTGGCTCAGGGACTGGTAAGTTCTGATGCACATCAGTACATCACTGGCATCTATCCAACAATGCGGAAAATTTCCTGGGTATGTCTTGTATACTAAAAGGAGGACATATTCAACTTCCCTAATTAGCACCCCATCAGTCTACACTCAATCGCCAGGAAAATGATGGAAGTTGTCAGCAACAGTGTTAACAAGAAGCACCTGCTCAGTGACACTCAGTTTGGGTTCCATCAGGGCCACTCAGCTCCTGACCTCATTGCAGCCTCCCTCAGGTCAAACATGGACAAAAGAGCTGAATTCCAAAGGTGAAGTGAGAGTGACAGCCCTTGACATAGAGGCATGTTTGATCAAGTGTGGAATCAAGGAGCCTTAACAAAACTGGAATCAATTGGCATCAAAGGGCAAACTCTCCACTGGCTGAAATCATATCTGGCACATAGGAAGATGACTATTGTTATTGGAGATCAGTAATGTCAGCTTCAGAACATCTCCACAGTTCCTCAGGGTAGTGTCCTAGGCCCAACTATCTTCAGCTTCTTCAATGAACCTCCCTCCATCATCAGGTCAGAAGTGTGAATGTTAACTGATGACTATCAATGTTCCGCACCAATTACAACTCCTCAGATACTGAAGCACTTCATATTTAAATGCAACAAGATCTGGACAATATCCAGGCTTGGGCTGACAAATGCCAAGTAATTTTTGCGCCACATAAATACCAGGCAAAGGCCATCTCCTATAAGACACAATCTAACCACTGCCCCTTGAAATTCAATGGTATCACCATCATTGCATTCCACACTATCACCATCCTTGAGGTTATCATTGACCAAAAACTCAACTGAACTCACCACACAAACATTTATCATTCCTATTTGCCACAGTGCCTACAAGAGTAGGTCAGACGCTAGGAATCCAGAACTGAGTAACCTATCTCCTGACTCCACAAAGCATGTCCAGCAGTTACAAGGCACAAGTCTGATGGAGTCTTCCCCACTTGATGGATGCAGCCCCCAACTACACTCAAGAAGCATGACACCATCCAGGACAAAGCTGCCTACTTGATTGACCCTACATCCACAAACACCACCTACCTCCACCACCAATGCTTAGCAGCAACAGAGTACACAAACTGCAAGATGCACTGCAGAAGTTCACCAAAGATCTTCAGACAGCATTTTCAAAACCCACAACCACTCCATGTAGAAGCACAATGGCAGCAGATACATGGGAACAATACCACCTGCAAGTTCCCTTCCAAGCTGTTCACCATCTTGACTTGGAAATATATCACTGTCTTTTCACTGTCACTGGGTCAAAATCCAGAATTGTCTCCGTAAGGGCATTGTGGGTCAACCTATAACACATGGACTGCAGTAGTTGAAAAAGGAAGCTCACCTTCCCCTTCTCAAGAGCAAGTAGGAACAGGCAATAAATGCTGCCTAGCCAGCGACACCCATGTCCCATGAATGAATGAAAACAAAATGATAGGTATTTGTTAGCTATGTACTACTATTTAAGTATATTTGAGAGATTTTACTGCTAGTGTGCACACCCCTGGGCATCAGCAAGTGCAGCCATTGTGTTATGACATAAATACTAGAACAGACAAGCCTGTACAGTCGGTTCTGCTATGACGTAAATGGCGTTTAATGCAATTGAAGATTTTAGACCATTATTCACAAGGCATGAGCTTTCCTTACTTGTTTTGGCTATAATGTGATTCTGGCACCATTAGTTTAAATGGCAAAACTATTGCATGATTTTCTTATAAGACGAGTTCGCATAAGAATGGAACAATTGAGTTATATCAGAATGACTGTACATTTAATATTGTTACACAATATCACAACATGAAATTTTAGTTTAAAGGTGCCTGCTTTGGCTTCAGTCATTCTCTGTGTGATGGAATGAACATAGTCAGTCAGTTGTGTGTGCTTAATGTACAGTATGTGCATAAATATATATCCCATAATGTATGTGTAAGTCTAAATCTGTGGTTCTGGTCACACTCTAAATTGTTCATGTTATAGATAACCTTTGAGACATCTGACTCAACAAGAATGCAGTTTTTGTAGTATACATTAAATAGGCTTACATGTGGAAAACCACAAATGGTGTCATATTGTCAGCAATGACATCTGCAAGTGAGCGCTAAAAGCCAAACATGACAACAGTTATTGGACACCAAAGACTGAAAAGGTGTTCGTAGTTTGGCTGTTGTGAACATTATTTTTCTGAACAGTCATCCATCAATCTGTCCAAACTTGGAGCATAAGGTACACATGCAACCAGGTCTAAAGTATTGCTCCCAAAGTTAAACACTTCAAGCTTCTACTGAACCACAGTGAGGACTCTAGCTTTCTCAATCTCTTTCTTTAAAAAGAATGGTAGCTTACAAGAGAGATAGGACAGGTATGAGTTAAAACAAAAAGTACTTCAATGAGCAAAAAGATAACTGAGAATACAAGTAACCCTGGATCAAACTACAGAAAACAAACATTTTAAAAAGTGTTTTCTGTACTGCTACAGGCCTTATCTGTATCCAGATCTCAATCAATTAAGCCATTTTCATTTTTTTCTAAATCGCTACAAAAGTTTAAAAAAATACACATTATGTCACCACTGCTTTTCATTGGTGTGAATTCCACCTATAGCTACAACCTACAAATTTCTAAGCTGGAACAATAACAAAAGAAGAGAGAAACCCACAAAACAAAGCAAAAAGGCATAACACTTCAATGTATGTTTTTGATGTCAATTTTAAACAGCTACACAAAACTCACAATGGACTGTCAATACACTGACACTCTGAGAGAGCTGCAATTATTAAGAAAGAATCCATCATTACTTTATGGATAAGTGATAAACAGTAAAAAACCAAAAGAATTGCTGGTGCTGAAAATCAGAAACAAAAACTCAGAAATTGCTGAAAAAAAAAACTTAGCAGCATCTGTGTAGAAGAATCAGAGTTAATGTTTCAGGACCTGTGACAACTCTTCAGAACTGACAAAGAATGACAGGTAATCAGACATCTCACTTTGGACACTGCAGGGTTAAGAATAATAAATTCTACTTGCGTTTCTGACAAGGGCCACATGGATCCTTACAAATTTTCAGATCTAGAGAAAAACAAATCAACTGGATACACAACTTTGACTTCACACTTCACCTCAGTGTTGGTGGTATGACAATCAAATAATTCATCAGCAGGCACTCATGCAGAAGTATGGAATGTGTATGCATGAAAGATACCTTAGATTAAATGCCTTATGGGATTGATCATTGTCTCTGCACCTATCACATCTTTCAGAAAAGTGCAGGTAGACAAACCAAAAGGATATAACGTTGATGATCCACTGCAGAAAACTTCAGGTTTGCAGCCGATCAACAGCTTTTGCAAGTACTTGTCTCTGGAATAACTATCGCAGAAGTTAACAGGTTCACTGAAACTTCCAAATGTTGTCTGAGGTTGTGAGAATCTATCAGATTATGAGGGGCATGGACAGGGTGGATAGTAAGCAATTGTTTGCCTTAGCTGAAGGGTCAAGTACAAGGCGGGTAGTATTTTAAGGTGAAAGGCAGGAGGCTTTTCTCAAAACTCCACTGAACCTTTCTCACTTTGACAGTGACGCGAATCTGGAATACATGGCCAGGGAGGGTAGTTGAGGTGGGAAACTTCACAAATATTAAGTTGTATATGAATGAGCACTTGAAATATCATAACATTCAAGGCTAAGGGCTAAGTGCTGGAAAGTGAAACTAGTTTAGATTCAGAGTAGTTTTGTCGGTACAGACTCACTGGGCTAAACGGTATCTGCAGTACTGTATGATTCTATATGTGGCTTGTCTGACCTACCAAGGTAGCATTCAGCATTTCGTGACATGTATGACAACAGGACATTGAGCTAAAGTGTTCAGAAAGTCAACTCACCTGAGAAACTCCAAGTGCAACACAATGCTCCTCAGCAGCTGGTGAAGAGCCAACCAAGGAACATTGCCAAAGAAGCTTTCAAAGTTTTACCCACAACACACAAACATGTCAATGAAACCTCAGAGGTAGCTGCAACATCATATCCTACAGACCTGAGTCAGACTGTACATGACAGTATACATGACACACACATGAACACCATCACAAAAACTGAAGGCTTTACTCTGATCCAAGTCATATTCTCCAATTTGAATGGACAACATGCACTATACACCTAAATTAACACCAGTGCCAATGCAGACATCATTCCTCTGTGCATCTTGCAAATGATTTATTGAAAGCACTGCCACGATGTGGCATTATCCACTCTACAATGGGTCCAGCAAACTAAGCATTGGTATTAAAAACATTTCACAGATGCTGTAAATTAGAAACAAAACCATAATTTGCTGGAAAAGCTCAGCAGGTCTGGCAGTATTAACAGGTTTCACAGAAATCAGAGTTAACGCTTTGGATCCAGTGACCCTTCGTCTGAATTTCATTATAATCATTCAGAGACTCTCCAGGAATATAATATCTTAAAGAGTAAACAAGTCATAATTTCACAAGCTCTATGTCAAAATACAGTAGACTATATAAATTTAGATCTTACGGATGGAGGAAAACACCCAAGAAATTAGTACATGAATCCACATAGTGGCCCGTCATTAATAAGGACATTGCTGAACATAGAACAGAGAACATTTAGGCACAGTACAGGCCCTTTGGCCCTTGATGTTGCACCAACCTGTGGAACCAATCTAAAACCCATCTAACCGATACTACTCCATTATCATCCATATGTCTATCCAATGATCATTTAAATGGCCTTAAATGTGGCAGTCTACTACTGTTGCAGGTGCTGCACTCCACGCCCCTACTACTCTCTGAGTAAAGGAACTACCTATCTGTCCTACCATCTGTCCTATATCTATCACCCCTCAATTTAAAGCTACGTTCCCTCATGCTAGCCATTACCATCTGAGGAAAAAGGCTCTCCCTGTCCACCCTATCTAACCCTCTGATTATCTTATATGTCTCAATTAAGTCATCTCTCAACCTTCTTCTCTCCAATGAAAACAGCCTCAAGTCTCTCAGCCTTTCCCTGTAAGACCTTCCCTCCATACGAGGCAACATCCTAGTAAATCTCCTCTGAACCCTTTTCAAAGCTTCCACATCCTTCCAATAATGCGGTGACCAGAACTGTACATAATACTCCAGTTGTGGCCACACCAGAGTTTTGTACAGCTGCAGCATGATTTCATGGTTCTGAAACTCAGTTCCTTTACCAATAAAAGCTAACACACTGTATGCCTTCTTAATAACCCTATCAACTTGGGTGGCAACTCCATTTGCCATCTCTCAGCCCAAGTCTGCAGCTTATCTATGTCTCTCTGTAACCTACAACATCCTTCAGCACAATCCACAACTTCACCGACCTTAGTGTCATCCTTCCAGACCTCATTCAGGTCATTTATAAAAATGACAAACAACAGTGGCCCCAAAACAGATCCTTGTAGGACCCCACTAATAACTGAACTCCATGATGAATATTTCCCATCAACGACCACCCTCTGTCTTCTTTCAGCTATCCAATTTCTGATCCAAACCATTAAGTCACCCTCAATCCCATGCCTCCATATTTTGTGCAATAGCTTACCGTGGGAAACCATATCAAATGCCTTACTGAAATCCATATACACCACATCAACTGCTTTACCCTCATCCAGCTGTTTGGTCACCTTCTCAAAGAACTCAATAAGGTTTGTGAGGCACGACCAACCCTTCACAAAACCTTATTGACTATGCCTAAGATCGGCATTAATCAACTCCAGCCTCTCCACTACTCTTGACCCACTTCAGTTTGCCTACTGGACCAACAGGCCCATGTCAGATGCCATATCACTTGCCCTTCACTCCTCCATAGAACATTGTGACACCAAGAACAGCTATGTAAGAATCCTACTCATTGACTATAGCTCAGCCTTCAACACTATTATCCCCTCGAGACTGATTACTAAACTTAGTGATCTCGGACTAAGCCCCACTCTCTGCAACTGGATCCTCAGTTTCCTGAACCAGAGGCCACAAACAGTGAAGACTGGGGACAATATTTCATCCTCACTAACACTCAACACTGGAGCCTCCCAGGGGTGCATACTCAGCCCCCTACTGTACTCACTGTATACCCATGACTGCATCGCCAAATACCAGATTAATGCAATTTACAAGTTTGCTGATGACACCACCATAGTCAGTCGAATCTCAGATGGCAATGAAACAGATTACAGACAGGAGGTGGAAGACTTGGAAAAATTGTGCACTGAGCGCAACCTAGCTCTCAATGCCAACAAAACTAAACCCATTATTGACTTTCAGCAGGATGTTACTCATGCCCCCTACACATTAACAGCACAGAGGTGAAACGAGTGGAGAATGTCAAGCTCCTGGGAGTGGTCATCCACAACAAGCTTTCTTGGCCTTTTCATGTGGACGCACTGGTTACAAAGGTCTAATGTTACTTCTTCCTCAGGCAGCTGAGGAACTTTGGCATGATCGTGAATACTCTTGCCAACTTTTATAGGTGCGCCATCGAGAGCATTCTGTGTGGATGTATCACTACCTGGTATGGCAACTGTACCATCCAAGATCGGAGACGGTTACAGAGAGTGGTGAATCAGCCCGGACAATCACAAAGGCCAACCTCCCATCTATAGAATCTACCAGACCTGTTATTAAGGAAAGGCCGCCAGCCTTCTCAAAGATCCATCCCACCCTCGCAATGCTTTTCAACAACCTCTACCATTGGGGAGAAGGTACAGAAGCCTGAACACACACACCAGCCGATTTCATAATAGTTTCTTCCCAACTATTGTTAGAATACTGAATGGACTTACAAACTCTTAACAGTCGCCTGTACCTGTGTTTTTGTTTTTGCTGCTGTTTACCTATTATTTACTTATCTATGCTACTTACCTATGTGATCTGCCTGTATTGTTTGCAAGACAAAGCTTTTCACTGTGCGTCGGTACACATGGCAATAAATTCAATTCCTTTCTAGATGATTAAACTAACGTCTTACTGAACTAGCATCGAGAGGGTGGTGCTGAAAAGCACACTCTCGACACTAATGTCCGACATCTGCAATCCTCACTTTCGCCTTCCTGAACTAACCAAGTCATTTGAAATATGTCAATTAAATCAACCTTATCAATTGAGAAACCTCTTCTTCCACATGATCCTGAGAGAGTTGTGGTACATTTGCTGTGTTCAGGGACTTGATGACTTCCAGAAATCTCACTATGTCACTAAAATTCCTTTTGTGACAAATCAAACCTACCATAAATACAACATGATTTGGAGAAGCCAGTTTCAGACTGGTGTACAACATTAAAAATCACACACCAGGTTATAGTCCAACAGGTTTAATTGGAAGTTCTGCTCCTTCATCAGGTGGTTGTCAGTGCTTCCAATTAAACCTGTTGGACTATAACCTGCTGTTGTGTGAAATAAATACAACAGTTATTGACACATTGAACATATGGAATATGGCAATCAGAGTTCCTCAACCTATTGTGTGTCACTACTCAGTGCATGAGTACACCCTTCCAAAACATGCACAAGAAATGGTGTTCAACACAATAACTCTTCTCCTCACTACACTATGTAGAACAGTTTTGCAGAATGCACTGTTTACAGTGATAGACTTAGAGCAATTTGTCAACTTTTTTGGGTGGCTATGTTAAATCTATATGCTATTTCCCTAGACAATGGTCTATCTTTACCTGTCTCATGTTTGGGAGACAGATCCACACAGATTTTCCCTCCCACACTGTCAACATCCAACTATATTTGCATGATGCTTTGTTGGAAAGAAGGGGAAAATCTATAAGAGTTTAATCAACAAGTTTGCAGATGGCTATCCTAATTTGAACCAGAACAAAATGTGTGAACTTGAGATTTTCTATGAACACATGGCTTTATGGAAAGATATAATGTTGCTGTGTCCACCTTAGCTTATATAATATTGTAATGAGCAATGGTCAAGTCCTGCCAAGAAATAGGTATCATATCCAAATGACATATCATTAGTGATACAGGATGAGTACTTGGATATTTAAAAATGCACACCAGACAACATTCACACATCTACAACAAATAATGCACATTTATCCAAGACTACAGATTGTGCACCACAGGCTGAAGATACACTACTTAGTTATAATAACTGTATTAAGACCAGCACTGGTCATGTCATATATCCTCCAACGTGTTAAGTTAATGAACAGAGACAATTGTGAATGTGCATCCTTACACGTTATCAGAAAATACTTCCCATCTTTTAAAGGGAAAAGGGAGAATGTTGTATTATGTCATTGATTCTACACCAAACAGGCCTGTACCTTTAAGGCATGTTTTTCAAAATAACAAATCCAAAAGATACGATATCTGAATGAGGGGCTTTTGCAATAAGGTAGACAAATTAACAGCACAGTTAATTGTAACCAGATATGATATGATTGCAGTAATAGAAACATGACTGAGAAAGAGCCAAGGCAGGGAATTGAAATCCAGGAATATTCAATCTTTAGGAAGGGCAGCCAAAAAGGAATAGGAAGTTGGTGACATTGTTAGTGAAAGATGAAATCAGTGTAATAGCAAAAAATAAAAATCTAGATGTGGAATCAGTCTGGGTGAAGCTAAGAAGCAACAAGGGATGGAAAACATGAATGAATGAGTGATTTATTTATTGCCACTTGCATTTTACAGTGAATAATACAGTAAAATAGTGAAAAGCTTCAACAGTCACCACAATCTGATGCCATTTTAAATAGCTTAAGAATGAAAAGGTGAAAAGATATAACTGAAAGAGAGTCCTGAGCTGGCTCACCAACAACACCTGCACTGCCACCTCTCTTCCACCTCTGTCTTCACCAGACCCACCAACGTAGGAGTCGCTACTCTATGGGTGCCATCATTTCACAGTTGGTTCCACCCCACTCATGCTGATTCCCATGATGAACCCATAATCGCCCCACAACCAGGAGTCCCAGCTCCGGGCATACCATAGTGCTGCCGCTGCAGCCGTGAGGCAAAACATTAATGGGAGTCATCTATAGGTCTCCAATTAAAAGTAGCAAGATAGGGGATGGCATTAAACACGAAATTAGAGATGCATACTCAAAGGCTACATAGTCAGATATGACTTTACACATGAACTGGGAAAACCACATTGACAGTACTGTGGCAGATGAATACCTGGAGTTTATACAAGTTCATGTTTTAGACCATTATATTAAAGGGAAAACTGGGGAAAAGGCTTTTTTTCTCTCATTGACATGTGGCGTTACTAGCTGAGCCAGTATTAATTGCCCATCCTACATTGCCCTTGAGAATATAGTGGTGAGCTGCCTTCTCACACCCCTGCAATCCATGTGTTGTAGGTTGAGCCACAATTCCTTTCGGGAAGGAATTCCAGGATTTTGACCCAGCGACACTGAAAGAACAGCAATATATTTCCAATCAGATCAGGAGCTGGGTGGCCCTGTGGAACCCAAACTGGGCATTACTGAGCAGGCTAATGCTGAGCAGGTGCTGCTTGATAGCACCTTCCAGCACTTCTACTGACAATCGAGAGTAGACTGATGGGGCTGTAAACTGGATTTGTAGTGCTTCTTACGTACAAGAAATACCTAGGCAATGTTTCACAATGTCAGGTAGATGCCAGTGTTTTAACTGTACTGATGCAGCTTGACTATGGGAGTGACAAGTTCTGGAGCACAACTCTCCAGTATTATTGCCAGAATGTTGTCAGGGCCCATAGACTTTGTACTATTTAGTGGTTCCAGCCATTCCCTGATATCATGTTGCATGAATCGAATTGGCTGAAGACTGGGATCTATGATGTTGGGGACCACTGGAGAAGGTCAAGATGGATCATCCATTTGCAACTTCTGTCTGAAGATTGCTGTAACTGCTCCACCTTACCTTTGCATTCATGTTTTGGCTCTTTCATCGTTGAGGATGGGGCAATCTGTGGAACCTCCTCCTCAAGTGAGTTGTTTAATTGTCCACCAGCATTCACCACCAGATGTAGCAGGACTGCAGTTTGTAGTTTTGATCCATTCATTGTGGAATCACTTAGCACTGTCTATCACTTGCTGTTTATCTCTGCCTCAGGAGCCTACAACCACACAGCCTCAACATTGAATATGCCCGTTTCCAAATCTCCCCTCCCCCCACTCCATCCCAGATCCAACCAACCATCTTGACCTAACTTACCTGTCCATTTTCCTTCCAACCTATCTGCTCCACACTTCCCACCAACCTATCACAATCACCTCCTATCTTCACTCACCTATTACCATCCCAACTAGCTTTCCCTCAGCCCCACCTCCTGTGTATTTCTCAGCCATTTTCCTCCTCCCTAGTTCTGATTATGAGTCAAGCTCGAAACATCGACTTGCTTGATCCTCAGATGCTGCCTGACCCAATGTGCTTTTTCCATTCCAGTTTATCAACTTTGTTTATACTGTTTGGCATGCACGTAGCCTGATTCGAAGCTTCACCAGGTTGATACCTCATATTTATGCATGCCCGGCACTGCTCCTTACATGCCCTCCTGCATTCTCCATCGAACCAGGGTTGATCCCCTGGCTTGAAGGTAATGATTGAGTGAGGGATATGCCAGGCCATGAGTACAGTGGAGCATGGTGAGAGTGCACACAATATGGTTTCAATGTGAAGGTGGGACTTCATCTCCAAAAGGACTGTATGTTGGTCACTTGAATCAATGGCTTGCTAAGCCATTCAGAGGGCAGTTGTGCCTCTGGAATCATGTATAGGCCAGACGAGGTGAAGATGGCAAATTTCCCTCCATGAAGGACATTGGTGAGCTAGATGAGTTTTTCTGAAAATTAACAATGGTTTCACAGTCATGACTAGATTCAGAATTTCAGATTTTTTTTAAACATTATTTGGATCGTTAGTCAAATGATAATACCACAAGCCATCACCTCCCCCATATCTGGTCTTGTCTGATGAGATGGGGTTAATTTTTCTTTTAGAATAAAGCAACCATAATGAGATAGAATCTTTCATTGGGATAGGTGGTGAAGTAGGGCTACTGTAATTTCCAACAAAATACAACACAGGCTCAAGGAGCAGCGCCTCACTTTCCCCTTAGCCACTTTATCGCCTCGAGATCCCAATTTTGAATTTCATAACTTCGGAAGCTCACCACATTATATTTTTTCTTTTTTTGAATATTCTGGCAAGGTATTTTGTCTCTAACGAAGTCTTGGTCTCCTCAGCCACAGCGGGAGTGAATCTACTGTGCACCAGCCTTATTTCTAAGATGGCAATGGATTTCTGTAGCAGAATGGATCAGTTCAATTTGCCTGTATTCCCAGTTGGAAGAATGAGAGGGGATCTCATTGAAACAAAGAAACATTTCACAGTGCTAGTTAGACTGAATAGGGATTCACTGGCTGAGGGGACCACAGTTTACAGTGTCAGGATACATGCCTTTACTCAGAGGGTGGTGAACCTGTGGAATCTTTTTTTAACCACAGTAAATTGTGGAGGCCAGGGCACTGAATATATTTAAAGGAAAAAGCAGATAGATTTTTAGAGGCTAAATATGTCAAGAGGAGTGGAGAGAGAAAGGTAGTATTGAAATAGAGGGTCAGCCGTGATCGTGTTGACTATTAGAGTGGGGCTTAATGGGCTAAATGGCCTTCTCCTATTCCTTTTTTCCATGAAAGTACATGATTTCCTATGATTTGGTGGTGCCAGTGTTAGACTGGGTTGGACAAAGTTAACAATCACACAATACCAGGTTATAGTCCAACAGGTTAATTCAGAATAAACCTGTTGGACTATAACCTGGTGTTATGCGATTGTTGATTTTCTGATGTATAGGTACCTGTTTCACTTCCACACACACTCTGTGAATAAAGTTCGTGCACTGAGTCAGTTGTGTGCATGTAATGTCCAGTAACATCAGTAAGCACAGTTCTCATACTGTGTGTCTAAGTCTGTGATATTGTAACCACGTCAGGAGATAACCTACATGGTTTTGGATAAACTTCATGACATATGTGACTCAGCAAAAACCCAAATCTTCATGGTTTTTTTGAATAAGCTAACATATAGAAAACAACAAATTCAATCAGGCACCAAAAGGTGCCATTCTGCCTGTTCACTGCTATGATGCCAGGTTTAAAGCAGTTGGGCACAGGCGCTGTCATCTCCACTTTTCCCTAGAAACACAACAGGATGGTGATTTACTGTAAAGGAGTCCGACTTAATTACATCCACCACTAATCCTTTCCTGCTGTCCTAAAGCCCCAACTGTGCTGTAAGGCCCAAAAGTTTTTAAAATCAAAATGTGAAAGAGCTATATTTTGGAACTGAATGAAGAAACCTTTATCCCAAATAAGATAAACAGAAAGATTGAGTTTACAATTTTGTTTTAATCATTTTACTGTCATGCTTTTAGCCTTTGCCCACTAAATGCTTCACAAAAATATCACCCAACCTTGTCCATCATAGGCTGACTTTTTCCTTACCAGTGCTACTTGTATTCAATGAAAGAATAAAGGAAGAATCCTTGTGAATACAAACACTTAAACCTCAATTGGATATTGTGACAAGAATGTATATTGTGTTGTGGTGTACAAGGATGATGAATTATTGTCGCAAACTGTAGGGCAAAGGGGGAATGTTCTGCTGTTTGAAATCCTGCTAATTTTATCAAGAATTGCCAGGGAGTTGAATTGTCAAAAGCTGTAAATCAATGAAGTGAGGATTGTGCCTGAATGATTCAACTGATCGGACAACTCACATTTCATCTACAAAACCTGCTTGAATAAAAATAGAAGAACATATTCATCCAAAACAACACCTGGAAAAAAAAATTGGGCTGCAAAATTAGACTCCATAACATTCAACTTTCACATTGTAGGTGCAACTTCATCTTTCATCAAGTGCTGCTTGTAATATCTATGGGATTGAGGAGCCAGGGGTGCTGAGAGCACAGGGTAAGGAAAGTAGCTATGTGTTCCTGTAAAATTCCAGGGAGCTGGGAGAATCCAGAGAATGATACAGGAGAAGGAGGGTGGAGGAGGTTTGGGGAAAGGATGTGGGAGAGTTTTAGCACTCTTGGTTTTAAAAGAAATATGTCTTAAGCAGGGACTACACCTGACAGGTGCAGCCATTTAAACATTATGCAAGTTCTAGGCAAATTGGCACAAGTTCCCAAATGACAGGTCCAAGAGCAACTATCAAGGGGCATTCCTCTGCAACTCTTTCAGGTACACAGGAGGGGAAGTGGGCTCATTGATAGCTGGGTTGCCATTGCAAATCTCAAAAACGGTGAACATTTCAGTATTCATTGGCATTGTACTGCAAAATCTCGATCACTAGATTCCATCTTAACTGGCAGTATATCTTTATCGCCATCTATTTTCTTTCAGGGACAAAGTTAAAATATTAAAATTCCTGGCTACCATTCAGACTTTCTCTGCTTATGAAGAATCTGATTTAAGGATGGTTCCTGATTGCACAAGATCTCCAAAGAGATCTTTCATGTCTAAAACTGTGGCTACCAAGTGTGAAAATAAGGAAATTATTTGGTGCCTAAGTCTCCAATATGAACTTTAAAAAAATTGTTGAACAGTATATTGATAAAGGTAAACAGAGTGATGTATAATACAAAAGACCTATGGATGCTGTCTGTCCCACTGTGATCTCCAGCATTCATTGTTTTCAGTCAAAAGGACCAAATGGCTGTTTTAAGACCTCCTCTGCAAAATTGGTTTGTTTTGTTCTCAATTGCACTCAGGTAAACAAAAATCTACATGCAGCTGAGTAGGTAGTTTATCAGGTTTTTCAACTATAATCAACGAAACCTACTCTTCCCACCTTCACATTCAAAGCTCGCATGCTATTGAGAACCACCACCTCTCTCCTGACTTTCACTTGCCCAAGCACTGCCAGTGACCATTCCAGTGGTCATGCTTCCTCCACCTGCCATCATCATTTTGTGACTCAACCATCCACTCTCTGGTGTCATCCCACCAAACCATCTTTACCTGGTCTCTTTAATTTAACCCCAGAACAACTCATTCTGGTTTTAGCTACTGATAATGAGAAACATTTCCTCAGTGTATCTCACATAAAACAGGATGAATCATATCTGTTCATATGTTGCTCTAATCATGAAACATTTGCAAGAAGGACTTAGCAATAGTGTTACTGAGTAATAACTTTTCATCAAAAGTTTACTCATCAGCGTTCATTTTGATTTATAATAAAAGCAGCTAGCGCTTTTCTTTGTCCTAACCTAATTCCAACCTGGAAGGAGTTAATGCCTAACAGAGGGTTGCAATTGATCAAGGATGATCCTGAGGAAGATAGCAATCTGAAGTAATCTATGGCATAGGCCTTCACTGCAGTGCAGAAATTCCATGAGATGATCATATGGGTGACATATGATATTATGAGCACAACATTATTTACTGGGATATGTCAATGGTGCCACAGAACTGAAAACTTTGAACAGCTAATTATAAAAATGCAGCTCTCCTCATAACAATCAATAATGAGATCAAGTTTGCAGCATTTTGGCCAGTGTTCATGCTACTGTCACTAAGGCTGAAAAATAATGGCACTGGAGACCAGGCAATGGCATGATTTATGTGTTTATTCAAGATGGTTGCATCTGATGCCTCATTAACCACATTTAGTGAACACAAGATCAATCTGAAGAGAATTCTCAGATCAGCCCTCATAAATCAAACTTAAAGTGCTCTGAAATTTTATAGGTGCTAGATAAATGTAAGCTTTTGTTTATAGTTAGAAATGTTATAAATCTACCAGTATTTAAAATCAATATATAACAACACAGGCAAGATTCAACAATACATCCAGAAAGCACAAAGTTGTCATACTCTTACAAAGAAATACATCAGATACAGTTAGACACAAAAGAACACGCTCATTCATTTTATTGCTTTTTCCAGTTGATACTGCTTTTCGTATATTAAGTACTGTGATTAAACAACAGCAGCAACAACTTGCATCTATGTAGCCCCTTAGACACAAAAGTGTTATCAATTAAATATTTTTGACGCAGCTGCAGAAGAGGATATCAAATTTATTAATTAACAATATTTGGAAAGCTAAAAATAAGCTCTCATCACTGATAGAAATAACATCAGCTGGTCACATTTCACTGATCCATAAATTTTAATCTTAACATAGCCTGGAAAAGTCAGATGTGCAAAGATGGCCTTGATAAGGAGCTCATAGGAAGTTTGTTTTGGGATAATGTCTCAGTGTAGTACATTCTAGAGCCAACCAGAGAGCAGACTATACTAGATTTTGTATTGTACAATGATGTAAGATTAATGAATGATCTCTTAATGAAAGCAGTGTGTAGCAGTGATCGTAATATGGTTAAATGTTACATTCAATTTGAGGGAGAGACGAGTGGGTGAGAAACTCCTCTCAACTTAAAGAAGGGCAAAAATGAGAGCATGAAAGCAGAGCTGGCTGATGTGAATTGACACAATAAGTTGAAGGATAGATTAATGGAAAAGGCATGGCAGGTATTCATAATACAAAGCACAGATATATTCCAATGAATAAGAAAAATCCAAGGGACAGACTCATCATTTCTAGCTAACTAGAAAGTTTAAAGGTAGTAACAAACTTTAAAAAAAGTATTCTTGTGCACAGGCAAGTGACAAGTTGAGAGATTGGAGAGGATATTTTCAAAAAATTAAGGTGGCAAATTCAGAGCACAAGTGAGAGTCAGCCAGAAGTACGAGACAGTTTGTAACAGACAGTAAGAGTTAAAAAAATAAAATAGTCAATGGAGTGAATATTAGTACTATGGAAAGTAAATCTGAGGAATTGATAATGAAAAATAAAGAGATGGCAATAAATAGGGCACGTATTTTGCATCAGTATTCTCTATAGTTGACACAAGTAAAATCCTAGAAGTAAATAGTAATTAGGAAATTGAAGGAGACAGGAGTAATTCAGGAAAATTACGTTCACCAGAGAAGTGACATTGAGGAAATTGCTGGAATTTCAGACTGACAAGTGCTCAAGTCCTGATGGATTTAATCCTAGGGTCTTAAAAGAAATGGCAAGTGATATAGTTGGTGCAATCATTTACATTTTCCAAATATTCCTAGATTGGGGAAAATCTCAATAGATTTAAAGATAATCAATGTAACACCTTGATTCAAAAGAGAGGGAGACAGAAAGCAGGAAACTATGGGTCAGTTAGCTTAACATCTGTCATAGAGATAGAAGTTAGAAGGTATTCATAAAGGTTATAGTAGGACACTTGGATAAGTTTAAGGTAATGAGGCAGAATCAACAAGATTTTGTGCAAGGGAAATCAGGTTTGACCAATCTATTGGGGTACTTTGAGGAGGTAAAACCTGTGTGGTTAAAAGGTGAACAGATGAGGGTATTGTACATGTATTTCCAGAATTTGATGAATTTCCACATCCAAGTTTATTATGGAAAATGAAATCTCTTGGTTTGAGAGGTAATGTGTTAGCACAGACAAAAAATTGGCTGGCTGACAGGAAGCTGAAAATAGGAAAGATGTAAAGCGTGGTGTGCCGTTAGGATCAATGTTGGAACCTCAACTGTTCCAATTTATGCAAAATGCCTGGATGAAGGAATGAAAGGTATGGTTCTCAAAATTTACTGATGACACAAAGATATCTAGAAAGTTATGTTGTGAAGAGTACATAAGTGGGCTAAAAAGAGATATAGATGCATTTAATGAGTAGGCAAAAAATTGTCAAATGGAGTACAATGTAGGAAAACATTAAATTATCCATTTTGGCAGACAAATTAATAACTGAGTATATTATTTAAATAGTATAAGATTGCAGAGCCCTGAGAACAGAGTGTGTAGCATTAAAAAGCTAGCACGAAGATACAACAGACATTGAGTAGAACAAATACAATGTTAACATTTATTATGGGGAGAAATTAATGCAAAAGTAGGAAGGATATTCCTCTGTAATATAAGGCGATGGTGAAACCACATTTCCAGTGCTGTATGCATATACTTGAACTTATTTAAGGAAAAATGTAAATGTGTTGGTTGCAGTTCACATCAGGTTTACCAGACTAATATTTGGAATGGATAAATTGTCTTATGAGAAAATTTTGGTAGGTTAAGCTTGTATTCTCCAGAATTTAGAAGAGTAAGGGGTGACTAGATTATAACACAAGATCCTGAGGGGTTATAACAGGGCTGTTAGGTCTCTTATAAGAGAATATAAAAGTTAGAGCCACAGTTTCCCATTTAAAGCTGATGAGGACAATTATGTTTTCCTCATATAAAGTCAGGAGTCTTTGAAAAGACATGTGAAGCAGAGTCTTTAGATATTTTTAAGACAAGGGTAGACATAAGATGTGGTTACACTTAGGTCTGAAATGATGATATTAAATGGGGCTTGGGGGAAAAATTGCCTACTTCTTCACATTGCTCATTTATTCATATGCTTCTATAATCAGTTCAGGATTTTCCAGATCAATTTTAAGTTTTGTTAAAAAGGTGGATTCTATAGCATTGACATAGCAACCAATGCCCAATTGATACTACCTCAAAAACTAGAAATAACTTACAAAGCGCAAGTCCTCAGTGCTACGTAAAACATTGAAAGGTAGAATGATAGCAATTTCTACATTCACATCATCCTTCCCTTGATTGGGGTTGCTGTGGGTCAAGTATCTTTGTTGTTATTCCAAAAGCCCAGTTTCCCAAAATGACAATTTAAAAAAACCCATCTTCGGTCTCTGTTGGACATTGGCTGTGACATTTCTGATTTATCACAATCCTCAAGCAGCCAATTCTCACCAGTTCACTAAGAAATTCTAATGTCACATCACCAATGCAGAAGTCATCATCACTATCACCATTGTTGCAAAATCAAGGCCATTTTCAGCAATGTAACCTCAAGGCCACATACCATTCCAACTTGAGATAACTTGCCAAGCATTTATTATCTGGGGGTCAGTATCCTTAAATAGAACAGTGCAATACAGAAACAGGCCCTTCAGTACACCATGTCCATGCCGACCACAATGCTATTGTAAACTGATTCCATCTGCTTACACAGGGTCCACATCCCTCTATTCCCTGCCTGTTCATGTGTCTGTCTAAATGCTTCTTAAAAGTTGCTATTGTATCTGCTTTTGTCACCTTCCCTGGCAGCATGTTCCAGGTACTTATCAGCCTCTGTGTGGTGTGCAGGACATTTTGGAAGACCATCCCTGGTGACAAGCATAAGGAAAAGCATCCACTCAGAGGGTGCTGAGACAGACATTACTTGTTTGCATTCTGGGAGTGGACCATGCAGTCAGCACGGGTGTGAAGGATATTGTGGATATCACATTGCTGTAATGTTTCTATTCCTCCTTCCTCCTCGAACCAAAAGAAAAGGAGAGGACAAGTTCAGAGGAGAGGAGACACAACATTATGAGATGAAGGTCAGCAGCGAGAGTTCCAGTGGTTAAAGGAGCACAGGCCTAAACAGCTTCTAGAAACTGTTGTTGGGGAGTCACAGCTAAGCTTTGAGAAATCGTTATCAGAGCAAAGAACACCAAGCAGCTTAAAGTATTTGATATAGTAAGCAATAATTAAGTTAAAGGGCTAAGACATGGCAAATCATAGTCTTGCTTGATGTGGGAAGCCAGGCACATTTCCATTGTCCAGGGCCTGCAGGTTTACGAGAATAGTCCGCAGCTACAGCTCCTGGAAGTCCCAGTTTCGGAGGCGGAGTGGCATCTGGGGACACTGTGGAGCATTGGCGAGGTGTAGAGTATTGTGGATATCATGTATAGAGAGGTGGTCACATCGCAGACTCAGACCCAGACTCCACAGGCAGGAAGGGAATGGGTGAGCAGCAGGCAGAGCAGAAGGACTAAGCAGGCAATGCAGGTATCTCCGGTGGCTATTCCCCTGCAAAACAGATATACCATTTTGGATATAGTTGAGAGAATGGTTTCTCAAGGGATAACAGTAGCAGCCAAATTCATGGCACCATGGTTGGCTCTGCTGCAGAGAGAGGGAGAAATAGACATAGAAATGCTACAGTTATTTAATTGTATGGGGATTCAATTGTAAGGGGAAAAGAGAGGCTTTTCTGTGGAAGCAAACCAGAGCCCAGGATGGTGTATTGCCTCTTTGGTGCTAGGGTCCTGAATGTCTTGGATGTTACAGGAAATTCTGGAGGAGGGAGGGTGAACAGACAGTGTTCATGGTACACATTAGTGCTAACGACATAGGTTGAGAAAAGGGATGAGGTCCTAAAAGCAGAATATCAAGAACAAGAAAGAAAGTTGATATGTAGGACCTCAAAGCCAGTGCCACAAGCTAGTCAGAGTAGAAACAGCACGATATACAGCAAAAACACATCGCTGAAAAGATGGTTTTGGGTTCAGAGATGGGGTTCAGATTCATGGGGCATTGGGACCAGGACCTCTACAAACTGGACAGGTTACATTTAGGCAGGATCGGGACTGATGCCCTTGGAGCGATACTTGGTAGAGTGGCTGGGGAGGGAGATGAAAACCAGAGGAGGAGGGCAGTAGATGCAGAAATTGAGGAAGAAGTAAAAACCAAGGCAAAGATGAATAGGAGCAAGAAAAGGCAGGGAAACGCAGCTGAATGAAACAGGGGAGGTTGTCTGAAATACATGTGTTTCAATGTGAGAAGTGTAATAGGCAAGGTAGATGAACTTAGAGCTTTGGTTAGTGCTTGGAACTATGACATTATTGCAATTATGAAGACTTGGCTGAAAGAGGGACAGGACTGGCAGATGAATGTCCCAGGATTTAAATGTCTCAGGTGTGTTAGAAGTGGGTATAAAAGGGGTGGGGGAGTTACATTACTGATAAAGAAGTGAATCACTGCTGTACTGAGGGAGAATACATCAGAGGACTCATGCAGCAAGGCAGTAGGGGTAGAACACAGGAATAGGACAAGTGAATCACAATACTCGGGTATATTTTGGATTTTGGAAAGATGTAAAAACAGCAGGGTTGTTGTGATGGGTGACGCCACTATATTAACTGAGACTCACTTCATGCTAGGGGCTTGATAGGACAGAATTTGTAAGGACTATTTAGGAGGGTATCTTGACACCGTATGTAAACAGTCCAACCAGGAAAGGGGTTATACTGGACCTGGTTTTGGGAAGTGAGCCCTGCTAGGCACGTCAAATTTTAATGGGGGAACATTTTGAGGGTAGTGACAATAATACTGTGAGTTTTAAGTGTCACAAAGTCAGTCTCTTTTTTCCTAAAAGCTGTTCCTTTTCTAAAGGATACTGTGTCCTTGGTTTCTTTCAGAGGGGTAATGAAATGCTCCGGCTCTGATTAGATTGATTTGGTATAGAGATTAAAGGGTATTGAGAGATTTTTTTTGTTTTTTTGTTAACAGGTGAGACTTCAACCCAAAGTGATCATGTTTTAGAAGTGACCTGTATAATGAAAGGGGAGTGGTCAGCTCTTTAGCTGAACAGTTCAGTCCAGAACTAATTAGGAGTTCAGCTATGTGGAAACAGTCTCGCCCTCTCTTTCTCTTTCTGCCATTCTAACTTCAACTTGTGAGCATTTGTTCAACTTTTCAACTGTTTTTTAAGGGGATTTGCTTATTGGGACTGTCATGTATATTCGGAACAGCATAATTAAATTTAGTTTGGATAGACTGCATTCTGTTCTTTGTGTTTCATTCTATAATTTTGTGAATAAATTTCTGTCTGTTTTAAAGCCTAGTAGTCAACCTAGCTAACTTACTCCGTGTAATTCTCACTGTACACTTACCAAAACAAATTGCAAAGTTATGGTCTGGGTTGCCTGCTCAAGAATGTCTGAGTGGTCTGACCTAGTCCGTAACATAAGATATTAGTGGATAGGAGATAACAGCAGTCCTTGGGTGAAGCTATTAAATTGGGGGAAAGCAAACTACAATAATATTAGGCAGGAACTGGAAAATTGTGATGGAGGCAGCTGTTTGAGGGTAAATCCAGATTGGACATGTGGGAATTTTTCAAACGGCAGTTGATAAGCATTCAGGCGTGGCATGTTCCAGCAAGAATGAAGGATACGAATGGCAAGTTACGTGAATCTTGAATGGCTAGAGATGTTATGACCTTGGTCAAAAAGGGAAAGGAAGCATACATAAAGTGTGAGAGAATGGGAACTGATGAAACACTTGAATTATTTAAGGAAAGTAGGAAAGAACTTAAATAAGGAATTAGAAGGTCTAAAGGGGTCATGAAAAGTTGCTAGCAAATAGGATTAAGGAGAATCCCAAGGTGTTTTATACATATATAAAAGAACAAAAGGGTAGCCAGGGAAAAGGCTAGCCCCCTCAAGGACAAAGGAGGGAATCAGTGTCTGGATCCAGAAGGAGGTAGGTGAGATCCTAAATGAATACTTGGTGTTGGTGTTCACCAAAGAGAAGTGATTAGTGCAGGATGATCTTGGGGAAGGGAGTGTCGAATTTCTAAGCCAAGTTGCTATTAATAAGGAGGCAGTGGAAGGATACTTTTCGGAATGGAGGGTTGTGACTAGTGATGTTCCACAGGGATCAGTGCTGGGACCTCTGCTGTTCCTGGTCTACATAAATGACTTGGAGGAAAATGTGGCTAGTCTAATTACTGGTGGAGTTGCAGATAGTGAGGAGGATTGTCAGAGGATACAGCAGGATATCGATCAGTTGGAGGCATGAGCAGAAAAATAGCGGATGGAGTTCAATCAGGACAAATGTGAGATATGTTCTAAGTTCTACTTTATATGATGCATTTTGGAAGGTCAAGTACAGGTGGAAATTAAACAGTAAATGGCAGAACCCTGAGGAGTATTGGTATGCAGAGGAATCTGAGTGTGTAGGTCCACAGATAAGGTAGTAAGAAAGGTAGATAAGGTTTTTTTTTAAATGATCTATGGCATGCTTGCCTTCATTGGGGCACTGAGGATAAAGATAGGTAAGTTAGGCTGCAGCTTTATAAAACATTAGTTAGGCCTTGTACTTGGAATATTGAGTACAATTCTGGTTACCACACTACCAGAAGGATGTGGATGCTTTGGAGAGGGTACAGAAAAGGTTTACCAGGACATTGCCTGGTATGGGAAATTTTAGCTATGAAGAAAGGTTGAATAGACTGGGGTTGTTTTCACTGGAATGCAGGAGGTTGAGGAGCGACCTGATCGAAGTTTGTAAGATTGTGAATGGCATGGATAGAGTGGAAAGAATGAGGCTTTTTCCCAGGGTGGAGGGGACACAGATTCAAGCTGTGCATATATGTGTGTGTGTGTGGCAGTAGGGGGGAGGGGTGGGAGCAGTTTAATATAGATGCACGAGGTAAGTTTTTCACATAAAAGGTGGTGAGTGCCTGAATGTACTGACAGGGGAGGTGGTGGAGGAAGTGACATAATAGCAGCATTCAAGAAAAACCTGGACAAATACATGAATCGGAAGGGAATAGAGCAATACAGATCTGTAAGTGAAGACAGTTTTAGTATTGAAGGGCAAGATGTGTTGGCACAGGCTTGGAGGGCCTGTTCCTGTGCTGTATTGTTCTTTGTTCTATGTCAACTACTGTCTGACATTTCCAATTTGGGAAAAACATTCTGACTATCTGCCCTATTCATGCCTTCCATTGTTTTATATATACTTCCATAAGCCTCCAACACTTGTAACAAAAACAATCTAAGTTTGTCCAACATCACCTTACAGCTACAGCACTCCAAGCAACATCCTGGTAAATCTCTTTTGCATTCCCTGCAAAGCCTCCATATCTTCCCAATAGTGTTGCAACCAGAACTGCAGATGCACTCCAAATGTAACCTAACTAAAGCTTTACACAGCTGCAACATAATTTGCCAACTTTTATACTCAATGCTCTGAACGATGAAGGCAAGCCCATTGTATGCCTTCTTTACCACAAATCAATGAGAGAGCACCACCACCAGAAACACAACACAGCTTCACACAAAAGCAGGGCAGCTGGAGACAAGCAATAAATGCAGCCTCACCATTATAATCCACATCTTAAGGACAATTTATTTGAAAGCATAAAGACCTTTGAGAAAAAAAATTATTACAAGGAAACAGAAAACCTAGAAAATAAGTGCAGGACAACTAAAATTAAAAGAAATCAAATTCCCCAAAGGTAATGACCCAGTTTCATTTCTCAACACTTCAAATAGGAATTTTCTGAACTTACTATGCCTATTAGTCCATGAGAAATTGCAATCAAGTGGAAGTATATTAGAATGGTTCAGACTCAAATCAAGTAAACTACGGTTTTTTAAATGGTATCAAAGAAAAATAGAACTTGAACAAATCATTTTAATGTATGCCTGAAAGGAATTCAGTTTAATAACTCCCTTGACATCTGTGGCAGCATATCTATATTCTTTTCTGACCTGTATAGAAGCAATTGCACTTGGAGAAAGTATCCTGAAACAAGATCAGGAATTATTATTAATAAAAGTAAAAGTTGAGGTTTAAAAGTGACTACAGACTGAGGCACCTACTGATTTGAAAAGACTAAATAAGGGAAGATCTTATAGCGGTGAGAAAAATCTTGACAGAGCTCAGTCAAAGAACAAATTTAAAGAATAATCAAACATTTCATTATTTCGAGCTTGAACGTATTGATTTATCAATGAGTCATACATTTCATATGACAAAATAAGGAATGTGTAAACATATTACAGTCCTGTAGAATAGTAAATGGAAAGCCATAGGAAAAAAATCATAATGGTTAAATATCAATCCCCAGCCCTGAGACTTGAGTCTGATGTATACACAGGTAGAGTCTCACATTTTATTAATCAACTTCGAGTGATTGACATCCTGCTAAAGAAGTGGAGATGTGGATGCAAAACAATGAGAGAAATCCTTTCAGAAATTCATTCAGATCTTAGTGATATTCAGACCCGGATTCTCTATAGGAAATATTGTACACTGGACCTACCTTATCAATATTTGTTAAACCTAAATACCTAATTGATATTTTATTCCCAAATATGTGCAGTTGTTTTTGCTCGTCCTATCAGAGTATTCCAAAGTCCTCTATTTCTTTTTCAACTGATATACAAGTTGTAACAAATTCTAAAGACACAATGGATTTGATTACATTCCACTCCATTCGTGTTCTAGAGTTTATGTTTCATACTTGAATACACATTTGTACTTCCAAATCAATTTGAAATTTGCTGCAAGGAAATTGGTTCTCATTAACTAGGAAATTGAGATCTCATGGCCACTAAGAATTCAAAGAGGGATATCCCAGGAAATGATTTAATCCAATAGGTGAATACAGTTATTGTGGGAAAGGTAAGATTCTATAAAAATTAATTAGTCAAATCATTTGCATAACCTACATTGAAAACATCATAACTACCATTTTGGAACATTTCAAGAGACAATTGTGAAATATGGAACCTGAGTCAGAGCTGAAGTTAGACAATGGGAACTTTAAGACAAAAAGCTATGGTTTTAAGTTGCTTCAGATGTACAAAATTTAAAAGTAGTAAGGTTACTGATTTATTAGAAGTGGGGAAGGTGGTGGTAAGTGGTAGTCAGCAGATGATGGAATTTAAATTCAGGAAAAAAATCTGAAATGAAGAAAGAGTCTAATGATGACCATGGAATCATTGTCAATTGTCAAAAAAACCCCATTAGGTTTGCTACTATCCTTTAGGGAAGGAAACTGTGGTCCTTTATTGGTTTGGCCTACATGTGACTCCAGATGTGGTTGACTCTTAATAGGCCTCTGGGCAACTAAATGCTGGCCTAGCCAGCAATGCCTGCTCTCTGTGAATGAATATAAAAAAGAAATCTGATACCATGAAACATTCAGAGGTCAACATTGATTACTCCCTTCCAACTGTGGGTTACTGGGCTATCTACTATGTCAGCAGGACAAGATTAGGAATTGGGTTTTACTTTCATGAGTACTCAAGTGCAAGGATACATGAAGCTTATACTATTGCCATTCATAGAGCCATCTTAGGTACAGGGAACCTAGGTACAAAATATTAGGTAAAAATTTGACAAACAAAGAAATAAGTTAAAAGTGAAACATTACAGTATAAATCAGGAAATAAAGTTAAATATTCCAAATTACAGGCCTTCTTCAGCCAACTGCCTGCAATCGTTCCACGCTGGGCTTTCCCCGCAAGGCCTTGATCTCTCCCCCACGCTGGGCTCACTCTCCTGATCCTTGTGCCTCCTCACTGCCATTTCACTGTCGTCTGCCATTTGGGCTCGCTAGCCACCTCGCCATGGGCTGCCAGAGTCCCCCTCTGGTGCCACTCCGCGCTACCAGCCACTTCCACTGTTCCACCGATCGCCAGCATTCTGCCCAGACACACTAACCGCCACATGGCCCACTGTATCACCATGGGCCCCCAGTCGCTACCATCACCACAGCTGCCTCCACAACCCAGTTTCTCCAGAAGGTAAGAAGAAAAAAAAGCAAAAAAAAGTGAGGAAAAAAAGAAAGAAATGCAGCTGGAGTGGATAAACTCTGGCTCAGGAGCCCTACTCCGTTGTCAACTTGGCAGCCAATAAGATATGTCTTGAGGTGATAGTAGTGATGCCTTGGGTATGAGTATGAGAATGCATAACTGCTACTGACTGGTCTATGGGACAGCTCTTCCAATTTTGGCACATACTTCTAGATATTATTTTGGACGACATTACAGAATTAACAAATTAGGGTTTGCTACTGTTGTTAACCATGGCTAGATCAATGTTAGGTAGCCCTTCCAGTTTAATTCCTTTTTTAAGAGACTTTGTAGCAGCTTGATATAATTGAGTGACTTGCCAGGCAAATTTGAAGGACAGTTAACAATAAACCATATTGCAGAGTCACATATTGGCCATTTCTCCCCTAAAGAATGTTAATGAACCAGATGGGTTTTTACAACAATTGGAAATGATTGCATGGGCACCATTCGATTCGGTTTTAATTCCAGATTTGCCAAATAAATTCAAATCTGCTGTGATGAGAATTGAAACCATGTCTCCAAAGTGTTAGTCTATGCCCCTGCAGTATTAATCCAATGACAATACCACTTAAGCCACCATGTCCCAAAAGCACAATCTCTCCACCTGACAGAGTGGATTCTGAGACAATGTTCCTTTCATAGGAGAGACAAGAACTGGGGAATGCAGTTTAAAAACAACAGCTCTCAAGTTTAGGAAGGAGGTGAGGAGAAATGTTTCCTCTCAAAGGAATGTTATTCCGTAGAATTCACTTCTCCATTGAATAATGGAGGCTGGTCACTGAATTTAATCACAGTCTAGATTCTTTATATAAACAGCAGAATCAAGGATTATGGGAGTTATGCAGGAAAGTGGAGTTGAGACCACAAATATGATCTTATCAAATATCAGCGCAGGCTTGAAGGGCCATATGGTCACATCTGCTCTGGTCTTAATTCCTACATTCACTTATTGAACCGTCTGTGGACTAAAAGGAGAAGGTTTTTTTTCCCTCCTGGCAGCCTGCAAGCTCTTCCCTAGCAGACTGCCCAACACAAAGGCCAAAGGACTCAGATATCCAAGGGCTAGTGCTTCTTAATAAACCTTCTTGGGCTATAAGCTGGTGTTAGGTGATTTTTAACTTTAACATTGGCATCTCCAAATCATGAGTTCCATCAGATAATGCAAATATTTTTACACCATAAAAAGTTAGGAGATATGTTTGCTACAATTTGTGTTAGCTGCATGATTATCAACTGTTAGATACTGTTTGTTCTCTATTAATATACATTATTCATCGATTATCATTTTATTGAATTATTTTCTCGAGAAAAGTAGTATTTTGTTGTCAGTTAGATGCTTAATCTGCTTAGACTCTCAGTAAATGAAACTTTTACCTATTTGTGAGTTTTGAACCAGAGTCCTTTCACCTATAAAGCACATGTGATATCCACACCAGTATAAAGATGGAACACTCTAATTCCAGGATATTTTCTCAGTGATGTTATTACACAGCTATAGGATAAGTGGGACTTGAATTTGGGCCTCTTGGTTAACTGGTAGGGGCACTACCACTGATCCACAAAAGCCCTCACTCATTGCAGGGATTTCTTTCATTAAGCTTCAAATTCCACCATGTATCATTTCCAGATTTGAACCAGGTTTCCAGAACACCACCTCAGTTTCTGGATTAACAGTCCAGAGGGAATTCGTCTAGGCCAATGCTTCCAACTAATTTCAGGGATTTTTTTTCTCCATCCACTAACCACCACCACTGAATCACCCATGTTCTCCAACTGATTAATTTATGTGCAAAGCCTGTTCAGGGCAATGCCAGCCATCATTGATAAGGGAGAGTTTGAGAGAGGAGACTAATTTCAAGAATATGTCATCATCAGCCTGCTTAGATGTTATAATGTACCTTTGGAGTAGCTGGGATTTGAACCTAGACCTCCCTGTCTGGAGACAGGGATGCTACCACTGTAGCATGAGAGCCCCGTAATATCTGGGATATTTTCTCATTAACCTGTTCAGAGATGTTATTGCATACCTCTGGAAATGATGGAACTTGAACTTGGGTCACCTGGCTCAGAGGCAGGAACACTAATACTGGGCCACGCGAGCCCTCCTAATTTCATGATGAACCTTTTCTGCATTAGCAACAACTGAGAGATAACCTACTTCATATTGGATTTATTTTTTTTCAGGAACTACAATTACCCGAAACCCTATTACACTTTTAATTATAGGCCTGAGGTCTACTGACGGTCTCTCTTACAATGTGTTAGATTTAGTGGAGCTGACTCCAGGCCTGTTCTGCTTAGGATCCTTCAGTCATTCAGATCCACTGAGGCTACTACTATAACAGCAGTGCTGAGCTTTGCTCAAATCATGCCAATTTCTATTTGGCTCTGCACACCTCAGTTCTACACAGCACGAATTGATAATGTTGATAAAGGAAAAGGACATTCAGAACCTGAATGGACAGGCTAAATAACTGTACATCTCTTTAATTAAATTGTAAGCATTTTCATAGCAAAAAGACTGAGAAGGAGGTTAAAGAAAGTGGGAAAATTGAAATGTTAAATCAGGTACAGAAAGAGAAAGAAAAATAATTGAAATAAAATGAGAGAAAAAAAAACATAGTGGAAAGTTCATAAATGTTTAGGTTGACGTCTTTAAAATGTCCCCCAAAAATTCAAAATCTGAGACTTGATAATTCATTGTGCCAGAAGTGTTGATTGGGAAGTAATTACAATTATTGCATCATTTAAAGCATACTTTATGCAACTAATCATCCGAGAATTTCAATATTCACAAAGTGCTCTTTTCTTTTTCATTGTAAGATGGGATCATCACCAGTAAGCCAATTATTGACCACTCCCAATTGCCATTTCCATGAACTGCGATTGTCCATGTGGCTCAGATACACAAAGAGTAATGTTAAATACTGACTTCCAGATTTTTTGATGCAGCAACAGTGGAGCAATGATAAATATTTCCTTGTCATGGTATGTTATTTGGAAGAAAACTTGCAAATGTGTTGTCCTTATGTATTTGCATTCCTTGTTCCCCTAGATGGTGGGTTTGGAACACATTGCCCAAGGAGCTTTTGCTATTTGTTACAGTGCATCTGTAGGTGATAAACACCATCAGCACCTCATCCATCACCCAGTGACAATCAAGTGAGCTGCTTTTACCTGGATACCATTGAGCTTCTTGTTTGCTTTGGAGGTACACGTAACCAAGGGAATCCAACTCCTAATTAATCCTTGCTAGATGGTGGACAGGACATGGTGGTCACAAGCTGTGGTACTCAGTGGAGGCTCCAGAACATTTGTTGAATCCAGTGTCTTCAGCCATTTCTTGATATCATGTGGTGTGATTAGTATCAACAGTGCTGAAGGAGGCCAAGGTGAATCAATTGCTTGGCTCTCTCAGCTAAATTTGATTGCAAATGTTTCAGCCTTGTCTTTTTCTGAAATCCCCATCATTGTCAGTGGGAATGTTTGTGAAATCTTCTCTACCAGTTCATTATTTAATTATCTACTACCAATCTACTACCAATGGATGTGCAGGATAGGGTTCACTTAGCTCTAACTTAGCATATGGCTTCTGCTTTATTATGTGCATTGAGTCATCTTTGCAGTTGCATCAGTTTGGGAGCTCACTTGCAGTAATATTTGATTTGTGTAGTAGTGTGCCTCCTTCACTCTATTTCTAAACATAGTTGATTGCCTTTGTTGATGGGAATGATGGGGTGAAGCATGATATTGTAAACTGTGGTGGAATACAATTCTTCCGTGACTGATGGCCCATGGTGTTTCAGGAAGGCCACTTTTGAGCTGCTAAATACATTCTTAAGATCGGACTTTTCTCCTTGGAGAGAAGGAGGAAGAGAGGAGACCTGATCGAGGTGTACAAAATAATGAGAGGAATAGATAGAGTAAATAGCCAAGAGACTTTTCCCCAAGGCAGGATTGACTGGTATGAGAAGTTATAGTTTGAAGATATTAGGAGGAAGATATAAAGGAGATGTCAGAGTAGGTTCTTTATGCAGAGAGTTGTGAATGCATGGAATGCGTTGCCAGCTGTGGTGGTGGAAGCAAAGTCATTGGGGGCACTTAAGCGACTGCTGGACATGCACATGGAAAGCAGTGAGTTGAGGGGTGCATAGATTAAGTTACTATATTTTACATTAGGATCAAATCTCAGAACAGCATCGTGGGCCAAAGGACCTGTTGTGTGCTGTACTGTTCTATGTTCTGAATCTATCTTATTCTGAATTGTGTTAGTGTCACATTGCACTATCAGTTATACACTGGAGAGATCTCCCGTGTGAAGACAGGATTTTGTGTACATAAGAGCAGTACGGTGATCATTCCATACAATACTGATATGGACAGTCGCATCTAGGACAGGCATATTGGTTAGGGTGAAGTCAGATCAGTTGTATTGGTCTGCTCAGCACTTAACCTCTGTCAGGTTGAGCAAATATGCCCTTCAGGGCTTGGACAGCTTAGTCAGACACAGTACTACCAAGCCAGCCTTTGTGATGCACATTGAAATCCCTCCATTCATAGTTCATTCTGTTTGCTTAAAGTAAAGCCACATTAGATCCATCTGCTGAGGGAGCTGTGCGGTACTTAACAGGAAACTTCCTTAACCAGGTTTGAGTTGATGTCTTGATACTTCCTGCTCTATGCTTCAGAGACCTCTCCCTCCACGCACTACTTAGTTACCATCTCCGGTGATTTTATCCTCATGGTAGACTTGTTTTCTCGAGCACTTTGTTATAATACTGCAGATGCTATGTCACTCTAGAAGTATGAAGTAATAGACCATACAAGCTAAGGATAGTAGATTTTCTCCCCTGAGGGCTTTATCAAACCAATTTGTGGCATTACACTAAGTTCATAATCAGTATTAATGAATAAGACTTCATTATAAATTTATTAATTCAATCAATTACAGTTCATTTTGTGTTTGAATTTGAACACAAATTTCCAAAACATTAGGACAGTACAGTGACTCAGTCGTTAGCACAACTGCCTCACTGCGCCAGGGACTTAGGTTTGATTTCAGTCTCAGGCGACCTTCTGTGTTGAATTTGTACATTCTCCCTGTGCCTGTGTGGTTTCCTCTGGATGCTCTGGTTTCGTCCTATAGTCCAATGATATGCAGATTAGGGGAATTGGCCATGCTAAACTGTCCATAGTTTCCAGGGATGAACCGGCTCGATGGATTAGCCATGGGAAATGCAAGGTCACAGGGTTTGGGTGGCTCTGAGTGGGATGCTCTTCAGAGGATCTGTGTGGACCAAATGGCTGCTTCCACAATGTCAGGATTCTATGATTATTTGATTACTAGTCCAGTAGCATTACACACCATGCTGTAGCCCAGCCCCTTCATCCCTTTGGCATTCCATGTGTTTCAATTGGGAGGCTGAGAGAAAAATGCTATCTTCATGAAGCTAATGGAGGGATGTTGCAACTCAGATTTGCATTTAAGCTTTTACGTGAGGTTACGATGTAGTTTACTGGAAATAACTAATCACGTTGATAGGTCATTTTTGTTTAAAATATTCCTTTGGAGCAAATGCATTGGGAGAGCTTTTGCTTCAAAATCTGTTGAAACCAGGTGTATGTAGCTTTGAGGCATGTTGGAATTATCATCTATGTTTTTAGGTTTGTAATCTATCCCTGAACTCCCTTTTTTTTGGGAGGTTAAAATTATCCATAAGTCATTACTGGTTTACAGGAATAGGTAAAAATCATGCATTTGAAATTTTGTCTGGATCTTAATAGCTCAGGTTCAGCAGTCTGGGTGGACAGTTTTGAATGGGAAAAGCAAATACTCAGCTTTTATTAACTCCAGATGTGTAGCTTGTCCATCTGAGAACTCTCTGCAGCCATTTTCTGCAATCTGCCCACTATTATACAAACCATATGCTTTACTTTACATTTTGTTGTTGTAAATCAGTGAAGTGTTGAACTCTGCAGAGTGTGCATCTTTTGACTCTTATAAGTCTCTGTTTACAAGTCAACTGAATGAAAGGTTGGACTCCCAAGACAGGCAGGAAGAGTAGAAGCCACAAGATCTGGAGTGGAATCCATGGCTTCAGTGTGGTGAGAATCTGATACTGCAGAGCCATGTTGATTATCCATAACCAATCCTTGCCTTTCCAAATACATGTAAATCCTGTCCCTCAGGATTCCCTCCAACAACTTGCCCACCACCGACGTCAGGCTCACCGGTCTATAGTTCCCTGGCTTGTCCTTACCACCCTTCTTAAACAGTGGCACCATGTTAGCCAATCTCCAGTCTTCTGGCACCTCACCTGTGACTATCGATGATACAAATAGCTTAGCAAGGGGTCCAGCAATCACTTCCCTACCTTCCCACAGAGTTCTAGAGTACACCTGATCAGGTCCTGCATATTTATCCACTTTTATATGTTTCAGGACATCCAGCACTTCTTCTGCTGTAATATGGACATTTTTCAAGATGTCACCATCTATTCCCCTACACTCTATCTCTTCTATGCCCTTTTCCACAGTAAACACTGATGCAAAGTACTCATTTAGTATCTCCCCCATCTCCTGCGGTTCCACACAAAGGTTGTCTTGCTGATCTTTGAGGGGCTGGAAATGTGTTGCTGGAAAAGCGCAGCAGGTCAGGCAGCATCCAGGGAACAGGAGAATCGACGTTTCGGGCATAAGCCCTTCTTCAGGGCTTATGCTGATCTTTGAGGGGCCCTATGAGTTACCCTTTTGCCCTTAATGTATTTGTAAACTCCCTTTGGATTCTCCTTAACCCTATTTGCCAAAGCTAATTCATGTCCCCTTTTTGCCCTCCTGATCTCCCTCTTAAGTATACTCCTACTGCCTTTATACTCTTCTAAGGATTCATTCGATCTATCTTGTCCATACCTGACATACGCTTCCTTCTTTTTCTGAACCAAAACCTCAATTTCTTTTGTCATCCAGCATTCCCTACACCTACCAACCTTTCCTTTTACCCTAACAGTTGTATACTGTCTCTGGACTCTCGTTATCCCATTTCTGAAGGCTTCCCATTTTCCAGCCGTCCCTTTACCTGCAAGTATCTGCCCTCAAACAGCTTTTGAAAGTTCTTGCCTAATACTGTCGAAAGTAGTTTTCCTCCAATTTAGAACTTCAACTTTTAGATCTGGTCTATCCTTTTCCATCACTATTTTAAAACTAATAGAATTTTGGTCACTGGCCCCAAAGTGCTCCCCCACTGACACCTCAGTCACCTTCCCTGTTTTATTTCCTCAGAGTTGGTCAAGTCTTGCACCTTCTCTAGTAGGTACATCCACACACTGAATCAGAAAGTGTTCTTGTACACACTTAACAAATTCCTCTCCATCTGAAGCCTTAACATTATGGCAGTACCAGTCGATGTTTGGAAAGTTAGAATCCCCTACCATAACCACCCTATTATTCTTACAGATAACTGAGATCTCTTTACAAATCTGTTTCAAAATTTCCCTCTGACTATTAGGGGGTTTATACTACAATCCCAATAAAGTGATCATCCCTTTCTTATTTCTCAGTTCCACCCAAATAACTTCCCTGGATGTATGTCCAGGAATATCCTCCCTCAGTACAGCTGTAATGCTATCCCTTATCAAAAACGCCACTCCCTCTTCTCTCTTGCCTCTCTTTCAATTCTTCCTGTCGCATTTGTATCTTGGAACATTAAGCTGACAGTCCTGCCCATCCCTGAGCCATGTTTCTGTAATTGCTATGATATCCCAGCCCCATATTCCTAACCATGCCCTGAGTTCATCTGCCTTCCCTGTTAGGCCTCTTGCATTAAAATGAATCCAGTTAAATTTATCAGTCCTACCTTGGTCTCTGCTTTGTCCCTGCCTCCCCTGAATGTTTGACTCATTTCTTTTCTGAACTGTACCCGTCTCAGATTGATCTCTTTCCTCACTATCTCCCTGGGTCCCAACAACACAAAAGTCCCACCCCCACCCGACCTTACTAGTTTAAATCCTCCTAAGCAGCTCTAGCAAATTTCCCTGCCAGTATATTAGTCCCCTTCCAATTCAGATGCAATCTGTCCTTCTTATACAAGTCACTTCTACCCCAGAAGAGATTCCAATGATCCAAAAAATGTGAATCCTTCTCCCATACACCAGCTCCTCAGCCATGCATTCATCTGCTCTGTCCTCCTATTCCTGCCCTCACTAGCTCGCAGCACCGGGAGTAATCCAGATATTACTACTCTCGAGGATCTCCTTTTTAAATTCCTGACTAACTCTCTATATTCTCCCTTCCGAATCTCATCCTTTTCCCTTCCTATGTCATTGGTTCCAATGTATACAATGACCTCCTGCTAGTCCCTCTCCCCCTGGAGAACATTCTGCACCCTCTCTGAGATATCCTTGATCCTGGCGCCAATCTGATTTTTCGCTGCTAGTCACAGAAATGTCTTTCTGTGCCTCAGACTAGACAGTCATCGCAGAACTTTTTTAAAAGTTACATTCTGAAGTGAACTTTAACAATTGGTGTCATTTTGGCCCAGATAATGCACTTAAGATGTGAGGTGCCCTGTGAGACTGTCTGTGACACAATGTTCAGACTGATTCTACTCTAAAAAAGGGATTACAGAATCTTGCATAGATTCATGCAGTTTTTGAGCAAAACAAAATGTTTCTGTGAGAGTGTGTGTGTATGTGTGTGAGTGTAAAGAGGTATAAGTCTGTGTGTGTGTGTGTATGTGGGGGGGGGGGTGGGGGGGAGAAGAGTGTATGTGTGAGCATATGAGAGAGAGCTTGTGAGTGAGAGGTTCTGTGTGAGTGTATCTGGAGGAAGTTAAAAAATCACGCAACACCAGGTTATAGTCCAACAGGTTTATTTGGTACCACTACTCCTTCATCAGGTGGTTGTGGAGTATAAGATTGTAAGACACAGAATTTAAAGCAAAAGTTTACAGTGTGATTTAAATGAAATTATATATTTATTATAACAAACAAAGACCTGGATCGTTTGTTAAGTCTCTCATCTTATTAGAATGAACATGTTGGTTTCAGTTCTGTCATGTATAAATCACATTTTGTTTTAAAAAAGTTACTTTCTCAAGTGAACTTTAACAATTGGTGTCATGTCGGCGCAGATAATGCACTTAAGGTGTGAGTTACCCTGTGTGAGACTGTGTCACAATGTTCAGACTGATTCTAAGCGAAAAAATGAATTTACAGAATCTTAGATGGATTCATGCAGTTTTTGAGAAAAATAAAATGTAATTCTGCAAGTACAAATCCACTCCACAACTTATAGGTGTGTGTATGCATATGGGTATGTGTGCAGGGTGACAGGGGGTATGGGTGTCTGTGAGAGAGTGTGTGTGTATGTATGTGAGTGTGAGTGTAAAGGGGTATAAGTCTGTGAGAGGGTGTGCGCAAGAGTGTGGGAGTGTATGTGTATGAGAGAGGGTCGTGAGTGTATGGGTCTGTAGGACTGTGTGTGTCTGTGTGTGTATCTGTGTGTATAGTGCAATGAGGTCACATGTAGTGTGACATAAACCCAAACTCCCGGATGAGGCCAACCCCATGGGTACCGAACTTGGCTCTCAGCCTCTGCTCAGCCACTTTGCGTTGTTGCCTGTTCTGAAGGCCGGCTTGGAGGACGGTCTCCTGAAGGTCCGAGGTTGAATGTCTTGGACCACTGAAGTGTTCTCCAACTGGGAGGGAATACTCCTGTCTGTTGATTCTTGTGTGGTGTCCATTCATCCGTTGCCGTAGCCTCTGCTTGGTCTTGCCAATGTACCATGCCTCAGGGCATCCTTGCCTGCAGCGTATGAGATAGACAACATTGGCTGAGTCACATGAGTACCTGCCACGTACATGGTGAGATATGTTCCCATGTGTAATGGTGGTATCCATGTCGATACTCTGACACGTCTTGTAGCATCTACCGTGAAAAGGTTGTATGGTGTTGTCCTGAAAGCTGGGCAGTTTGCTATGAAAAATGATCTGTTTGAGATTTGGTGGTTGTTTAAAGGCGTGAAGTGGAGGTGTGGGGAAGGTCTTGGCGAGGTGCTGATCCTCATTGGCAATGTGCTGCAGGCTGCGAAGAACATGGCGTAGTTTTTTGGCTCCTGGGAAGTACTGAACCATGAAGGGTACCCAGTCGGTTGCAGCTCGTGTCTGTCTCTGGAGGAGGTCATTACGGTTCCTTGCTGTGGTACGTTGGAACTGGCGGTCGATGAGTTGAGCATCACACCCCATTCTTATGAGGGCATCCCTGAGTACCTCCACGTGCCCGTCACGTTCTTCCTCATCTGAACAGATCCTGTGTACGTACCGGGCTTGTCCATAGGAGATGGCTGTTTTATGATGTTTTGGGTGGAAGCTGGAGAAGTGTAGCATCGTGAGTTATCCATGGGTTTTCAGTAGCGTGAGGTGCTGCAGAGCCCATCCTTGATGGAGATGCATGTGTCCAAGAGTGAGACAGAGAGCAGAGAGTCGTCCATGGTGAGTTTGATGGCGGGTTGAAACTCGTTGATACCACTGTGTGGTTATTTCAGTGACTCCTCGCCATGGGTCCAGAGGAAGAAAATTTCATCAATGTACCTGGTGTACAGTGTTGGTTGGAGTTCCTGCATAGAGAATAAGTCTTGTTTAAATCTGTGCATGAAAATGTTGGCATATTGGAGTGCAAATTTGGTCTCCATGGCTGTTTCGTGTGGCTAGATGGAGAACTGTTTGTCAAAGGTAAAGATGTTGTGATCAAGGATAAAGTGAATGAGTTGTAGGACAGTGCTCGGGGATTAGCAGTTATTGGTGTTGAGTACTGAGGCTGCTGCAGTGATGCCATCATTGTCGGGGATTCTGGTGTACAGTGCTGAAACATCCATTGTGACGAGGAATGTTCCCAGTTCAACTGGTCCATGGGTGCTGAGTTTCTGTAAGAAATCTGTAGTGTCATGGCAGAAGCTGGGGGTACCCTATATAATGGGTTTCAAGATGCCTTCAACTTAGCCAGAGAGGTTCTCACACAGTGTCTGTGTCTGTGTGCGTAGTGCAGTGACGTTACCCGTAGTGTGAACCCAAGGTCCCAGTTGAGGCAACTCCCATGGATACTGAACTTCGGTACCCATGGAGGTGACTTCAAATGGGATCTTGGGTTCATGTCACACTACAGGTGACCCCACTGCACTACAGACACAGACACACACACATGCACAGACACAGATGCACATGCGCAAAAAGACACGAACACACTCCTACAGATACACTCACGCAGACCCACTCATACACAAGCTCTCTCTCATACGCTCACACATACACTCCCACACTCACATCCACACGTGCACCTCTCACAGACTTATACCCCTTTACACTCACACACATACATACACTCTCTCACAGACATTCATAACGCCCCCCCCCCCACCCCCCACCACACACACATGCACCCACCCACATGTGCACACACGTAATTTTGTGGGATGAATTTGTATTTGCAGAATTACATTTGATTTTGCTGAAAAACTGCATGAATGCTTGTAAGATTCTGTAAATCCATTTTTTAGATTAGAATCAATCTGAACTTTGTGGTACAGTCAGACTCACACAGGGCACCTCACACCTTAAATGCATTATCTAGGCCAAAATGACACCTATTGTAAAGTTCACTTGAGAATGTAACATTCTGCGATTTACATATGAAAAAATGAAACCAGCATGGTCATTCTAAAAGATGAGAGACTTAACAAACAATCCAGGTATTTTTCAATGTATAATTTCAGTTACATCACACTGTAAACTTTTGCTATAAATTCTGTACCTTACAATCTTATAGTCCACAACCACCTGATGAAGGAGCAGTACTGCGAAAGCTAGTGCTTCCAAATAAACCTGTTGGACTATAACCTGGTGTTGTGTGATTGTTAACTCTGTTGGCACTAATTGTCTTATTAAATCTGTAATTCCCCATTATAACAAAGATCAAGATATTCAATAAAAACTTATAGTTCTCCAAAATTTCACTTAAGACATCTGTTGAATATTAATCTGTTATAGGTCGAGAACCATGTTGGACACAGATCATAAACATCATATTGAGAATGGAAGTGCCAGTTACAAAGAGTGGATGATATGCCATAGAGTCCCTACTAATCAAGAATTTTTGGAAACTACTTCTCAGCAACAGCAATATTTGAGGAATTTGCAATTCACCATGGCGATGGTCACCAAACTGGTCCAACCTTTCAAAAAGGTCTCCAGCCTCAAAACAGCACATGGATAGTTCAGCCGATGGTCAAAATCACTGTCATATACAACTTCTACCAGTCAGATTCAACTGTTTCTAAATGTTTCTCTGTTTGCTGTTCATTGCTACGTTAGGGAGGTGACAAAGAACCTATATGTCAGTAGAGAGGAAAAGGTGAACTTGCCTGAAACAAGAGGGAAGTAAGATGACGAGGGTCATAGTATTGCCAGGGCAGTAATGGGTAAGGGAATTGCATGCACCTTATGTAAATAGGGAAATGTGCTTTAACTGCAAAGTGTTCCACTTCATTAACATACAGTTAAATGTGTGACTGTGCCCAGAATATCATGTTAGTGAATGGTGACTATTCTTGCAGGAGCCGTTGTATCTTCACTTTCGACAGTCTCTCATTCCTATCATCTTCAAGCCACCTCACAGAACCAGAATCTGGTTGTCTATAGACATGAATACTAGTTGTGCATATGGCTCATGACCTCTATCACCTAATCACAGAGGGACTATGTGCTGGCAATGAGATGCATGCTGTTATTGGGAAGGTCATGGATGAGATCTTTGGCATTTTCATGCAATGTTTCTGCTGCCTGCCAGGAGAGCTGTATGCTTACTGAGTCTCAGTTCACTGCTGCTCATACAGTAACCTTACTGTCCCCTTATAGTCAGTCGATCCAGACTGCTACTGCATATGCTGAGGTGATTCATTCCAAAACTGGGCTCCCAAAGCCCAGAGCTGCTCTATGCCAGCCTGTAAGACCATCTGTTAGCTGCAGACACTGGACTAGCACCGCAGAGGAGCACTCAGCCAAGAAATGACACTAGTATTGTTCAGCAAATTTTCCCCATTCAATCCATCTACTACATCCAGTTCAGTATCTTGACTAAAATCCTTCAATCAAAGAGACTAACAGTTTTATCCAACAACACCTTCAATAACAGAAGAGCATAAAACTGGACATTTCACTTTTTACATCTCTTTTCTGTCTGTCATTTGGGTGCCTTTGGTTCTGTTTTGCTCATTCATTGTGACAGTTACATTTCCCTCAGGCATTCAAACCTCTACATAGCGTGAGCAGGTGCCTTCTATAAGGCAAGGACTCTGCTGTGTGGACCTAGCTCACAATACCTGTGAAAAAACCAATGATACAGAGAAAAGAAAGGAGCCATACAAACACGAAAACTGTTATTGAATAAACCTTTGGAATGCTGAAGAAGTGCTTCAGTTATCTGGACATATTGGAGACTGGCCTCTATTTTTCAGGTGTAATACTATCCCAAATGGAAATGTTTCAGGTCTGCCCTTCTTACAGCACATAGTATAGCAGCAGGTACTGTATCTGCACAAGTAGTGAGTTACTGACCATTCTGCATTGTGAGAATGAGAAACTGAAAAAGGATCAGTAGTAGGAGGAAGAAGGGCTTAATGTGGCCAAGATACCTTCTGCTGCTCGCCCAGTTGCCAGAGATACCACATGGCATACCAGGTAACCTGAGGCAGTGATGCCACATGGTACACCAGAGAACTTGAGGCAGTGATACCACATGACACACCAGGTAACTTGAGGCAATGGTACCACATGGTACACCAGGTAACCTGAGGCAGTGGTACCACATGGTACACCAGCTAACCTGAGGCAGTGGTACCACATGGTACACCAGCTAACCTGAGGCAGTGGTACCACATGACACACCAGGTAACCTGAGGCAATGGTGCCACATGACACACCAGGTAACCTGAGGCAATGGTATCACATGGTACACCAGGTAATCTGAGGCAGTGGTACCACATGACACACCAGGTAACCCAAGGCAATGGTACCACATGACACACCAGGTAACCTGAGGCAGTGGTACTACACAGCCCAGCAAGTAACCTGAGGCAGTGGCCCCACATGGCCCAGCAGGTAACCTGAGGCAGTGGTACCACATGGCACAGCAGGTAACCTGCAGCAGTGATACCACATCACACAAGGTAACCTGAGGCAGTGGTACCACATGGTACACCAGGTAACCTGAAGCAGTGGTACCACATGACACACCAGGTAACCCGAGGCAATGGTACCACATGACACACCAGGTAACCTGAGGCAGTGGTACTACACAGCCCAGCAAGTAACCTGAGGCAGTGGCCCCACATGGCCCAGCAGGTAACCTGAGGCAGTGGTACCACATGGCACAGCAGGTAACCTGCAGCAGTGATACCACATCACACACCAGGTAACCTGAGGCAGTGGTACCACATGGCACAGCAGGTAACCTGAGGCAGTGGTACCACATGGCACAGCAATGCTAACCACATTTCTTCCTCCCTCCTACTACATTCCCAACACAAATCATTCCGCCGTTAAATTCTGCCATTCACAACATTTGTTCATCCTGCACTTTGGTCAATCCATACTTCTGAAAGCTAATGTCATTTTATAATCCTGCAATATGGGACTAGAATACACTAATAACCCCAAAAATTATGAAACAGGTGTTCTTTATTCAAGGCATTACAAACACAAAAGGGAAACTAAGGTTAAAGAAAGGAAGTACTTACCATATGTACATAGAAGTGAAGGCCTGTGGACTATTTCTTGTCTGTCCCCTCCTCACATCAGCCCTTCTTCCTGCCAAAGACACTATTTATCAGCAAGGATCCATTACACTGCTCCAGTTGCCCTTTTTCACTATTGCCACCTGCTGCAGATGGTTCCAGTACAACTCTGATCTCCCTTACTCAGTGCCTGCTCTCACCATCGCCACCTGCTGCTCAAGGTCCCATTACACACTTATTTGCTTGAAATTGGTGATCCCAGCAACTGCACATAGGACACAGTGACTGTGTGCTAAACAGTTATGTTAGTAACAGGTTCAATTGCAGAGTGGGATGTTCACATCTGCATTAGCAGCAGCATTCTCTTCCTGCACCACCGATCTGGGAAAATGGTTAAGTTTGGGTAATATCCAATATTTCCTTGAGAAGATCTTCTTAGCCTCCTATCTGTGACGATACCTCCCAAGGGTTCTGTGGGGATCACCCACATTGGGTTCTAGGTTGGTCCAAACTCCAGGGGTCATATGACAAATGTCACTTGTTGTTTCGTAGATCATTCCTGATCCACTTTCCATGGTGCAAGTAGGTATCCCTACAGTGAATGAACCCTCGGATTCACACCAAATGAGTCACTTCTGGATTCTGCATCATTTCCTGACTCCACTTCTCTCAAGTGATCATAGGGCAACATCTTCTTTAACACCACTGAGTGAGTGCTCACATTCAATAATCCACTCGACTTCTGGCCTCAAGTGACTGTTCTCTGTGCACCTTCTTCTGAAGCTGCCATCCAGCTACTGGTTCAACAGCATACCTATGGCCATGCGACCAACCACTTTGATAACCTATGGAGGTGGGATATCACACATCCTCCATCTTATTCCAACCTAATGTTCCATTTCCAGAGGAATAGTCATGTGCTGACTGGAAGATCAGGGCTGACAGCCTTGTAATCGATCATTGTTTTCATTCTCAGCACTTCTCTCTCCGTTCTCTCGGGCACCATCTGAACTGCCTGGCTTAGCTTTCTATGTTGCTCAGCATCCATTTATTGACCTGACCATCTCCTTCAGAGGTGGGGTGAGCATGAAGAGATGGTCTGTGGGCAGGCCTAGATTATATTTTAAAGAGTTAATGTGAAGAATGGCCCGCGGATGAGTGAGGGTTGTTATTATAAACATCAACTAGCTCTGGAAGCTTCTCGGGCAGCAATTGTTTACTCTCAGGAGGCAAGGTGGTCATGCAGAGTTCATTGGAATCGTTCACCCTGTCCATTACCCTCTGGATGGTATGGGTGGTGTGGCTCATGACAATGCCACAGACCTTGCAACATTCTCTTAGCATCATGCTCTCAGATTTGTGTCCCTGGTCACTCTGAATCCGATATGGAACACCAAACGGGGCAAGCAGAAAATACAATTCATACTTTAGTGAAAGCTGAGGCCTTTTGGTCATGGATGGGAATGTTTGAGCTTGGTGAAGACATCTGTTAATATGAGAACCTGCTCAGTTGGCCCAGGAGGCAGCATGTGGGGCTTTGATTAAGGACTGGAGAGGCAAGGGATCAGAAGTAAGAGCTTATTGAGATGAGTAGCTGCTTCCTTCTGCTATGCTTCTGTATCCTTCTCAAGAGACACCTCTATTTCTCTGCCATCTAAGAGCAGGAGAACACTTTGTTTCACTGAATTGAGGTCCTGTAGAGGCAAATAAAAAATAAATCCCAGTGGCAACCTTAGGTCATATGAACATTTCATGGCCAGATGATGTCTTAAGCAGGAACCTAATTATCCCAATTTCAGAATACTCCCAGATTTACTGTGGTCTTTAAGTGGGCAATGCACAATAAGAAAATACATGCTTTTCCCAACAGATTTGGTTCATTATAATAAGAACCCTTACCTTTGGTGTCCTTCTTCAGCATGCATTTGTCCTGCAGACAGTCAGAATTAATATCTTTGTAATGAAGGCTGTGCCTCTAAAATAGGTCTTTAAGAGGTGCAGGCAAGCTTAAACGTATGTTAGTCATGCACGCTATTGGGCCCATTGCTGATCATTCAGGCAAACATCACCAGCAGATGCATTCAGCTGAACACTACATTTATGAAATGAGGAGGTTGCACAAAGCCTGTCTTGCAGGTCAATTGTCAATCACAGTCTCCTGCCTGAAAATGTGAGTAATCCATGTTTTGAGAATAACCTAGAAATGGATGGAAAACAAACCCATTCAAATCCGAATCATTCCTAAGGGGAGTAACCTATAATCAGATTTTTCATAAACTTCCAACTGTGCCTTTGAAAATGTGAAAACATTCACTTCATGTAACAGTTTAGAATGTATAATTTCAAATTGTGTTTATTTGTGCTTTATCTGGTGAAATTGGCTATTGGTGCCATGATATAAATTGGATTGTTTTATATTTCATTTTTTAATGGCATATAAATGTTTGCATTAGATTGAGAGGATGGGAACAGTTAAGTCAGAGAAACTGCACCATGTCAATTTCTGATGCTTCTTGGAACAAAAATAGCCATCCCCAATGGCTCAGCCTGGCGGCACACAGATGGCCACTCTTTAGGTTTACTGAAGACATATGTAACTCTGGTTTATTTTTATGGATGTAAAATAGTCTTGAACATGCCTGCAGTGTGAATAGCATTCTTCTCAGTGCATGCTTACTATGATTTATCTGTGTACCAGAAATCACATTATTTTGTTGTTTGCAAATTTTGAAGCTTAAATGGGGTGCTTTTCTTAACATAAAATATCGTTTTTAACACAATTGCACAATAGGAATCTATTAGTATCATTAGCCAACATTAAATTGCAATGAAAAACAAACTGAGCAACTGGATTCAACACATCCATTGTTATGATGACTAATGTTATTCATTGTTCGGGTCAGCAAACAAAATAAGGCACAACAGTTGCAGGAAAGGCAGATGTTCTTTGAGATGGCACACATCTTTATATTTGTGTTTGTTACCATGGTTAGCTCATTATCAGCCTAGGTTGCTTGTATTTTCCTATTACCTACTAGGAGCCAGACAAAGAATAAATCAGGTGAGTCTCAGATTTATTTCTTCCATATGTTCTTTGCATAACTTAAACACTGCAGCATACTGTGAGAAGGGAGCTACCAAGGTGGAATGTCCTAAAACTAATTTGTCTATTTTTTAAAAATGTTAAGTATTGTCATTAAAAGTAATCCAGTCTTTGCTGATGATGTTGATGCATCCTGTCCGAATATTGCATTTCCACCAAAATACTCACTGGTAAATAATTACAGTTCATCACATTTTACCTACTTATCCAATCAAAGTTTTACATTGAATTTGTCAATTTCTTGACAACATTTGTCTGCTTCACAAACATTAGCACTATTTGAAGATGCCGGTGTTAGACTGGGGTGTACAAAGTTATAGTCCAACACCAGGTTATAGTCCAACAAGTTTAATTGGAAGCACTAGCTTTTGGAACGCTGCTCTTTCAACCCCCTGATGAAGGAGCAGTGCTCCAAAAGCTAGTGCTTCCAGTTAAACCTGTTGGACTATAACCTGGTGTTGCATGATTTTTAAATTAACACTATTGTGCATTTAAAAAGCCAAAAATATATCCACATTTGTGCAATAGATTCATGAAATGAAGATGGATAATACTGTTATCAAATAAAACAAAGTAAAGCTATTATCAGAAATAAGTTCAACATGAGGTTGCCATTCTGTAGCTTAAAATAAAATCATTAATCAGCTTTTGATAAAACAAAATCAATTTGGATAACTAAAATTTGACTTTTAAAGCTAAGAAAAGAAACTTTAAATGCTAGAGTTTCCTCAAGAAAGCAACCCAGGAAATATCAGAGATAAATATATTGACAGTGTATAACACAAATTCAGGTTGATGTTTTTTAACAACATGATTAAAATATTCAAAATTGCAGGATGGTCTACTGATACACTTTTCAATCTTGAACATGTCATCAGCACGAATAAAGGGACAAATTATCGGTCCAGTTTATTCTTGATTGCATATGGTCAATTCTGCTGCCTCACAGCGCCAGAGATCCGGGTTCAATTCCCTCCTTAGGCAACTGACTGTGTGGAGTTTGCACATTCTCCTCATGTCTGCATGGGTTTCCTCCGGGTGTTCCGGTTTCCTCCCATAGTCCAAAAATGTGCAGGTTAGGTGAATTGGCCATGCTAGATTGCCCATAGTGTTCGGTGAAGGGGTAAATATAGGGGAATGGGTCTGGGTAGGTTGCGCTTCGGCGGGTCGGTGTGGAATTGTTGGGCTGAAGGGCCTATTTCCACACTGTAAGTAATCTAATCTAATCAACTTTAAACAACTACTTTAATTTTAATATTACCAAAGACAGGTTTGGAAAATAGAAAATATAATACTTATTCAAGAAAGAAGGCAGGCAACAGTGTGTCATATGCTCAACCATCTTCAGATGCTTCATCAATCAACTCCATCCATGAGACGGTCAGAGGTGGAGATGTTTGTCAATAATTGCATGTTGTTCAGAACTATTCATGACTCCTTAAATATTGAAGCAGTCAATGTCCAAATACAACAAAGACCATATCTAGGCTTGGGCTGAAAAATAACAAGTAACATGTGTTCAACACAAATGTCAGGCAATGGCCATCTCCAACAAAAGAAAATCTAACCATTGTCCCTTGACATTTAATGGTATTCCCATCACTGTAACCCTCACTATCAACATCCTGGGGATTACCATTGACCAAAACTAAGCTGGACTTGCAATATGAATACAACGATTGCAAATGCAGGTCAGATGTGAGGAATACTGCAACACATAATTCAACCCCTGACTCCCAAAGCCTGTCCACAGTCTACAAAGCACAAGTCAGGAGTGTGATGAAATGCTCTTCTCTTCCTGGATGAGTGCAGCTCTAACAACACTCAAGAAGTTTGATACCATCCTGGACTAAGCAGCCTGCTAGATTGGTACCACATCCACAAACATTCAGTCAGTCCACTACAGATGCTCAGTAACAGCAGTGTGTACCACCTTCAAGATGCATTGCATAAATTTGCCAAAGATCCTTAGACAACATTTTCCAAACCTATGACCAAGTTCATCTAGAAGGAGTTGAACCAAAGGGTTTGTTTCTGTGCAGTATAACTCTATGATAAGGGCAGCAGGTACATGAGAACACCGACACCTCCAAGTCATTCATCATCCTGAATTGGAAAAAGATTGAGTTCTTTCACTGTGGCTAGGTCAAAATTCGAGAATTCCTTCCCTAACAATATTGTGGGTTTACTACAGCACCTGCAACAGTTCAAGAAAGCCACCATCTCATGGGCAGCTAGGGACACGAAGGTGTTGAGTCCATTATTGAAGTCATAGCAGTACAGTCATAAAGTCACGATTTAATCAAGCAGAATCAACATGGATTTGTGAAAGGAAACTCACATTTAGCAGAACTATTTGAATCTATTGACAAAATAACATTCACGTTGGATGGGGTGGAATCAGTAGATGTGATGTTCTTGGATTTCCAAATGCATTTGATAAGATGCCACTTCAAAGGTCGCTGTGTAAGATTTGAGTATACAGTGTAGGGGATAACACTTTAGCATGGATAAGAAATTGATGAGCTAACAGATATCAGCGATAGTTACTCTTCGACAGGAAAATGTGAAGTCATTCATTTGGTAGGAAGGATAGGAGAGGCAATATAAAAATCAAAGGCTCAATTCCAACAGGAATATGAAAGGAGAGGAATTTGAGGAAATAAGTGCATTAATTGATAAAGTGGCAGGAGAATTTAGGAAAGGTACATAGCATGCTTAATAATATCAATCAAGGCCTAGCATACAAAAGCATATAATTCATGATGAACCTAAATAAAACATGATTTACAATCTACATCAATGATTTGACTGAGGGAACCAAAGGTATGGTAGCTAAATTTGTCAATGACACCAAGATAGCCAAACAGACCCCAGCACCAAGGATATATTTCCCTCCCCTCCCCTATCAGCTTTCCGTAGAGACCACTCCCTCCGCGACTCCCTTGTCAGATCCACACCCCCCACCGACCCAACCTCCACTCCCGGCACCTTCCCTTGCAACCGCAGGAGGTGCAACACTTGCGCCCACACCTCCCCCCTCACTTCTCTCCAAGGCCCCAAAGGAAACTTCCATATCCGCCACAGATTCACCTGCACCTCCACCCACATCATCTACTGCATCCGCTGCAGCCGGTGTGGCCTCCTCTATATTGGGGAGACAGGCCGCCTACTTGCGGAGCGATTCAGAGAGCACCTCTGGGCCACCCGGACGAACCAACCCAACCACCCTGTAGCACAGCATTTCAACTCCCCCTCCCACTCCACCGAGGATATGCAGGTCATTGGACTCATCCACCGCCAAACCACAACAACGCGACGGTCGGAGGAGGAGCGTCTTATCTTCCGACTGGGAACCCTCCAACCACAGGGGATGAACTTGGACTTCACCAGTTTCTTCATCCCCCCCTCCCCCCACCTTGTCTCAGCCGAATCCCCCCAGCCCGGCACCGCCTTCCTGACCTGCAGTCTTCTTCTTGACCTCTCCGCCTCCATCCTACTCCGACCTATCACCCTCACCTTGACCTCTTTCCACCTATCACATTTCCAACGCCCCTCCTCCAAGTCCCTCCTCCCTACCTTTTATCTTCTCCTGCTGAACACTCTCTGCTCATTCCTGAAGAAGGGCATGTGCCCGAAACGTCGAATCTCCTGTTCCCTGGATGCTGCCTGACCTGCTGTGCTGTTCCAGCAATAAAGTTTCAACCAAGATAGCCAAGAAAGGTAGAGAATCTTTGAAGCAATAAAGACAAGTTAAGTAAATGGGCCAAATCTAAGGAGGTGTAGTATAATATGTATGGCATTTGTTCAGATGACCACTCTGATTTCTAATGGTTTATGCTACCTGGACTTGTATGTAATATTGGGTAAATGATATTGAGGTTGCTCAATGCCAAAAAATGTTCCTTTCACTTTGCTTTACCTTGGGTATATCTAATAATTAGTGGCAGAAGATAAACCACAGTAACATATATACAGAAGGGGTCTGTACTTCTGACTTCTTCAAGAAGGTTTATTGCATGATAGCAATATATGCAGCTATGTTTGGTTAGGTATAATTACTAAAACGTTAGGTAGGTGGGAGAGATATGTCTTCTCTCTCTGAAAACTACAGCAGAACTCATCTTTATCCACCAACTATGAATGATATCAGTAGAATAGGTGGCACCACATAACTGGACAATTAACCCCTTCAGAGCTATTACATTCCACCACATTCACCCCCTCCCAATATTTAACCTATAGTTCACCATTTTGCATTCACACATATAACAATGTTGCATTTTTCAACTACCTCTAAAGTCTCTGACTTTATAAATTCAAATGGACTGGCCATTTCACACTTTACTCAAAGTGTACTGTCTTTGGACCTGGAAGAATAATCATTCTCTTGTTGATGACTGTTGATTCTGGTTCCAATCTGTGTATCATTTATCCACTGGAGGACATTTAATCTCTTGGATATTCTTTGTGGAAGGATATTGCTCTTTGTAGAAACATTTGTTCATCCATTATCTTATCTGATGGATTCTTCATCTCCTGAATTTCTTACACAGAGGACATCTTCCCTGCTAACTCAGACAGATTCCCATGACATTACGGAGGGATGATCTTTAAACTTACATATCCATCATAGAAGACAACTGCTCTATTGAAACAAGTACCTTCTTTTCTGGGTATTCTGGATTTCTGGATCAGTAAATCACTTCCTATCTGGAAGAGGTAGCCTGCCTTGTGCATGTTTAGACAGAGCAGATGCTTAGAGTCATAGAGTTATAGAGAAGTACAGCATGGAAACAGACCCTTCGGTCCAACTTGTCCATGCTGACCAGATATCCCAACACAATCTAGTCCCACCTGTCAGGACCTGGCCTATATCCCTCAAAACCCTTCATATTCATATACCCATCCAAATGTCTCTTAAATGTTGCAATTGTACCAGCCTCCACCACCTCCTCTGGCAGCCCATTCCATATACTTATCCCCTTTTGCGTGAGAAGGTTGCCCCTTAGGTCTCTTTTATATCTTTCCCCTCTCACCTTAAATCTATGCCCTCTAGTTCTGGACTCCCCACTCCAGGGAAAAGACTTTGCCTATTTACCCTATCCATGCCCCTCATGATTTTATAAACTTCTATAAGGTCACCCCTCAGCCTCTGATGCTCCAGTGAAAACAGCCTCAGCCTATTCAACGTCTCCCTATAGCTCAAATCCTCCAACCCTGCCAACATCCTTGTAAATTTTTTCTGAACCCTTTCAAATTTCACAACATCCTTCTGATAGGAATAAGACCAGAATTGCACGCAATATTCCAAAAGTGGCCAAACCAATGTCTGTACAGCCGCAACATGACCTCCCAACTGCTGGGCCAGTGAATGATGGGCTGGCTTGCATCAAGTCATGTGCATCTCATTATCTGTTAGTTATTGATCAATTTGGACAGCCTTAACTGTCCATTGCAGTTGCTTGACTGCTGAAGTGAATCTTTTGGTGCTCAGTCATGTTACTGAAGGATTGTTGCTTACTCATCCTTATCGCTGTCTCTGCCATTCTCTGTTCTGCTGTCTGAGGATAATCAGTCAAAGATTCATGAATGCACTCAAGTGGGTTAGGCTTCTCATTCTTGTTCTCAGTATTCACTTCTTTTCACAAGTTTTGCAAAGCTTTAGCTCTGACCTATTTTTAATGATGACAGTAGTGGTTTGCAGACTAGACAATCCTGTATAATTTCAGATTTCACAATGAAACATTACAGTTTTGACCTCTGGCCATCACATCTGATAATACCCTGGGTTGACATCTGCCAATGTCTAAGTGACTCCATCTACATATCATTTCCAATCACTTTTCTGAGGGAAACTAGAATTATTTGTATTTTGTCAGAAGTAAATAAATTGTTCATGACAGTGAAATGCTGTCTGAGCTCAATGTGTTCTTAGCCAGACTGGATTTATGATCTCATAATCATTTAACACAATACTGGAGATTTGTAGCAGAGTCTTGCTCACTGTTTGTTCTTGTTAAATTTATTTGAGCCCCTTTGGGTGTGTTGGCCATGTTTTTTCTCAGTCATATGAAACATTTCTTCTTGTCATTGTAGGTAATGTCAACAAATTCATTTGCCTTTTTGGAACCTGAAATTAATTTAGAAAACCGAATTAAATCTTTTAATCCTTGATCAATTGGTTTCTGGAGCTGTGTTTCTCTGGAAGTCATTGAACTCCTGCTACTCTCCTAAGCAAATTAAAGTTATAAGATATTTGCAGGCTTGAAAGTGCAATTGATTTATTGTATTCAACAAACACATTTCCAACTCTCTTCTGTGCATTACATTATGATGTAAAGTAGCATTCCATGCTTCTGACAATTATTCCAGTTACACTGTGTAGTCTCATCTCTGTAGGCTATAAATTATGATAACTGATATGACAGGATCATTACCTCAGCACTTACATCATGCTTATATTTAACAGGATGTCCATAAATAGATTCTGTGATATACTTTGACTTAAGAAGTTTGACACCATCAGGCCAAAGCAAACCACATAATTGTCACCACATCCTTTAGCATTTAACCTGTGTCAGCAGTGTATATCATCTAAAAGATGCAATGCAGAAATTCACCAAGGCTTCATTGACATCAACTTCCAAACTCATGACCTCTGCCAGCTAGAAGGACAAGGGCAGCAGGTAGACAGTACCTGCCAATTCCTCTCTAAGCCACTTACCATCCTAAGTTGGAAGTATAACACTGTTCCTTCACTGTCTCTGCATTAAAATTATGGAACTCCTTCCCCAACAATGGGTGTAGCTGTAACCAAGTTCCCTCCCCAACAATGGGTGTAGCTATAACCAAACTCCCTCCCCAACAGAGGGTGTAGCTGTAACCAAATTCCTTCCCCAACAGTGGGTGTAGCTATAACCAAATTCCCTCCCCAACAATGGGTGTAGCTATAACCAAACTCCCTCCCCAACAGTGGGTGTAGCTGTAACCAAATTCCTTCCCCAACAGTGGGTGTAGCTATAACCAAACTCCCTCCCCAACATTGGGTGTAGCTATAACCAAATTCCCTCCCCAACAATGGGTGTAGCTATAACCAAACTCCCTCCCCAACAGTGGGTGTAGCTGTAACCAAATTCCTTCCCCAACAGTGGGTGTAGCTATAACCAAACTCCCTCCCCAACATTGGGTGTAGCTATAACCAAATTCCCTTCCCAACAATGGGTGTAGCTATAACCAAACTCCCTCCCCAACAGTGGGTGTAGATATAACCAAACTCCCTCCCCAACATTGGGTGTAGCTATAACCAAATTCCCTCCCCAACAATGGGTGTAGCTATAACCAAACTCCCTCCCCAACAGTGGGTGTAGCTATAACCAAACTCCCTCCCCAACAGTGGGTGTAGCTATAACCAAATTCCCTCCCCAACATTGGGTGTAGCTATAACCAAACTCCCTCCCCAACAATGGGTGTAGCTGTAACCAAACTCCCTCCCCAACAGTGGGTGTAGCTATAACCAAACTCCTTCCCCAACAGTGGGTGTAGCTATAACCAAACTCCCTCTCCAACATTGGGTGTAGCTATAACCAAGCTCCTTCCCCAACATTGGGTGTAGCTATAACCAAACTCCCTCCCCAATAGTGTGTGTAGCTAGAACAAACTCCCTCCCCAACAATGGGTGTAGCTATAACCAAACTCCTTCCCCAACATTGGGTGTAGCTATAACCAAGCTCCTTTCCCAACATTGGGTGTAGCTATAACCAAATTCCCTCCCCAACATTGGGTGTAGCTATAACAAACTCCCTCCCTAACTGGGGGTGAAGCTATAGCCAAATGGACTGTGGCGGTTCAAGAAGGCAGCCTAGCACCACAACCTCAAAATGTTATGACTTGACAATGAGATCATCTTCATTGTCAAAGACAAGAAAATCAACATATAGATCGAGAAGAATTTTTTGGTCATTGGGTAATGGATTCCAGCATCTGCAGTTTTTTTTTACTCTAACTAAGTTGTACCACTGCCAAGTCTCTTCAACAGATGCCCATTTTGAAGAAGGTCGCTGCCTCCCTCAGATGTACACTCAGTGAGTCCCTTTCTCACTGCCACACCACTGTGACCTCTTCAGCCCTTCAGCATTGCAGAAGCAGTCATTCCGGTACCTGACTTTGTGTCGCACTTCAAAATCACATTTGAATATTTTCACAAACAGACGCTATAAAGGTGATGGTGCACTTGACAGCAGTTGACAACAGATTATTTCTAACATCTTAAGTTGTTACAACAGCAAATTTCTTGCTGAATAAGTAGGTGTGAAACTTGCATGATGCCAAATAGCAAAACAAATGTCTCACACTCTTATATTGGAATAGTTGGCTTTTGCAGATAGCATGATTTTCAAACCAAAATTAATAGGTTTTCCATTTTGCAAAAGACAAGTGTAAGACAATTTTGCGATGCATCTCCTTCAAGAATCCTTCTTGAATAAATCTCTCAGTTGAGAAATCTTCTCCTGCAAAATTAAGATTATATGCTAAGAACAAATTGAGAAATCGAAAGCAATGTCACAGATCCTGCGTGATCAGCACAGTTTAATATCCTAGATCTTCCCTCCATCAGGACTGATTTTGTGGCATTGACCCAACACTTCACACTGTTAAATACCAACGCATATCATTGTGCTGCTGTCATCAGTCAGGTCATGCAAGGATAGGTAGAAAAGTAAATTGTGGAAAGGATGCTACAAAAAAAATGGATCAGTTAAATGAGTGGGCCAAGAATTAGCAAATGAACTGTAAGAAAATGTGACATTGTACATTTTGGTCAGAAGAATAAAAAGGTTATTATCTAAATGATGAGGAATTGCAGAGCTCTGAGATGCAGAGGAATTGACAAAGTTTCTAATCTTGCAAGTATTGTAAATAATTAGGAAAGCTAATGGAGTGCCATTTTTTATCATGAGGGAAATTGAACACAAAAATAGAGAAGTTATGTTTCAGTTGTCAAGGTCATTAGTGAGACCAATTCTGGAAGATTGTGCATAGTATTGGTATCCTTATTTAACAAAGAGAATAGAAATTCACTAGAAGCAGTTCAGAGAAGGTTTACCAGACAAATAGCTGGAATGGATAGACAGTCGTATGAAAAAAGGTTGGACAAGCTAGGCTTAAATCCAATGAAGTTTAGAAGAGTAAGAGGTCAGAAAGAGACAAGATTGTGGTTCGGGCACTTGACATTCAGCACTTCACTCTCGATGAAGAGATCATTCTGGTGTTTGCTGTAAGAACCTAGACCATTCCTGCAGAGATGCTAAAACTTCCATGTCCCAGCAATCAGGTAAGAAGCATTCTGCATTTCAGTGCTAGTGCTACTATGAGTGTATTCCTAACATGCATGATCCCTTGTTTACAATGCATTCAAACTTTTGTCTCCTGCAGCTGACAATGACATCAGCACAGTCTTGGTGGCACTACAAGCTCTCATCAAAGAATCTCATAGAATCCCTACAGTGTGGAAACAGGCCCATCAGCCCAACAAGTCCACACTAACCCTCTGAAGAGTATCCCACCCAGACCCATTCCCCTATCCTATTACTCTACATTTACTCCTGATTAATGCACCTAACCTACACATCCCTGAACACTATGGGCAATTTAGTGTGGCCAATTCACCTAACTTGCCAATACCTTTGGACTGTGGGAGGAAACTGGAGTACATGGAAGAAACCCACACAGACACGGGGAGAATGTGCAAACTCCACACAGACAGTCACCTGAGGTTGGAATCAAACTCGGATCCCTGGCACCGTGAGGCAGAAGTGCGAACCACTGAACCATCATGCTATCCGAGGAGATATTTACTCCTCCAGGAAGGAAGCATAGATCCACCAGGGGATGCTCCAATGAAGATGCCTCCTTCACTATACATCAGCTCAGAAACAGACACTTCAGTGGAAATTTTATTCAGATTAACGGTGGGAGCACATTCTAATGAGTACATCAGTGCCATATCTCTGCAGCTGATTGAGGAAGAGGTGCCCATGTTGCTGACGCTCAGACAACTGCCAGAAACTCGGCACCTGCTAAGCCCCAAGCAGGAAAGGAGTCCCATTAACAACTTTGCGATATGTAACAAAGTAGCACTTTAACAATGTTCAAATGCGCAAGCAGACTCAAGAGCAGCAGGCAGATTTTACAGAGTATAATAATCCCAGCTGATGTTATACCCAGACAAACCAGATCCTGAACTGAAATTTGGCTTGATGCATTGTATGTTGTTTCTTCTGCTGGTGTTCATAAGATGGTCCTTCACTGAAACAGTAGTGTGCAGTGCTGCAGATTTACCAAATGTTTGTCACAGAAAAGAAGACAATATAGAATAACCAAACTATATACACTTGATGTGTCTTTAAAGATTTCAAAGTAAGTGCTAAAATATAATCCCATCAATCCAAAAAAACACCCTTTGTAGATCATAGTACACTTCATACAGATCCAAAATGCACTACTTTACAATACTTACACCAGAGAGAATCTCCTTCTCTATCATTTCTGCAAGCTTAATTTAACTATGACTTCAATTTCCAGTATGAAGAATCTGATAGCCTCTTCTTTGAGCCTTTACACACCTGAGCTTAGCTTTCCCAGCTTTCAAATAACCAATCAGCATTATACCCAAACACTTTTGGTCAGGAACTATCACTAGTTCCAGCCATTCAGCAAGTCAAGTTAAAAGTGTTATGAACCTTTAGTAAATAAAACAGTGAGCTTCAGATTCTGGACATCTTGAAACAAAAGCAGAAATTACTGGCAAAATTCAGCAGGTCTGTCAATATCTGTAGGAAGAAAGCAGAGTTAACATTTGAGGTCCAGTGATTTTTCATCAGAACTGATAGCAACAAGGTGGGAGATGGGTTGAATACAGCTAAGGGTCCTATTAATCATGGCAATGGGGAGTCCTTGGTTGAAGATAAAGGTAGATGTTCCTGAGGATCCCCTGCAGAAAGTGGCATTGTCAGAATAGCTGCAACCAACACAGAGATGATCAACTGGGAGAATGGGATTACCTTCCAATTTCCTCCCTTCAACTTCACCTGTTCTATCTCCAACTTCTCCCTCCCCTTCCTCAGCATTTTTCTCAGGGAAGAGGCTGACCAACGATATGCACTGCAAATGCATCAACTCCCACAGTTACCTCGACTTCTTTATATCCTCAAAGCCTATTTTCTGTAAAGGCTCCATCTCGTTCTCCCAGTTTCTCTATCTCTGTTGTATCTGTTCTAACAATGCCAACTTCTGCGGCGGGGGCTCAGAAATATCCTCTTCATCAAACAAGGATTACTCGCTACCATGATTAGAACATAGAACATAGAACATTACAGCGTAATACAGGCCCTTCGGTCCTCGATGTTATGCTGACCTGTGAAACCCATCTAACCTACACTATTCCATTATCGTCCATATGTCTATCCAATGACCATTTAAATGCCCTTAATGTTGACGAGTCTACTACTGTTGCAGGCAGTGTATTCCATGCCCCTACTACTCTCTGAGTAAAGAAACTACCTCTGACATCTTCCTATATCTATTACCCCTCAAATTATAGCTATGACTCCTCATGCAAGCCATCACCATCCAAGGAAAAAGGCTCTCACTGTCCAACCTACCTAACTCTCCGATTATCTTATATGTTTCAATTAAGTCACCTCTTAACCTCCTTCCTTCTAACGAAAACAGCCTCAAGTGCCTCAGCCTTTTGTTGTAAGACCTTCCCTCCATACCAGGCAACTTCCTAGTAAATGTCCATTGAACCTTTTCCAAAGCTTCCACATCTTTCCTATAGTGCAATGACCAGAACTGTACGCAGTACTCCACGTGCAACCACACCAGAGTTTTGTACAGCTGCAGCATGACCTCATGGCTCCACCACAAAGCTCAATCCCTCTACTAATAAATGTGAACATACTGTATGCCTTGTTAACAACTCTATCAATGTGGGTGGCAACTTTCAGGGATCTTTTACATGGACACCGAGATCTCTCTGCTCATCCACTCTACCAAGAATCTTAGCATTAGCCCATTACACTGCATTCCTGTTACTCCTTCCAAAGTGAATCACCTCATACTTTTCCACATTAAACTCCATTTGCCACCTCTCAGCCCAGCTCTGCAGTTTAATCTATGTCCCTCTGCAATCTACAACATCCTCCAGCATTATCCACAACTCTAACGACCTTAGTATCATCTGCAGATTTACTAACCCATCCTTCTACATCCTCATCCACATCATTTATAAAAATGACAAACAGCAGTAGATCCAAAACAGATCCTTGCGATTTGCCACTAGTACTGAACTCCAGGATGAACATTTCCCAACAACCACCACTAGTCAATTTCTGGTCCAAATTGCTAAATCACCCTCAATCCCATGCCTCCATGTTTTGTGCAATGGTCTACCATGTGGAAACTTATCAAACGCTTTACAGAAATTCATATACACCATATCAACAGCTTTAACCTCATCCACCTGTTTGAAACTTTCTCAAATAACTCAATAAAGTTTGTGAGGCACGACCTACCCTTCAGAAAACAATGTTGACTATCCTTAATCAACTTATTCCTTTTTTAGATGATTATAAATGTTATTTCTTATAACTTTTTCCAACACTTTACCCACAACTGAAGTAGAGCTCACTGGTCTATAATTTCCAGGGTTGTCTCTACTCCCCTTCTTGAACAAGGGAACAACAGTTGCTATCTTCTAGTCTTCTGGCACTATTCCTATAGACAATGAATGACATAAAGATCAAAGCCAAAGGCTCGGCAATCTCCTCCTTGGTTTCCCAGAGAGTCCTTGGATAAACCCCATCCAGCCTAGAGGATTTATCTATTTTCACACTTTCCAGAATTGCTAACACCTCCTCCTTGTGAACCTCAATCCCATCTAGTCTAGTACCCTTTATCCCAGTATTCTCTTCGACAACATTGTCTTTTTCTTGTGTGAACACTGATGAAAAATATTCGTTTAGTGCTTCCCCTATCTCCTCTGACTCAATGCACAACTTCCCACTACTATCCTTGATTTGTCCTAATCTTACTCAAGTCATTTTTTTTAATTCATGACATACCTATAGAAAGCCTTAGGACTTTCCTTGATCCTATCTGCCAATGACTTCTCATGTTCCCTCCTGGCTCTTCTTAGCTCTCTCTTTAGGTTTTTTCTGGCTAACTTGTAAATCACAAGCGCCCTAACCGAGCCTTCACATCTCATCCTAACATAAACCTTCTTCTTTCTTTTAACAAGAGGTTCAACGTCTTTAGTAAACCACGGCTCCCTCGCTCGATAACATCCTCCCTGCCTGACAGGTACATGCTTATCAAGGACACACAATAGCTGTTCCTTGAACAAGCTCCACATTTCAATTGTACCCATTCCCTGCAGTTTACTTCCCCATCCTATGCTTCTTAAATCTTACCTAATTGCTTCATAATTGCCTTTTCCCCAGCTATAATTCTTGTCCTGCAGTATATCCCTATCCATTTCCATCGCTAAAGTAAACATGATCAAGTTGTTGTCACAATCACCAAAGTGCTCACCTACCTCCAAGTCTAACTCCTGGCCAGGTTCATTACCCGGTACCAAATCTAATGTAGCTTCGCCTCTTGTTGACCTGTCTACATTCTGTGTCAGGAAACCCTCCTGCACACATTGGACAAAAACTGACCTATCTAAAGTATTTGAACTATAGTATTCCCAGTCAATATTTGGAAAGTTAAAGTTCACCATAACAACTACCCTGTTACTCTCGTTCCTATCCAGAATTACCTTTGCTATCCTTTCCTCTACATCTCTGGAACAGTTCGGAGGCCTGTAGAAAACTTCCAACAGGGTGACCTCTCCTTTCCTGTTTCTAACCTCAGCCTATACTACCTCAGTAGATGAGTCCTCAAATATCCTTTCTGCAAACGTAATACTGTCCTTGCCTAACAATGCCAAACCGCCCCCTCTTTTACCATCTTCCCTGTTCTTACTGAAACATCTAAATCCCAGAACCTGTAACAACCACTTCTGTCTTTGGTCTATCCCTGTCTCTGAAATGGCCACAGCATTGCAATCTCAGGTACCAATCCATGCTGCAAGTTCACCCACCTTAGTTAGATTAGATTAGATTAGATTACTTACAGTGTGGAAACAGGCCCTTCGGCCCAACAAGTCCACACCGACCCTCCAAAGAACAACCAACCCAGACCCATTCCCCTCTTCACCTAACACTACGAGCAATTTAGCATGGCCAATTCACCTAACCTGCACACCTTTGGACTGTGGGAGGAAACCAGAGCACCCAGAGGAAACCCACGCAGACATGGGGAGAATGTGCAAACTCCACACAGACAGTTGCCTGAGGCAGGAATTGAACCCGGGTCTCTGGTGCTGTGAGGCAGCAGTGCTAACCACTGTGCCACCGTGCCGCCCCTGGCCTTGAAGTAGACACACTTCAAACCAACTTCTTGCTTCCCAGTGCCTTCTTGCGACCTTAAAACCTTATTTTGGATCTCGCTACTCACAACCACCTGTATACTTGAACTACAATATAGGTTCCCATCCCCCTGCTGAATTAGTTTAAACCTACCCAAACAGCATTACAAATTCCCTCCCCCCCCCCCCCAGGATATTGGTACCCCTCCGGTTCAGGTGAAGACCATCCTGTTCCTGGTTAACAGGCCCCTTAGATGTATCCAACCTATCCCCTACACTTGAGCCCTCACCCTTTTCCTTCCTTTCCACAATAAAGAGGTCACTTACCTCCCATCAGCCTTGGCATCCAAAGGATTGTAAGACACCATTTTTGTCACTTGCAGATGCCATGATCAGACAACTCTTTCCCCTTCCTCCTTCATCAGCATTCCAAAAGGACTGTTGCCTCCTGCACACTCTGGTCCATTCCTCATCCATTCCCAAGATCTCCTCACACCTCTCCAGCAATTTCCCATACAATGGCAGAAAATATAACAGCTGCCCATTTACCTCCTTCCTCCTCAGTATCCAAGGTCTCAGACACATCTTCCAGGTGAAGCAATGCTTTAATTGGACTTCACTCAACCAAGTCTACTTTCTTGCTGTTCACAATGCGGTCTCTTCTGCAATGGGGAGACAGAGCACAAACTGGGTGATCACTTTACAAAACACCTACATTCTGTCTGCAAAATGACCCCAAGCTTCTAATTATCTGCCATGTCAACGCAGCACCATGTTTCCACGTCAACACTTCTGTCTCAGGCCTACTGCAGTGTGCAAGCTCAAAAAACACTATTCCATTTTCCGCTTGGAACCCTGCAGCCTCTAGGACTCAACATCGAATTCAATACGTTTTGAGCCTGTTTCTGTCCCTCTGGATCCTGTTATGACATGGGTTGCTTTTAGCACAGTCCCCATCCACACATACTCCTGGACCCAATAGCACAATGCACAGGATGCATTCAGTACAGATCATCCATTTTCTTGTAATCTTAACTCTTATTTTCATTCATTCACCTTTTCTTCTGTCCTGGCCTGCTATCCTTAAACTCTTTGTTTACCTGCCCCTTTCATATCTTTCTCTCTCTGAGTTCCTTCTCCACCTACCCTTTCAGCTCTCCCCCTCTCCCGCCCCCTCCCCCAACCTTGTTTTTCCCACCTGCTAACACTTCTGATGAAGGATCACCTGACTCGAACTGTTGACTCTGCTTTCTTCCTGCAGATGCCGCCAGACCTGCTGAATTTCTCCAGCAATTTCTGCTGTGAACTTTTAAGTTCTGAATGAGGGTGAAAGCACCAAAAGGCAGTGTTTCTGTCAGCATCAAAGTAGTCACAAAGTGAGTGGGCACTAAGGGACCAAGGGAACTGCGTGCCTGTCCCTGCAAACAAAATGTCCTGAGATCAGCATTCCAAAGATAGGTGTCCAGTGCACTCCAAAGTTGGAGCGCACAACCCTACTGTAAGTGGATTGGAGATGTGTGATGATGATGTGATGAAGCTGGTACAGGGTCCAAGGCTAAGCTCTGTTGAGAGGAGCTGTTGGCAGTTGCTGTCCATGGAGTGTGTGCCCTGAGATGTTGGAGCCTAGTGTCCAAGAAAGATTCCCGGAGGAGCAGCAGAAGTTGGTATTTCCAGGTAATTGTTCCTATTTTCATGTTGGGGATTGTCTAGTGCCTATCCAGTGGAAATGAGAAACTGCATATCAATGAGGTGATATTTTGGAATAATGACATGTTCATGGGTGCCATTAGGTCTCTGACTGCTCATGAATAAGAATCTTGTCTTGCCATGCAATACTTTTGGTTGATAAAGCTTTTTGCTTTTGATGTCAAGAAGCTCCTCGCCGACCCTCTCATATAATTTTCCTAACTGTCTCACTATTGACTGTGTTGTTCAGAATCTGGGAAGATTCAGCCCAAGAAGTCTGATTGCTTGTCAGAGGGCGAGCAAAAAGAGATGTTATTGCTCCATAGACTTCCTGCAGTGTGGAAACAGGCCATTCGGCCCAACAACTCTTCAAAGAGTAACTCACCCAGACCCAATTCCCTACCCTATTACTCTACATTTCCCCTAACCTACACATCCCTGGACACTATGAGCAACTTAACATGGCCAATTCACCTAACCTGCACATCTTTGGATTGCGGGAGGAAACCAGAACAACGGAAGGAAACACACACACAGACGCAGGAAAAATGTGCAAATTCCACACAAACAGTTGCCCAAAGCTGGAATCAAACCCACGCCCCTGATGCTGTGAGGGACGCTGAGCTAACAACTGAGCCACCGCGCCGCCCCAATCTTCAAAGGAAATATGCAGTGTTAGAAGCACTCAGAACGTCTGATGGCATTTATGAGAGACAGAGAGGCAGGGATCAGTGACTTATCAACAAAGCTTGTGAAGATCATGCACCTAAAGTGTCGAAGCAAATTACTGCTGGTGCTGGAACCTGTACTGAAAACAAAAAATGCAGATCACAGCTGGTCAGGCAGAATTCATGGAGAGACATTGCTCTGCCTCCATGGATGATACCTGAGCCGCTGTGATCTCCAGCATTTGTTGTTTTCATCTGAGGTGTAACTCTGTATACAAAAGGAAATACCAGTAAAATTTGTAAATGATACATACTAGTTAGACTTGTCTTTTGTATCTCAGGTCAGTGCTCCAGTTGTGACCAGTACATTCATTTCGAAGAATTACTATTATTTTACTGGATTTTCCCTCTACAGATGCTGCATCAACTGCTGATTATTTCCAGCATTTTCTGCTTATATTTTAGATTTCTAGAATCTGCATTATTTTGTGCTCTTATTACATACTCAGTGCTGGATATTTGTGAATGCAGCTAGTGCTTTGCCCTTATCGGGCTTTGCTGTTTACTGGTTCCCTGGTCATGTGGGTGGTTTTCCTGGCGGTGGAAATATTGAATAAAATTATTTGGACAATGGTGTTTTCACTGCATTTCTGCATTTACACACACACAACACAGGTGCTATGGGAGAAAAATAAGCACTACTGCCAATTAGAAAAAAATGTATATAAACTGAGGAAGTAGAAAAAGCTAGTTTCACCTTAAAATGGGAAAATATTTTGTTATTAACTGCAAAATGCTACCTTTCTCTTAACAAAGCCCACTTTTGTGATAGAAGTGCACAGTTTTGCAAGTGAAATGATTGGTTCTAAATTAATGGATGATTGTGTCACTCTTTAGCTTGTAAGTAAAACCAAGAGATATGTGCTAGTGGAAAATGTCAATATTAGCTCAAGGCATTCTTATCTGTACATGGGATAATTGTCTACCATGCTTTCAAGGTTCCTGTTTTTTGGATGTTACAGTCCAGGCATTACATTGGGCTAGTTTCAAAGAAGTAGAAGGTTCATAGTATAACTGACCGAGTTGAGTGTAATTATTTGACAGCAAATGATTGTAAAGTGTTTCAGTCTGAAACCTGAGCTTTCAGTGGACTTTATAAATGAAGTATAACAGCCAAGAGTTTTTGCTAAGCCCTATTTAAATCTGTTCCAATGCATTATGACATTGTGTCCTGATTATGGGTTAATGAGAATGAATTGGGGCTATCATGAGGCCCAGAAGCAGGACAAATGCCAGGGTCCATTATTTTTCTCCCCAGCCTTGGTGTACACGTCACCTGATTTTCCAATGGCACCATGAAATCTTTGCATCCGCCTGAGAAGACAGGCTGAGCCTCTGTTTAATGTCTTATTTGAAAGACAATATAGCCCAGGGTGAAACCCTCCTCTAATTTAATAATGATATAGTTTTAGCCTGGGTTATATGCTCAAGTATCTTAATTTGCATCTTCAGCCTGTGACCTTCTATCTGTGAAACTTGTGTGTTACCACGAGGGATTGATAAAATGTGTCTAAATTTAAGTGAATAATTTGTTAGTGCACAGATCTAATCAGATAATGGCATTTTTATGACATTATTATGCAAACATCATACATCAAGGATTCAATACTTACAGGTGGTCCAGATAGAGCAAGGAAGAAACCTGGAACAGAAAACCCAAGCATATGGATTTCACATAATTCTGCAGCTATTAATAATAAGCTATCTTGTACAATTTACTAAGGATTTTCTGCCTGTCAGGCACTAGTCCCTTTAGCATTTAAGGACATAGCTAGATACCAGTGCAGTGAAATTTACCAGTGCAGTGAAATTCCACCAACTGACAACATTCTTAGAGGACTAAACAAGACCAATGCAGAAAATATGTTTCTTGAACTGTTATAGGGAGGAGTGTCTATAACTGTCTCAGAATAAGGATAGGCTCTTTAGGCCTGTGATAAGGAGGAATTTCTACAGTCAGAGGTGAGTGAGTGTGTGTAATGCAGTCCCCAGTGGGCTGTGCGAACCTACTCAATTAGTATATTCACAACACTGATCGATTGATTTCCAAAAGATGATGACCCCAAGGAATATGTGGATAGAATGGGAAAATGGGTTTGAAGTAGATGATCAGCCATCACCTTAGTAAATTGTACAAGATAGCTTATTATTAATAGCTGCAGAATTATGTGAAATCCATATGCTTGGAATTTCTGTTCCAGGTTTCTTCCTTGCTCTATCTGGACCACCTGTAAGTATTGAAGCCTTGATGTATGATGTTTGCATAACAATGTCATGGTTGAGTAAGCTTGTGGTACCTTAGCAACTTCAAACTTTACCTCATTGCTTGATTCTCATGGCTCAGCTTATTTTGTTCACATGAAAACAAATCTTTTCTCTCTTTGCCTTCTCCTCCACATTTGACTTGACCATTTATCCATTTTAAGATATTCTATCACACTTCTTATTGTGCTGGACCTAACCTTCACCATCCTTGTTGCCTGTCTTGCCTTCTGCAATTTCTCCTTCCAACCATGACCTGCATTCTTGACCATTGATTCCCCTCTCAATTATAATCTCTTCCCCCAGAACATACAGACACCCAAAATTACTCTTCCCTGTGATCTCTCGCTGTGTCCTTATCTGTTTTCTGGTAAATAGAAACATAGTAACAGGAGTGGACCAATTCTGATATGCTCAGGCTTTGTGCAGTAAATAAATTGTATTTATTGCCAGTCATTTAATATAAAACTGTGGAACAGTTGTATGAGCAATACTTCATTAGTTAATGTAGATTAAAGCTTGCTGTTTAAACGGACTTAAGTTTGAATCACTCAGAAGTTACTGATGCAGGACAAACGTTTTGCTGTCACTGTAACCAGGATAAACTCACTAACAGGAACATAGAGGACAGGACATATTTGAAGGAGGGAAGCCTGGAGTTGGGTTGGTATGGTAGAGTCAGTGATCATGGAGCTGGAAGCTGGTGAATATTTTGTGCTAGGAAGAAACACACATGCTTCTCTTGGCTCACAAGCAAGCTGTAAATATTAACATGTCTGAGGGCTGTTATCTCAACCATTCCACTATCATACCTGCAGTAAAACTAGAAGCAAACCATCCACACCAGGCTGGGGTTAGAATTACCATTTCATATTTAAAATTTTAACTTCTCACCAAACCTAAACTCATTTATTCTCGTTGGTCAAATTTATATACGCAAATAACACTACAGGCAGCAATGTAAATTAATCACCTATAATATTGCAAGACCATACTTTCAACTGGAAGCACTCAAACTTTGTGTGGGACAGAGACTGGGATATAACACTACAGGCAGCAATGTAAATTAATCACCTATAATATCGCAAGACCATACTTTCAACTGGAAGCACTCAAACTTTGTGTGGGACAGAGACTGGGATATATTGTAATCACTGGACTTCTGTACCGCATGCTCTCTTCAACAAATGCTTACTGTGATTTTGGTGAATTTATATTTGTAAATGTAGAAATTTGTCGGGTTTACCATGGGATGACTAACCTCAATAAATCACTCATTATGGAATTCCTACAGTGTGGAAACAGACTCTTCGGCCCAAGGAGTCCACACTGACCACCCGAACGGTAACCCACCCAACCCATTCCCCCTGTGCTATATTTACCCTTGACTAATGCACACATCCTTGGACACTATGGGCAATTCAGCACAGTCAATTCACCTAACGTGCACATCTTTGGACCATGGGAGGAAACCCACGCAGACATGGGGAGAAAGTGCAAATTACAACGCAGACCTGAGGCTGGAATCAAACCCGAGTCCCTGGCTAAACACTGAGCCACCCTCATGTAGTGCAAAAATGTAATCACTAGTGGTTTCTATATGTTCTAATATTAAAACAATGACACTGAAAAATGCATGAAAATGCTATTTCTTTCTAGTCCAAGTTTTAAACAAATGCAAAACAACAGAAACATAAACAGTTTCATTTCTCAATAAATCATGAAGTGTCATCCACCATTAAACTGATTTATGGAAAAGGCTAAATAGTATATTCATGCTCAATCTGCCTCTGACTCGCATAGCCTTTCTTCATCTATGTGGTTAGCCATGTATTATTGTTCATTTATCTCTGTGAATAGAGCATTTTTGTCATGCTGTAACAACAGCTCTGCACATTTGTACGGTTAAAATATTGGATTCTGTATCAAAATATTTGTTAGTAACAACACTGATTTTTCTTGTTCTTGCACATGTATACATGATTATGCCACGGATTATTTGCAGATGATCAATGTAAATTTGAAAGCAGTATTTTCCACATTGTTACGATGGACTGTTGTTAAATAGATGGATTTTCTTGAGGGCATTTTTGCACAATTTCGTTTCCACATGCCTTTTCCAAAACATTACACCAGCATAAATCAGCAATTTGTGCTTGAATTATTTGCATCTAGTATTTCTTGGTGGTAATTTGACTGGAAACATATCGCCTACATGAGTGGTTTTGAACATCTTGCTGGTATCTCACACCAATATGGCATGTTTGATCTTGTCTATCAGTGAAACTATAGCATTTTTGTTAAATAGAGAAATGGAAGAGTGTGTGCAGGACCCCAGTAGCAATTACACATCCTGCTTCTTGAATACTTAGGCCCGGTAACATTTAAAGCATCTCCTGAATACAACTTTCTGGACTCTTGCCAACATTCTGCTAGCTTCACAGCCCAATGAACTTCAGAAAAGGAAATCTGGCTGCAACTTGAGAATGTCCCTTGATTGTCAGTGGGAGGAGGAGAAGCACAGCAGGTCAGGCAGCATCCGAGGAGCAGGAAAAATCTGCAGTCCTCACTTTTGCCTACTGGGAGGAGGAGATCCAGAGAAAACTCAAAATACAATTAAGAAAGTTCAGGATCTTTGATTTGATTTATTACTGTCACTTATACGGACACAGTGAAAAGTGTTGTATTAGGTGCTTTATTGGCAGATCAACAGGATAACAGAACAGAGTGTAGGATACAGTGTTACAGCTGCTGACAAGGTACAGAGAGAGATTAACACTGACATTAAAAAGGTCCATTCAAAAGCCTGATAATAGCAGAGAAGAAGCTGTTCTTGATTCTAGAATCTTGGATCTCGAAGAAGTTTAAAGGCAGAGGCACTATTTGAGACTTAACCTGACATCTTTATTTCAGGGAAAGTTCCCAATCAGCTACAAGTTCCTAATCTGATGGTAACAGCACAATCTAGCATACACATGGGTCACCGATACAATCTTTAAAATGTGAATTGAGATTGTTTTATTCATTACTTATCTATGTTATGAAATATTGATAATATAAACAATTACAGGCTGGATTTTACAGTCAGCAGTGAAGTGAAGCTACTCAAGTTAATATTGTAACAAATGTGCCCACAGGACTCTGATGACTTCTGTGACATAGTCTTTACCTTTCCTAATGTAATGGAACTCTTTTATAAAATCAAGAGGATCTTCAGAAAGCCAGCAACAGTCACGTCTTCAAACAGGGAAACCAGCCAATCACATTGCAGAATTCTCATAGACAATAAATCAGAAAGAAAAACAGACTTAATTTTTTGTATGTCGTACAGAGTGAAAACATAGAATGACACAAATACGTTAGTTATTCAAATGTCATAAATAAGGTTTATTTATTTAAAATAAATTCTTATTGCATTAAATTATGGGGAATGTTTGAACAGTTGGTCTTCTAGGGCAAAAGAGATTGTTCAGTCATAATGATAACTAGAAGTTCTGTTAAGAGTTCTGTTGCATCTTATTAAAAGGTACCACTTTTCAAGGGTTTTTGCCAATAACATCAGTAATTGAAAGGAAGTCTCATAAATTTAGAGATTGCAAAGATTGCCACTTGCAAGAAATTCAAAAGCAAATCATGTGGAGGGATATGGATTCATTTACTGCAACTAATCGGATTTCCATGTTTAAATATGTATGTAGAGATGAAAAATGTGTTGCTGGAAAAGCGCAGCAGGTCAGGCAGCATCCAAGGAGCAGGAGAATCGACGTTTCGGGCATAAGCCCTTCTTCAGGAATAAGGAAGGTGTGCCAAGCAGGCTAAGATAAAAGGTAGGGGGGAGGAACTTGTGGGAGGGGCGTTGGGAATGCGACAGGTGGAAAGAGGTTACAGTGAGGGTGATAGGCCGGAGAGGGGGTGGGGAGGGAGAGGTCGGGAAGAAGATTGCAGGTCAAGAAGGCGGTGCTGAGTCCGAGGGTTGGGACTGAGATAAGGTGGGGGGAGGGGAAATGAAGAAGCTGGAGAAATCTGCATTCATCCCTTGTGGTTGGAGGGTTCCTAGGCAGAAGATGAGGTGCTTTTCCTCCAGGTGTCGTGTTGCCATGGTCTGGCGATGGAGGAGGCCAAGGACCTGCATGTCCTTGGCAGAGTGGGAGGGGGAGTTAAAGTGTTCAGCCACAGGGCGGTTGGGTTGATTGGTACGGGTGTCCCAGATGTGTTCTCTGAAACGTTCCACAAGTAGGCGGCCTGTCTCCCCAATGTAGTGGAGGCCACATTGGGTGCAGCGGATGCAGTAAATGATGTGTGTGGAGGTGCAGGTGAATTTGTGATGGATCCATTGGGGCCTTGGAGGGAGATGAGGGGGGAGGTGTGGGCGCAAGTTTTGCATTTCTTGCGGTTGCAGGGGAAGGTGCCGGGAGTGGAGGTTGGGTTGGTGGGGAGTGTGGACCTGACGAGGGAGTCGCAGAGGGAGTGGTCTTTCTGAAACGCTAATAGGGGAGGGGAGGGAAATATATCCTTGGTGGTGGGGTCTATTTGGAGGTGGCAGAAATGATGAAGGATGATATGATGTATCCGAAGGTTGGTGGGATGGTAGGTGAGGACCAGTGAGGTTCTGTCCTGATGGCGATTGGAGAGGCGGGGTTCAAGGGCGGAGGAGCGGGAAGTGGAGGAGATTCAGTGGAGAGCATTGTCAACCACGTCTGATGGGAAATTGCGGTCTTTGAAGAAGGAGGCCATCTGGGTTGTTCGGTATTGGAATTGGTCCTCCTGGGAGCAGATGCGGTGGAGGCGAAGGAATTGGGAATATGGGATGGCGTTTTTACAGGGGGCATGGTGGGAGGAGGTGTAATCTAGGTAGCTGTGGGAGTCGGTCGGTTTATAGTAAATGTCTGTGTTGAGTCGGTCACCCGAGATACAAATGGAGAGGTCTAGGAAGTGGAGGGAGGAGTCTGAGACGGTCCAGGTAAATTTGAGGTCAGGGTGAAAGGTGTTAATAAAGTGGATGAACTGTTCAACCTCCTCGTGAGAGCATGAGGTAGCGCCGATACAGTCATCGATGTAGTACCGATACAGTCATCGATGTATCGGAGGAAAAGGTGGAGGGTGGTTCCAGTGTAGCTGCGGAAGATGGACTGTTCCACATATCCGACGAAGAAGCAGGCATAGCTGGGGCCCATGCAGGTGCTCATGGCTACTCCTTTGGTTTGGAGGAAGTGGGAGGATTAGAAAGAGAAGTTGTTCAGAATGAGGACCAGTTCAGTCAGTCGAAGGAGGGTGTCAGTGGAAGGATACTGGTTGGGTCGGCGGGAAAGGAAGAAGCGGAGGGCTTTGACGCCTTCGTAATGGGGGATGGAGGTGTATAGGGACTGGATGTCCATGGTGAAGATAAGGCATTGGGGGCCATCTTCTGCAGCTACACTGGCACCACTGCCCCACTTTTCCTCCGCTACATCGATGACTGTATCAGCGCTACCTCATGCTTCCACGAGGAGGTTGAACAGTTCATCCACTTTACTAACACCTTCCACCCCGACCTCAAATTTACCTGGACCGTCTCAGACTCCTCCCTCCCCTTCCTAGACCTCTCCATTTCTATCTCGGGCGACCGACTCAACACGGACATTTACTATAAACTGACTGTCTCCCACAGCTACCTAGATTACACCTCCTCCCATCCTGCCCCCTGTAAAAACGGCATCCCATATTCCCAATTCCTTTGTCTCTGCCGCATCTGCTCCCAGGAGGACCAATTCCAATGCCAAACAACCCAGATGGCATCCTTCTTCAAAGACCGCAATTTCCCATCAGACGTGGTTGACGATGCTCTCCACCGCATCTCCTCCACTTTCCGCTCCTCCGTCCTTGAACCCCGCTTCTCCAATCGCCACCAGGACAGAACCCCACTGATCCTCACCTGCACCCCACCAACCTCCAGATACATCGTATCATCCGCCGTCATTTCTGCCACCTCCAAACAGACCCCATCACCAAAGATATATTTCCCTCCCCTCCCCTATCAGCATTCCGGAAAGACCACTCCCTCCGCGACTCCCTCGTCAGGTCCACATCCCCACCCAACCCAACCTCCACTCCCGGCACCTTCCCCTGCAACCGCAAGAAAAGCAAAACTTGTGCCCACACCTCCCCCCTCACTTGCCTCCAAGGCCCCAAGGGATCCTTCCATATCCGTCACAAATTCACCTGCACCTCCACACACATCATTTACTGCATCCGCTGCACCCAATGTGGCCTCCACTACATTGGGGAGACAGGCCGCCTACTTGCGGAACGTTTCAGAGAACACCTCTGGGACACCCACACCAATCAACCCAACTGCCCTGTGGCTGAACACTTTAACTCCCCCTCCCACTCCGCCAGGTCCTTGGCCTCCTCCATCACCTAGACCATGGCAACACGACGCCTGGAGGAAGAGCACCTCATCTTCCGCCTAGGAACCCTCCAACCACAAGGGATGAATGCAGATTTCTCCAGCTTCCTCATTTCCCTTCCCCCCACCTTATCTCAGTCCCAACCCTCAGACTCAGCACCGCCTTCTTGACCTGCAATCTTCTTCCCGACCTCTCCACCCCCACCCCCTCTCCGGCCTATCACCCTCACCTTAACCTCCTTCCACCTATCGCATTCCCAACGCCCCTCCCCCAAGTCCCTCCCCCCCCTACCTTTTATCTTAGCCTGCTTGGCACACCTTCCTCATTCCTGAAGAAGGTCTTATGCCCGAAACGTTGATTCTCCTGCTCCTTGGATGCTGCCTGACCTGCAGCGCTTTTCCAGCAACACATTTTTCAGCTCTGATCTCCAGCAGTCCTCACTTTCTCCTAAATATGTATGTACCCTATAGCTAGCTGTCAGTATAAAAATATGGCAGATATGCCATTGAAACAACTAAAAAATCAAGACCAGTATAAGACACTTTCAAGTTGTAACTTTTAATTCTCTCAGATGCAGTTATTTTTTGCGAGCTAAATCATAGAAATGGGACAATTTGCAAATTTCCTTGGATCTCTCTAGTTATGTCATCCTTTCCTCAATGGGTTCTTCCTGCTGGAGGTGAATTCTAAGATGATACTTCTTTGATCCTGTCTTTAGTAGACTGCAGAAAAATAAACTGACGTTTCCTCTTCCTCTGTGAAAAAGATACAACATAACATACGATGGAGTTGAAAGAAGCAGAAAATAATTTTTGATTATTTAGTGAATAACACCTCAAAATTATAAAGGAAACTTGTTTCAACTGACATATTTAGTTAAAATACAGGTTGTAATATATGGGAAAATGGTTTTGTATTAGTATGTTGCTGGACTAATCATCCAGACATTATAAACCGATAATCCCAAAATGGCATCAATAAAAATCCCAAATTATTAACGAACATCCTTTGGGAAAGGAAAACAACACTTCTGCATCTCATGTGCCCTGTATGATGTACCTAGTAAAATAGTTATATAAAGCAGAGCTCTACAGGAAGGTGCAACAACACATTTTCAGAACAACTTTACATGGGCTGTAAATTCTGGCCTTGCCAACAATGCATATAATTTGAAAATTAATTAATTGGTTTGATTACTACGTGGAGATAGATGAAAGAGCAGAAGATGTTTTATGGTTTTTAAGAATCACCAAAGTAGGGCAAAGTGAAATTATGTGTTTGTGATAATTGTTTGTTAACAGTTATACACGCACAATCATTTTGCTGATTTCAAGCGTTCTACATGAACCTATTCGCACAGACAGGAATTGCCAGTAGATTTTCCTCTTGGAATGGAGCAGGATTGGAAAATTAAGTAGAGATCACTCAGAGCAGAAGAAGCTGTTAGGAAAGGAGGGAGGCAGGCGGAAAGGAACCATATCTGTAGAGGATGTTTATGGACCAATTCTCTTATCTGAAGCTCAGCAATGGTACTAACAGTGCTGCCCCAGCAGCTGCAGATGTCTGTGCTTCAATAATGAGGTCCTCATTGAAATCTGTCAACTGTTGCAACCATAACTCTAAGCTTAGAGCAGGATATGGACAGTATTTTCAATGTTTGCCATCAATTGCTGCATAAAGGAGAATGCTGAAACTGTTTAATGTTACGACACAGTAGTGAACCCTTCTGCTAATTAAACCAAACACCCAAAAAAAACTCACCTCGCCTCGTAATCTGGAAAGGTATGAGTGAGAGAGAACACCCAAATTCTATTATTTATAAAAAATTCAATTTGTTCTTTAACTCTAAAAGTGAGCATTAAACAACAACTATTTCACAACTCTAAGCCTCCTTTCTCTTAACTACTTATTGTCTGCCTTCAACTCTATAACAATATACTGTTCCCGTAAACATGGATTAAAATTACATCGACTGATTTTCAAAACCACCCAGCTGCTATAATCATCGGTGTCTGCCTTCCTCTCGTTATAGATCTCCCTGGGCTGTCTTTGATCTTTTGCTGCAAAGCTGTTTCATATGAAAAAGGTACCTTTGATAGAGAGTGTGTTGCTGGCAGTTGCTCTGATGATGGCATTTGGTCTCACTCTAACTGTTCAAAATGCCTGCTTCTTTATACCCCTAACATTGGATCATCTCATTGATTCAAGTTTGGCAAAAACAATAAATTCAAACTTGATTGGGTTTTAGTATATTGGAGCACAATTTAAACTGACTGGCTAAATTCAAGTGGTTGTCAAAACAGCAACCAAAACTCAGGTATTTGTTTCACTGCCAAATATTACATATTTTCAATTTTCCAGTACACTCAGATAGCTATTCAATCACATGACAGGTACCTACAAGCTCTCAGTGCAAAACAGCTTTCACTCCTTCTTAAAGGTACAGTACACACCTTCAACTTCATAACACTAAGCAGATGGAAATAACATAATTTAATTTCTTCATTTTGAAGGCTTGCATGCTCCACACGGTGTAATATGCTGCTGACTGCACACCACTCCATTGTAAGTATTCTATGTCAACTCTCCAATGCATTGGAATCACTGTATCAACTGCACATCAACCACCTCAGCAAATCAGGTGGCGCTGATGACAAGGACAGTCCACTGACAATATGGATGACAACTCTGTATAATTCACCCATGAGAGTACAGTGTGTATTCTTTGAGGGCTGTGCTGCAAAATGAAACATAATAGAGCTCGCCACTGATGTGGAGACAGCAAGGACTGCAGATATTGGAAGTCAGAGTCAATAGATGTGAAGCTGGAAATCAGAATAGGTCCAAGGAGAAGAAAGTTAACATTTCAGCCTGAAACCTTGACTTTCTGTTCCTCAGATGCTGTTTGACCTGCTGTGCTCCTCTAGCTTCACGTCTATTGACACCACTGACATGCTGCACTTATGATCCTGCTACCCAGACAGATCTGATACAGCACTGCAGTACTCATTTGAATGGGCATTATAATTTTTAAAAGTATGTTGCATGTTTGCATTCATGAGAAAACTGTCCTTTCCATGTACCAGTAACCACCAAAAAGTTAAGAGATGGGGAAGAGAAGGAAAAGGAAGAACAGAGACAGGAACAACCTATTTTCTACCAGGGCTGAATGGGAAGAACTAAACTAATCCCAGGGTAATGCCAGTAACTTCAACCACAATTTCCTAATAAGCATCTGCCCCAATTTCTTTAACTTCCCTCTGTTACTGACACTCACATTGTTGTCAGGATCAGAACGCAAAAATATAAACTAACACACAGTACCATATGTATCAAATAAATCATGCCATGTTCTTAACAAACATAAACTAACAATCTTTCAGAATGATCTTAATTTCTAACAGTGCCACCCCAGTGGCTGCAGCATGATGATTAGACGACCTCTGTATTTTAATGTGGGTGGCTGCAGGTGGTCTTGTGCAGTGAATGTGAATAGCTTTGACTCTGGAAGGTCCAGCTTCAGTCCGTGCCATGTCTGCATGGGCAGCAGCAATCTGTTCAATTAGCTGATGGGCATCAGCAAGGACAGTGGCAGTGATCTGAGGATGATTGATGCCATCCTGAAAGAGGCAGCAGGTACACATATGTTCTCTGCAGTGTCACTGCCACTTGCCTGGTAGGCGTCTCAGTAATCCCAAATATCCTTTGAAGAACAGATTGCTGATCCACTGTGACACCACTTTTAACACTAGGTCTCATGGGTTGATGGCAGCAGCATGAGCTTTCAATGCAATATTCAAACTTCTGGTGGAAGGTGTTGATCTGTAATTTAGGCTGAGACATTGGCCAATGTCTGTGTTGGAAAGGCTAGGCTCTCAACTTAGAACAATTCCCTGTGCCAAATTGTTGCTAGACTGTTCCATGCTCCTTGACAATGAATGCCGATGTTCCAGCATAATGCACAATTTCATCGATCATGGCCTTCTCCTGTGGCCTGGTCATTTCAAGTCCACGATTAGTTTTCTGCACAAGAACTCACCTGCCATTTCATCCTCTGACAAGCAGGCACCTCAGCTATCCTTGCTAATTCCCTTACTGCATTACACATGTACACCGCTGTTTCATGATATGCTGCTGTTGTCGCTATGCCAAGATGAGGGGGATGCAAAATGTAAGAAGAAGAAGACACCATCATCCTCAATATTTTTAATGTCACCATTGGCCATAGCATTAGCAATAAAGCTAAGTATTATCCTACCTGTTGTATGAAGTAATCACTCTGAACAGATTAGTATTCATGTGACGCTGACTTCACACATTCTGATGTCGTCATACCCAGGTTGGAGACAAGGAATTCTACTCTAGCTTTTGGCAAGAATATGTGTATCTTTACCATTGCTCCAGGATCCCAGGAACTGCCCTTGACCAAATTTATTTGAAGGTTTTGCTGTCATGCAATAGACCGTATTGTTATCTAAAAACTCTCTGTGGTGCTGTGTCCTTTACCACTAATCAGTATTGGAAACACAAAATGCTGGAAATCACAGCAGGTTAGGAAGCATCCATGGAGAGAGAACAAGCCAGCATTTCAAATCTACATGACTCTTCATTATAGCAGAGCTCTGACAAAGAGTCATCTCGACTCAAAATGTTAGCTTACGCTCTCTCCATGGATGCTGCCTGATCCATTGTGACATCCAGCATTTTTTGTTTTCAGTTCAGATTCGAGCATCTGTAATAATTTGCTCCTATCATTAATCAGTAAATCAGCTGGAGACTCATAATTTCAAAAAAGAGGAATGATGACAGTGAACTACCTCAAAACCTTTACTCAGTAAGGCTTATTGGTAAATAATCTTCGAGGAGAAAGTGAGGACTTCAGATGCTGGAGATCAGAGCTGGAAATGTGTTGCTGGAAAAGCGCAGCAGGTCAGGCAGCATCCAAGGAGCAGGAGAATCGATGTTTCGGGCATGAGCCCTTCTTCAGGAATGTGGAAAGTGTTTCCAGCAGGCTAAGATAAAAGGTAGGGAGGAGGGATTTGGGGGAGGGGCATTGGAAATGCGATAGGTGGAAGGAGATTAAGGTGAGGGTGATAGGCCAGAGTGGGGGTAGGGGTGGAGAGGTCAGGAAGAAGATTGCAGGTTAGGAAGGTGGTGCTGAGATGGAGGGTTGGGACTGAGACAAGGTGGGGGGAGGGGAAATGAGGAAACTGGAGAAATCTGAGTTTATCCCTTGTGGTTGGAGGGTTCCTAGGCAGCATCCCTTGTGGTTGGAGGGTTCCTAGGACACACTTCCTGCTGGACACACTTTCCTCATTCCTGAAGAAGGGCTCATGCCCGAAACATCGATTCTCCTGCTCCTTGGATGCTGCCTGACCTGCTGCGCTTTTCCAGCACTACATTTTCAGCTCAGTTATTGGTAAATAAAACAAGATGTCAGTGGGGATATTCGGGAAACTACCACATAGTTTATGTGGTGTGGATCTGATCCCACCATAAGGAGAAAAAAGCCAGATGATCTAGATTAAGAAGTAAACTTCCAGAAGGTGTGTCCACCACTTTAAGAGCATTAACACTTCAAAATGGCATAATCAGTCATATTGTGACCTGAAAAGTGATTCATGACAAGGAGAGACAGCAGCAACCATGGAAACAGTGAAAAAGACAACCCCAGAATTGCAAAGACAAAACCTTATTCAGAAAATGGTAAGAGGTATTGGGATAAGAATACGGGCTTGGAATAGAGAGAAATAATCGGGCGTTCTTTGAAAATTTGGGGGCCTTAGTGAAGAAAGAATAACTGAGGCTCAGATACTGAAGTTAGGGAGCCCAAAGAGAATAGGGGTATCACTTCATGAAAAGAAAAAAGGGAAGAGAAGAGAGTAATAAAGGCGTTTAAATCTCACTTCTCACAAGATACATTGCCACCATTTACATTAGATTCAGTGAGGGGCAGCTGCAAATAATAGTGCAAGGGTCAGAACAGAAATTTAGGTCAGGCCTAGTGAATCAGGAAACTATCCAATTGTATTTAAGTTCAATGGAAGCAAATTTATTGAAACCTAGTAAAAGAGTATATCAGAAAAATGAAAGATTTAAAAGGACCAGGACTCAATAACTAAGTTGTGATATTCACAAGAAGATTTATTACGACCACAGACAGAAAAATAAACTTTATTTAGAAGTTTGTGCAGAAGAAATTACTTGCTGTTTTGGACCATAAGAGTGGGAAACATCTACCTAATCCGAGAGGATGTCATAGAATTCCTCCTGGACTATAGAAAGTGGGAATCCTCAGAAAAAGCAGACACTGTTATAAAAGGTGAGAAGACCCTAACAAAGACAGGAAATCCATAACACAGGTGAGTTACAAAAAAACAGAATTAAAAAGCCAATTTTAAAAACTTGAAACCAGTCAAGGCCTATAGGGCAGCTATATAAACAATTTAAAGGTCCAATCAAGAATTCATTCAGTATTTCAGAAATACAGAGGTAAAAATCACTGGCAAATGAAAAAATACTGAAACATTGTTAAAACAAACTCTGCGGTCAGTCAATTAAAATAGCTTTTATGAATATAAGAACATAAGCTTAAAGAATAAAAGATTACAAGCAATATTGAAATGATTCAAATTTAAACTATGTTTATCGTAATTAATCAACACCTAGAGAAGAAATAGAAAAAATGAGAGATTCAAGGTCAGAAAAAGAACCAAATCATATTTATGGAGGTACCTGAAAAATCAAACTAAGTTCAGAAGAAGGGTATAATCAAACAGTTGCCGCTGGCAGCCTCCAGCCAGATCAACAATTTGAGGGGAATAAGTTGCATGTGTCTTGATGGGAGCCAGACCAATGTTTGCAGATTCAAGATGCAGTCAATAAGAAGAAACTACCCTGTTTAAGCATCTGGGATACTGCAAAAATGTGAGCATCTTTCCCAATTCGAAAGATATTGTTGAGTCATGAATCCCAGGATGTGATAAGGAAGAAAGTATTTGCATTGATAGAGCAACTGTCCTCCATGACAGACATTCCCGAGATTAAATAGTTCCCTCAGATAATGTTATGAGGCATTTACCTGAGTTAACAGAGGAGCATGCCTTTTCCAAAAAAAATTCAGGAGATTAACAGGGTTCCAGATAAGGCGGATTGATCAATAACAACATTTACAAAGGACAATGTCCTCCACAAAGGATATCTGCATGTTCAAATGAACCTCTTGCAGAGAAATGAGTCACAAATCAGAACGAGGTCAACAATCCTCAAGCAAAAGGTCTACCATTCTTCCAAATATGAAGTCAGTATGTTCTAAATGAACTGTGAAATGTCAAGACTGCCTGTTAATCGCAGATTAGCTGATGAAGGGTGGGGGTCTGGGGGTGGAGGTCAGTGGAATGTTGTAGCGGTAAGTGTAATATGGTTTATATATGATTGTATAACATGTTAAGTATAAAGATGAAAGGTTGAGCATTTAATCGACTCCTTTTACTAATGTCACACACTCCGTGAGGATGAAATCAAAGAATTCTACCTTGCGAACAAATGCATCTGTATTGTCCCCTATCGTCCTGTAAGGCACACCTGACTAAATGCAGATATATTGTTGCCAGCCTGTAGTAAATCCTCTTATTCTCTAAGAACAGTGCATCTTCTGTAAATACTCTAGGGTGGTAAATACTCAACCCTCATCACTAATCACTGAATAAGCTCAAGACAAATCAAAGATAAAAGAGGATTGGTGGCAGCATGTCACCTCAAACAAATCTCACCCAGTAACATCAAGTGGGAGGGTAAAAATCCAGTGGTCATTGTTCACATAGATATCAATGATGGATAAAACTAAGGCAGAAGTTTTGCTTAAGGGAATATGAACAGCTAGGAGCTAAAGAGCAGAACAAAAACTTAATAATCTCTGGATTACTACCTGAGCCTCGAGCTAATTGGCACAGGGTCAATAAGATTAAGCATGGCTCAAAGATTGGCGTGGGAGAAATGGGTTCAAATTCATGGGACATTGGCACCAGTACTGGGGAAGAAAGAACCTGATCCAATGGAAAGGTTTTCATCTGAACCGTGCTGGGACCACAGTCCTAGCGAATTGCATAACTAGGGGTGTAGACAGGGCTTCAAACTGAATGAGCAGTGGGGGGGGGGGGGGGGGGGGGGGAGGTGGGGGGGCACGGTGGCTCAGTTATTGAGGAAATAAGAAAACTCAAATTAAAGGAGGGAGTAAGAGTGCAGAACTCAGGAGAGGTTGTTAAAATCTTCAGCACAGAAATAGGACGGAGTATCTGGGAAGGGTTGGTAATCAAACCTCAAGCACACTGGACAAATGAATGACAACGAGAAGGGGGACGACAGTTAATACAGGACTGAAGGTGCTATATCTGAATGCACACAGTATAAAGAATAAGGTAAATGGGCTGGTGGCGCAGATCGAAATTGGCAGATATGATATTCTGGGCATCACGGAGACATGACTGCAAAAGGATCAGGATTGGGAGCTGAATATTCAAGGATATACATCCCATTGAAAAGGTAGGCAGGTGGGCAGAGGGGATGGGGTTGCCTTATTATTAAGAAATGAAATTCAATCAATAGTGAGAAACAGACTAGGGCCAGAGGGTGTTGAATCTATGTGGGTAGAATTCAGGAATTGCAAAGATTTTTTTTAAAAAGTTGGATTTATGTACAGGCCTCCAAACAGTAATCAGAAGCTAGGGCGCAAGCTACACCAGGAGATAGAAAAGATGAGTAGGAAAGGCAAAGTTACAGTGATCATGGGGGTCTTCAATATGCAGGTGGACTGGGAAAATCAGGTTGGTAGTGATTCACAAGGTAAGGAATTTGTGGAATGCCTATGAGATGGCTTTTTGGAGCAGCCTGTGGTGGAGCCCATTAAGGAACAGGCAATAATGGATTTAGTGCTTTGCAATGAGGCAGACTTGATAGCGAAGCTTAAGGTGAAGGGACCCTTAGGAAGCAGTGATCATAACATAATTGAATTTACTCTGCAATTTGAGAGACAGAAGATAGAATCTAAGGTAACAGTATTACAACTGAATAAAGGCAACTACAGAGGCATGAGGGAGAAGCTGGGTAGAATTGACTGGGAGAGAAGCCTAGCAGGTAGGACAGTGGAACAGCAATGGCAGAAGCTTCTGGGAGTCATTCAGGAGACACAGCAGAGATTCATCCCAAGGGAAAAGAAGTATGGTACAGGGAGGATGGTGCAACCATGACTGACTTGGGAAGTCAGGGATAGCATAAAAGCAAAAGAGAAAGCATAAAAACAGCAAAGAACAGTGGAAAACCAGAGGATTGGGAAGCTCACAAAGACTAACAGAGGGCAACAAAAAAAGATATAAGGAGAGAGAAGATTAACTGTGAGGGTAATCTCACCAGTAATATAAAGGAAGACTGAAACATATAAAAGGCAAAAGAGAAGCAAAAGTGGATATTGGGCTGCTGGAAAATGACACTGGAGGGATAGTAGTGGGAATCAAGGAAGTTGCTCAGGAACTGAATAATTACTTTGCGTCAGTCTTTATGTTGGAAGACATAAGTAATTTCCCTAAAATTTAAGAGAGTAATGGGGCAGACCTGAATATGGTGGTCACCACCAAGGAGAAGCTGCTAAAAAAACTGAATGGCCTGAGGGTGGGCAAAACCACCTGGACCAAATGGACTACACCCCAGAGTTCTAAGGGAGATAGCTGAAGAGACAGTGGAGGCATTAGTGGTAATCTTTTAGGAAACAATGGAATCAGGGAGGTTTCCAGAGGACTGGAAAATTGCTAATGTGACACTTGTTTGAAAAGGGAGTAAGGCAGAAGATGGAAAATTACAGAGCAATTAGCCTAACCTCAGTCGTGGGTAAGATCCTGGAATCCATCGTGAAGGATGAGATTTCTGAATATTTGGAAGAGTATGGTAAAACAGGGCAGAGTCAGTATAGTTTCATTAAGGGGAGGTCATGCCTGACAAATCTGCTAGAATTTTCTGAGGAACTAATGAGCTGGTTAGACCAAGAAGAACAATAGATGTAATTTACCTGAACTTCAAGAAGGCCTTTGACAAGGTGCTACACAGGAAGCTACTGAATAAGACAAGGGCCCATGGTGTCAGAGGCAAGGTGCTGGTATGGATAGATGCTTGGCTGTCTGGCAGAAAGCAGAGAGTGGGGATAAAAGGGTCCTGCTCAGGATGGCAGCTCGTGACAAGTGGTGTTCCACAAGACTCAGTGTTGGCACCACAACCTTTCACTTTATACATTAATGATCTAGATGAAGGAACAAATGGCATTCTGGCTAAGTTTACAGGTGATACAAAGATAGGCAGAGGGATAGATAACAATGAGGAGGCAGGGAATCTGCAGAAGGATTTGGACAGGTTAGGAGAGTGAGCAAAGAAGTGGCAGATGGAGTACAATGTGGGAAAGTGTGAGGTTATGCACCTTGGTAGGAAGAATAGAGGCATGAGCCATTTTATAACTGGGGAGAAAATTTAGAAGTCTAAAATGCAAAGAGAGTTGGGAGTTCTAGTTCAGGACTCTCTCAAGGTAAACTTGCAGGTTGAGTCAGTCGTGAGGAAGGCAAATACAATGAAGGCACTTATTTTGAGACGACTTGAATATAAAAGCGGGGATGTACTTCTGAGGCTCTATAACGCTATGGTCAGAGCACATTTGGAGTAATGTGTGCAGTTTTGGGTCCCATATCTCTGAAAGGATGCACTGATCCTGGAATGTGTTCAGAGGAAGTTCACAAGAATGGTCCCAGGAATGAAAAGCTTAACATATGAAGAACGTTTGAAGACTCGGAGTCTATTCCCCAATGGAGTTTAGAAGGATGAGGGGAATCTAATTAAAAAACACAGAATACTGAATGGTCTAGACAGAGTAGATATTGGGAAGATGTTTCCATAGGAACCGAAGGCAGAGCCTTAGAGTAAAGGGAAGATATTTTAGATTAGATTGCTTACAGTGTGGAAACAGGCCCTTCAGCCCAACAAGTCCACACCGACCCTCCAAAGAGCAACCAACCCATACCCATTCTTCTACATTTAACCCTTCACCTAACACTACGGGCAATTTAGCATGGCCAAATCACCTAACCTGCACATATTTGGACTGTGGGAGCACCCGGAGGAAATCCACGCAGACACGGGGAGAATGTGCAAACTCCACACAGACAGTTGGGCGAGGTGGGAGTTGAACCGGGTCTCTGGCAGTGTGATGCTGCAGTACTAACCACTGTGCCACCATGCCGCTCACTAATGGAGATAAGGAGAAACTTTTTTAACCAGAGAAAGATGAATCTGTAGAATTCACTACCACTGAAGGCTGTGGAGGCCAAGCTATTGAGTATATTTAAGATGGAAATGGCTAGGTTCTTGATTGTAAAGGGGGTCAAGGGTTACGGGGAGAAAGTGGGAGAATGGAGTTGAAAAACTTATCAGCCATGTTTGAATGGCAGAGCAGATTCGATGGGCAGAATGGCATAATTTCTGCTCCTATGTCTTATGGTCCTCTGGTCCAACACATGATGGAAGAAGTGACAAGTAATACAAGTTGCCAGCATTGGTCATTCTCAGTGGTGAATAAAAACCCAACCATGACTTTCCCCATTTAATTAGCTTCTGCTGCCTCTGATTGTTTGACACCTTCTCCTGCAAGGAACATAAAGGCACTATAGACTTAAGCTCACATCCAAATCATTTATATAAATGATGAAAAGTAGTGGACCTAGCACCCAATCTTTGTGGCACTCCACTGGTCATAGGACTCCAATCTGAAAAACAATCCTCCACCATCACCCTCTGTCTTCTACCTTTGAGCCAGTTCTGTAACCAAGTGGCTAGTTCTCCCTGTATTCCATGAGATCTAACCTTGCTAATCAGTCTCCCATGGGGAACCTTGTTGAATGCCTTACTGAAGTCCATACAGATCACATCTACCTCTCTGTCCTCATCAATCCTCTTTGTTACTTCTTCAAAAAACTCAATCAAGTTTGCGAGACATGATTTCGCACGCACAAAGCAATGTTGACTATCCCGAATCAGTCCTTGCCTTTCCAAATACATGTACATCCTGTCCCGTAGGATTTCCTCCAACAACTTGCCCACCACCGACGTCAGACTCACTGGTCTATAGTTCCCTGGCTTGTCCTCACCACTCTTCTTAAACAGTGGCACCACGTTAGACAACCTCCAACCTCACCTGTGACTATCAATGATACAAATATCTCAGCAAGAGGACTAGCAATCACTTCCCTACCTTCCCACAGAATTCTAGGGTACACTTGATCAGGTCCTGGGGATTTATCCACTTTTATGCATTTCAAGACGTCCAGCACTTCCTCCTCTGTATTAAGGACATTTTACAAGTTGTCACCATCTATTTCCCTACATTCTATATTTTCCATGTCCTTTTCCACAGTAAATACTGATGCAAAATACTCGTTTAATATCTCCCCTATCTCCAGTGGCCAGGGCAGAGAGGTAGATGTGATCTGTATGGACTTCAGTAAGGCATTCAACAAGGTTCCCCATGGGAGACTGATTAGCAAGGTTAGATCTCATGGAATACAGGGACAACTAGCCATTTGGTTACAGATCTGGCTCAAAGGTAGAAGACAGAGGGTGATGGTGGAGGCTTGTTTTTCAGATTGGAGTCCTGTGTCCAGTGGAGTGCCACAAAGATTGGGTGCTGGGTCCACTACTTTTCGTCATTTATATAAATGATTTGGATGTGAGCTTAAGAGGTATAGTTAGTAAGTTTGCAGATGACAAAGGCTGCCTTGCTGATTTTTTAGGGGCCCTATTCTCTCCCTAGTTACCCTTTTGTCCTTAATGTATTTGTAGAAACCCTTGGATTCTCCTTAATTCTATTTGCCAAAGCTATCTCATGTCCCCTTTTTGCCCTCCTGATTTCCCTCTTAAGTATACTCCTACTGTCTTTATACTCTTCTAAGAATTCACTCGATCTATCCTGTCTATACCTGACATATGCTTCCTTCTTTTTCTTAACCAAACACTCAATTTCTTTAGTCATCCAGCATTCCCTATACCTACCAGCCTTTCCTTTTACCCTAACAGGAATATACCATCGCTGCACTCGGGTTTGGTGATTTGTGAATTAGTTCAAACTGGTACGCATTTCATGAGCTATTTGGTTCATGTCATTAACAGCTTGAAACACTGCATCCAAATCTTTTGTGCTTGACTCTGGCTTTGATCTCCATTACTCTCTGCTCTCACAGCACTGAGTGCTTGCAGGCCTTTCATTCCCTTGTGGACACAGCACAGTTTTCTCCTTTTCTGTTTCCTTCACCAAGTTTTCAGTACTGGGTTTGCAAACCTGTGTGCATTCTCTCTACCATGGTCAGCCACTGATCTTTGTTGCCCAGCATTAATTCCAAATGTTGCCTACAGCACTTCCAGCTGCCACAATGCATCTTCTCCAAGATGCAAGTTAACTGTCGGTAATGGAAGCAAATAATGATTTGGAGCCCCCTGCTGATATAAGCAACCAACAAATGGTTCAGTGCTAACTGCATGCAAAAATTATGATAATTAGGAATCAGGACAACTGAAATCCTAAATGACTATTTTTAGTGATTACCAATGTAGCCATCTGCATTCCTGAAGCATCAAAAACAGTCACTTTGCACGTAATATCAGATTAACAGCAAGAGTTCTAATTGTAAGAGAATAGACAGTTTGAAAAGCAATATCAGGTCCACAACATTTATCCAAGGGTATGAATAAGTGAAAAAAATTGTATGGAATATCAAACAGTGAGGAGAATTAGAAAAAGATAAGGACATGTTTAGGAAAAATGATTACAGAAACATAAGCTGCAAAGAAAATGTTAGAAGGGAGTTGCAATCTGTGACATAATTTATCTAATTAGAATGCTAGTAACTGGATCTTTGGATCATACTCTCACATATTGTAAGGTGGCTGTTAAATGCCTAGGTATCAATGTTTTCCAGCAAGATGTTCCCTTTAATGGCTCAACAATTTAGCTAATTTATTCTTTGTTCAAACTGTATTTATATTATACATACATTCATATATATATCTCCAGGTATTAAGTAACTTTTTTTGACTCCATTAATTTATGAGCAAAGGCATAGGAATACTAAAAGAAATCTGGACTGACCATTTGTCACTGAATATCATGATATGTCTAGCTAATTACATGTGTCACCCAACACTACCATAGAAACATTAAGTTTCTCTAAGAATTGCTGCTGGCTACAAGCAATTCCTAAAGTGGATTTATCAAATGTAACTTTAATTTCACATCGAAAGATACATACTGAAGATGTAATTCTGCTGCCCAGATTGAAGTAAAGGTAACCTTCAGTTAACCACCCATCTATTGGTATAGGACTATATCACAACAGAAGGGGAAAGCTGCCCCTTCCTGCATCACCTCCAGTCCAGAACCCAAAACCACTCTCCCACCACCCACCTCCTGTCCAGGCTCTGTCCTGGAGCTGCAGGATGCAGTGACCCTTGTGTGTGCACAAGCTCAAAACTGTCATTAATGTATTCCCATAGGCAGAAGAGGATTAAACATCTGTAAGACAAAGTTTCTCGATCAACATGCTCCCACTCTACATTACTGCCCCCTAGACTATCAAAATCTATTATGGACCAGGCCAGAGCCTCCTTAAAACATTTTAAGAAGGTCTCCCAAACCCCAACTTTTTTAGCTGTTTTAAGCAGATGTAAGGTAGATATTCCAGGAGTGATGCAACTGGTCAAACGACGTGGCTTCAAGTAAAAAGGGGAGTGGTTTTGGATTCTGGACTAGAGGTGATGCAGGAAGGGGCAGCTTTCCCTTCGTGTTGTTATATAGTTCTATACCAGCAGGAGTGTTTTAGCACGGAAGATAGAGAACAGCATTGACGTGATGGAACAACCTTGCATGACCCTAGTTTGCACGCACATTGAGTCTATGGTGGATACACTGCTGAGGATCACAGGCTTTATGGCCATTTGCAGAACAATGAAACACAAGCAAAAGAAATGTTCTAAATTGGAGCACAGCAAAATTCGATGGAAAGAGACAGGAGCTTGCAGAGGTTGATTGGAGTAGTTTGTTTGCAGGCAAGGGGACCTCCGGCAAGTGGGAGGCCTTTTAAAGTGAGGTAGAGTTCAAGACCAAATGTTCCTATGAGGGTGAAGGGGAAGGTTGGCAGGAATAGGGAACACTGGATGACAAGAGATATTGAGGATTGGACCAGAAAAAAGGTGGAGGCATAGCTCAAGTACAGGCAGCTGGGATTAAGGGAATCCCTGGAGATATATTGGGGATACAGGAGTTTACTGAAGAAGGAAGTCTGGAGGGAAAAAAGGGGACACAAGATAGCCTTGGCTGAGAAGGTTAGGGTGAATCCAAAGAGGTTCTTTAAGTATATTAAAGGAAAAAGAAGAACTAGAGACAGAATGGGGCCCCTTAAGGACCAGTGTGGACATATATGTGTAGAACCACTGGAGGTGGGCATGGTCCTCAATGAATATTTCTCCTCCGTGTTTACCATTTGAGAAAGACATGAAGACTTGAGAACTTGGGGAGATTAGTGGTCATATCTTGGGGAGTCCATAATCACAGTAGGGGAGGTGTTGAATGTACTGGAATGTATGAAGATGGATAAATCCCCTGGTCCTAACCAGACATATCCAAGAATCCTGCAAGAGACTAGAGCAGAAATTGAGGGGACCATGGCTGATATTTTTGCATGATCATTAGCCACAGGTGAGGTCTCAGAAGACTGGAGGGTAGTGAATGGTGTGCCATTGTTCAAGAAGGGCTACGAAGAAAAAACTAGGAACTATAGACTAGTAAGCTTAACAGCTGTGCTATGTAAGTTACATGAAAAGATTCAGAGGGATAAGGTGTACACGCATTTGGAAAGACAGGGTTTAATTGGGAGCAGTCAGCATGACTTTGTGCGTGGGAGATCATGCCTCACAAATTTGTTCAAGTGCTTTGATGAAGTGAATAGGAAGGTTGATGAGGGCGGGGTGGGCGATGTGGTCTATATGGATTTCAGTAAGGCCTTCGATAAGGGTCCACCTGGTAGGCTGCTCTGGAAAATTAGATCACATGAAATCCAGGGTGAGCTGACAAATTGGATACACAATTGGTTTGATGGTTGGGAGCAAAGGGTAATAGTGGAAGGATGCCTGTCAGGCTGGAGGCCTGTGACTATGGGAGTGCCTCTGGGGTCAGTGCTGGGCCCATTCCTGTTTGTTATTGATATTAATGATTTGGGTGAGAATGTACAAGGCATGATTAGTAAGTGTGCAGATGAAGTTTCAATAGGAGTATCGTGGACAGTGAGGAAGGTTATCAGAAATTGCAGCAGGACCTTGATCAGCTGGGGAAGTGGGCTGTGAAATGGCAAATGGAGTTTACTATAGATATGTGTGAGGTCCTGCAGTTTGGAAAGTCAAATCAAGGTAAGAGTTTCATGGTGAATAGTAGGGCCTTAAGGAGTATAGTGGAACAGAGAGATCATGGAGTTCAAGTGCATGGTTCTCTGAAAGTGGAGTCACAGGTAGACAGGGCTTTTGGCACACTGACCTTCATCAGTCAGGGCACTGAGTATCCAAGTTGGGAAGTTATGTTGCAGTTGTACAGGATGTCTGTGAGACCACACTTGGAGTATTGTTCAGTTTTTTGTCACCTTACTATAAGAAGGATGTTATTAATCTGGAAAGAGTGCAGAAGAAATTTACAGGCCTATTACCAGAACTCAGGGTCTGAGTCGTAGGGAGAGTATGAACAAGCTAGGACCTTTTTTCTTCAGAGCTTAGGAGACTGAGAGAGGATCTAATAGAGGTGTATAAGATCTTGAGAGGCATGGACAGTGTGAATGCATGCAGTCTTTTTTCCCAGGGTTGGGAAATTGAGGACTAGAGGGCATCAGTTTAAGGTTAGAGGGGAAAGAATAAAAGGGAAAATGAGGGGCAACATCTTCACACAGAGGGTGGTACACATATGGAATGAGCTGCCAGTGGAAGTTGTTGAGGCGGGTACATTAACAACATTTAAAAGGCATTTGGATAAATACATGGATAGGAAAGGTTTAAAAAGATATGGGCCATGTGCAGGGAAATGGGTTAGTGTGGATGGACATTTTGGTCAGCAAGAACCAGTTAGCGCCAAAGGGCCTGTCTCCATGCTATAGGACTCTATGACTAAAACAGAATTTAGAATAACAACTATTTGAAAATGCTTAACAAAGGAGCTTTTCCAATTTCCCTCAACATCACCATAAACACACCCCTTGGCAAAAAAAAGGGATTAAAACACAGGTTCTTATAGGATAGATGTTAGAGAGAGAGAGAGAGAGAGAGAGAGCGCCAGCCAGAAACATCTGGTTCCTGGGTGCATTAGTCAGGGGTAAATGTAGGGGAATGGATCAAGGTGGGTGTGGACTTGTTGGGCCAAAGAGCCTGTTTCCATACTGTAGGGAATTTAATCTAATCTAAAGAAGGCACAACCTTTCAGCATCAGGACTCCATTATGACACATTCTCTTCTCTTCCCGTGAACTGCAACCCCTCCAATTTTGCAATACATTTTAGGACAGTCCCAATGTTATCCTTTTAAGCTACTTTTGAACATAATTTCCTGATTCATTTACTGACCTTTATTCTTTTTTTCAATGCTTCTATAACAGGTGGCCAGTTTACAATGCCAGTTCTACAAGCAGATGGCAAGTTGCATATCTAACCTCCATCCAGGCAAATGTGCAACACCATGGGAGATCAACTTGTACATAAAAAATATTGTATCACATAACACAATTAATAAATTCCCATATGCCAAATTATCCTCTCATAATCTGTGCTGCTCCTGAAGTTATTTTCATAATTATGAAAATCATGATTATTAGAAAATCAGAAGAGCAAAGGTTAGACTGTATTTTTACAGTTGATCATGAGAGGGGAATGAAGTGAGCCAAACTGCAACACAATTGTTTCCAAACAATTTTAAAAAGGAATTTGTACTCTTTAACTGGATTTAACTAAAAATGTTCAGATCACTGTAAGGTATACTTGGTTAGTAAATACGGCTTTTAATCAATCTCATTGTAAGGATTGCAGCAGAAAGACGAAAAAGCATCATAGCCCATCTGTGTCTGATAGGCATCTTTTGTGCAAAAAAAACCTTCTTGCACTGACTTCATTGTCAATATTCCAAACATTGATCCATATAAATCATTCCAAATTAATTCTCACATTACAAGATTTAGATAGAATTTGCCTTTCTGATTCCTAAATCATTGATAGTTTTGTTTTGCAATATAGAGACTGGAGGACACCTAATGTTTGTCTTTAGTGTCTGTTCTACAATTCGATTAGATTTTGGCAGATCTTTTTTTTTAAATTCACTTGTGGGAGATGGGCTTCACTGATTGACCAGCATTTATTGCTCATTCCTAATTGCTCTTAAGAAGGTGATGGTGATCTACCTTCTTAAACTGCTGCAATCCATGAGCTCTTGGTAGACACACAATGCTGTTAGGAAGAGAATTCCAAGATTTTAACCAAGCAACAGTGAATGAACGATGATATATTTCCAGGTCTGGATGGGGATCTTGCAGATGGTGGTTTCCCATGTATCAGCTGTCCTTGTCCTTCTAGATGGAAATGGTTATGGGTTTGAAAGATGCTTTCTGAGGATCTTTGGTGAATTTCTGCAGTGCATCCTGTAGGTAGTACACACTGCTGCTACCGAGCATCAGAGATGGAGGGAGTGGATGTTTGTAGATGTCGTGCCAATTAAGTCAGCAATTCTGAAGAAGGTCATTGAATCCAAAAAGTTAACTCTGCTTTCTCTTCGCAGATGCTGCCAGACCTGCAGAGCATCTACAGTAATTTCTGTTTTTGTTTTATATTTTCAGCATATGCAGGGTTTTTCTTTTGCTTTGTCCTGTGATAGGGTTAGGGTTTGGAAGGTATCAAGCTTCTCAAGGTATTATGGAAAAGGGAGGAAAGTGGAGTTAAGGATTATTAGATCAGCCATGATCTAATTAATGGTACAGCAGATCTGAAGGGCTTAATAGCGTAATTCAGCTCCCACATTTTATGGTGACCTTAGCAATTAAGTACTGGATGAAAAGGTCAATTGCAGACCTTCTCAATTCATTCACAAATAAGACCCTTGTGCTCATTTGAAAGCTACAACCTGATTAGCTGCCTTTCCTTCAAGCAAGCAAAGTCATTCATTTTTAACTGAGAAAGCAGGATAACCTCCCTATTGAGTTAGTCTGAAGCCATGGGGGAGGATCTCTATTCACTCCAATCAGTAGCTAATTGAGTACAGGGATGGGGGTAAGGAGATAGATGCTGAAGGACATACTCAAGCCCTTGCATCTGATCCCACTTGACTCTCTTTTCAACAGATTCCCACTCCAGGAGAACTGAAAGAAAAAGATCCACCTGTTTACTGTTGGATCTGATGAAGATTATGCTTCCAGTAACCCAGAAGTTGCAGTCCTCTGATTGGCTGGAGGCTAAAGTGATTTGATTTGCTGACGTGTTCAAGTCCCTAACTGATTGATTGGAGCTTGATCCAGAAAGTATTCTCATGGATAGGGATTGATGATCAGGCATCCTCAACCCATCAGGCCATTTGTTAGCAAAGCATCTCGGCACTGGAGAACTACTGTGAAAACATTAAACATATTGAGTGTCAGGAAAATTATGTTAAGACACAGATGGTCTGGCATTCTAAGACATTCAAGTGTAATAGCTACGTGAAAATTTAATAGATTCAGGAAAATGATAAAATGCATGCATGTTGCCTTAGTGGTTTTAATAGTGAAAAACGTTGTTAGTGATTTTGAGGGAGTAAACACATTATCGAATTGGGACAAAAAGTCAATTGCCTCTGAGCATGATCACCCACACACTTCTACACTGTAGAATTAAATAACAATCAAAGTTATTTAATCCTGGTACTGGAAAGACATTTAGACCTGCAAAACCATCAGAGCTCCTAACTCCAGCTCTAAAGAATAGTATCGACCTTTTAAATGCATTGAACTGCTACCACATTTCTATTTATTCCCTCCACTTTGAATAGCCTTCAGCAGCACGTTGTTTTGGTCATTTTGTTCATCCAACCTAGAGTCATTTCCCTCACCTGGACAGGCAACAAGAACATTAACTGCAAGACAATGGCAATGACTGAGGTGCATGCAGCATCACCCAACATCCTGTTACCTGACTCACTTTTCCAAACTACTGCTCATGACCACTGACCTAACACTGCATCAAAATAGCTGAAAATGTGTTGCTGGAAAAGCGCGGCAGGTCAGGCAGCATCCAAGGAGCAGGAGAATCGACATTTCGGGTATGAGTCCTTCTTCAGGAATCATGCCCGAAATGTCGATTCTCCTGCTCCTTGGATGCTGCCTGACCTGCTGCGCTTTTCCAGCAACAATTTTCAGTTCTGATCTCCAGCATCTGCAGTCCTCACTTTCTCCACTGCATCAAAATATCCAACTAATTCTATCTCTTCCTGATGTCCTGTAATGTCTGAACACCAGACACCAACTCAGTGATTCTGAGTTGAGGTTGTTATGGATACAGACACTGAGCAGATGAAGTTGTCTTGAAAGGGGATGGTCTCCACAAACAGCCACATCCAATAGTTAAAGCAACTCTACCTCCATCTATCTCTCTATCCTGCATTCTTATGTCACTTTGCTTTATTTCTCCAGCAGCCCTCACAGAGCACCCATTAGTGCTGCTCACCGTCAATCTCACGTTTTAAAACTGTCCACCACAGAACTCACCCTTTAGTACTGTTCCACTCTGAGCCTCACCCTTTTCAACTGCAGCATGTTTCACCTCACACTTTAGTACTATTGAACCTCAACCTCACCAATTAGTATTTCTCGACTTCAACTCCACCCTTTGGTAATACTGATCTCAGAGATTCAACCCTTTCTCTCTGTGGCTGCTTGCTGTGTATAGTTTCTCATTGTTTGCTGCATCTGCTCTGTAAATGTTCACTGTATCTACTCTTTCATTGATGTCTGGCTGCTCAATATCTATCTTTTACACTATGTGGCTGTTTTCTGTGATTGTTGTGTGTGTACTCATTGCAGCTGCTTATTGTTCCTACTCTCTTTGACCCAACAAGTCCACACCGACCCGCCAAAGCGTAACCCACCCATACCCCTACATTTACCCCTTCACCTAACACTACGGGCAATTTAGCATGGCCAATTCACCTAACCTGCATATCTTTGGATTGTGGGAGGAAACCGGAGCACCCAGAGGAAGCCCATGCAGACACGGGGAGAATGTGCAAACTCCACACAGTCAGTCGCCTGAGGCGGGAATTGAACCTGGGTCTCTAGCACTGTGAGGCAGCAGTGCTAACCACTGTGCCACCGTGCCGCACTGTGCATTAGTTTACAGATGGGGAGTTTGGCCATGGTTTCAGAAGGAGGATAACAAACCTGCAAACTGTGTCAGAAAAGGACTTCAGCTAAAGGTGAGAAGATTTGTCTCTGTAATAAACCAAATATTCTGCAAGAATTATAAAGTGCTTGATGCTTTGAACAACATTAAGGGACTAATCCATGTGTTAACTGTCATGGATATTTGAGACCTACACTATTCAAGGAATTTAGAATGTCTCAGAGCAGGCACCAGCTCAAAAACATGAAACCTGCACTCAGGCTGAGCAATAGGACCTATTAAATTGGGAAGATGAGGGTTGGAGTATCCTATTATGCAACTAGAACATCCTCCTACATTTAAAATCCCTCCTTTATTTATCTTCCTCTTTTGAAATTTCTCTGTTTTTTTCTATATGTCTAATCCTTTAATCTTGAAAGTTCTCTGTGCTCCTTTAATTGTGGCTTCTTGTGCATTCCCAAATTTTATTGCTTTCAGACATTAGTGACTGCATCATTAACTACACAGGCATTTAACCCTGAACCTTCCTTCCTAAACTCTCTGTCTCTTTACCTCTCCCTTGTGCTTCATCATCATATTCAAGATAATTTTTAAAACCCATTCTTTGACCAAGCTTTTGGTCACCTGCCCTAATATTTCCTTTTGTGTAGCATTTTGTACTGTGACATTTCTGTGAATGTAAGTACAAGCAGAAATAAGGCAGGATGCAATTTATGCAGAAGAGATGTGATATGCACTGTCTTATTATAATCTCCAGGGTCAACTCATTGTATTTTTCTGGCTTATCTCCAAGTATCAGGAATATTCAGAGTATACCCATGGTTCACAGATTACCCACGGGGGTGTGGGGAGGAATATCCTAATTATTTTTGGTCAAAAACAGGGATCCGGGAATAAAGAATGTCTGACAGGTCTGCAGGACAGAAATGCCTGGAATTGTAACCGCTACAGAATAAGTATTTTCACTGCCAAGAAAGTGCATGTAGGAGACAGTGATGTTCCAGCTGGTTTGACACTGCCCGCCCTTCACATCACATGCTATGACTCACACAATCTGTCACAAGCGTCAGAGACAACCCAACAGAGTCAGAAACCAAAGGAGAGGCAATCGCACTGGTGAGCGGGAGCAGCGCCTGGTGGCACAGTAGAAATAGACGTTGCAAGGGAAAATAAAAGCAAAATACTTTGGTTGCTGGAAATCAGAAATAAGAAGCATGAAACCCAGCAGGTCTGCCAGCATCTGTGGAGACAGAAAAAATGCGAGAGTTTGAAGTCCAAAGAGTAGTCATTCGGTCTTGAAAAGTTAACTTTGTTTCTCTCTCGACAGATAATGCCAGACCTGTTGGGTTTCTCCAACTTTCTCTGTTTTTATTGCCATTTAGGGGCGATGATACATTGTCTCTTGGCTGCATAATTTAGAAATTGTCTCTGAAACAAAATAAAAGTATTGCCGAAGGTGCACATGAAATCATAGAGTCAGAGAGATCTCCGGCACAAGAAAAGGCCCATTGTATCTGCACTGGTCAGAAACAACCAGCTAACTATGATAATTCCCATTTTCCATGGGCACTTGCCCACAACTTTGTTTGCCCTGGCATCAGAAGTGCAGTTTGAAATACTTCCGAAATGTTTGGAGGCGTTCTGTCTCTACCACCCTTACAGGCAGTGAGTTACAGATTCCCAGCACCGTCGAGATGAATGAAGGTTTCCTCACATCTCCTGGAAACCGGCTGTCCTTATCCTCACCCAAGATGGTGGCAGAGTGGGATGCTCCTGTGGGAGCCCCTCTGCTCTGCTTGGTCATTTTCACTCTTTTTCCTTTACTTTACTCTCTTTTGTAACTTGTTCTCTCCCCTAGCACTGGAGGTGAACTCTGTAGCAGCAGCACATGCTGGCAGCAAGTCCCTGGAACACCAGGCGGCGGAGCAGGATGTGGGATACACCTTCGGAGCAGTGAGTGGGGGAACAGCCCTGGAGTAGTGAGTGGGGAAAAGCCCCGGAGCAGTGAGTGGGGAAACAGCCCTGGAGCAGTGAGTGGGGAAACAGCCCCGGAGCAGTAAGTGGGGGAACATCCCCGGAGCAGTGAGTGGGGAAACAGCCCAGAGCAGGGAGTGGGGAAACAGTCCCAGAGCAGGGAGTGGGGAAACAGTCCCAGAGCAGTGAGTGGGGAAACAGCCCCGGAGCAGTAAGTGGGGGAACAGTCCCAGAGCAGGGAGTGGGGAAACAGTCCCAGAGCAGTGAGTGGGGAAACAGCCCCGGAGCAGTGAGTGGGGAAACAGTCCCAGAGCAGGGAGTGGGGAAACAGCCCCAGAGTATTGTGTGGGGAAGCAGCCCCGGAGCAGCACATGGGGAAGCAGTCTCTGGGCAGCGACTGGGGAAACAGCCCTGGATCATCGCACAGGCAGTGAGTCTTAGGCAGAGACTGGCACATGGGAGGCATTCCTGGAACCTACCTTGGAGCAGCTGAATGCCAATATGGAGCAGTCTGGGGCTTGGAGCAGAACGAGGTCTGGCATGGCCCATCAGACCACTTGTGAAGGCTCTGCATTGAGCTGCTGCACTGTAATGTCTGTCTGAAAAATCCTTCCTTCCTGTAATGTCAACTCTTTAGTGACGTCCTATTCTTTACTCATTTTTCAACTCTCTGAATAATGCAACTACTTTTATTCCTGCACTGTATCCAAGAGTTGTACCAAGGTACTTGTACCTAAGATGTCACCTTAAAAGGGCAGACATTGTAAAAGCTTTTCAGTGTACTCCAACAATGGAGTACACGTGACAATAAAAGGATATTCCTCTTCTCAAATCTATGCTCCACAGTAATTGATCTCTCCATCAGTGGGAAAGGTTCCTTGCTGTCTATGCTATCTAGGCTCCTAATAATCATATACATCTCAATCATGTTCTCTCTCAATCTCCTCTGCTCTAGGGATGGTTGCTATGGAGGAAGAAAACAGCATGCAGGACATTAGAGGATGATGTTATAACTCTGCTGCCTAATATATGGAAACCTCAGTGACAACTGTAATAATTTCTTCCATGATACATGATCTAAAAGCAACTTATGCATCATCCATGAGTGTTCAAACCACCGCCATAAAGGACTGGTTATGAGATACCTGTACCAATGCTAGTCACAGGTCATGAAAAGACATGAATAATGGTGCTGTTTCTTGAGTAGAAAGGCATCATTTCGATTTCTCTTTTATTGACCCATAGGTGGTCAGATTACAGTAAATCATTCAATATTTTCAAAGGCAAATCACTTTTTACACAACCAAAGACTCAGATTATCCTAGGTTCTTAACAATCTCGTTATCTACCGGAAATGTTATATTTAAAAGAATCTAATAAAGACAATATGGCTTGAAATTTGCATGCAGGCTTTAAACACAAAATCACACTTGTCCCGCTGACTAGTTTCTTTGATAAATATTAATGGCCTGGACTTGGGAGTACAGTGTTCAATTTCAAAATTTTTGTTGAGCACAAAACATTACAGTAAACATGGAGGAGGACAGTAGCACGCTTCAGGAGAACATGAACTAGTGAAATGGACTGGCAAATAGGTTTATAAGATGATCAGGGGAGTAGATAGAGTAGACAGTCAGAGACTTTTTCCCCGGGTACAACAGAGTGTTACAAGGGGACATAAATTTAAGGTGAAGGGTGGAAGGTATAGGGGGGATGTCAGGGGTAGGTTCTTTACCTAGAGAGTGGTGGGGGCATGGAATGCGCTGCCTGTGGGAGTGGCAGAGTCAGAATCATTGGTGACCTTTAAGCAGCAATTGGATAGGTACATGGATAGGTGCTTAAGCGAGGACAAATGTTCGGCACAACATCGTGGGCTGAAGGGCCTGTTCTGTGCTGTATTGTTCTATGTTCTATGTTCTATGTTCTAATAGTAGATTAAATTAGATGCAAAAAAATTAAAATTGATACATCTCTGTCAGGAAAATGAAGAGAAGCAATAGAACAAGAATTTTAATCAGCGCAAGAACTGTTGGGTTTTGTTGTACAATCTTTGAAGGTCATAGGACATGGTGAGGATACGGTCAATAAAAGAAATTGTCATGCTGGGTTCAATAATCATGATACAGGTTACATAAGCAAGCTATGCTAAATATTTATCTAACGCTGGCTGAGTTTCAGCTCAAGTGTTGTGTGCATTCTGTTTACCATATTTGAAGCATATTAGAAGGAAACAACGTTAGAGATGGGAGCCAACTAACCCTTTGAGCTTGATCTGTCATTCAGTAAGATCATGGCTGATCTTTTACTTCAACTACAGCCTCTCAGGCTATCTCCATGTCCCTTTTAGTTCAGTATCTAAAAACCTAGCAATAACTAGCATAAATATGTTTAATATGAATGACTGAATATCAACACAGAACAGGATACCACCTCGTACTTATTCCTATTGATTGCAATAGGACCGAAGGCCAGACAGTACTAATAATTGTCAGCTGATTCCAACCCCAAAGGAGAAATTAGTAAAACATGCAACTGACACATACTGGTTGACTCAACTGTATATTCCAAAATAAAATTCTAGTAGACCAGTTAAGTTCCGAGTAATATTATTCTTATGACTGGTTCTCCTCTTGAGACCTATTTAATGTCGTGCACCAAGATAAATTATTCCACGCTGTGTTTCCTCTTGTTGCTTATCCAAGCAACACACCTCTTGATTTTGAATGGCTGGCAACTGGTAGCCATGTAAGTAACATTTGCACCACACAAATGCAAGGCAATGACAATCTCCAATCAGAGTCACGGTTGGAATGGTGCTGAAAATGCACAGCAGGTCAGGCAGCATCCAAGGAGCAGGAAAATTAATGTTTCCGGCAGGAGCCTTCATCTTTCCAGCATTTTCCTGCTCCTCGGATGTTGCTTGATCTGCTGCATTTGCAGCACCAGTCTAATCGTGACTCTAATCTCCAGCATCTGCAGTACCCATTTTTGCCTAATCTCCAATAAGAGACAATCTAACCACTGTCCCTTGATATTCAATGTCATTACCATCACTGTGTCCCAACTATCAACATCCTGAGGTTATCACTGACCAGAACTGAACTAGATTTGACAAATTAATACAATGACTACCAAAGCAGATCAGAGGGTAGGAATAACTCACCTCCTGAATCCCCAAAGCCTGTCCACCATCTACAAGATGTAACTAATGAATGTAATGGAATACTCTCCACTTACCTAATAGATGTCGTTCCAACAACACTCAGGAAACTTGACATCACATCGACGAACATCTACTCCCTCCACCATCGATGCTCAGTAGCAGCAGTCTGTACAATCAACAAGATGCACTGCAGAAATTTGCCAAACCTCCTCAGATAGCAGCTTCCAAACTCATGACCACTTTCATCTAGGACAAAAGCAGCAGATTCATTGAAAAAAAACTATCCTTAAAGTTCCCCTCCAAGCCATTCACCACCCTGACTTGCAAATCCTTCACTGTTTCTTCCCAATTTGCTGGATAAAAATTCTGGTATCCCCCTCCCCAATGGCATTATGGGTCAACTTACAGCACAAGGACTGCAGCAGTTCAAGATCACAGCTTACCACCACCTTCCCAAGGGTGAATAAGGGTGAGCAACAAATAGTGGCCCAGCCAGCAATACCACATCTTATAGGTGAACTAAAAGAATTCCCAATTATAGCACTGCTATTCCCAGTTACTTCACTGTTCGTCTACTCTGAGTTACTGCAGTCTGTGTTTATTATGTAATGTCAGTTAATTTACAAGGGATAAAGGGCATGGAATTTCATTTCTGGAAGGCCTCTGAGTCACAAACATCTGATGATCTCTGATGACTGTAGGATCTCCAATAATTTGCTTTTCTTGAAGCTCTTGTCCTGCTGTTAGGCTACCAGTCGCATTTCACTCTCCTATATTGAATCTTCTTTGCTTCAGTCACCCTTCTGTACCCTTCTCTTTAGGGACTGCTGCTTGACATGATGGAATTAGTTGTGCACTCCTACTGTTCTGAGAATTAGTAGGTGTATAAGTCCTCGTGCAGTCATATGTAGGAATGTTAGAAGCAAAATAAAGGTAATGTTCCTGTTAGGGGTTATGAGTCAGCCATGTCCACATGCAAATGCGTTTTGTCACAGTCAAAAGTTACAAATATAAACATCAACAATGGGGAACTATGATTTGCTCAATATAAAGCACAAGAATATACTCCAATGAGAATCAAATGCCTAGTTCTGGGCAAACAACTGTGGAAGAAATCAATTGTTTCAAATATCATTAAGCACAGGAGACACAAACTTCAAAAGCACGATTATTGTTCTTTGGTCAATAATGTACTCTTCTCCGATTTGTCTTCATAATTTTACATTATATTTCCTCAGTTTAGTTCAGCTAAAGCAACAAATAAAATAGCAATGCACTGGAAGACTTAAACAGCTTTCATTTAGCTCTTTACTGGTGCAGTTCCATTAGAACATTTTTGCACTTTGGTTGTGCATTTTGGATGTGTATTACTGATTATATAATTCTGGTATGGTTTTCACAGCACATTCGGCTGAGTTGCTAGATATCCAAACAATTAATAGTACATTGTGTTTTGCCTAGCAAAATTTCATTGTACATACAGTACTAACTCAGTGCATCAAATGTGGTTAGCATAAGACCATAAGAAATAAGAACACAAGCAGGCCAATTGGCCTCTGGGCCCTGCACTTCCATTCAATAAGATCATGATTAATCTGACCATATATATCAGCAAGGTGGAATGTGGCACCTGTACAAGAAGGACGGGTTGCATCTGAACTGGAAAGGGACCAATGTCCTGGGTGGAAGGTTTGCTCAAGTAGTTCGAGAGAGTTTAAACTAGTATGGCAGGGGGGTGGGAACCTGAGCTGTATACCGGAGGTGAAAGTTGATGCAGATGGGGCAATAGCAAGAGGTAGCGCAGCCAGTGGGAAAGAATTTCCTGGGAAGGGACCAAGGGATCAGTTAAAGTGTGTTTGCTTTAACGCAAGGAGTATCAGGAATAAAAGTGATGAACTTAGAGCATGGATCAGTACCTGGTGCTATGATGTTGTGGCCATGACAGAGACATGGGTTTCTCAGGGGCAGAAATGGTTGCTGGATGTTCCAGGGCTTAGAGCATTTAAAAAGAATAGGGAGGGGGGAAAAGAGGAGGGGGTGTAGTACTACTAATCAGAGAGGGTATCACAGCTACAGAAGCTTCCATTGTCGAGGAAGATCTGCCTACCGAGTCAGTATGGGTGGAAATTAGGAACAGCAAGGGAGCAGTCACCTCGTTAGGGGTTTACTACAGGCCCCCCAATAGCAGCAGGGAGATTGAAGAAAGCATAGGTTGGCAGATTTTGGAGAAGTGTGGACGTAGTAGGGTTGTTGTAATGGGTGACTTTAACTTTCTCAATATTGATTGGAACCTTCTTCGAGCAGAAGATTTGAATGGAGATGTTTTTGCAAGGTGTGTTCGGGAGGGTTTCCTAACTCAGTACATTGACAGGTCGACAAGGGGAGAGGCCATTCTAGACTTGGTGCTCGGAAACGAGCCGGGGCAGGTATCAGATCTTGTGGTGGGAGACCATTTTGGTGACAGTGACCACAACTGCCTCACATTCTACATAACTATGGAGAAGGAGAGGATTAGGCAAAATGGGAGGATATTTAATTGGGGAAGAGGAAACTATGATGCAATTAGACATGAGTTAGGAAGCATGGACTGGGAGCAATTGTTCCATGGTAAGGGCACTATAAACATGTGGAGACTATGTTTAAGGAACAGTTGTTGCGAGTGATGAATAAATATGTCCCTCTGAGACAGGCAAGAAGGGGTAAGATAAAGGAACCTTGGATGACGAGAGCGGTGGAGCTTCTCGTCAAAAGGAAGAAGGTAGCTTACATAAGGTGGAGGAAGCTAGGGTCAAGCTCAGCTCTAGAGGATTACAGGCAGGTGAGGAAGGAGCTCAAAAATGGTCTGAGGAGAGCCAGGAGAGGACACGAGAAAGGCCTGGCAGAACGGATTAGGGAGAACACAAAAGCATTTTACACATGTGAGGAATATGAGAATGGTCAAAGAAAGAGTAGGGCCGATCAGGGATAGCATAGGGAACTTGTGTGTGGAGTCTGAGGAGGTAGGGGAAGGCCTAAATGAGTTTTTTGCTTCTGTCTTTATGAAAGAAACGAACTTTGTAGTGAATGAAACCTTTGAAGAGCAGGTGTGCATGCTGGAATGGATAGAGATAGAGGAAGCTGATGTGCTGAAAATTTTGTCAAACATGAAGATTGACAAGTCACCAGGCCCGGACCAGATTTGTCCTCAACTGCTTTGGGAAATGAGAAATGCGATTGCTTCGCCACTTGCGAAGATCTTTGCATCCTCGCTCTCTACTGGAGTCGTACCTGAGGACTGGAGAGAGGCAAATGTAATTCCTCTCTTCAAGAAAGGAAATAGGGAAATCCCTGGTAATTATAGACCAGTCAGTCTCACGTCTGTCGTCTGCAAGGTGTTAGAAAGGATTCTGAGGTATAGGATTTATGACCATTTGGAAGAGCATGACTTGATTAAATGCAGTCAACATGGCTTTGTGAGGTGCAGGACATGCCTCACAAACCTTATCGAGTTCTTTGAGGATGTGACTAGAAAAGTTGATGAGGGTCAAGCTGTGGATGTGGTGTATCTGGACTTCAGCAAGGCATTTGATAAGGTTGTCCATGGTAAGCTCATTCAGAAGGTCAGGAGGAATGGGATACAGGGGAACTTAGCTGTCTGGATACAGAATTGGCTGGCCAACAGAAGACAACGAGTGGTAGTAGAAGGAAAATATTCTGCCTGGAAAACGGTGGTGAGTGGTGTTCCACAGGCTCTGTCCTTGGGCCTCTACTGTTTGTCATTTTTATTAATGATTTGGATGAGGGGATTGAAGGATGGGTCAGCAAGTTTGCAGACGACACAAAGGTTGGAGGTGTCGTTGACAGTATAGAGAGCTGTTGTAGGCTGCAGCGGGACATTGACAGGATGCAGAGATGGGCTGAGAGGTGGCAGATGGAGTTCAACCTGGAGAAATGCGAGGTGATGCATTTTGGAAGGTCGAATTTGAAAGCTGAGTACAGGATTAAGGATAGGATTCTTGGCAGTGTGGAGGAACAGAGGGATCTTGGTGTGCAGGTACATAGATCCCTTAAAATGGCCACCCAAGTGGATAGGGTTGTTAAGAAAGCATATGGTGTTTTGGCTTTCATTAACAGGAGGATTGAGTTTAAGAGTCGTGAGATCTTGTTGCAGCGCTATAAAACTTTGGTTAGATCGCACTTGGAATACTGTGTCCAGTTCTGGTCGCCGTATTATAGGAAAGATGTGGATGCTTTGGAGAGAGTTCAGAGGAGGTTTACCAGGATGCTGCCTGGACTGGAGGGCTTATCTTATGAAGAGAGGTTGACTGAGCTCGGACATTTTTCATTGGAGAAAAGGAGAAGGAGAGGGGACCTAATTGAGGTATACAAGATAATGAGAGGCATAGATAGAGTCGATAGCCAGAGACTATTTCCCAGGGCAGAAATGGCTAACACGAGGGCTCATAGTTTTAAGCTGATTGGAGGAAAGTATAGAGGGGATGTCAGAGGCGGGTTCTTTACACAGACAGTTGTGAGAGCATGGAATGCATCATTGGGGACATTTAAGAGACTGCTGGACATGCATATGGTCACAGAAATTTGAGGGTGCATACATGAGGATCAATGGTCGGCACAACATCGTGGGCTGAAGGGCCTGTTCTGTGCTGTACTGTTCTATGTTCTATGTTCTATGACTCTCCTCAGTTTCCAGCCCTATCCCCATAACCCTCAATTCCTCTATTGGTCAAGAATTTATCTCAGCCTTAAATATACACAAGGATTCTGCCCCCACAGCTCTCTCTGTGGTTCAAAGTTTCAAAGACGCTCAGCCCTTTGAGAGAATGAATTCCTCCTCATGTCAATCTAAAATTGACATCCTCTAATTCTGAGACAATACCCTCTGGTGCAAGACATTGCCATTCTGTCAGCATTTACCCTGTCAGGCCTTTAGATTAAGATTCCTTTTTGCTTCAATGAGATCATCTCATTCCTCTAAACTTCGGTGAGCAGGGTCTCAACCTTTTTGGCCTTTGATCATAAGAAAATCCCTCCACACCAGTGATTATCCAAGTGAACCTGCTCTGAACTGCCTCCAATGAAATAATATATTTAAAGGGGACCAAAATTGCTCACAGTACTCTAGATGTGGTCTCCCCAGCACCTTGTACAGTTACAGTAAGAGTTCCCTACTTGTCTACTCCAACCCCTTTGAAATGAGGCCCAACATTCCATTAGACTTCCTGATTACCTGCTACACCTAAGGACTAGCTTTCTATCTTTCATGCACAAGGACCTGCAAGTCCCTATGTATTACAACTTTCTGCAGATTTTAAATAATACTTTGTTCTCTTGTTCTCCTTTCTAAAATGAACAACTTCATATTTTCACAAATTATACACCACTTGCCAATTTATTGCCCACTTACTTAACTTATCAATATCTCTCTGTAAACTATTTGTATTCCTCTCACAACCTGCCTTTCTCTCAATTTTTGTGTCATCTATAAATTTGACAACAGTACATAAAATTCCTTCCTTCAAGTTATTAAAATAAATAGTAAACAGTTACAACCCGAGAACCAATCACTGTGGAATTGGTTACAGGTTGCCAAAGAATCCCTTTCTCCACTCACTGTTTCCTGCCCATTAGCCAACTCTCTACCCATGCCAATGTACTATCTCCAACAGTGTGGGCTCTTATCTTATGACTTAATGTTTTATGAAGTACATTACATCTTCTGGAAGTCCAAATATAACACATCTACTGATTCCCTTCTCTCCATTCTGGTTGAGACTACCTTGAAAAAAGCGTAAATAAATTAGTCAGACACAATTTCCCATTCATGAAGCCATGCTGTCTCTGCTTGATTAAAGAATGGGGTATGATGCTCAACTCATCGACCGCCAGTTCCGACGTGCCACAGCAAGGAACCAGAATGACCTCCTCAGGAGATAGACAACTGCTGCAACCGACAGGGTACCCTTTGTTGTTCAGTACTTCCCAGGAGCTGAAAAACTATGCCAAGTTCTTCGTGACCTGCAACACATTATCAATGAGGATAAGCACCTCGCCAAGACCTTCCCCACACCTCCACTGTTTGCCTTTAAACAACCGCCAAACCTCAAGCAAATCATTGTTCGTAACAAGCTGCCTGGCTTTCAGGACAACTCCATACAACCCTGTCACGGTAGGCGCTGCAAGACGTGTCAGAGTGTGGACATGGATACCACCATTACACATGGAACACCTCCCACCTTGTACATGGCAGGTACTCATGTGACTCAGCCAATGTTGCCTATCTCATACGTTGTAGGCAAGGATGCCCTAGGCATCGTACATTGGGGAAACCGAGCAAAGGCTACGGCAATGGATGAATGGGCACTGCACAACAATCAACAGACAGGAGTGTTCCCTCCCGTTTGGGGAACACTTCAGTGGTTCAGGGCATTCAACCTCAGACCTTCAGGTGACCATCCTCCAAGGTGGACTTTGGAACAGGCAGCAGCAAAAAGTGGCTGAGCAGAGGCTGATAGCTAAGTTTAGTACCCATAGGGAGGGCCTCAACCGGGACCTTGGGTTCATGTCACACTACAAGTGACCATCATTGCACTATACACACACACAGACACTCCTTCACACACATACACATATACATGGACACACATATACACAGACATGCACACAGACACACCCTTACAGGCACACACACTCCCACACTCACACAGGCATCCTCTCAGAGACTTTGACCACTCTACACTCATGCACACACATATACACTCTCTCTCACAGACACTCACAACCCCCCACCCCAAACATACACACACACTCCCACATTTACACATGCACCCCCTCACAGACTTAAGACACTCTACACTCACTACACACACATATACACTCTCTTTCACACTCACAACCCCCAACCCAGACAGACAGACATACACACAGACAGACACAAAAACCCCCATGCACACATATATTTTGTGGGGTGAATTTGTACTTGCAGAGTTACATTGTACTTTGCTCAAAAACTGCATAAATTCATGTAAAACTCTGTTATCTCACTTTTCGATTAGAATCAATCTCAACGTCATGGCATAGACAGAGAACACAGGGGGCTAACACCTTCAACATATTGTCTAGCTAGCACCAATTTTTACAGCTAACCTGAGAACGCAACTTTTTAACAAAAGGTTTTGTGATTTACACATGAAAGAAGTGAAACTATCATGGTATTCGAACAGATGAAAGACTCAACAGAAAATCAAGGTATTTTTCAATGTATAATTTCAGTTACATCACACTGTAACCTTTTGCTATAAATTCTGTCCCTTACAATTGTGTCCTCCACAACCACCTGATGAAGGAGTGTCGCTCCGAAAGCTAGTGCTTCCAATTAAACCTGTTGGACTATAACCTGGTGTTGTGTGATTTTTAACTGATTAAACTATGATTTCCCAAAAGTTCTGCTTCCACCTCCGTAATAATTGATACCAATACATTTCCAAACATAGATGTTTGGCTAATCGACCTATGGCTACTTGCTTTTTACCTAGCTTATGAATTCTTGCAGCTCATGCTTTAGATGACATTCATAAAATTTAAAATTTGAATCTCCTAATATGATCATTTGCATGAAGAAAATGTATATAATAATTTAAACAACATAAAAAGTAGAGCACATTGAAAAATTTGTAACATTCTGGAATTATCAAAATGTCAAATTGAGCTCACTGAATTAAAAGGAGAAAACAATACAACAATGACTGTCCTTAAGGAATAGTCTATTTTAATTCAATGCAAAAATATTACTATAACACATATAAATTAGTTTGATATATAAACGTAGGCAATGAGTTACCTTTTACAATGTTTACTGTTTTAGGGTGAAAATTCACAATACCAGTTTGTATTCTGTGATTGTCCTTCATCTAAATTTTAATCCTGCAAAAGTCAGAATGACTATGGTACCTGCATAACAATACAGCTTAGCTACTTCACTTCAAGCACACAAGCATAGTTATCTTGACTTTTGCATTTTTATTTGCAACAGCCCTGTCCATTTTTGCATCACTTGCTGTTGCCCTGGTGACAGGAGACCATGTGTGAATTTATGTACATTTTTCTGATAGAAGAAAGACAAATCCCTGAAGGAAGCAAAATTAAACACAGTAATACTAATTAACCTGGATAAAACCTGCAATACCATACATTACATGACGTTTTGTGGGCTTTAAAAGCATTTAAGGCTGTCAAAGAAATCCCACATGTTTGCTTGCCCTGAAGGTGTAAAAAGCATATCTTAAACCTGTCATGTACAGCAACGTTTGTTACACTTTTAATCCAAATTACATCATTTTGGAATGAGGTCTAAAAAATAGTGTATGTTTCTGTGTTGTGAATACTGAGTTGATTATTTGTGTACATTGACATGGTTGAACTCTTTTTAAAGTACATTTTAAACAATACTCAAAACAGTTCTGCACAATGTGTCAAGCATGTCACAAGTGGCTTTCTTTTACAGTTGATGATTTTATTAATTTTTCTTTAGACTCATGCCAGCAGCATAGGCTTTCGGTCTCTCAATGTTCAGCTTGTTCTTGAACATGAGTTGTCTAAAACAAAAGTGTTAATGACATTGGAGATATCATCAATGACTTTTTGAGCCTTGAAGAATCCGACAATGTTTTTCACAGATTGGCAAATCTCTAGGTGAATCTCTTTCAATCTCTGCTGCTGACAAATGTTCACTTTCTTCCAACCCCAGCTGTAACAAGTATTGCTGTAAGATTCATGCCGAGTCCAGGATCATGGAGCACACCAAAGGAAAGCTGAAGATGTACTTATGGTGCCAAGATCAATCTGGAGTATTTGATAATGTAGCTTGACAAGGATCTTCATGATCATATTGTACGTTGCCAAATTTCACCTCTTCATGGCACACATAGAGGATGACAGCTTCCCTTAGGGGCAAAAACACTAACCTGGAAAATGTACAGACAGCAATTTAATAATACCTTCAATAGATGTGTTAATTTGATGCAGGAGAATTTCTTCTGAGTATGACATCTGTCTTCAAAATGAAAGAAACATTCACAAACACTTGATATCTCAAAATGCTTTACACTCAATTAATTACTTTTTGATTTGAATTCACTTTTATAATGGAGGAAATGAGGCATTTAATTTGTGCAGCCAAGTTTTGTGACAACAATAAAATAATGACCAGGTAAACTGTTTTGTTGATGTTATTTGAAGGATAAATATTGGCTAGAGAATTTCACATATAATGCAGTGGGATCTCTTGCATTGTCTTAAGAGATCAGTTGGGATCTCAGAGTAAATTCCCAGGAAAAGTGGAATAAATGATGCGAGATTAAAATGTCAGCATTGTTTTTCTACACAGGTCTCAATAGTAAAACTTATAGATGAAAAAGCTAAGAGATTGGCTAGCAAATAGAAAACAAAGTAGGCATATTGGGTCATTGTTTGGTTGGCAAGATATTGAAGGTAGTATGCCTCAGGGATTAGTGCTCAGTTCTCAAGTTTTTACAACTTATCTAAGTGACTTGGGTGAAGGGACAAAAGCAAGGTTACTAAATTTACTGAAGACACAAGGATAGGTATGAAAGTGAATCATGAAGAGTGCTTAAGGAGCTACAAATGGATATGAATAAGTTAAGTGAATTGGCAAAGTTAAGACTGTAAGGCCATATGAAATAGGACCAGAATTAGGCCACTTAGTCCATCAACTCTGTTCCACCATTCGATCATGGCTGATACGTTTCTCAAACCCATTTTCCTACCATGAATCACAAAAGGTTAGTATGTGAGCATAATCAACTAATGAGGAAACATAATAGAATGTTTTGTTTCTTGCAAGGAGAATTGATTATTAAAATAAGGAAATTATGTTTCAATTTTAAAGGACATTGTTGAGACCATATCTGGAGTACTGTTTAGAGTCTGGTCCATTTTTTAATGGAATATATAAATTTGTTGGAAGCAGTTCAGACAACATTTCCCAGTCTAATACCTGGATTGGGCTGTTTGTTTTATGAGGAATGTTGATCACCTTAGACTTGTATCTGCTTGAGTTAAGAGCATGAAGAGTTGACTTGATTGTATGCATAAAAAATGTGAATGTGAAAATGATGCTTCCTTACGTAAGAGAATCTAAGAGTAGGGGATCACATTTTATAGATATAAGGGCTCACCCATTTAAGAAAGAGATGAGGAGACAGGTTTTTCTTACAGTGGATTGCAAGACTTAGGAACTTTCCTGCTCAAAACATGGCGAGGAAGAGTTTTTTTGAATATTTTTAAGGTAGAGTTAGATAGATTCTTGATAGCAAAAAAGATGAAATGTTGTCAAGGTAGGAGGGAATGTGGAGTAATCTGTTCAGACATGATCTTATTGAACAGTATAGCAGGTGCAAGGGGCTGAAGGACCAACTCCTCATCCTCATTTAGGTAAGTCATATGTTTATATAAGTGAGCCAGGCTGAACACCAGTGATGGATTATAGAGCCCAATCTGAGGCAAGAGTCGAGAGTGTGCTGCTAGAAAAGCATAGTAAGTCAGGCAGCATCCGAGGAGCAGGAGAATCGATGTTTTGGGCCAGGGCCTTTCATCAGGAATGAGGCTGGGAGTCTCAGAGGTGGAGAGATAAATAGGAGGGGGTGAAGCTGGGGAGAAGGTAGCTGAGAGTGCAATAGGTGGATGGAGGTGGGGTAAATATGATAGGTCGGAGAGCAGGGTGGAGCAGATAGGTGGGAAGGAAGATTGACAGGTGGGACAGGTCATGAGGACAGACGAAAGGGGTAGCCATGGGCAGTCACATGGGCCCCAGCTATGCCCGTCTCTTTGTCAGTTACGTAGAACAGTTCATCTTCCGGAGCTACACCGGCACCACTCCCCACCTCTTCCTCCGCAACATTGATGACTGCATTGGCACCCCCTCGTGCTCCCACGAGAAGGTCAAACAGTTCATCAGTTTCATAAACACATTCCACCCCAACCTCAAGTTCACCTGGACCATCTCTGACACCTCCCTCCCCTTCCTGGGCCTCTCCATCTACATCCACGAGGACCGGCCCAACGCTGACATTGTTTACAAACCCACCGACTCCCACAGCTACCTGGATTACACCTCCTGCCATCCTACCTCCTGCAAAAATGCTATCCCGTATTCCCAATTCCTCTGCCTCTGCCGCATCTGCTTCCAGGAGGACAATTTCACCACAGAACACTCCAGATGGCCCCCTTTTTTAAAGACCATAACTTCCCCTCCCAAGTGGTTGAAGATGCCCTCCAACGCATCTCATCCATGGCCTGCACCTTCGCCCTCTAATCCCACCCCTCCAACCGCAACAAGGACAGAACTCCCTGCTCCTCTCCTTCCACCTCACCAACCTCCACATAAATCGCATCATCCACCGACATTTCTGCTACCTCCAAACGGACCCCACCACTAGGGATATATTTCCCTCCCCACCCCTATCCACTTTCCACAAAGACCATTCCCTCCTTGACTACCTGGTCAGGTCCACGCCCCCCAACAACCCACCCTCCCTTCCTGGCACCTTCCCCTATTACTGCAGGATTTGCAAAACCTGCACCCACACCTCCCCCCTCACCTTCATCCAAGGCCCCAAAGGAGCATTCAACATCCATCAAAGTTTCACTTGCACTTCCACACATGTCATTTATTGTGTCCATTGCTCCCGATGTGGTCTCCTCTACATTGGGGAGACTGGACGTCTTCTTGCAGAGCACTTTAGAGAGCCTCTCCAGGACACCCTCACCAATCAACCCCACCACTCCCTGGCCGAATATTTCAACTCCCCCTCCCACCCTGCCAAGAGCATGCAGGTCCTGGGCCTCCTCCATCGCTCTTCCCTTACTACCTGACGGCTGGAGGAAGAATGCCTTATCTTCCACTTCGGGGCCCTTCAACCCTATGGCATCAATGTGGACTTCACCAGATTCCTCATTTCCCCTTCCCCAACCTCACCCCAGTTCCAACCTGCCAGCTCAGCACCATCCTCATGACCTGTCCTACCTGTCCATCTTCCTTCCCATCTACCTGCTCCACCCTCTTCTCCGACCTATCACCTTCACCCCCACCTCCATCCACCTATTGCACTCTCAGCTACCTTCTCCCCAGCCCCACCCCCCTCCCATTTGCCTCTCCACCCCCAAGGCTCTGATCTCTAGCATCTGCAGGCCTCACTTTCTCCTAGTTGATTCCAATCTGAGGCAAGTTTATTGTTGGATATAGGTCACCCTAATCCTGTTGGGAGAGTAATGGGTGGGAATTGTACTATCTTACCACTCCACCCTGATTAAATCTGGGTAGGAGGCTTGTGCACAGCCTTCTCAGCCCAACTGTGGGGGGGACTTGCCATGTGGGAACACGAACATTCTCCTGTGGTTCCTTCATTGTCAAGCAGTCAGTGCCCGATTGAGTGACGCAGAATTGTGTAGAGATATCCTGATGTCCTGAAACTCCTTCCCCACTCACCTGTGAAACCTTCTGGTGATCCCATTCCACCAGCACCCACCTGTGGCCTGAGACCTTTGGAAATCCTGAGCCCTTGGTGTGTGCATGTTCAGCAACAATGACCATTTCCTCAGCTTCCATCTGCTAATGCTTCCTAGTCCTTAGTTTAGAAGCCTTCATTAAATTAGATGACACCAAGCTGTCACTGACTCTCCCCCCATGTGTGATTGGCACCGACATTAAAGTCTGATCACAGCATATGCAAAATAGCATTCTAGAAGGATTTTCCTTTTCCCCATTTTAATTTTAAACCTGCCTCTTTGCTTACCAACTCACATTATTTGTACAACAATTTTTAAATCTTGTTGGTAATAACTTTTCTATGAGCCACAATGTTATCACAGCAAACTTTTAATGAAAAATATTCATATTTGTTGAGTTTAAGTTTGCTTATTCTTTCAGAATTTTGCAGGAACAGTAGGGTGATTCACCTGCTGAATTATTGCTGTCACCACCTTCAGTGCATTCAAGTTACCCATCCTCAATAGACACAGCTTTTGATGAATGTCATTTTGGCGACTTTGATTTATTTGCAAGTAGGTGAAGAGGAGAAATGAGAAGTAGAGTTGCAGAAGTAGCAACAACAATTTGGCCAGTTAAAAGATCTGGGGTGGAGAGGTGGGAGAGGTGGTAAGAGGTGAGAAGGAAGATGGCTGGGTGAACATCATCAGGTGGGAGTCCAGAATTGGAAACCTGACAGTGGGATAAATATTTGTAACTAAATCTTGATCTTCCAGGACTTCAGAGTGAGTATTTGTTGCTTTGTCCCTATAGAGAAACAGTTTCAAATTGATGTGAATTACTGAGTTAAAGCATAGTTTCTCCAAGTGGAGCAAAAGGAGCACAGGAAAGCAGGCTGACTGGCCCTGAGCAAAAGTGGCACAGGCAGGTGTGGGGATGTGATCAGTGGAGAAAGGAACAGCAGTGTCTGGGAAAAGGAAGCTCACTGTTCAGGGAAGAGTTTGACCCATCTGCTCAAGGGTGGATGAACATTTCCCTGTCCATTCCTGGGTGGTTTACTCTGATGCCTGCATTGAGCATGTGTGAGCAAGTTAAGTGACCAGGGCATAATAGGATTCCTGGGAGACAGTCAAGCATTTTGACCCTCAAAATGCCATGAACCATCCTTTCATAACAGAGCCACAGCTACAGACACTCACAAAAAGTCAACGCTCAAAGTAGAAAGAGATAATTTTAGGTGAACAGAGTTAAAGAAATGTTCTGTTTAAATCCATGTCAGTCATGAAAGTCCCAAGTATTAAAAACTAATGGTGGAGATCAAAAATCATTATCGTAACTTATTGCCTTTCTCGCTCTGTGTCACTAAAAAGTTGCTAAAGGCTGAGGGCAGAGGCTCATTATCTTCATGGGATTGAGCAGTGGCCTGGTCTCTGAGTGTTAGAGACCTGGAGTGTTGCTTCCTCTGTCACCGGTGGACTATGTCAGTAGTTCACTTATCAGGTTGTGATCCTGAGCGTGTTCCTGAAGGTTCACCCGTTGAACTGAATGTCTCAGTGAGGGTGGAGGGTCCTAGGGAATGTCTTGCTCCTTCTGAGGATTGAGAATCATCATCCAAAGAGTTGGAAGAGGTACAGTAGCTCAAGTATGAGGTGGAGGTAGAGCTAGGAAAAGCTGTCTCATCTTCTGCTGCTTTAGTAACTTGTACATGGAGGTGGAGAAACAAAAGAATTAGCTGCTAGGATTTGCATTCACATTTAGCAGAGCAAGGTTTCACTCTGTTATACATTTGACAACAGCAAATTAGATGCTTCATCACAAGCTTTCTGTAGGAGTCCTAGCTCTCCATCTATTCAGGTATTGTCATTGACCTCTCCTCTCCACTCTGCAACCTCCCCTTCAAAAGGGGCAAGAGTGCAAATACTTGGCACTCTCACCATCTGGGAATGCTCCCTCCTATTGTCCTGCAGATATACAAAGAAAAGGATTGAATGTCATAATGGGTGTATGAGAACCTGAAGACAATACCTGAGCCCTCCAAAGTAAGTCACAGACAAATGCATTGTGCTGAAGCTAGCAGAAGATTGACTTCCTGAGGTAGCTGCCATCCATCCAGTACACCTATTCCTTGTGGCTTGCACATGGCCATGTAATATGACATGCCTCTCTTTTGGCGCAGTTAAATTAAGTGATGCCCCTTTGAGTGCAAGCTTGCAATGAATAAATGGTGCAACTTAGCATTGTGAGCACAGGAGCTTGATGATCCTTTTCCTCCATTAGTTCTCTTCCAGGCATGTGGGTGCTGACCTGTGCAGTTATCTGAGTCCAGCCAGCCTTCTAGGGAGCAGGCCTCCTGCTGCAATACATGGGGAATAGGACCTCCCTCCTTTCCCACACAGCCAGAGGAAAACCTCCTACAAGACATCACTGAATTATGAGGCTAGATCGTGTTTGTTGTGAGACATCTCTAGCAGGGTAGCAGTGACCCACACAGGCTCTAGCAATGCTGCAGGCTTGCAGCGGATGAAGAGCTGGCTTTAAATAAGGTGTGCAGATCTTCAACGCCTGAAGGTACCAGCAGGTGCAAGAAAATTCTGACCTGTAAGTTTCATCTTTTTGTAAGTGCAGTAACTGAATGCACATATAATGCATTGAAAAAAGTGTGATCATATAGGAAAAGCCAGTTTCTCCTAGAGCAAAAATGACTCTCGCATCCAGGTCCATCATCAGATATAGACTCCGTAATGGAAAATTTCATCCATTAAGTGAGCTGTGAACTCAACAAAGAAAATCTTCTGCATCGCATGAAATATATGGGTATAGAGTAGTTTTCTGAAATCAGTCTGAGGTTTTGTTGTCAAAATATTCTGCTTCAATTTTGAAAAAATTATTTTTTTTAATGATTTCTAGAGAGATGACCTTTCATTACCCAAACCTGGTTTCCCTGGGAAAGATGCAGTGTGCCTTATTTTTGAACTGCTGCTGTCCAAATAATGACAGAGCTCCCACAATGTTATTAGGTAGGCATTCCTGCTTTGTACTCTGCTCCAGTTATATCACTTGCCCACATCTTTCAAGCCCCTGTATGATTCTGCCCTACAGCTTTTTCAGCATTGAATCAAGTTGATAGAAGTTATGATGTTAGAATTGACAATCTGTGCCACACATCTCTGGAGCTTTTGAACATACAGCTTTGGCATCTTTCTCCTTATCTGATGGAAATTGAATGTGCCTCCATTTTGCCACTTCTTCATTTAAGACTTTAATGGATGTATCAGAAAATGTGGGTGTTTGCTTACAGTTTATCTTCCAACCTAAGATATTTCCAGGAAATACGGAGATCAGTGTCAACAAGGTGGAAGAAATCTCTCTTTAAAGGCTGTAGTTATATTTTAAATAGCCATCTGCAGACCTGCTGGCAATCCACCTGCAGGTGGGTGCACAGTCCAGCACTGATGTGATCACACAGACAGCTGAGCAGTTGTATGTTAATGATGTCTGGCAATTAAAATCAACATAGGCTCAGACTGATGCCACCTACTCAAAAGCTGCTCCAAGATTAAACTCGTGTGTGTGCGCGCGCACGTGTGTGTGCATCTGTGTATGTCCATATGCATGAGTATATTAAAGGTGCTTTTCTCTCAGTCCTCCTTCGTGGCAGCATATAATGTGAGAAACTCTGAAATGCAACTCTTTTTTTCCCCCAAGGTGATGGCTATTGTGCACTTGTTGTACTTTCTTGGCCCTGATGAAGGCCTCAGCTTGGAACAGTGAAGGTCCAAGGCGGATCTGTTATGATGGATGATAACTGGTCCATGCAACAGACATGTCACCGTGAAGTTTTGAATGGGATGAATGCATGAACGTCTGTGTGTGAAACACCTCTTCTACAGTGTGGGAATATGTAAGGGACTGAGGTACTTTGATACAATGCATATTGGAAAGCTCTCACTGTCTCAACTTACCTTAACTTGCCTGGTAAGATTCATAATGATCATGTGAAATTGTTCATCGTTACTAACTGCCGTGGCCAATGTTAGTCTCCACTGAATGTTGTGTCGCTTGAAACCAAACAGGGTGCATGCTGCTTAATGCATTTTGAAAGAAGCAATTCTGCAACTTGATGAGGTACCAACAGAGCATCTTCTTCCTGAGCGTTCTGCTTAATGGCAGAACTGGTCTTCATTTCCATGACCTGCACCACAAGCACGTTATAAGAAGACTGGCCCGATATCCACACCAGACAGAATTAGGAATCAAACTTCATGCTGTTGATACCAATCTGATACCCAGCAGCTAAACAGCCAACCATGCCAACCTACCCCAAAAGAGTCCAACTTTCTCTGGAAGCATACACTTTTATTTGCATTTGTAACATGGGGCTATTATAGTGGTGATGGTAGGGACTGCAATTGGCATCACATCACTGACCAGAAATATCTCCCACTCTAACTGCCTGATGTTGGCTTGTACTAGCAGGACCTAAATGTTGATACTCAACCTGCTCAGCTATCTTATAAATGTGACATTCTTGTCCAACAAGTCCTGAAGTGGGACATGGATCTAGAACTTCTGATTCAGGGCAAGAACATTGCCTTATACACGATAAGACCTTTTTACAGTTTCAGTACATTAAATGCCTTGGTCCCTTCCGTGCCAAGCTCCCCAGTGAGGGGTTTGGTGGTGCTGGAAGCTTGGCATGACAATTCAAACTGAGCTGTCTTCCAAACATTCACTGAAGCAGTTCACCCCAGTCTGAGTGAATGTGATCTTTCACTATTCACCTCTAGTTGTTCTTGAAGCAAACATGTTTGTTCCTAAGGATCCAAGAAATGGCAGGAAAAGCAAGTGCAGCCAGAACATTAGTCTCAAGGGTAGCACAGCTAGAAGAGACACTTGGAATTCTCAGCATTAGTCAAGAAATTGACAAGATATGGAATTTTGCTATTACTCTTGTTCAGCTTAGAACAGCATGGTAATCATTAAGCAGTAGAGAAACTGGAAAGATACACAAAATCAGCAACCAACAAAATGCTATTTTAACAGTGCTGTTATATCATTCCATATGATCTCTAGATAGCATTCTCAAATATCTGAGTTAGGTAAACATTTATTTTTAAAATAGTGCAGGGCTTTTATTATTTCAATCTGTAAAAAAAAAATTGTTTAAAAAACTTAAAACCCTGTTTCATGCTATATTTTGTGGTGGCACATTGGCACAGTGGTTAACACTGCTGCCTCACAGTGCCAGGGAACCTGGGTTCAATTCCAACCTCAGACGACTGCCTGTGTAGAGCTTGCACATTCTCTCCATGTCTGCATAGGTTTCCTCCGGGTGCTCCAGTTTCCTTCCACTGTCCAAAGATGTGCAGGTTAGGTGAATTGGCCATGTTAAATTGCCCGTAGTGTTCAGAGATGTGTAGGTTAGATGCATTAGTCATGGGTAAATGTAGAGTAATAGGGCAGGTGAATGAGTCTGGATGGTTTATTCTTCAGAGGGTCAACATGGAATTGTTTGGCAGAACAGCCTATTTCCACACTGTAGGGATTCTAATGTTTTATCTTACACACCAGCATGAAGACAATGACATGATTTTACTTCAGGATTATAAATGTGGATATATAATGGACCATCACTCCACTACAGACTGTGATACAGTTTACAAATACATTGCCATCATTAAATTAATTCTTCATGTAGCTATTCTGTAAAATGGGTTCTCTGTTCGGGCAACTAAGTAATACGAACATACGAAATAAGAGCTGAAACTACTGCTTCAATCCTGCTTCATAATTCAACAAGGTCATAGCTGATTGTCTATCTCAAATCTATTTTCTTGTCATTATCCCTATCCCTATTATTTTCCTTAGTATCTAAAAATCCATGGACCTCTATTCCAAATACACTTAAATAGTCAAAGACTTTTTGCATAAAGAATTCCAAAATTTCACAAGTGTTTGAATGATAAGATTGCTCAATATCTAAATTCTAAATAACTGACAGATTATTCTAAGATGTGATTCTGTTTTCAGGATTTCTTGACTGGGAAAATATATTTGCAGCATATATCTGTCAAACTCATTAAGAAATCTTAGTTTTAATTAGAATAATTTTCTTTAAACCTAGCATTGGCCTAGTTTGATCACTTCAGTGCAAGAGCTGGTCTACTGAACTTTAAAAATACTATTTCTTTTACCGTTATAATTTGAACAGAACAGGCAAATCTTTGCAAATATAAGCCAAACACAAGACATAGAGAATTCAAAGCCATGTATGATTGACACTTCTGGATTTTCCCTTGTTTTGCAAGCTCTTTCGTGTGAGACAGGCATAAAAATGATATGTTATATTCTCCATAAATGTGCCAACCCTAATTGCATTGAGTTCTCAGTTCAGAGCTCAGGAAAGAAACTTGTATGACAGCTAATTAGGATTCTATTTATGAACGACATGCCTCTTAAAACTATGATTAAATTGTTTGATTTGAGTAATATATCATTAGTGTTAGTGTCAGATTTAGATATTTCTAATTAGTTATAATGCTATGCCCTGTCCTTTGCTTTGTAATTTGCTTTTTTTATCCAGGAATTCTTCTATCAGCCTTTCAATAAGATAAGAAGATAGATAGTGTGAGTAATTTATGTGCGTTGGTCTTTTGTGCAAAGAGACTAGGGGGAGTTTTGTTCCAAAGTGTGAATGTTTTATTAAAAAGTTACAATATAAGCTGTAGAGATGTTAAAATGCAATAGCTCAATTATAGCATAATAAATATGATATTGATTAATAACTTGGCAAAGTTTTACGCCTACAAAGTTCCAAGGTGATTCATCCTAAATAGTCTTCATATAACACTAGAAGATCTGGTTTCACTATGAAAATATTCCAAGACATACCACTTGGTCTTTACATGAGATCTAAAACACCTTAATTCTCACAGGGCCTTCAACTTGCAATTTCTCTATTTTTGGGCCCTGACATTCTTCATACTTTCTGTCACATTCCTCAAAAGAACAGAAACAAATTGATTTCCCATGCCACTATCTGGTAAATTCATGGTGGAGATAAGACATCTCCTTACTTATGAGCTTCAAGGATTCACCATTCGAACAAGACTTAAATAACCTGTAGCTGAGGGTTTCATACTCCTAAGCAGGTAGGTGAGAAGGATAGCTTGTTCCTTTTTATTGGCAGTTTTTAAAATCTTTTGCTTCTATTTTTAATTTATTCACTTCTAATTCCATACAAGTTATCAAAGGAAAAGAAAATATTGTAGATGATAATTTTACAAGTGAACAAACAGGTTTAATGGCTCCCATCAAAAAGACATGAATAAACATGTCTAAAATGACATATTTCTGTGCTTACTGTCAAATCCAATAAAATGGCATGTGTGGCTTTCTGTACGTGCAATTAAAGACCAACTGTACAAATATTGTTATCCTACTGAATTTTGGATCTTTATTTGCATAACTCATTTACAAAAACAAGCATACCAATGCAAACAGTGCTGAATTAAAGTGAGCTATCTTGATAAGCAGGCGAAACGCTGGATACCTTAATACTATTACAATATACTTATGAATAAGAATGGTATTTCAACATTTTTAAACCTTCTAGAACAATCAAACATGACTTTCTTTTCCCTGTATCTAATTGTTTTTTAGATGTTCCCAAAGTTTTGGCCACCAGTTCTGCATGAATTCTTAATTAATGTTCTTAATTAATCTTTTGTTTTAAAATCAACCTGTTCAGACATACTAGGGCACATAATACTTGGCCTTAAGCCTGGGCCTCTGGCTCAGAGGCAGTGACACTACCACTGAATCACAAGAGCTGTCTTAAACAGTCTGAAAGTCACCCTTAACTGGTTTAAGCCTGTGACCTTATGTAAAATAACCAGAGAGTGTAAAACTTTAGTTTTCACGATTAATCTTTTCCGCAGCATTTCCTGTTAAATTTGTTTCTGTGTGAACTCCTCTCTTAAAGCACATTTAGAGTATTAGTACTACTAAACTGAGAAGACTTGCCTCAGAGCTTAGAAGGTCTTGGCACACTTGGGATCAGCTCTGGCATTAGAATGAAGAAGGATGAGAAGAAATTTGTTCTGAGTGTTCAAAATCAATAGGGATTCGATCAGAGGAGGCAAGAAGAAAGTATGCGAAAGTGAGGACTGCAGATGCTGGAGATTAGGGTCAAGATTAGAGTTGTACTGGAAAAGCACAGCAGGTCAGGCAGCATCCCAGGAGCAGGAAGATTGATGTTTCGGGTAGGAGCCCTTCATCAGGAAAATTCTCATTGCTAGAAGGATCGAAAAACAAAAAAAAAACCACAGTTTAAGGCAAAGGAACCAATTGCAACATGAAGGAAAGCTTTACACACGATAAATGGTTATGGTATAAAATTTACTGCCTGACAATATGTGGAGGCAGATTCAGTTGTGGTTAACAAAAGGCAACTGAATACGTACCTAAAGAGGAAAAGAAGTCAAGAGTTGTGAGGAAACTGTGAAGGAGTTCGACTAGATTAGTTGCACTTACTTATAGCTGGCACAGATCCAAAGAAAAAATGACCTCCTCTTCACTGTGAATATTCTACAACTCTAAGATTTTATGTCATATTGTGCACATGCTGTGAGACTGATATTTTGACCTATTATTGTGGCATTCATTGAATATCATTCCTTTCATAGCACCACCGTGGAATCTGATCCCATTATCTCATTAAACAAGGACGACGTCTTTTGCAGCTTCCACTGGGGAATAGCTGAGTTTACGATACTCATTGTTGCATATCCCACATTCTCAGTAAGTCATCGAGTGAAACATTCTCATCCCCTCCCTTTAGACTTCCCTGATTGAAAGTTTCTGAGCTGCTGCTGCACAAGATACAAAAAAGTGGATGTTGAGAGTAATAGAATGGAGGAAAAGGAAATAAGTAGAAGCCAGAATTGCTCCTTCACAATTCTAATCGCGGAACCAAACCAGTATGAACCTATTGTCTATCAAAACCTTGTGATGTTGGTTGGAGTTATTGGTTAAGCTTTTTCTGATTGCAGCTAAATATCTTGAAGTCAAAGAGGTAAATTTCCACCTATCAAATACAATTCCTGTCCTTTTAAGCTGTAGTTTTATGTTTTCACGCCATACTCTCTTATATTGTCATAGTTCATTAATTCTAATCAAAATCTTAGGCATCTCAATAACTTTCCTCTGTGGAGAATGGGAGTATTTCTTGGCAGTTCAGTCAATGTGGTACCTCAGTGGGAAAATGGAAAGAGTGTACTTCACAAGCCCCCCTTTTGTAATCAAATCTCCAATGCCTGCTGACCCACCCATTACTCCATGCATCTCCTCTGCTCCCCTTGTTCCCACAAGCACCCACAGGCCTCCTGGCCCAGGTTGGAAAACCCCAGACTTCTTTCTTCTGCTTCCCAGTACTTCTGATTCTCAGGACTGGAAACAGTTCAATGGTGGCTCCCAATCCCAATGGCATTGCTAGGATCACTGAACAATTACATGTCTGGAAGCTTCTCTCTAAATGAGGAAAGGTTCATTTCCAAATCAATTAACATTTGTCAGTGTTAGGTGAATATTCTGGCAGGTAATTTTAGTGGAGGTGAGTTGGCTGTCAACTTTTTCAGTGGCAGGGCAGGACATTTCACTTAGAAATTCTTCCTGATAATGGAACTGGTGAATGCAAATTTCTGAGCTCACCATTTACAGCCTGAATTTTTCTGAGGCCTCCTCATGTGCATGAAGCTGAAATTGTTACAAAGTCAGAAGAAGTCAATTTCTCTTTATCATACCTTTCTGAGATATCTTTCAATGTTTAGACAAGAGATTAAAGGGATGAAAGAAATGCAATAAAAAAAAACAGAAAATACTTAACAGATCTGTGTTTGGATCAGAAATCCAAAATTATAACAATGTGTCCTTTTTTTTGTTGTCGTATAATCGCTAGGCATCTACATTACAACCTTTGCAACAAAGACAAAGTACAGACAGAGGTGTATTCCATTAACATGGTATTGGAATGAAAATGAGATTGAATTATAAAGAGCTGTGTGGAAGCTCTTTATACAGGTCTCACAATCCCCAGAAGGTATCCCAATGATCCACATAGCTGAAGCCCTCCCTCCTACACCAGCTCTGCAGCCATGTGATCAACTAGACTCACTGTCTGTTTCTAGCATCATTAGCCCATGGTAGGGTAGCAAGCCTGAGATTACTACGCTGCTCCTCCTGCCTTTGGCTTCTAACCTAACTCCCTGGATTCATTTTTCAGGACCTCACCCCTTTTCCCAGCTATGTCATTGGTACCGATATGTACCACGACTTCTAGCTGCTCCCCCTCCCCCTTAAGAATCCTGTAGATTTGATCCGAGACATCCCTGACCCTGATACCCAGGAGGCAACATACCATTTAGGAGTCTCGCTCGCAACCATCAAAATATGTCATTAAAATAAAATTAAAACTGTGGATGCAGAGATCTAAAACTAACTGAATCAGAAATTCCTGGAGGAGCTCAGTAAGTCTTGCAACATCTGTGCAGAGAAAAGAGAGTTTTGAGCCCAGTGTCACTTCTACAGAACTACAAATATCAGTGTTGAGAAGAGATTGCTAAAATTGTTTCCACTCTAAATCTCTACAAAGAACAAAAGCAAAAGTCAAACTTTTAAAGCCTTGAAGGCATGCTTTGAACTCTAAGTCATCATAAATAATGGACAGTATGTGTTCAGTATTAGGGCCCAAGGTGAAAGAGTCATTGATCTGTACGTGACTACAATAACACACATCACAGAATGTTATGGATTTCATCAACTAAAATATATTATAATTCAAGAAAGATATATTGTTGGACAGCTTAAAATTAACATGAACCCGATTAAATCTCAGACATCAGCCAGTGCAGTGTGTACAATGAGTACCAAGCCAAGCAAGGTAAAGGATCATTGATGACACACGACAGCCTAGACTAATTTTGGATGAATCTACAAGTAGACCTGTTCTTGTAGGAAGTGATTATCTTGTCATTATAGACTACTACCTGACTGCTGGTAAGTAGACCACTGACTTCTATGACAACAGGTGGGATTACAGTAAGACTAAAGTGCACTGTTGGGCATCATGGTGTTTCCAATACATAATGAGTCACAGAGGCCTTCAATTCATATGAGAAGAGTTAAGCCACTTCATAAAGGATTGGGAAATTCAATACCACACATCACCTCCACATTATCTCCAACCATATGGACGAAATCATAAAAGTATTGATCAAATTCAGCATGGATGTTTGTGCTCATTCCTGGTGAACAGCTCATGCTTGAAACGGTGACTTTCCTGCTCCTCGGATGCTGTCTGATTGGCTGTGCTTTTCCAGCACCACACGTTTTGACTCTGATCTCCAGCATCTCCAGCCTTCACTTTCTTCAAGGATAAGACAGTTCTTGAGTAGAGGTACACACCTTCTGAAGGCATGAAATGTAGTTCAGTATAAAATCTAAGATCATTCCACACTCACTACTCCCAGTAACAAAACTGCAAATGAAACCAGAAGTAACAAAATCAAGGTGAAATTGTAGAAAGCCGAATTTCATTTTGATAAAACTGCCAGAGTTGAGCATTGGCGAGTTAGTCAGGGTCAAACCTTCAACACTCTCAACAAGAGTCAGCCCAAGTAGCAACATGGGATATGCATAAAACTGTTTCACCTCAAACACAGACTGTGGAAGTAAATGATAAGATCTGTGGTGCAACAGCAGGCACACACATACAACTGAAGGAATTGTTCTTTCTCCTACAGGTAGTCAATCAGTTGGTGCAAATTCACCATCTACACAGACAACAGATCAATTATCAGTCCCAAGAATCCACAGCACTCCACAACAGCTATCTGTAGGGACAACATCTGACATGGGAATGACCCACCCAGAGAAGGAACATCACCCAGATGAACAGTCAATTATAATGCACATGAATACCATTGAGAAATGAGTATTATGTAAAGACTATAGATGCAACAGAGACCGATGAGAATAACAAACAGCTTATGCCAAGAACAGATGTTCACAGTGAGTAATTCGAGTATCTCACAGTATAAATTATAATGTATTCAACTTTTTAGTGTCTTTGTATGAAAAGTGAAATGTTTGGGATAGAAATGTAACACTGTGTATTATCGTACCTCATGATTATTTTGGATGTATAATTTCTACCCTGAGCACACTAACTGCAGGCATCCATCTTAAAACCAATGCCATAAAGACAACAGTATAACTCATTGAATTCTACTGAACTCATAATGATCTGGGAGCATTTGTGGAGTGAGAAGCAGGGGTTACGGTTCAAGTTCATATCCTTTCATCAAAGCACTTGGGGTGGCACGGTGGCTCAGTGGTTAGCACTGCTGCCTCACAGTGCCAGGGACCTGGGTTTGATTCCAGCCTTGGGTGACTGTCTGTGTGGAGTTTGCACATTCTCCCTGTGTCTGCTTGGGTTTCCTACCACAGTCCAAAGATGTGCAGGTTAGGTGAGTTGATTGTACTAAATAGCCCATAGAGTTAGGGGAAATGGGTCTGGGTGGGTTACGCTTCGGAGGGTCACGCTTCGGAGGGTCAGTGTGGACTAGTTGGGTTGAAGGGCCTGCTTCCACGCTGTAGGGAATCTAATGTAAACTTGTTTTTCAGAGTTCCAGCATCCATAGTACTTGGCGTTTGCTACACAAATGCAAATTGTTGGGAGAATCATTTGACAAAGGATCATTTTCTATACTTGTATCCTTCTTTAGCAATTGAACATTCTGACTAAAGTGAGAAAGGAATGTAAGGGTTCATTTCACTCTGGATCTTAGAAGTTTAAACCCTGCAGTAAAATGTTTCCTTTCCCTCTCCCACTCAATGACTTGTGGTCTACCATTTAATATTTAAATCAACTGGTCCACACTTCTGATTGGGATCAACAGTCAATTTGATAACACATGGAATTCTCAGTTATGATTGTGACTGCATTACAAACTGCAACTCAAATTTTCAAGCCTTAGATGATGAGCAAAGATTGCCTTATATCTGCTCATGTAGGTATGCATAGGATTTGCTGTCAATCTTTCATATTTCTGCTGCATTTGAAAACACAGAATTGTATACATCACTGCAAGCAGATTTAAGCAGAGTTACAGTGGAAAAATAATGTTAATATCAAGTGATAGGAAGACTAAGTTGAGATGACAGAGTACACTAATGTACAAGATGCTCCTCAGCTATAAATTCTCATGTCTTTGCTTGGCAATTTCATCAACTAGCATGGAGATGTGAGACAAAAGTTAAGCACTTCTGTTTGATTAGATTATCAATTGGTTTCTTAATCATTAGCCATAATACACGGGTGGGTAAATATTGAGTTCTGTTGATCCTTTGTAGTGAACAGTAAACATTTCAGTTGACAGAAACCAATTATTATACAAATGTAAATTATTGCATGTGTATTTATATAGATGCATATACTAGTTCTTGTCAGATAATAGACTTCAATATATTAGAGGACAATTCTAGACCTGTTCCACAAACTTTTTCTGTGTGTCAACATTGTGTAGGCCATTTTTACATTTAGAAGTGATAAAAACCTACGTCTTGCATTCTTTTTCAAGGCTTTAAAATAAGTTTGTCAATTTATCAGGCATGGATCAAAGAGCTTGGTGGTTTTGACAGGCAGTCTCATTTAAGAATTGTGAAAAAAAATTAACACAGGAGCATCTAGTGATAAGAAATGAGCCAGAGCAAATGATAGAAGTAAAAGAACAGGGAATATCTCAGCATTATCAACCACAGTACAATAAGGTTGAGAATAATAGAAATGGAAATAAAAATGACAAAAAAAATGTAATAAATAAATGAAAACCTACTTTTGAGTAATTGAGAAAAGAACATGGGAAAATAGACAAAAATATAGACAAATAATGACAAAGAGCGCACAAAGGAAGCAATTAGAGTCCAGAAAAATATATTTCACAAAATTGAATGAAATATTGTAATAAATATTGAATAAATAAATCCATAAAGAAAAAATATCAAGGTTAAGAGGCATACATAAGTAAATGGACAATAAGAGAAAACAAGAAGATTAGAAATTTTAGAAAAGGAAGGCAAAGAGGTGCGATCAAACAAAATTATCTAAACATAAAACAAAATAATACAATTTTTGCAGCAATATAATTTAAAGACATGAAAATTTGGATGGGAATAAGGCCACTAAAGAATAAAAGGATAAAAGCACAACTAGTGATAGCAAAATGGCAGATACATTATTTTATTTGCTTTTACCAAGAGAGAATACAGGATGAGATAATATCAGAGACCCGTGGTAGGGATCATGGGTTTCAAAATTAGAGTGGAGATTTAGAGAGTATATTTGTATTGTATGAGGTACCGATTCTGAAAATGTTAATGTTAGAGACTGCAGTAAGCCCCTCTTAATCTGATGATGTTATAAGGACTTGATGGGGAAAGGGAGAATATCTTAGGATCATGCAGGGGGAAGACCTATATCCACACCGGTTTCCAGTAGTCTTTGTCACAATATCAAACTTCCACATGCAACTTGTCTTGATTGCTATTCTGCAGTAAACAATGTCTTGTTTAGTACAAGAACCCTTCTCATCAGGATTCACTTATGATTTTCTTTTGCCATGATAAGCCAAGTAGGTTCTGAGATCAAGTCAAAGAGAAAGGATGATGGTAACAAACTACCTCAATCACAATCTTGCAGTGGTTGCCATCATAGTCCATTCAACAGTTTGACGCCTGGGAACAGCACCTAAGAAGGTTAGGGGCCTCTTGGGGAAAGTTGGGGTTTGTGTGCATGAACCGTTGGTTTGCTCAGGCAGGTGCATTGGGAACAGCAAGTAGATGATAACACACTGAGCTCTCAGATCTAGAAGGGCTTACTTCAATGTAGCTGTAGGATTCTCTTAGGCTTGGAAAACCCATTCATCCATAATTAATTTCAAAATGTTTAAAAACAATGTGACTTGCTGCAATCATTATAATACTTTCAATATTTTACAACATTTGAAGCAGACTGGTCACCTGCCCTTAAAGCTGGAAAAAAGAGGTCAGAAGCTGGTTAGTGTCAGGATTCTAACATTTCAAACTTTATTGCCTCTCCCCACCCACCTTGATTCAAGTTACACTGTATCACTATAAATTGTGATATGTTAGAGTTTATGTCACACACTAATGAATTATTTTCCTCTGTTAATTTTGTGCAAACTGAGTCACTGAGCACAAATGTAGAACATGATTTTCATAAAGCCATAAGATGTAAGTGCAGAAGTAGGCTATTCAGCCCACTGAGTCTGTTCCGCCATTCAGTGAGATCATCATTGATCTGATAACCCTCAATTCCACTTTCCTGCCTTTTCCCCATAACCCTTGATTCCCTTATTGATTAAAAATCAGCCTTGAATATACATATCAACACAGTCTTGACAGCCCTCTGAGGTAATGAGTTGTAGATTCATCATCTTCCAAGAGAAAAAGTCCTTCTCTTCCTTTTCTTAAAAGGGCTGCTCTGAGGTTATGTCTTCTGGTCCTATGTTCACCCACAAGGGGAAAAAAAATTCTCCCCATTTACCTTGTCAAGCCCCTAAGTATCTTATAAGTTTCAATAAAATCTCTTCTCATTCTTCTAAACTCTAATGAGTTCAAACTCAACCAAAATTGTCTGGTGTTGGCGACTTTTCTGAATTTTTCTGAAGTGGTCAATCACATTGTCATTGAACATGTTTATGCTCCTGCTGACCACTGCCTTGTGAGGATGCCACTTTTCAACAATGGCCTGTGTTTTAGACCACAGGAAGCACAGTTCCTTAATTTCAGCACTGGAAATGTTCCCACCAGTCCCTCTTCCTCCTCTGAAGAAATTTCCTCTGCCACTTTTTCTTGCTGTATCTTGTGGAGGTGCTGAAGTTCTTCTGTGGTGAGTTCATTCTTGTGATTCTCCACTAACTCCTCCACATCCTCTTCACTCACCTCCAAGCCCATGGACTTGCCCAGAGACACAATAACAGGCACAACAGGTGGTTCTTCGAAGCCTTCAAAGTCTCTCCCTGCAACACATTCAGGCCAAAGTTTCTTCCAGGCAGAATTCATTGTCACTTCTCAGAGACACTTCTCTCCATGCTTTGTCTATGATTCTTAAGCAATGGAGGATATTATAATAATTTCCAAAACTCTCTGAGGGTCAGTTCGGTCTCATTTGTCACCTCAAAGCATCTCTGGAATATAATCTTGGTGTACAGTTTTTTGAAATTTGAGATAACTTGCTGGTCCATGGGCTGGATGAGAGGAGTGATATTGGGGGGCAAGAGCTTCACCTTGATGAAGCTATATTCACCCACCAAATCTTCTTCCAAGCCTGGAGGATGAGCAGGAGCGTTGTCCATCACAAGAAGAGCCTTCAGGGGTAGATTCTTTCCCTCAAGATAAGCCTTCACAGAAGGGGCAAACTCCTCATGAATCCACGCAGTGAAGAACTGCCTGGTAACACATGCTTTCATGTTTGCCCTCCACATAACATTAAGCTTGCTCTTTATAACATTGTTCTTTTTGAACACACGTGGATTCTCTGAGTGGTACACAATCAAAGGCTTTATCCTGCAGTCTCCATTAGCATTACCATAAACAAGAGATTAAGCCTGTCTTTCATTGGCTTATGGCCTGGTAAAGACTTCTCTTCCTCAGTTATATAGATCCTCCTTGGCATCTTTTTCCAGAAAGGCCTGTCTCATCACAATTGAACACCTGTTGTGCCACATACCCTTCAGTGTTCACAAACTCACTAAATTTCTTCAAAACATTTGCCGCTGCATCCACATTTGAACTAGCAGCCTCTCCATGCATAACAACACTGGATCCCAGTTCTTTTCTTAAAGTTTTCAAACCACCCCCTACTAGCCTTAAACTCATCACTATCAGCACTACTTCCAGGCACATCTTTTTTAAGGTCAGCAGACAGGAGCCTGGCTTTCTCACAAATTATGCCCTCAGAGATGGGATCAGCAAACAACGGAATATCATTTATCCACACTAAGAGGAGTTTTTTCATCTCCTCTATAAACTTCGATCTCTTAGAGGTCAGAATCGGAACACCTTTTGCCACATCAGATGCTTTATCACTTCTTTATTTTCAGAATCATACACACGGTCGATTTTGGCATCTCAAACATGGCAGCGAGATCAGACACATGCTTACCACTCTCATGCTTAGCGATAAGTTCTTTCTTCAACTCAATTCTCGTTCTCACGGACTTCCTCTTACTCTTATTTGCTTCTCTGCTCTTCTTGGGTGCCATGGTGAATGCACAAGGGTGATAATTTAAAAATCCAGCACAAATCAAGGTGAAAACACGAGGTAAACTAGTGATGGATACACGAGAGATGCTTTCACGACTACTTCCGGGGACGAACTGAACAAACAATGTGCGATCTGAATGGTATGTGGTGTTTGGATTCTGAAAATGTGTTCGGATTTTAGGGCAAAATTTTCTTAAAATAATTGTTCAGATTCCGATTTGTTTGAACAATAGGGCGTTCGGATTCCGAGGTCACCACTGTATATCATAACTATTGGCTCCCTTTTATTTATCTTGCTAAATTCGTCCAGCATGATTTTTTGTTCATGAAACCTTGTTGATTCTTCTTGATTATAATATGGATTTCTAAATGCTCTGCTGTTGCACCCATTATAAGAGGCAGGAAGTTTTTTTGTAACAAATGTGAAGCTAATTGGCCGAAAGTTACTTGTGTCTAGTCTCCTTCCCTTTCTGAATAAATTTTACATTGGCAGTTTTGTCATCCAATCTCAGGATTCTTGGAAGATTACTGTCAATGGACTGGATATCTTTGTAGTTAATTCCGTTACAATTCTAGGATACAACCTATTATGTCCAAGGGCTTATCACCATTAGCCCCATTAATGTCCATAGTACTTTGTCAGCAGCGATATTCATTACTTTTATTTCCTACACCACATTCCCCCAATGCTTTTGCCCTTTAATTACTTAGTGTATAGAAATGCTATTAGTATCCTCTGCTAATTTAGACAGAAAAAAGTATTTGTTCAACTCCTCTTCCATTTCCTTGCTCCTCATTATAATTTTCAATTTTGTTCTCTAAGGGTGGAGAGTGTGGTGCTGGAAAAGCACAGCAGGTCAGGCAACATCTGAGGAGCAGGAAAATCGACATTTCGGGCATAAGGCCTTCATCAGGAATGAATCCCTAAGGCCCAATGTTCACTATTGCTTCTCTTTTCCTTTTTATACATTTGAAAAAGCTCTTACATTTTTAAGTCAGCTGCAAGTTTGTCCTTATAGTTTATTTTCTACCTCATGTTTTACATTTTTTCCAGTCTTCTGGTTTACCACAGTTTGCTACATTTGATGATTTGTCTTTCAATTTGAATCCATTGTTCCCAAGGGGATCTTTTACTCCAACATAATTTGTTAAAATTACCAAATTACACATGATCAAATTTAAAATAGCTTGATCCCTGTTAGATTCATTTCATAACATATTGTTCTGGGAAAGGATTCTGAAATATTTTATGAATTCCTTTATGTGATTCCCTCTGCCAATTTGGTTTCCCAAAACTATATGAAAATTAAAGTCACCCATAATTAATGTGCTGCCTTCTTTGCATTCTCTCATAATCTTGATTTATTCTCTGTTCCACAGGACAGCTATTCTTAGCGGTCTTATAGACTACTCCCACTCATCATACAGACTGACAACCAGGATCAGCTTTCCCCTTAAACATATTTAACACCACTAATTTTCTGTAAACTAGAGTGACCTAAAAAGATATGTAATTAATTAATTAATTTATATACAAAGTCCAAGCACCACTAAACATCACTTTGCCATCTGGTGGTCAATTTGAAGTTTACAAAAGGAGCAATTTTCCAAATGAAAACTCCTCTGTGATTACTTGTATAATTTTGCTTTCAAAATAATAGTTTATCATAAATATATAATCTTAACTAAACAGGTGCAGACTACCTAGATTTCATGCCTGAGTTTAACAATTTCATAGATATTTGTTACCAATGCAAATATATAGTGATTGTCCTGACTAGTGGTTCATTATTTTCATGAACCAGCAACACTTTCAAGTGTTTATCGTTACTATGTTCTGTAAAATATGTGTAAACACTCAAGGAGTATTTTTCTCCAGATATGATGAAATGTAACAATTTTGATTAAAATGTTAATGGAAAGATGGAACTGGAAGAAGCATTGCATTAAATACTGGTCTCCAGGATGATACTGAACTTGTGCTTTTGCAATGTCTGACATCATATCTGGACGAGAACGAGGGTAGGTCCGATCAAGGACAGTAGTGGGAGACTGTGTATTGAGTCGGAAGAGATAGGAGAGGTCTTGAACAAGTACTTCTCTTCAGTATTTACGAACGAGAGGGACCGTATTGTAGAAGGGGAGAGTGTGAAATGGACTGGTAAGCTCGAAGAGATACCTGTTAGAAAGGAAGATGTGTTGGACATTTTGAACAACTTGAGGATAGACAAGTCCCCCGGGCCTGACGGGATATATCCTAGGATTATGTGGGAAGCTAGAGAGGAAATTGCAGTACCGTTGGCAATGATCTTCTCGTCTTCACTGGCAAAGGGGGTGGTACCAGGGGACTGGAGAGTAGCGAATGTTGTGCCCCTGTTCAAAAAAGGGAATAGGGATAACCCCGGGAATTACAGGCCTGTTAGTCTTACTTCTGTGGTAGGCAAAGTAATGGAAAGGGTACTGAGGGATAGGATTTATGAGTATCTGGAAAGACACTGCTTGATTAGGGACAGCCAGCACGGATTTGTGAAGGGTAGGTCTTGCCTTACAAGTCTTATTGAATTCTTCGAGGAGGTGACCAAGCATGTGGATGAGGGAAGAGCAGTGGATGTAGTGTACATGGATTTTAGTAAGGCATTTGATAAGGTTCCCCATGGTAGGCTTATGCGGAAAGTCAGGAGGCATGGGATAGAGGGAAATTTGGCCAATTGGATAGAAAACTGGCTAACCGGTCGAAGGCAGAGAGTGGTGGTAGATGGTAAATACTCAGCCTGGAGCCCAGTTACAAGTGGAGTTCCGCAGGGATCAGTTCTGGGTCCTCTGCTGTTTGTAATTTTTATTAATGACTTAGATGAGGGAGTCGAAGGGTGGGTCAGTAAATTTGCAGATGATACGAAGATAGGTGGAGTTGTGGACAGTGAGGAGGGCTGTTGTCGGCTGCAGAGGGACTTAGATATGATGCAGAGCTGGGCTGAGGAGTGGCAGATGGAGTTCAACCCTGCCAAGTGTGAGGTTGTCCATTTTGGAAGAACAAATAAGAATGCGGAATACAGGGTTAATGGTAGGGTTCTTAGTCAGGTGGAGGAACAGAGGGATCTTGGGGTCTATGTACATAGATCTTTGAAGGTTGCCACTCAGGTGGATAGAGTTTGTAAGAAGGCCTATGGAGTATTATCGTTCATTAGCAGAGGGATTGAATTCAAGAGTCGTGAAGTGATGTTGCAGCTGTACAGGACTTTGGTTAGGCCACAGTTGGAGTACTGTGTGCAGTTCTGGTCGCCTCACTATAGGAAAGATGTGGAAGCTTTGGAGAGGGTGCAGAGAAGATTTACCAGGATGTTGCCTGGAATGGAGAGGAAGTCGTACGAGGATAGGTTGAGAGTTCTCGGTCTTTTCTCGTTGGAACGGCGAAGGATGAGGGGTGACTTGATAGAGGTTTATAAGATGATCAGAGGAATAGATAGAGTAGACAGTCAGAAACTTTTTCCCCAGGTACAACAGAGTGTTACAAGGGGACATAAATTTAAGGTGAAGGGTGGAAGGTATAGGGGAGATGTCAGGGGTGGGTTCTTTACCCAGAGAGTGGTGGGGGCATGGAATGCGCTGCCCGTGGGAGTGGTGGAGTCGGAATCATTGGCGACCTTTAAGCGGCATTTGGATAGGTACATGGATGGGTACTTAATCTAGGTTAGAAGTTCGGCACAACATCGTGGGCCGAAGGGCCTGTTCTGTGCTGTATTGTTCTATGTTCTATGTTCTATATGACAAGGTGCCCCCTAACCATCCAAGGCACAAATTAAAATAAGGTAGTCAGGGTCCTTGTACTCTCTAGTTCTGCAGCCCAAAATTGTCCTTATTGTGCCACGAGGTGGCCAATCCTTTTCGGAAATGACATGGGAACATTGAAACGAATACAACACTGACTAGGACATGCACTTCTCAATTTGGGCTAAAGCACATTCTTAGAATATCAGGTCAGTTTGCTCTTTATTCTGGAAGCTGGTTCTATTTTATGCTGTGCTAGTTGCACAATGTGAGAACAGATGTTTAGAGATTGGAAAATTGACAAAATGTGCCTGAGGCATGCTTTTGTTCTAAATCTTGCAGCACAAGATTTCTAACCTGCTGCTGAAGTTTAAAACCCTCAAGGAAAGAAAAATCAAAAGGCTTGCATTTAGACACTGTGTTGCATAACCACAAGATGCCTCCAAGAACGTAACAGCCTCTGAAGCAGTTTTGAAGTCCAATCACTGTTATAATGCAAAGAAGCACAACTACCAAAATATACTCTACATAGCCTCACAAATCAGCAAGAAATGCTAATATCAGATCATCCGTTTTTCTTTCTAAGCAATCGAGTAATTTGAAATCAACAACAATTTTTATTAAGCAGTGTGAGTAGGAAGTGAGAGTGAGCTAATTGCTTTGTCAGAATGTGAAGCCTTGATGTTGTATGCATTATATGCTTGTGTTGTGCAGAGATGATACCAACTTCTTATGTGTGTAACAATGTTAATTCACAGTGCTTTAAAATACCTGTTCCATGCTACTGCTCTTGCCTTCAACAATATCTAGAGTTTATTAACTTTTCTCTGAGTCCACACCCAGGCTCATGCACTCAATAGTAAACAAACTCACATAATGACATATAGGGCTGCTGAACTATATATTTAGAAGATCAGCAAGTTCCAAGCCAAGGAATTGTGTAATGTGACAGGATTAATTAATGATCTCAGAGCTAAGGTCCCTGTAGGTGGCAGTAATTACAATATGTCTGCATTTTACTTCCAGTGTGAAAGAGTCTGAGACTAATATTTTAAATGTTAATAAGGGCATTTATGTTGCAGACATTTCGTCCCCTGTCTAGGTGACATCCTCAGTGCTTGGGAGCCTCCTGTGAAGCACTTCTGTGATCTTTCCTCCGGCATTTGTAGTGGTTTGAATCTGTCGCTTCCGGTTGTCAGTTCCAGCTGTCCGTTGCAGTGGCCGGTATATTGGTTCCAGATCGATGTGCTTATTGATTGAATCTGTGTGAATCACAAATTCCCAGCTCGGCGAACAGAACCACAACAATGAGCACCCGAGCTACAAATCTTCTCACAAATGTTAATAAGGGCAACTATGTCAGCATGAAAGCCGAATTAGCTGAGTTGAATTGGCATATTGGCCTAGGGACTAGATTCGTCAAGACACAGTGGCAAACAGGTGCAACTGTACATTGAATGTAAGTCTGTGAAGACTGGTCAGTGAGGAAGTAAAGTGTAAATTTGGTACTTAAGCCTAAGATAGTTTGTAAATGTTACTTCTGTTGTAGGAAAGGTTTTAGAAAGGATTATAAGAAAAAGGATTTATAATAATTTAGCAAGCAACAACTTGATTTCAGACAGTCAACATTTCAGACAGTCAGGGCAGGTTGTGTCTCACAAACCTCGTTGATTTTTCTGAGAAGGTGACCAAGCATGTAGATGAAGGTAGAGCAGTTGACATGGTATGCATTGACTTCAGTAAAGCCTTCGATAAGGTTCCACATATTAGGCTATTGAAGAAAATGCAGAGGCATGGGATTGAGGGTAATTTAGCAGTTTGGATTAGAAACTGGCTTTCTGAAAGAAGGCAGCAAGTGGTGGTTGTTGGAAAATATTCAGCCTGGAGTCCGGTTACTAGGGGTGTGCCACAAGGATCTGTTTTGGGATCACTGCTGTTTGTCATATTTATAAATGACTTAGACGCAGGCATAGGTGGTAGGGTTAGTAAGTTTGCAGATGACACTAAAGTCGATAGAGTGGTGGACAGTGTGGAAGAATATTGCAGGTTGCAAGGGGAACTTGGATAAACTGCAGACTTGAGCTGAAAGGTGACAAATGGAGTTCAATGCAACTAAATGTGATGTGATTCACTTTGGGAAGAATAACAGGAAGGCAGAGTATTGGGTAAATGGAAAGATTATTCATAGTGTGGATGTGCAGAGAGAATTTGGAGTCCATGTGCATAGATCCCTGAAAGTTGCCACCCAGGTTGATAGTGTGGTTAAGAAGGCATATGGTGTGTTAGGTTTCATTGGTGTGTTCGGTTTCATTGGTAGATGGATTGAGTTCCAGAGCCGTAATGTCATGCTGTAACTACACAAAACGCTAGTGCGGCCACACTTGGAATATTGTGTACAGTTCTGGTCGCCCCATTACAGGAAGGCTGTGGAAGCATTGGAAAAGGTGCAGAGGAGATTTACCAGGATATTGCCTGGTCCGGAGGGAAGGTCTTATGAGGAAAGACTGAGAGACGTGCGTCTGTTCTCATTGGAAAGAAGACCAAGTGGGGATTTGTTAGAGACATACAAGATGATCAAAGGATTAGATAGGGTAGACAGTGAAAATCTTTTTCCTAGGATGATGCGTCAGCTTGTACGAGGGGGCATAACTACAAATTGTGAGTTGATAGATTTAAGACAGATGTCAGAGGCAGGCTCTTTACTCAAAGAGTGGTAAGGGCATGGAATGCCCTGCCTGCCAATGTAGTTAACTCAGTCACATTAGGGAGATTTAAACAATCCGTGGATAAGCACGTGGATGATGATGGGATAGTGTACGAGGATGAGCTTAGAATAGTTCACAGGTCGGCGCTCCATTGAGGGCTGAAGGACCTGTTCTGCACTGTATTGTTCTATGTTCTATGTCCTATGTAATTCAAAATGTTTGAAAAACACTGTTTAAGTGAATAGGTTTATTCTCTTTTGCTAAATGAAGCTTAGGTTAGGTGACCACACGTCTACTGTGTAAACTCAATAGCTCACAAGCTGTCTAGATTAAACCAAGTCTGTAGAAACAGACCAGCAAATTACCAATGTAGCTGTCTGGCACAATGGACAACACATCAAACTTCTTAGGCAATGGTTAACATGTACTATTCAAAGGTTGTGAGTTTGAGTTGCAACAGAGTTGAGTTTTGAGGGTCCCCTTGTGACACAGTGGTAGTGTCACTACTCCTGGACCAGGAGGCTTGGGTTCAAGTCCCACCTGCTCCAGAGTTGTGTAATAACATCTCTAAGGTTGATTAAAAAAATTGGTTAAATTAAAACAAAATGTAAGCTATAGTGGAGCTCTTCAAATGAGTGCAGCTATATGTTAAGTGCAAGTCTATGGAGTGTGGGGAGATAGGTGAGTGGTCAAGAAGGTGTATATGTGTGCATGTATTGCTTGAGTGAAATCACAGGCTGAAGGCTCACAGAGCTACCATATTTTCTGAGGTGGTCATCCTACAGACCAAGGAGCTGCAGGTCGAGAAGGAATGGGTGACCACCAAGCAGAAGATAGGATGAGGCAGGCAGACAGGAAAGTTCAAGGGCACAGGCCCTTCCTGAAGAAGGGCCTGTGCCCGAAACGTTGAATCTCCTGTTCCCTGGATGCTGCCTGACCTGCTGTGCTGTTCCAGCAATAAAGTTTCAACTTTGATCTCCAGCATCTGCAGACCTCACTTTCTCCAGGAAAGTTCAAGAGGACATCCTATGCAATAACATATTTTCTGCATTGGAGAAGATATGATGAGCCAAATGGTCTAATTTCTGCTCCTATGTCTTATAGTCTTATGGTGTCATGTGACTTCTGATCTTGTGCAGCTAGACAACCTATAAGGCTCTATTCTCCAGTGCAACCCTCACTATCATTGTTCTCCAGTGCAGAAAACTGGAAGTGTCAGAAATAGACAGCTTAGATCTGATCTAAATGCCATGGAATCACTTAGCTCTGTCTGTCACTGACTGCTTATTCTGTTTGGCATGCAAGTAGTTTTGCTTTGTGGCTTCACCAGATTGACACCTCATCTTCACGTGCACCTGGTGCTACACCCTTTATCGTCCATTGAACCAGGGTGATCCCCTGCCTTGACAGTAATCATTGAGTGGGGGATATGGTGGGCCATGGGATTGCAGATCGTTTAGGAATACAATTCTGGTGCTGTTGATGGCCCACAGTGTTTCATGGATGCCCATCTTGAGTTGCTAGGTCTGTTTGAAGACTGTCCCATTTAGCATGGTGATAGTGCCACACAATATGACGGTGGATACACAGTGTGAAGGCAGGACTTGGTCTCCACAAGGATTCCGCAGTGGTCACTTTTACTGATACTGTCATGGGCAAATGCATCTGCAGCTGTCAGGTTAGTAAGGGGGAGGTTGACTATGTTTTTCACTCGTGTTGGTTCCCTCACCACTTGCTGCAGACGCAGTCTAGCAGCTACATCCTTTAGGACTTGTCTGGCTTGATCAGTAGTGCTGCTGCAAAGCCACTTTTTGTGGCAGACTTTGAAATTCTTCATGCAGAGTATAACTTGTGCCCTTGCCACCCTCAATGTTTCCTCTAAACAGTGGAGGAGTACTGATTCATCAGCCAAGGAAGGACGGTGCATGATAATCAGCATAAAATTTCCTTACCCATGTTCAATCTGAAGCCATAAGATATCATGCAGCCTGGACCCAAGGTTGAGGACTCCCAGGGCAACTCCTTCCCAATTATATACCATTGTACTACCATCCCTGTTGTGTCTCTCTTGATGGTGGGACAGGACATATCCAGAGATGGTGATGGTGGCATCTGCAACATCGACTCTAAGTGTTATGGACCAGAATAAACCCCCAAAATATATTAAGAAGTCAGCCTAGACCCCACTTTTATTTTATAGAATCCTTATCGAATGGAAGCAGGCCATTCTGCCCATCAAGTTCACATCGACCTCCAAAGGGCATCCCACTCAAACCTACTCACCCTACCTTATCTGTTGAACTCTGTAATTGCCATGACTAACCCACCTATTCTACACACCTCTGGACACAATGGGCTAGTTAGCATTTAGTTGTACACACGGGTGAAGATGGCAGACTTCCTTCCCGCAAGACCAGTAGTGAGCCAGATGGGTTTTTCCAACAATCACCAGTGGTTAAGGTCATCAATAGATTCATAATTTTATAAAAATATCTGGAATTCACCATTTGCCATGGTGGGATTCAAAACAAACAGATAAGCCCTGATCTTATAGAATGGCAAAGCAGGGCCAACAGCTAAACAGTTTACTTCTGCTCATGCTTTGTATGTTCATATATCATTGGACTCTAAATGTAACCATGCATGTAACAGATTTGTGGGTGCATGATGCTGAGGGTCAGTTTTTCCCATTCTGTTCAGGTGAGAACAAAGATGGGACACCAGATAAAAACAAGGACCTGTGGCCGATGTGCTGATCTACCATCTCCATTCCCAACATTGCCTTTCCCTGAGGACTAGGGGAGAGCAGTGAGGTGAATGGAAATATGATGTTGCTGCCTGATTAAGTAGGTGTGTCGATTTTCTGACAGCCCTGAGAATTTTCATTGGGCTGGGGGATTAGGAACTCTGTGAAGCTGACCACCTCCATTCAGTGTGAACAGGAGCACCAGATTGGCAACAGTTTTATTAATGGAAAATAGTGCATGATTGTGCAAGAAAACTACTATTAGAAATAGCATTTTAATTAACCACCCAATCTATCCTGGTCTTAACTCTTCGATTGCTCTGACCCTTCCAAAAAGGAAAGACAGGGTCTTTGTTTCTTAAGGCCACAACAGGCTAGAATATGGCTCGGTTCCCTGATGCTCCATCGCTGATTGGCAGCAGAACTGTCTTTAGAATTATTAAGACCCTATTCCCCACTGTGAAAATGCCACCTCCCATCAGGCTGCCAACTAAATTGGGATTATGAGCTGGGATTGGTCCAACCTCCTGATTCATGCCTCACCTGGGAAAATTCAGCCCCAGCAGATGCTGAAAATGAAAAGCATTCTTCGAGACATTTTTAATTGTGTAATTAGTTGAGGATGAAAAGAATATTACAGTTGGAAAGAGATTTCTTTGATAACGAAATGAAACATTCCCATCAATGTTGATTGACTCAATAGCTGATTGCTTGAAACCCCAGTGGGTGCGTGCATTGTAAAGGAACAGTAATGTCCACGCTGCCTAATTGTGCTTTTGGCACAATGCAGTTCCATCTAGATCATACAAAAGTAAAGGAACTTTACAGCTTCAGCAAGGAAGTGAATTGTGCAGTGACATCCTTCAGGAATTAATAACATTACTACAATATTAAATGTTTAAAACAAACAGAGGAGATGACAACATAAATGTTTGCAGGCTGTTTGATGTAAGCTACTTTTATATTGGAATGTTAACACTGCTGATTCCAAAAGCATTATCATCCATAATTGCTAATGACCCCCAAAGTAAATTTACTGGATTTGCAAGGATTGTTTTCATTTTTCATATGCGATTCTGAGTAGCAATGGCAGCTTAAGGACAAATATAAGAAAGGCAATCAAATATATAATCGTTTTCCATTCCTGTCATTGGTAGAGAGAGAGTGAGAGAGAGAGAGAAATAAAATGAAAGTGGGTACTGTCTTCCAAAGGCAGCGAGCTAGGGTTGAAGAGTAGAAATACGAAAATGGATGAATATTCTGTTATTTGTGGATCTAGGGAACAGAGATTACCTATGCAACATTTCCCAAGTTGATTAGTGGGCGGCACGGTGGCACAGTGGTTAGCACTGCTGCCTCGCAGCGCCAGAGACCCGGGTTCAATTCCCGCCTCAGGCGACTGGCTGTGTGGAGTTTGCACATTCTCCCCGTGTCTGCGTGGGTTTCCTCCGGGTGCTCCGGTTTCCTCCCACAGTCCAAAGATGTGCAGGTCAGGTGAATTGGACATGCTAAATTGCCCGTAGTGGTAGGTAAGGGGTAGTTGTGTAGGGGTATGGGTGGGTTGCGCTTCGGCGGGTCGGTGTGGACTTGTTGGGCCGAAGGGCCTGTTTCCACACTGTAAAGTAATCTAATCTAATCTAAATGGTTGATTTGGTCGCTGCAGCAATGAATTTGTCAGACAGCCCAGCTTTTTGTTTATTCTATATTTCCTTATAGGCTTTGGGATTGTCTTTCTACAAACCTATTTTAAAACCATAATAAGTCAGTCCAAGACGGCAGTGGAGTAGGATGGTTCAGACGGAGCTTATCCGCTCCATCCATTTCTTTTACTTTTTTTCTCTTTTTTCTCTTGTCTTTTGTAATTTTTTTTCCCTTTTTCTCTTTCCTTTCTGCTCCCCACCTCTGATTTCCGGCCTTGGACTCCTGGTCTTGGACTCAGCGCAGACCCAGCGTAGTGGTCTCTCTGCCCAGTACAGTGGTCCTTCAGCAATACGTGACAGGCTCTCAGCCAGGCATGGCCCCAGTGTGGACTTCTGATCTCGAGGTAATTCCTCAAAGTGAGGTCCCACAGTGGCTAAACACTGAGTAAAGACTCTAATATTTGAACTTTCAGCTTTATTTCTTTATTTTCTACCTAAAACTAAGAAGGTCTGCAATGTGTAACTTTTAAAATTATTTTGTATGTTATGGACCAGGCCAGGGCCCCACAAAACATTTTCAGAAAGTAGTTTAATCCTGACATTTTCATATTTTAAAGGCAGATGTGAAATTAATATTCCAGGTATGAAGCAGCTGGTCAAACCACTCGGCTTTAAGAATTTTAAAAAAATTATTAAAACACTACAGTCAAAACACGAACAAAAGAAAGCAGAATTTAAAAAATAACTTTACTGTAAAATGTAATTGAGTTGATATAGTAACAATTATGAAATAACTATTCTAATACAGTAACATCCCATAAACACACCTCTTGGCAAAAAGGTAAATTCAAACACAGTTTCTTACAGGGAGGAGAGAACAACATCCAAAGAGATTCCTGAAGAGAGTCAGAGGAGTTCTTTACTGAAGTTTGAACTCCCTTGGACTCTCACATGTTGTGACTGCTACAGCCAAAAACAAACTATAAAAAACATAAACTGAGAGAACTGGACACTCCCCTTCCCATTGTTAAACTAGACCCTTTGGCACTTCGTCCCTTACGACATCTTTTGAAAAATTCAAGGACAAAATAACCTTCTTAAAGTGACAGCATTGTCACGGTATGTTTTATGCTGTGCTATAATTACTGCAACAGTTAACTTTTAACTTTATTCTTTTTTTTCTACCTTGTTCTTAAGATTCTATGTTAAAAATCACTCAACACCAGGTTATAGTCCAAAAGGTTTATTTGGAGTACAAGCTTTCAGACAGCTGCTCCTTCGTCAGGTTACTAGCCATCTGACAAAGGAGCAGCGTTCCAAAGGTTTGTACTTTGGAATAAACCTGGTGGACTATAACCTGGTGTTGTGTGATTTTTAACTTTGTCCACCCCAGTCCAACACCGGCATCTCCACATGTGGCTTAAGATTCTATGCCTAGTTACTGGTACCTAAGATGACACCTTGTGTAGTGATATTATGTACTTTTCACAGTACTCCTATACTTTCATACTTGATTACTTTGACAATAAAAATGTAAAATCAAATCAAATAAAACCATAATTTTGGGTACTTTGATATATATGATTAAAATCTCAAAGTTTTAGAAAACAAATATACTATGAAATAATCTCATTTACCCGATTGAGAATGGAGTTGGAATGAAGTTGCCCTGGACAAAGCAAGTGACCATCTGTGCTTTAAAGATTTGCTTTGGTGATGTATTCACTTATCAAATAATCAGAGTAAGATGTTCAAACAATCTTTGTCATTCTACCACCACAACTCAGAATTACTTCTAACATTTAAAATTTTCTTTATTGTGACATTTGCTGTCTGATTAAATTTACACTTTCATTAAATTCCTATTATCATTCTCAATTAAATATGCCCCAAGGAGACTGACTGATATAGGGGGTTTATAGATTTCCTTTCCTTGCTAGAATTTAAACTTCAATTCAGCCCAGAGTGAAAAGCTGAGTTATAACTGTCTCCTTTAGGTCATTCTGAATTAGTTGCAAACAGCCATGAATTCAAAGTAATAGAATGCTTTCAGAAGTGAATGCATTGAAGCATGGTTAACTTACTTACTAATTTGCCAGAAAAAAATTATTCATCAGTCCAAGTCACTTTCCTAACTGTGTTCTGCATGTTCTCAAGATATTAACAGGAAAAGACAGGATAGATAAAGGTAAACTATTTCCACTATTTGGGAATCCTCGAGCTATGGGACATAGTTTGAAAATTAGAGCCAGACATTCAAGAGGAGTGTTAGGAAGCATTCTACACACTAAGGGTGGTATGTTTGGAACTCTCTTCCACAAACAGTAGTGGATGCGGGATTAGTTAAGTTTAAATCTGAGATAGATGTGCTTTTGTTAAACCAAGTTATTAAGGGATATGGGCCAAAGGCAGTTATATGAAGTTAGGCTACAGATCAGTTATATTCTCACTGAATGATAGTACAGACTCGGGGAGTTTGAATGACCTACTTCCATTCCTATGTTCTTATGTTCTTCCATTGCTATTGCTATGCGGTAGGGGTTGTTTAGCTCAGTTGGCTGCATTCTGATACAGAGTGATACCAACAATGAGGGTTTAGTTCCTCCATCAGCTGAGGTGTAATAATCCTCAGCTTAAACCATTAATTATGGCTGTCTATTAAGAGAGTAGCCCTATGATTTGTACAACTATGGTGACTTTATCGCTGCTGTAAGGTTTGACTCAGTAAGTGTTACCAGAATCATATGGATTGAGCACCTGTGGTTTGCACACAAATTATCTAGATTCAAGCTTTTCCTCAAACCCTGTTATTTCAATGAAGTACCTATGACACCACCGCTCAGTGTAAATGTTAATATTTTAAATTTAACTAAACAGCTATCCAATTCACTTCAGCAATTTAGAAAGCAGTTTAAAATAAGATTTACTCTGAAATTTCTCTCGATTGCAAAGACTATTCATTTAGCCTGGTAATCACTTAAATAGCTCCATCATGGTGAACTGTCATTCTAACTCGAGGAAGCCACTGCACTTTTCAAATAATTCATTAACCTTGAAATACTTTAATTTGTTTCAAAGATTTTTTTTTCTCCTTTTTTTCTCTCCCTTTTGCTTATGGTACTTATTTTTAAGTGATTATGTCATCAACCCCAAAGAAATTATATTTCAATGGCTGATTGTACTTCAATTATTAATTTGATCATTGCTCTATGCAGACTATTAGACAAGTATACAACATTTGAGGAGCGCTCTTGTAGTGCTCTGTAGTGGGGTGGTGCCCATATTTCTGTGCCAGAAATACCTTGGGTTGAAGTCCCATCTGCTCCAGATATGTGTCATAAAATGTCTGAACAGTTGTTGAATCATACAGCACAGAAACAGACCCATCAGTCTAACTCATCCATACCAACCAGGTTTCTCAAACTAAATTAGCCCCACTTACTGCGTTTGGCCCATATCCCTCTAAATCTTTCCTATTCATGTAGCTATCCAAATCTCTTATAAATGTACCTGCATCCACCACTTCCTCTGGCGGTTCATTCCACAAATGAACCACCCTCTGTGTGAAAACATTGCATCTCAGACCCCTTTTAAATCTTTTTCCTCTCAGCTTAAAAATATACCCCTGGTTTTGAACTCTCCTGCCCAAGGGAAAAGGTATTTACTAATCACCTTATCTATGCCTCTCATGATTTTAGAAACTTCTATAATGTTACCCCTCAGCCTCCTATGCTCCAGTGAAAAAAGTCCCAGCTTATCTAACCTCTCCTTATACGACAAACCCTCCAGTTCCAGCAAAATTTTGGTAAGTCTTTTTTGAACTCTTTCCAATTTAATAATCTTTTTCCAATAGTAAGGTGACGGGAACTGTACACAGTACTCCAACAGTAGCCTCATCAACATCCTGTATAATCTCAACAAGTCTCAACAACGAAAGCAAAAGCGCTGAACACCATCTTAAATTATCTGTTTACCTGTGATGCAACTTTCAAAGAACAATGTATTGGAACTCTTAGGTCTCTCTGTTTGACAAAATAACTACAACGTGTTGATTGAAACAAAATCCTGTGAATGTTATCCAGCACATGGGGCAGCATGGTGGCTCAGTGGTTAGCACTGCTACCTCACAGCATCAGGGACCTGATTTGATTCCTGCCTCGAGTGACTGTCTGTGTGGAGTTTCCTCCAGATGCTCTGATTTCCTCCCACAGTCCAAAATTGTGCAGGTTAGATGAATTGGCCATACTAAATTGCCCATAGTGTTAGGTGCATTAGTCAGGGATAAATAGAGGGTAGGGGAATGGGTCTGAGTGAGTTACCCCTTTAGATGGACTTGTTTGGCCAAATGGCCTGTTTCCAAACTGTAGGGAATCTGATCTAATCACTCCACATCTCAAAAGCATGAATAATGCTGAAGAGCGAGGTTCTTAGGAGCATGTTCTTACGCCTTGTTTTAATCTGGATACATTTTTTTAAAATAATGGTAATAAGGAAGAACCACAAGAATTTGACAAGAAAATCTTTAGATGCACTTAAAGTTTTTTTTTGTAATCGGGAACTTGTTAATCATTTTTTTAATGGGAAGGAAACAATAGCTTAGAGCACAGGTTGTGTTCTGAGAATCAGGATACCAAAGAGTATAGGGCATATAACGTAATAGTTACTTTAATAGCTTATTAATTTAATGGCTAGAAAACCAGGCCCATGATCTGGAGGTATGTGTTCAAATCCCACCACGACAATTTGGGAGTTTAAGTTAACCACAGGAGGAGGAGGAAGAGGGGAAAGAAGAAGGAAGAAGGAAGAAGAACAATGCAACCAATGGATTGTTGTAAAAAACTCAGCTGGTTCACTGGCATACCTTAGGAAAAGGAACGGGATCATTGAAAGTTTATAGCACAGGAAGAGGACACTCGATCCATCATATTTGCCTCAACAATATTTTACTTGTTTTCCCAGAGACTTACAAAACTTCAGGTGCATTGTATGCATCTTTTTAGCTAAGTTGAGAGTTTCTGCCTTTACTTCCCTTTCAAGTATTTAGTCCCAGTCAGCCTCTACATGAAAAACACCCTTTCCTCTTTTCTCCCCTCGGCTTCTACTAAATCATCTTATTTTAAAATCTGTGGTCCATTTGTCACTGATAAGGTAAATATGCCCTTCCCATCCTCTCTTCCGAGTCTCAGTCAGATTTCACCTTCATCCTTTCTGTTCCAAAGAGAACATCAATATTTTTCCAATCTTTCCTCATAATTGAATTCTTCCACTCCTGGTAAAAGCCTTGGAAGTCTTCTCTGTATCCTCCACAGATTTTTTGGAATGCAGATCAAAAGTCTGCTTTCTATATATAATCTGGCCTGCATTTGCCTTTAGATTCATAGTGTAGTGTTCCTGATTTGTAGCAGGCCTACATAGTACATATAGTTTTACTAAATCACAATAAATAACAATTAGAATAGAAACCAAAGATTTAGCAAACATGATAAAAGCACATTGCTAGCCAACTTGCAGCTTGAGGACCTGCATCAATGTTGAAAGAATCTTCAAGTGACAAATTAAACAACAACTGGCATGGTCTTCCTCAGAGAACCAATCAAGTGTCCCAGACTCCTTGGTCAATAAGGCATGTCTTACCAGCAGGGCTGACCTTACAAGCATATAGTATAATCAGGAGGCAAAGACCCTGGGAATCCTCAACATTGACTCTGGACAGTATGAAGATTTATGGGGAGTAAAACATCCAGCTAATTAAAACCTGCGGAAGAATCAAATTCTTTCATGTTGACTAGCACTTAGACAGGTGCACTGAGAGTAGCACAGAAAGCAGTCTGGGTGACAGATGTCAATGTTAATCTATAAGAATTTTTCAGCACCATTGCTGAGTAAGTTGAGTCCTGAAGAAGATAACTGAAGGACTTGTCATGTGATATATAGTGAGAGAATCAATTTGAAGGATAAACTACTTGAACTCATTGTCACCAATTTAAGTGTTATTGAAATATCTTTCCCTGATGGCTTTGATAGGAGTGAATGCCATATAGTATTTGTGGCAATAAGGTCCAGTTTTAACAACGAGGGTCTGTCAATATTGTCATGATGGTACCATTACACTGTTAATTGGTCTAGATTGGCTCATTCCCCATCCCAGCTTTGGTGAAGGTTGACAAACATTTTAAATCTAGTTTAAAGCTTATGAAGGCTAAACCAATATTTGCCTCAATATGCAGCCACTTAAGTGCACATATTTGTTTAAATTTGAGCTGTTAAGGCTAGTGCATCATTCATTACTCCAGCTGGCAGAACAAAGAGATTATGCTAATGATTCAAATGAATAGAAATCACAAAATTAGCAACTGTAACCTTCATGTGTTTCGGGCTAATTTGAGTCAGGCAGCCAGTCAATCCTGGCATAGATGTGAAAGGCTGTGCAAAACCACAGCTGATCACCATGAGGCCCTTGTGATGAACTGGACAGTTCTCAGCAAGTGTTTTGATCTACCTTAGTTGCCAAGGTGCAGGAGTGGTAACATACGGGTCATCAATGTGGACTTTGATATCTTCTACTGTATACTTGCTACCTGGATATTGGGACCAAACATTAGCTAAACAAATCTGTATAGGATGTTGAAATAGGAACAGCATTCATTCATTGCAAGTGGGGGTCACTGATGATATCTCTATCATCTAAAATACCGGACAAAAACCCTGGACTCTTCAAAAATGTTTAGAAGTGAAGAGGCAGCTGGGCTGAGCACTGGACAAATACACACAAACAGAGATGGCTGCCTGGAACCATTGTTCAGCCTGGAATTCCAATTCACACCTCGACTCCAAGAAAACAATCAAGCAGACCTATCACTCTCAACTGAAACTAACTTTTACCCTTTGGTCTAGCCAGCCCTGTCATAACGGAACCTGTACAGATGCCAGACATTCAACTTCAATCAATATTCATTCACAGAGATATCGGGCATTCACCTTCAATCAAACATACTCTTAACTATCAGGAGATCAATTGGCTTCAAAAGGGACACCAGTAATACATTGGAAAGTGCAGATTTGGTGGAAAGATAAAAGGCCCACAATGAGCCTAATTGCAGACCCTCATCTGACCCAGAAGAGTTATTCCCAACAGCTACCTCCAGAAGAGGGATTCTCAAGCAGCTATCTTCCCAAGAGTTATCTGCGTAGTTAGATCCAAACGAGGGATCCCAACAGCAATTCCAAAACCTCCCAACACAGGCCTGTTCCACACCAGAGGAACCAACCGCAACTGGCCATGACAATGAGCAGCAAACCTAAGAACCGGCAAACTCCGAAAACCATTGACCTGACCGATACCACAAGGACTCAGACACGTCCTGAGGTGAAAACTGGCCCCACAAAACCACCATAAAGTAAGGAAAACCAAGTTCTCACCCAATAAATCCAATATGTGTCCTACCGCATCAGCAGATTCAACCCAAACTGAAGGCCTACATTGTCCGAAGTCTTCATCAAGACACAGGGTATGGCAAGCAGGAACAGCCAGCTGTACTTCAAAATCACATGTTTCTCTCCAGTGGTGAGCTTAAACTCTCAAGACCCCAAAGTTTCCAATCTAGCTAGTAAGGAGAAGAAGGTGGGTGGTTGCAGTGCAGGAAACCCAAAGATAGGAACTCTGATTAAAGTTTCTGTGATTGAAACTGCTGTTTAGTTATAATAATGTTTAATCTGCACTTAATTTGTGTATTTAATTACTGTCCTCTGTATAGTTGATTGTGTCAATTTCACTGTTTATTGCATTTGCCTTTATTTCTTGTATGGTACTTACCTTTTGTTATTAATAAGCGCAGAGATTATTTTGCCCTGAAACAACTGTCTATTGCCTTCTTCATTTCACATTCCTAAATAAGTTCAGTGCCAGAACCACCTAAAAATCAGCAGATTTCTGATCACAACCTGGAACCCTACACTGACTATAACAACATTTATTGCCCAGCTCCAGTCATTACAGAACAGTTCAAGTATCAACAAAATTGCTGTGGGGTTTGGAGTCACATGTCGATCAAACCAAGTAAAGTCAGCAAATTTCCTCTTTGTAAAGGGCATTATTGAATGAGTGGAGTTTGCGGAACAATTAATGGTATTTATATGGTCAACATTAGGCCAGACTTTTAATTCTGGATTATATCATATTCAAGTTTCACTATCTGCCTAATGGGACTTGAATCTATGTCCCCAGAACAGGAACATGGCCAGGTCTGGAATGTTCCTCCCATGACATTACCGCTATGCTACTGCCTCCCTTCAAGCATGATATCACATCAGGAAAACATTTGCAGAGTGTTTTAAGTTAACTTTGCATGGCATGTTACATTTATCATCAATAAATGTAAAATGTGTTGGACAATGGAACATGAAATGTTTAATATGAGTATATGGTTAATGGAACTCAAACATGAAATGTACGATGGTGCTGTGTTAAATGCAAAATTTTTAGAATGAACATTTCCAGTGCAGCAATGTTTTTAAAGCACAGAAAATGTTTGGTTGCCTGGCTCCAACAGTAGAGTTCAGAGTTATGAACTTGTGTTAAGCATTTTCTATCTCTTTCTCATATCACATTTTAGTATATTCTATTCAATTCAACACCACATTACCAAAGACACATGGAAAAAGGTATACAGAAGAGCATCAGAACAGATTGAGAAAAAGGACATAAAGTGGAGAGAAGTTCATATTTATGCCTGCCTAGAATTAACCCTGCTTTCTCTCCACAGACGTTGCCATAACTGCTGAGTTTCTCCAGCAATTTCTGTTTTTGTTTCTGATTTCCAGCATTCGCAGCTCTTTGTTTTATTCTATTATAATTGGAGAGCCAGGTATTCTGGAGATACGCCTTGATTACTCAAATGGTAGAATTGCTAAGGAAAAAAATACTGAAGCTGATGACATGGGTGGCATGGTGGCTCAGTGGTTAGCACTGCTGCCTCACAACACCAGGGTCCCAGGTTCAACTCCAGCCTCGGGTGACTGTCTGTGTGGAGTTTGCACATTCTCCCCGTGTCTGTGTGGGTTTTCTCTGGGTGCTCCGGTTTCCTCCCACACTCCAAAGATGTGCAGGTTAGGTGAATTGGCCATACTAAATTGCCCATAGTGGTAGGTGCATTAGTCAGAGGGAAATAGGTCTGGGTGGGTTACTCTTCGGAGGGTCGGTGTGCTGGACTGGTTGGGCCGAAGGGCCTGTTTCCACACTGTAGGGAATCTAATCTTAAAAATACAGCAGCAGGATTGAACCAAACAGTCCACTGATCCATGTCAATATTTAAAAGGTGCTCAATGGTTAGCACTGCTGCCTCACAGCGCCAGGGACCCAGGTTCGATTCTAGCCTCAGGCGACTGTCTACATGGAGTTTGCACATTCTCTCCATGTCTAGTGATAGATGCATGAGTAGGGGAATAGGTCTGGGTGGGTTACTCTTCAGAGGGCCAGTGTGGACTTGTTGGGCCGAAGGGCCTGTTTCCGCACTGTAGGGAATCTAATCTAAACAAGTACAATTACATTTCCCATTAAATTTATTCTCATCTGCTTTCATTCCTGGAACAATTACAAATGTTATTACCTATTACTAGTAATTATTCCATGACAGCGACATTGCAATGACTGATCTGACCATTTTGTCAGTGGCAATCCCATCACAACATATTTGCAATAATATCAATACTTCTACATTTCTCATACGCTAAAAAAAACACAGCTCAGTAGGGCATCTGGCAATGGAATGTGAGTACAATGGAAATATAATGATGTTTTTATGACTTGATAAATGTAATCTGAGAAAAAGAGCAAGATGTCTGATATTGGTTCTGGCGATATGAATATTAGATGATGGCTTTCAAAATCCTAAATATGCTTAGAACACTTAGACTTTAAAATCATACAAATGTCAGCCAAAGAAAAATATAAGATTGTGGTATGAGTAAATAAGTCTTAACTTGTTGTCAAATATTAGTCTGATTTGAAATTAATGCATACAGATGTGTTTGACTTTTAATATGAGCAACTATTTGCCCTTTTATTATCAAAGGCAAAGATCATCACCACCAAATAAATGCTCATCATTTTGTAACATAGGCAATGCAGCACCTACTTTACAAGCAGAAGAAAATGAGTTTGAATTTGCCTTTGGCTTGTTTGTCTTGTTCTTTTGAATCACTTCCACGCACTCTCATCTTGCAAACACAAAAATTACAAGACTGCAAAGTTTGGAGGCTGTCTCTGTAACTTAGATCCAGATGGGGTAATGAATGAACAGAATTTTGTTTGTCAGATTTTAAATGAACAATATTTCAGAATGAATTTTGCAAAACCAACATTTTTAATTTCTGCCACCTGTGGAACCAGGAGTGTGTCAATTGATCAAATATTTTGGATCATCTAACAGTCCACACAATCTATGTAAAAGTCTACAGTAAGTAATTGAAACTTAATGCAGGGGGTAAACACATTACTATATTTATATAGAAGCAAAAAAAACACATTATTTTATTTATATATAAATCACAAACAATAATATAATTTTGCATTAAATAAAACTTAACGGCAGACAGCCTTCTCACTCACACCCTCAATTGATCACTCAGACATTGCGATATTGGAGGAGAAATTAGAGGTCACAGAGTTGTAGAAATGTATAGCATGGAAACAGACCCTTCGGTCCAACCTGTCCATGTCGACCAGATATCCCAACCCAATCTAGTCCCACCTGCCAGCACACGGCCCATGTCCCTCCAAACCCTTCCTTTTCATATACCCATCCAAATGCCTTTTAAATGTTGCAATTGTACCAGCCTCCATCACATCCTCTGGCAGCTCATTCCATACACGTATCACCCTCTGCGTGAAAAAGTTGCCCCTTAGGTCTCTTTTATATCTTTCCCTCTCACCCTAAACCTCTAGTTCTGGACTCCCCGATCCCAGGGAAAAGACTTTGTCTATTTATCCCATCCATGCCCCTCATAATTTTGTAAACCTCTATAAGGTCACCCCTCAGCCTCCGACACTCCAGGGAAAACAGTCCCAGCCTGTTCAGCCTCTCCCCGTAGCTTAAATCCTCCAACTCTGGCAACATCCTTGTAAATCTTTTCTGAACCCTTTCAAGTTTCACAACATCTTTCTGATAGGAAGGAGACCAGAACTGCATACAATATTCCAACAGTGGCCTAACCAATGTCCTGTACAGCCGCAACATGACCTCCCAACTCCTGTACTCAATACTCTGACCAATAAAGGAAATCATACCAAACGCCTTCTTCACTATCCTACCTACCTGCAACTCCACTTTCAAGGTGCTATGAACCTGCATGCCAAGGTCTCTTTGTTCAGCAACACTCCCTAGGACCCTACCATTAAGTGTATAAGTCCTGCTAAGATTTGCTTTCCCAAAATGCAAATTGAATCAACTGTTGATATTTCATGTGGCCTTTCAATTAAGCAATAAGTATATTTACATTGAGGTAAATGCATTTTTAAAACTATATTAACTAGACAGTGTAATACAGTAAACTTTGTGACGTTTGAGTTATATAATTTTTGCTGATTTATTGAGAATCCAGGTTCATAAGGTGCTAGTTAAAACAATGTTTGATATATATACATTAAAAATTACATTATAATGTCAACTGTGAAAGGGCATTTTAAAAGAGAGAACCTGTTGTTTTTTTCCTGGTTATAATATTTTATTAAACAATTACAAAACAGTTTACAAAACAGTTTACAAAAAACAGTTAACATTTACAGCTGGATACAAGAGACAGTAATTTTACAAGGGAGAGGAGCAGCAAGACCAAGCCCCAAACCCTACTGTTCAACCAGTTTACAGGGAAATGAGGACAAACTCCAAATCCCAGTTTCCAGCATGACAAGACAGCAACAATGACATTTGTACATAAAAAGATAATCCAATTACATAAAAACCGTGCATACAATACAGACCCAACCAACCCCCTTCGTCCCCCCCTACCTTCCGGCCACTCTAAGGCAGCCCGCCCCTACGCACCTTCCGGCTCTCGGTCCACCCCAGGCCCCTTCCAGTTCTCGGTCTGCCCTGAGAGAATCTGTTGTTTAGTGCCTGACAAAAGTTAACAAAGGTTAACTTGAAAGCGATAGCAAGGAAGTTCAAAATAGACTTAAATACAGACACTAAATAGGCAGAAATCTTTGAGGCGTTGACATCGTCTCATGTCACAGGACTAGTAACCCAGAAGCTGAGTCTAACACTTTGCAGGCATGAGTTTGACTCTCAACAACCCAGATTCTGAAAATTGATTTCATTTAAAATAAATCTGGAATCGAAATACCAGACACCAGAGAACATAAAAAGGGTGGAGTGTCTAAGCATTGCTCATCTCTCAGAAGCAACTGAAGTTTGATTGAGCATTTTCTTTATATATAGGGGATATCGGATACAATTGCTAGGGTGGCATGGCATGTATACCTCTAATTCCCCTTGAGAAGTTGGTGGTGAGCTGTCTTGAACAACTGCAGTCCATTTGGTGCAGGTTCACCCACAATGCTCTAAAGAAGTGAGTTCCAGGATGTTGACCCAGTGACAGTGAAAGAGACTGATTCCTCTCATTTTCATTCTGGCATGGTTGGAACTAATTGATATAAAGTACTTATCGATCATGATTGTTTAAGGCCATCATTTTAAGTTTTAACTGTTACCAAAAGAATGTGACCTTTCAACTTTGTGTGCTCATAAGTAAGTTTTAGGCTTTGGCTGAGACAAATCATACTCCCTTTTCATTCATTACTGTCCCTGCATTCTACATAACTTGTTATCCTCCCACCATTGCTGTTCAATTCCTTTACAGGGTGTATATTACTGTTTCAGTTAATGTCCCTCATTTACATCCTGAACCCACGAGTGTATGACTTGTCACACCCTTGCTAGCCTCACAATCTCCTCACATTTAAGTCAAAGTGATTGTATACACCTTTACAGGGTGTATATTACTGTTTCAGTTAATGTCCCTCATTTACATCCTGAACCCACGAGTGTATGACTTGTCACACCCTTGCTAGCCTCACAATCTCCTCACATTTAAGTCAAAGTGATTGTAACTTGTTAGATTATCTCTTCTGACAACTTCCTATCTCTTCCTCTGCTTTATGAAATCCCATCACACTACTTTGAATTTTCTCTTTTCATCATCATAATTGCCTCAATTAGCCAGTCCAATGAACTCCAAATCCATGTTTGAGTAGCACAGCTTTCTCAAGACTGCATAAACTGCCCACTGATCAGTCCCATGTCAATTAGTACTCAAATCCCCATCACTGATTATGGTCCACTTCCAAGACTAAATTGACAGGTCAGCCTCAGCCAAGGACAGCTCAGATCTTGAAGGGGGTCTCCAAAGAGCCTGAATGGTGTATGTGTGATCCCTGGACTGGTTGCACTTGACCTGCAGGACTGACCATGGTGCATTCTCAAGACTGTAAGGACACTGACTCCGGACACTGGTCAGACCAATCATCTGGCAGACCATGACCAACCCAGGACTCAGATTTGCTGAGCATTTTGACTGGCTGTGGTAGCACCCCCCCCCCCTCCCCCCAGCTGATATGTCTCTGATATCCATAATAAGTTTTGAAACAGTGAGAGATGGTCTGAAAGCAGCCATGATGTTGTGTAGAAGCTGATGGCTTAGCAATGTCAATTTGCATGGATAAAGGATGTTGTCCATGAAGCATATATAGAAATGGAAGTGGCAGGGGAGTTGGATGAAGACTCAGAAGCATAACCTGCTGCAGTCAGGTAACCACTATGACTTTCATTTCACTATCAGATTTCTAGGGGAGGGAAGGAGGACCGGGAGTTGCAAAGAAATGAGGTGAGTCAGATAATAATGAAATGTAAATGTATGGAAATAAGATAATTGCTGCTCACTAGTGAGATTCAGAGCCCACAGTGTAAACCTTAAGAGGAAAATTGGAAAAAGAATTCTTGACGTTTGGAATTTTTTTCTTCCATGCTGTATTATTCATACTTTCTCTGCTGCCCACACTGCTCAAGGCAGTGGCAAATTCCATCCATGTATTCGAACTTCAGCATGATAAAGCTTCCTCTTGAGAGGAAAGAACTGATCACAATTAATGGGTGAATGGGGAAAGAAATGTGAAAGAATATATAACTGGCAAAAAGAGGAATATGATTTTATGGCTGATCGTGAATATAACCTTAAGGAAGTTCTGAAAGCAATGTAGGAGGATTGTAATCCTGCATTTGCAAAGGAGAAGAACAATTCAATGTTTGGCTAATTGAGACATTATTTACAACCTAAACACTACAGTCATAAAAAGGAATGCAAATTCAGAGTTAAAATGTGATCAAAAGGTTTTCACAGGCTCTGTTTAACAGTGAACACCCTGTTGACAACGTTACATCTGATTATAAGAAAGAACAAAAGAACATGCAAGCAAAAGGTTTAGGTAGGATTTTATAATGATTTTCACCATTCACCTCATGGAACTTTAGAATCACAGTGATTCTCAGTAAGTGTAACCACCTAACTTGTGCATCTTTGGGCTGTGGGAAGAAACTGGAGTACCCAGAGGAAACCCGCACAGACACGGGGAGAATGTGGGTGGTGGCCCACCCCACACCTGAGCAGAGTGATATGACAGGGATTCGCCCTCCCCGCACTGTAGCTCTCCCACCGGCCTCAATTTTTTTTCAATTGTTCATCATTTGTGGGCTGTGGGAATCACTGGTTTGCCTGGATTTATTGCCAGTCCCTAGTTGCCCTTGAGAAGGTGGTGGTGAGCTGCCTTCTTGAACAGCTGCAGTCCACCTGCTGTGGAATGACCCACAATGCCATTAAGAAGGAAATTCCAGGATATTGACCCAGAGACAGTGAAGGAACAGCGATAGATTTCCAAATCAGGATGGTGAGAGCTTTGGAGGGAAACTTGAAGGTGGTGGTATTCCCATGCATCTGCTGCCCTTGTCCTTCTCGATGGAAGCAGTCATGGGTTTAAAGGTGCTGTTTGACGATCTTCAGTGAATTCCTGCAATGGTAAAAGGAGTGGATGCTTGTGGATTTTGTGCCAAATAAGCAGACTACTTTGACTTGGATGGTGCCAAGCTTCTTGAGTGTTGTTGGGACTGCACTCATGCAAACAAGCTGGGAGTGTTCCATCACAATCTTGATTTGTGCCTTGTAGATGATAGAGACTTTGGGGAGTCAGAAGGTGAGTTACTCTCAGCAGTATTGCTAGCTTCTGACCTGCTCTTATAGTCACTGCATGTGTGTGGCAAGTCCCAGTTGAGTTTCTGGTCAATGGTGACCCATAGAATGTTGAAAGTGGGGAATTCAGTGATAGCAAAATCACTGCATGTCAAGGGGCGGTAGTTAGATTGTCTTTTGTTGGAGATGGTCATGGCCTGGCAGTTGTGTGGCATGAGTGTTACTTGCCACTTGTCAGCCCAAGCCTGAATATTGACCTGCTTCAGTATCTGTTGAGTTAGAAATGATCTGGACATTGCCCTACCTCTGACCTTATGATGGAGGGAAGGTCCTTGATGAAGCAGCTGAACACTGGACTTAGGAAGTCCTGCAAGAATGTCCTGGAGCTGAGATGACTGACCTCCAACAATCACAACAATGCTATGACTCTGCCAGGTGTGACTCTAACCAGTGGAGAGTTTGCCCCTGGATACCCATTGAATCCAGTTTTGCTAGGACTCCTTGAGGCCATACTCAGTCGAATACAGCCTTGACGTCAAGGGCTGTCACTCTCACCTCACCACTGGAGCTCAGCTCTTTTGTCCATGTTTGAAACAAGGCTTTAATGAGGTCAAGAGCTGAGTGGCCCTGGCCGAACCCAAAATGACCATTGAGGCCAGACGGGAAATGGCCCTTAAGTGGCCAATACATCAGATTGGAAGAAGTGGATGTTGAATAGTGATGCTGCACTGGCAGTTGATTTTTGGGTAATTGATCTTTGTGATACATATTAATGATTTGATCTTAACTACATAGAGATATGTTGAAAGTTTGTGGATGACACAAACAGTGAAATGTCAACCAGTGTGTAGCTTAGCAGTAGACCTCAGAAGGGCATAAATTGGTGAAACAGGTAGATAGATGGGGGAGGAATTCTAATCAAGATAACTGTATGGTGATTATTTCAATCAAAAGAATTGGAAGAAAGGATGTCAATGAAATGCTGCAATTTTAAAGAGCGTGGAGGAACAGGAAGATGTGGGCAATACACAAGGAGGATTTAGAGGATTCCTTTTAAGGTAACTCTCAAAAGAACCTGAAGAAATATGGGGATTATTTTGTTTACACAACAAATTATTGTGATATAGAAAGTGCTCCCAAAAAGGATGATGGAAGCAGTCATTTGAAAGAAATGAAACAGAAATATTAAGAGCTCTGGGGCAATAACAATTGAGAAAAGAACCAGAAGAGAACCAAAGGAACAAATCGAATTCTGTACTGTCTCATTTCATGATTCTATAATTCCTTGATTAAGAGCAAAGAGAGAGAAACATTTGGAGGGGGTGGGGGGGGGGGGGGGAGGGGGGCACTGAAGGAAGGATACCAGTTTTAAACAAATGGAGGAAATTTCAAACCAGTTTCAAGAATGTTTTGCAGCTTATATGAATTTCCAATATACAGGTTTGGTAGGCGAGACTTCCCAATTGCACTACAGAAAACACATGACTTACTACATATTTTTTCTTTAGGTAAAAAAAAAATTAACTGTGCATAAGCTAACAATAAGATTGGATTTCCTGTTTTTTTCACCTTGGATGTGTTAGAACTATTGTACTTAGTTCAAAGAGGGAAGCTGATCTGAATGGACTGAATGTTCAACATACTTAATTTCTCATCCTACTCCATGACAGTACTCTTTGCATTGTAGACACATGTATAATGCAGTAGTTGGTCATTATTTCACAACGTTTGATTGGTCTGTAGATCACAGCTCCACCTAAGTAGTATAAACAGTGCTCCATTGCATGTATAGTGTGCTTGTGAAAAATGCATGTGATATGAACCCCATTGAATCTGATTATTATTTTAAAAATGAATTAGTTATGTGTTATTAAGTTAGATATTGATTGTTATTGTTATTTTTCTTTTTGGGTGGGCAATGATAGCAGAGAGTACTTATGATTTCCTGACAGTTGTCAATCAATTCTGTCGGCAGTTTCAAATAATGCTGTCTTCAGATGACAAATTAATATTCTTGACAGTAACAAAATAAAAGCAAGCTGGAAGTTCCCTGAATAAGAGGCATTAATATGCAGGATTACATTACTGTGATTTAAAACAAAATGAAAATACTTGAAGTGGCACTTTTTCCTCATCATGAAAGCTTTGAAGTTGAGATGTAGAACTCTGGTGGCCACATGGGTTTCAATTATAATGTGCTGGGCTATTGGGAAGCCTGACACCAAAAAAAAGATATTGCGCTTCCTTTCTACTGCATTTTTTAACATTTCCCATGTTAAAGCATTAGCAATCTCTTGATTTTTACAGAAATCAATCATAGACTGGATGAAGGAATGGGTATCCATTGCAGTGCCAAGAGGATCCTATTGCATAAAGTCATAATGTCAGAGACATATTTTTAACATTGGAAAGAGCCATCCCAGTCTCTGTGGTCACCCTAATGCAAATATCCACAAATCAGTCACTGCTTCTGCAGAAAAGCACAGGCGGTGAATGCAGGTTGTCACCGGCAAACATAATCTATAAAGATAGCAACTTGGTTACTCACAAAAATGAATATTCTTCTGATATTTGAGTGCCTTTGTGAAATCAACCCCCCCCCCCCCCCCCCCCCCACACACACACACACACACACACACACACAGAATTCATCAGCACTATAACAAATGTGAAAAACATTTTCAGCCTCCCAAAATTTTTGCATGCATCTTAAATCACAAACTCTGGTCTTTTGGAAGAGACTAAGGTACCAGGGGCATTCCAAACACACAGGGGTAAATGTTATGTTTTTTGGTGAAGTCCAAGTTGCATCGGATTTTGGAGGGATTTCTATTGCGAGGCTGAATGAATTCTCTCTCTGTGTCTTACCAAGCTCACTACAATACTTAACTAATCGACCTTTACATTATTCCTCATATCCGACTCTGGCCCCATCTTATCACATGTCCGAACAACTTGCCACTCCCTAGATATCTGCTAAAAGACTGGTATTCCTTGCATCAGCACCATCTTTAAGGAAGCACAAAAGATGGGAGAGGGTACGGCTGATGTTGAGTTTGGCCTTGAAGGACATCTTGCCTAATTCTGCTACAATTCTCACCATTGTCCAAGTTGCTCAGGCCCTAATAAAATTCCAGCCACTCGATTTTCACAATTAACATTGGTTTCCTGGTCATTGTTAGACTCTTTTTAACTGAATCCAAATTCTACCATCTGCTATGGCAAAATTCAAACCTGGGTTCCCCAGGTCATTATTGGGATCACTGGATTAATGTTCTAGTGATAATATCATTAGGTCATTGCCTCCCTCTGAGGTGTTAATGAAGGAGACACAGATTAAAGAGAGCTGATTACTGGAGAATTTGTAGTACAAATTGTGAACCAAATTCCAAATGAAGAAATTGACTTTATTTTAGAAAATGGCCTGGCAGGTTCAAGAATATCATCAAGGGTGGCAGAAAGGGAATGCTAATGGAGTTAGATGAAAATTTACAGAATCACAGAATTCTTACACTACAGAAGGATGTCACTTGGCTCATCATATTTAGGCTGGTTGGCTGAGCATTTACCTATGACAACCAGTGGAGGTAAAAGAAATTGAATTGTACAGGAGGAACATACTGGATTGTTTCCTGACTGTATCTGAGGCTCATTGAATTAGACAGGAAAGAAAGAAATTATATTATTCATAGAAATTATGACTTGTTTGAGAACTTCACAACTTACATCTTCTGCTTCTCACCACAGTCTCAAAGGGCATTTGAAAGATGGCATAAGAAACCTTGAAGATCATAGTTAAAGCATAAATACAAGATTGTCCTAATGATTGAGGTAATTTGTCATTAAAGATACTCCACAAGACTTTGTCTTTTTGAACTAATGAGTTCATGAAGTGAGAGGACCACTTAAAATAATTTAAGAAAAATTGATAAGCCAAAGCTCAGAGTCTGTGCTTCCTGCTTATGTAAAGGTTGAGATAGACTGACCAAAGCACGAGAGTTGCCTAAAAAGCATTTGAAGGATGCTCAACAAACAATTAAAACTAGAGTAGATAAAAAGGCCAAATGTTCTGATTTTGATGCTGGAGGTAAGGTGCTACCAATCTCTGGAGAGCTGTTACAAGACAGGCTCATTGGACTTTATCAAATCAAAAGAAACAAAGTAATCTGAGCTATATAGGGAGTACTCCAGACAGGACAAAGACTCATTGTGGACACAACAAATGCTGAGGATCACAGAGGGTCAGACAGCATCCATGGAGAGAGAGCAAACTAACGCTTTGTGTCTCGATGACTCTTCATCTCAAAATGTTAGCTTGCTCTCTCTCTATGAATGCTGTCTGACCCACTGCGATCTCCAGCATTACTTGTTTTCAGTATGGATTCTAGCATCTGCAGTAATTTGCTCCTATAAAGACTCAATATGTTATGTTAACATGTTAAAAAGATATCACAACAGGTGTGATAGTCATGAGGAAAGTATTATTATGGGAATTAAAGAAGTGTGAATTGAAATGCAAATATTAGAACAATTAGGAAATTATCAGAAATTAACCATTCAAAAGTTGACACTCCAACAATCATGTCAATATATTGAAGAGAGTGCAGAAGATGTTTACAAAAATGATTCTAGATATGTGGCTCTTCAGTTATGAGGAAAGACTCAAAAGGTTGGGATTGTTGTCCCTAGACAGGAGAAAGCTAAAAGGAAATTTGATAGAAATTTTCAAAATCATTAATGGTCTGGATAGAGTAGATCAGGAGAAACTATTTTCACACTAAACAGATTGCTCAGATGTAAATTATTTGTAAAAGAAGCAATTGTGAGACAAGAGAAACTTTCATTCAGAGTAGTTCGAGTTAGAATGCACTGTCTCAATTTTGGTGGAGGCAGGTTCAATTGAGGTATTTGAAAAAGCATTGGATGATTTAAATAATATCAATGTGCAAGGAGACAGGAGACTGACACTAAAGTAAATGCTCAGCCAACCAGCCTAAATTTGATGAGCCAAGTGACATCCTTCTGTACTGTAAGAATTCTGTGATTCTGTAAATTTTCATCTAACCCCATTAGCATTCCCTTTCTGCCTCTATCTTTCTTGAGAAATTGCCTAGCTTCCTATAAGATGCATCTATACCATTTACATCAATTACACATGGTGATGGCAATTTCCACATTCTAACTACTTACTGGGTACAGACTTTTTTTTTCCTGAATTCACTTTACATTTATTATTGATTGTTTTCTGTCTATAATCCCCAATCCTTGCATTTTGTGTATTCTGGCTTTGGAGAAGATTGCTGAGTCATCGGTGCATTCAAGCAATAACTGATTTGTAATATAACTCTAATAGAACTGCAATAGAACTTGTAATAGAACTGCATATAACTCTACATAACTGTGAGTTACTCTGCAAGATCCAGCATCTTTCTCCCTTAAGTGTCTCTGCCATTTATTCTCTTAAATCATCAATATGGGAGTTATGATTTACACAGTTCTAGACATAACTCATAAAACCCTAATGCTAGGTAAGGACCCCAATTCAGGTCTCCCCTACAAGTTAAAACCTCTGTTCTGCACCCATCTCTAGCAGATTGTAGGATGAAGATTAAGTGAGATTCGTGAAAGCAGACTAAGCAGGAACATACCGTTGCCTTCAATTTGTGTTGGATGCTGTGAATGTTCATGTAACTAATGTCATCTGGAAAAATTACATGTCATAATTACGCTACACCATTAAACAAATTTGTAACAGCACTTAATCACTCAAATTAACTTCATAGGGTAGAAAAACTTATTCTCTAACATAAATGAAGCCTAAAGATGGAGTTAGGGTGAAATCATTTTGCACTGATGCTCGAGTTATAAATCACTTAATTTCTTTATGGAGCTAATTATGCTGAGATGGCACAAGTAAGCTCAGCCCAGTCCAATACTGAAAGCACAGTGTCAATGTTATGACAAAGGAGTGGCAAACCAAATCAAATCAGCCTCACTAGCTCATTGGATTCGCAAAACTGAGAAATTAAAATGTTCAATGATGGTCACAATTTCTCAATTGTTCCTAATCAGACGTTACAAATAATGGATATTGGATATCTACTTCTTAACTTAAACCAAGTTAAAAATTTATTCTTGATACTAAACCATAGTTCAGCAACAAGATAATCAAATTAATATCTACAATTCGAAGCCCAACTTCTTTGATTATATTCTCCACTTATGCACAGACAGACAGACAAAGTTAAGGAATAAACTAAAAAATCATAATTTACCAGTTGAATAATCATTTCAAACAATGGATTCCAGGCCTTCAGAAATCCTTGGACAATAGATTGTTCACAAGAAGTAAAACACTATATTTTGCTTGAATTCTGAACTCACCAGTCAACTTCCAGAATTATTTACTTATTTCTGACAGGCAGGAATTCTTTTCTCAGAACATTCAAAAATTCGATAACTGGAAGGAAACTAGAGAGAGAACAAAAGCAAGCAGTACCAGAAGTTTCAAACATTTACACTGCCTTCTATCAAAACCAGTCAGAACTGGTTCTCTCTTGATTTTTTTCCCTTTTCAATCAACATTCTGTGTGTTTGGCTGCTTAGAAGAAGTTGAAACTTTATTGCTGGAACAGCACAGCAGGTCAGGCAGCATCCAGGGAACAGGAAATTCGACGTTTCGGGCACAGGCCCTTCTTCAGGAATGAGCAGAGAGTGTTCAGCAGGAGAAGATAAAAGGTAGGGAGGAGGGACTTGGAGGAGGGGAGTTGGAAATGTGATAGGTGGAAAGAGGTCAAGGTGAGGGTGATAGGTCGGAGTAGGATGGAGGCGGAGAGGTCAAGAAGAAGACTGCAGGTCAGGAAAGCGGTGCCGGGCTGGAGGGATCCGGCTGAGACAAGGTGGGGGGAGGGGGGATGAAGAAACTGGTGAAGTCCAAGTTCATCCCCTGCGGTTGGAGGGTTCCCAGTCGGAAGATAAGACGCTCCTCCTCCGACCGTCGGGTTGTTGTGGTTTGGCGGTGGATGAGTCCAATGACCTGCATATCCTCGGTGGAGTGGGAGGGGGAGTTGAAATGCTGTGCCACAGGTTGGTTGGGTTGGTTCGTCCGGGTGGCCCAGAGGTGCTCTCTGAATCGCTCCGCAAGTAGGCGGCCTGTCTCCCCAATATAGAGGAGGCCACACTGGCTGCAGCGGATGCAGTAGATGATGTGGGTGGAGGTGCAGGTGAATCTGTGGCGGATATGGAAGTTTCCCTTGGGGCCTTGGAGAGAAGTGAGGGGGGAGGTGTGGGCGCAAGTGTTGCACCTCCTGCGGTTGCAAGGGAAGGTGCTGGGAGTGGAGGTTGGATCGGTGGGGGGTGTGGATCTGACAAGGGAGTCGCGGAGGGAGTGGTCTCTACGGAAAGCTGATAGGGGAGGGGAGGGAAATATATCCTTGGTGCTGGGGTCTGTTTGGAGGTGGCGGAAGTGACGGCGGATGATGCGCTGTACATGGAGATTGGTGGGGTGGTAGGTGAGGACCAGTGGGGTTCTGTCCTGGTGGCGGTTGGAGGGGCGGGGCTCAAGGGCGGAGGAGCGGGAAGTGGAGGAGATGCGGTGGAGGGCACCGTCGACCACGTCGGGGGGGAAATTGCGGTCCTTGAAGAAGGAGGCCATCTGTGTTGTACGTATTTTGAACTGGTCCTCCTGGGAGCAGATGCGGCGGAGACGAAGGAATTGGGAGAATGGGATGGCGTTTTTACAGGGGGCAGGATGGGAGGAGGTGTAGTCCAGGTAGCTGTGGGAGTCGGTTGGTTTGTAGTAGATGTCCGTGTTGATTCGGTCGCCTGAGATAGAAACAGAAAGGTCTAGGAAGGGGAGGGAGGAGTCCGAGACTGTCCAGGTGAATTTGAGGTCGGGGTGGAAGGTGTTAGTGTAGTGGATGAACTGTTCAACCTCCTCGTGGGAGCACGAGGTAGCGCCGATACAGTCATCAATGTAGCGAAGAAAAAGATGGGAGGTGGGGCCAGTGTAGTTGCGGAAGATGGATTGTTCCACATACCCTACGAAGAGGCAGGCATAGCTGGGGCCCCCTCCCCCCACCTTGTCTCAGCCGGATCCCTCCAGCCCGGCACCGCCTTCCTGACCTGCAGTCTTCTTCTTGACCTCCCCGCCTCCATCCTACTCCGACCTATCACCCTCACCTTGACCTCTTTCCACCTATCACATTTCCAACTCCCCTCCTCCAAGTCCCTCCTCCCTACCTTTTATCTTCTCCTGCTGAACACTCTCTGCTCATTCCTGAAGAAGGGCCTGTGCCCGAAACGTCGAATTTCCTGTTCCCTGGATGCTGCCTGACCTGCTGTGCTGTTCCAGCAATAAAGTTTCAACTTTGATCTCCAGCATCTGCAGACCTCACTTTCTCCTGCTTAGAAGAAGTCCCCCCTTGATTGATAAATTCAATATTCAACCAGCTGCAAGTCCCGAGTATAACAACAGCACTGTGCCCGTTCATCTATGACATCCATAGATCAGTAATTTAGTTGTATTATCCTTCCAGGCCCTATTCCCAACAGTAAGCATGTGTCTTTGTTCTATCCTCTTGTAAGCTGCAGTTCAACATTCAAGTTTCAATTCTTAATTTCAACTCATGTTTCCAAGACAAAACCAAAAATAAAAATAAAAATAATGATATTCTCAATAACTAAATATTTTTTCTAGGATCACCCCTGCTTAGCTTTGAGTGTGATAGGGTGGAGATAGAGCAGGTGAGATGAGCATCTGGAGAATAGTCTGCACTATCTTTCCTTCATGAGCAAAGAGAATCACTTCTTTAGGAGACACTTTTACGTGCTGAGTTTGAAAACTATCTGAGAGGGACATGTTGAAAAAAAATCGTAAGATCATTGGTTGAGGAACACGGATCACAAAGGACCCTGAAAGAAGCAGTCATCAGCACAAAAGTAAGTATTTCTACTGTATACCATATAAAGTAAAAACTGATCTGTCATTTAAATTAAATAGTGTTGAAGATGTAATAAGTAAATTGATAAGATGTCTATATATTGTATTTTTTAAATTGAAAGGAAATGTAAAGGCAGTAATACAATGGTAGAGTGGCTCGGCCAAGAGGGGTGCACCTTCTCTGTGATTTGGGAAGTGTCAAGGGTATCTATATATACGGGAAGTGTGTCTAGTTGTAGCTACTAGAATTTTGTACTTCAGATCTAGAAGAACAGCTGAAGTCAGTCTGGACCATCCTCAAAGCTGAGATCTTCATGGAAAGCATAAATGTGTAGATGGTCACACTGCAAATAAAGCTTACATTGGAAGAAAGGGAGTGGCTATGCACGAGACAGGTAGTGAGGAGTCTCCCAAGTCTATCTCCCTCTCCAACAGGTTTTCCAATTTGGAAACTGATGGGGAATGTTGTTTCTCAGGGGAATGCAGTAAGAGCCAACTCCATGGCACTATGAGCTGAAGAGATGGTGTAAAGGGGAGGGATTTATATTCACAAGACCTCAGGACAGATTCTGGGGAAAATAAAACGTGTACAAGCTGAATGGATTTCACCCCAGCAAGGTTTAAATTTGATTTAAGCTTTATTGTCACATCTACTCTAATACAGACGTATAGGAGTACAATGGAAAGTGTACAATGTCGCCACAGATAGCGCCATCTTATATATGAATGTACCTAGGTCCAAAACTTAGGTACAAGTGGTAATACAGAGAAACAATACTAAAAGTAAAGGATTACCATTGTTCTTCGCATAATTAGAAAAATAAAGAAATACAGTTAAAAGTTAATATTACAGTCCTTCCTAGTATGAAGTGAAAAATAAAGGCTTAAAGGTTAACATTCAATGATCTTTCTTAAGTCCACTTCCTACAAGGACTTGGTCTCCACTACTTTGGCCCGCTTCCTGAGAAACCTCAGGCTTCCTGTTCTCGACACTGGAGATGGCAATGAGACATCCCTCACCGATATTTTTAAGCAGGTTGAGCTCAGGTGCAGAGCCGCTTCCCCATACCACACCTCCAGCCAACACAGCTTGGAACCCACAGATGCTGCCACACTCCCTGCGATGTCATCTCTGCTGCTCTGTCCACGAGATAACTAAAAAAAGACAAGAAAGAGAGAGAAGGAAAAAGAAATGCATCTGGCCTAGAACAAACAGGCCCCAACATGCCAGTGTCACCATTTTGAATAGCTGGCTTGTTCCCTCTCTTCAGTGATGTTAGGTGCCGCTCTCTCTCCTCTGCGTTGCTGGGTCCCATTCTCTCCTGTTGCTGCTGGGCCCCCTCTCTCTCTGTCTTTCTCATCTTGCTGCTGGATCGCCCACTCCTGCTTCTGCTACCTGCAAAGTCCTTAAAAAGAAAGCAGGAAGAAAAAGCAAAAAAAAACGCAGATAGAGGCAGATGAGCCTGGACCAGACTGCTACTCTGCTGCTGCCATCTTGGACTATACTGGTGACTAGACTGGGGCAATATTCCTGTTCTAAATAGATATTGCAGCAAAAGTGTGTCTCAGGTAATCTCATCACTTGACTCTCTAAATCTAACTTCAATGAACATTGGACACAGTGATGGCATACAGAAATATGGGGAAAGTAATTGACGCTTGGTAATAGAACTGCTGCAGGCATGATGGTCCGAATGACATCCTTCTGTACTGTAATGATTCTGTGATCCAGCCCTACAATAATAAGACAAATTCATTATGTTCCGCCTGAAGGAAGACTCTTTGCTCATTGCTTGCTGATGTTTCATCCTGAGTCGATTTTTTGGCTATATTTCTTTTTGAGAGAGAGGTTTGTCATTGCTTTTTGCTTTCTCCAGAGGCAGGGCATAATAATGATATCAAGGCCCCCTCAATATCTCTTCCTTTTCTGTTTGTCAAAAAAATAGCTTTTGTGCCTAATTTTATAATATGCTCTTGCCCTTAGAATCTCCATGTCATCAACAAGACATACATTTATATGTAATTATTTATACTTGCAAGCTGCCTAGTGCTGGCCATAAAATTGCCATTAATTTGGCAACTACTAGATGGAATATTGATGTTAAATAATGACATATGCAAGTTGATGTTGCAAAGTTCATTGCAATTTTATTAAGTTTAGTTCTAAGTACATATTATACACACTCAATAGGAAGCATGCACTTGAATATCTAATTCAAATGTGGTGAGCCATACTGACTCAAGTCTCCTATGTCTTTTAGCCAAACAGCTTCATTATGACACACAGGTTCTCTGATCTAACCAGTTCAACATAAGTTTGTGGAGTCTAAATTCTCTGCTATTCACAATAATGCTGGCATAATACTACATATACCAAGACCCACAATTTCCTCTGATGCAGCATGTTTTATTTCCTCCAGTTCAGGATGACGTTATAGATACCATTTACTGGGTAGGTATGGCAGCTGTCACACTAACATTATTGTAACAAAGGAAAATATGGAACAAAGGAGAGCTACTTAAATCATCAAAATCATTTCAGCAGCAGACTCTGTATAATTTTTAATTCCCCCAGGCTTCTTTCAAATGAATTAATCTTTCCAACGAGATAATAGCCACAGGAAAATCCTCTAAAAAGATAAAACTTCTTTGAATTCCCTTGGGGACTCCCAAACTAATTGACAGAAAATTCCAAAACATCAATCTAATTCTTTATTCTACCCTATTCAATTGCATCCATTTACATTTCATAAGTGCCACTTCCATAATCTATCAAATCTGCAATCATAATATTCCATAAAATGTAAATTTAGCATAAATTTCAACTCAGTTCTTAGCCAGATATTCACCCAGTTCTTTTTGAAGGTAAAATTAGTGAAAGAAAGCATTTATAAGACTGGAATGTATGTGAATGTCCTTGCCTGTGTTATTTACAGGATAAATATGTATTCCCAATACAGGACTATGTCCGACAGGATTGTAGCTATACACATCTGGTCATTGACATTTGGCCTTCTAACTGCTGTTGGGAGCTTCTGGATGCTGATGTTCAAGATGAAAGATTGTCCGAAGAGAATTACTTCTAAAATCAAATGATAACTCAAATCCATGAATCTTCTGGTTCCCTTTGCCACCCTCACTGACTGTACAAACCGCAACAGGTTCCTCATCCGTTTGGCTTTCATACAGTGATCTCCACACGCAAAGAAGACACAAACCTTTCTTACCCTCATTTGAAAGAGACTTGTTTCATATATATGGCACTTTAATTTATTATTGCTCTTCTGATCTCCCCTGCAATATTTAAGATATACAATAATATCAGTCACACATTGATTAGGTTGAATGCTTCAGCCATCAACTCATTATCTGGTATATTTTTAAACTTTTGGCAACTTTCTGTGTAAAAGTTCCCTGAAATTAACTTTAACGCAATTGACATTTCACCTTAACAGTGATGGTAACATTAAATATAAACATTAGGAGTGAAAGTGACTGACTAAGATAAATCAACTGTTCAGTTCAGTTGTAAATGTCTTTTAAACATTCACATTGCAAGTGGTCATCAGTTTGTGGTTCAATGACACATTGTGTCATATTCTCAAAAGATCACCTGACAATGTTGTGTAGCTCTGGTAGATGCATGAATATTATTAAATTACAAAATTGTTACCATGCAGAGGGAGGCCTTTCAGTCCATTCTGGCTGCACTGGTTCTCCAAATGAGCATTCTAACTTGGTGCCATTCTCCTGCCTTTTCCCTGTAACCATTGACATTGAATGTTTTAATAGAAACATCAAAATAGAAAGCTAAGTAATCATCTAAATAGGAAACTAGTATGGTGGTACTGAGGTGTGGTATTGTTAATAAAAGATGGCATATGTGCAGCAGTTAAATATGCACTTCATTTGGGTGATCAGGATATAGAATTGGTTTGGATGGAGATGAGAAATAATGGAGGAAAAAGTCACTAGTATCCTTCAGATCAAATAAGGCCTGATAAGTAACCACACAAGTAAGGCCAAATAAGTCACCACAATGTAAGATGCAGTACACAAGAAGAAATATAAGTTGCTTATGTCAAAGAAACAGTAATATTTAATCTTTAATCTATGTATTAACTGGGTTTATCAGATTCGTAGTAGCAGTCTGGATGAGGATTTCATAGCACATTGTAGAACCAGGCCAACATCAGGTTAAATTAGATCTGGGATTTTGCAAAGTGATAGGATTCAGTAATGCCCTCAGATTAGAGGCACCTCTGGATGGCAGTGACCATAACATGACTGAACGTTACATCTAGTTTAAAAAAGAGAAATATGGGTCTGAGACTAGTATTTTAAATATAACTAAGGATAACTCTGTGACCATGAAAGTTAAGCTAGCTGAAGTGAACTTGGATACTAGGCTATAGGATAGATCAATAGAAAAATAGTGGCAAACACTTAACAGGATATTTCAGTATACTCAGAATAAGTAAATTCTTATGATAAAGCAAGGTTCTGAAGGGAGAACCCATCAAACCTGGTTAACTAATGAAGTTAAGGGAAAGATTAGACTGAGGGATTAAGTATATAACTGCAGAAAGATGAATGGAAGGTCAGATGATTGAACAAAATAAAAAGAATGATACAAAATCATTCTTTTCTATAGGTAATTAGAAAGGAAATGTGTAAGTAGACTGAATAGTGGTCCTCTGGAGAGTGAGAATGGGGAGTTAATAGCAGATAATAGGGAAATGGCTGATGAAATGAAGAAATGTTAGGCCATTCTTGGAATATTGTGTGCAATTCTGGTCTCCCTCCTATCAGAAGGAAGTTGTGAAACTTGACAGGGTTCAGAAAAGATTTACAAAGATATGGCCAGGGTTGGAGGATTTGAACGATAGGTAGAGGCTGAATAGGCTGGGGCTATTTTCCCTGGAGCATTGGAGGCTGAGGAGTGACCTCATAGGGGTTTATAAAATCATGAGGGGGATGGATTGACTAAATAGACAAAGCCTTTTCCATGGGGTGGGGGAGTCCAGAGCTAGAGGGAAATAAACATATGATAGGTGTATTGTACTTAATAAAGTCCCATGTTAAAGGTATGGTAGAACACAGAAGTTCATGGAGTAGGGGATAACATATTTGTTTGGTGAGAAGACTGACTGGCTGAAAATGGAGTAGGAATAAATGGGTCCTGGTCTGATTGGCAGGAGGTAACAAGTGAGCCCTTGCAGGGATCTTTGCAGGAACCTTAACTTCTTATAATTTCCATCAATGATTTAGATTAAAGAAGCTAAACTTGCAAAGATAGATAGGAAAGTATGTTGTGATGAATTTGTAAGGAGTTTGCAGACTGATATAAACATATTGACTAAGTGGATTAAAATCTGAGAGATAGAGTATAGTGTGGGGAAATGTAAAGTTATTCGCTTTGACAGGAAGAATGATAAATCAGAGTATTGTTCAAACCAAGAACAACAGCGGAATTCTGAGGTGCAGGGAGATCTAAGTTTATTCCAGTATATGTATCGCAAAAAGGCAGTATGCAGACACAGCCAATGGGATGATACTCTTTATGGCAATGACTCATAATCATGCACTTGTATATGGTGCAAAAATTGTGCATATACAAAGAGGTCACAAGAAATATCTAACAAATATCTCTATAATGACTGAGGTCCTGACAATTTAAAAACTGTTAAATTCAAATGAAAATCAGCAACAGCAGTATTTTGTTGCTGTATTAATTTGAAATGGCTTCAGTTGAGAATGAGCCAGGCTGTGGGACAGGAATTATTTTATCATGGGTTCATTTCCTCTCAGAGATTCTGGCAAGAGCCTTTGGCTTCATATTTTCACATGGACAATCTTTTATTTCTTAGATATGTGCTTCTTCACTAATTGGTTCTTGTCTGTTGGTTTCTTCACCTTTTTTACCACTTTCCCCTGGGTTTCCTGCTGAGCAAATTGAGCTTTCCTCCTGATACTAAATCTAATCAGGGACTGGAGCTTCTCCATATCAACCGTACTGCCTGCCAAAGCTTTCTTTATTGCAGCCAGGGACAACTCTTTGTGATCACTGCAACCTGCCACCTTATTGCTGATTCACAGACCAGGTGAAGGCTGCGAATGCCAAGAGTCATCGGCACCATCTGTGCATGTGTAGTTTGTGGCTGCCATCTTTGCCAGCTGTCTTGGCATTTGTAGCTCACACTCGTATCCTTTGTTACAAGAGAAATTGTACACAACAGTAAGGATGTCACGCTTCAGTTATACAGGACATTGAGGAGACAACATCTCAAATACTAGGTGCAGTTTTAGTCTCCTTTAAGTAAGGATGCAAATGCATTGGAGGTCGTTCACGGGAGCTTTACTAAATCTAAATTTAGTGGATTACTAAATGTTGTAATCTACACTTAGAGTTGTTTGCTAATCTAATCATTAGCTAGAATGAACATGTTGTGAGTATAAATTGGACAGACTGGATTTTCTTCCACTGAAATGTAGAAGAGTGAAGAGTGACCTGATTGAAGAGTGTAAGATCATATTTGGTTTTGACAACATGGATGTGAGAGGGGTGTATTCTCTTGTTGATCGGTCTACAATGAGAGGTCACTGTTAAAAATTAGGGGCCACCCTTTTGCAGCTGAGACTAGTTTTTCCCCTCTCGGAGTGGTGCGACTTTGGAATTCTTTTTCCTCAGAAGGCAGTGAAGGTGTTTTTATATTGAATATTTTTAAGCCAGGTTTAGATAGTTTATTGTGAAACAAGTGAATCAAAGGCTATCAAGGATAAATGGGAACGTGAAATTTGAAACACAAAAAGAGCAGCCAATCTTATCGAATGGTGGAGCAGGCTTGAGGGACCAAATTAACACAGAAATAGAGAACACACGCTGGATCATCAACACCACACTCACAGGAATCCGATTCACTAGAGAGGAAGAAAAGGACAACCAACTCCCATTCCTAGACGTGATGGTACAGAGAACACCGAACGGAGAATTCATCACAAAGGTGTACAGGAAAGCCACACACACAGACCAAGTCCTGAACTACGAAAGCAACCATCCCAACACACACAAAAGAAGTTGCATCAAGACACTATTCAAAAGGGCCACAACACACTGCAGTACACCAGAACTGCAAAAATAGGAAGAAGAACACCTATACAATGTATTCGCCAAAAACGGATACCCCCGCAATTTCATCAACAGATGCCTAAGGGAAAGACAACGGAATGAGGACATGCCACAACCCAAAGGACTAGCCACACTACCATACATCAAGAGCATTTCAGAACTGACAGCCAGACTACTGCGACCACTAGGACTCATAACAGCACACAAACCAACAGCCACTCTCAGACAACAACTCACCAGAACGAAGGACCCGATACCCAGCATGAGCAAAACCAATGTAGTGTACAAAATCCCATGCAAGGACTGTACAAAACACGACATAGGACAAACAGGAAGACAGCTAACGATCCGCATCCATGAACACCAACTAACCACGAAACGACACGACCAGCTATCCTTAGTAGCCACACACGCAGATGACAAGCAACATGAATTCGACTGGGACAACACTACTATTATAGGACAAGCCAAACAGAACAGCCAGGGAATTCCTAGAGGCATAGCACTCAACCACAGATTCAATCAATAAGCACATTGACCTGGCCCCAATATACCGACCACTGCAACGGACAGCTGGAACTAACAACCAGAAGCGGCAGATTCAAACCACTACAAATGCCGGAGGAAACATCACAGAAGCGCTTCACAGGAGGCTCCCAAGCACTGAGGATGTCACCTAGACAGGGGTCGAAACGTCTGCAACACAAATTCCCAGCTCGACGAACATAACCACAACAAATGAACTACTTCAGCTCCTATTTCATACGTTCTTAATGTCCTCCTGAATGTCTTGATTGAACCTATCTCCAACACAATTCTAGGCAGTGTAGTTCAGACCTGAACCACTTGCTGTTTGAAAATGTTTTTTCTCACATCACACTTGCTTATTTTGAAAGCATTTTAAACTTCTGCCCTCTTGATCTCAATCCTTTTATCTTTGGAAATGGTTTCTCCTGAATTACTCTCTCCAGACTCCTCATGATTTTCAAAACTTGTATCAAATCTCCTCTTAGCCTTCTTAGAAAAGCAATGCTAACTCCTCTAGTTTATTTTCATAACTCAATATTCTCATTGCTGGAAACATCCTTTTAAAACTCTTCCACTACCTCTCCAACATATTCACATTCTTCCTGAATTCTGGCACCCAAAACTGTATACTATATTCCAGCTGATGTCTAGCTCTGAATATGATGATATAACTTGCCACGGACAAATAATGCAGTTTTGCTAATTTTAGTATTTTAACTTTGGCCGGTTTATAAACTGTAGCTTTATATATGGCAATTGTTTTAAGCCAAAATCCATTTCTCACCTTATTTTCCAGGGTTTTTCATTAATATTCTTCAGTGGTAACTACATGCAAGTTTTATTTATCGTGCAGTAATCTTATGAAAGTGCATCTACTGTCTCTTTGAAAAGGAACATACCTTTCCGGAAAAATAATTTTCATCATTGAGCAGAAAAAAAATTCATTGCAACACATATTCCTATTATTGGTTATTCCTGTCAGTTAATATCCGGCAGTGACATAGATACTTATCTCTTTGTACAACTTCTGTTATTATTAATGCATTACAGTAAAAACACAATTGATTGCTGTTAAAGAGAGCATTGTAATGGAATAATTATTACGAAGCATGTCGCTTTGTCTCTAAATTATATGCAGCTGTGATATATTAATCTGAATATCATGGATGAGTTATTATTTTTATTAAGTGATTATTTAATTACGCCGAATGTTGTTCTAAACCACAACTATGTCAAACCATACAAAATAACTAGTCAGGTATTATTTAAGGCATTTATATGCTCTTATTAATAGACTCTTCTTAATTTAATGAGTGACGCACAATAAACTATTTCTCAATCTGCCTGTTTAAACTGTATTTATAAGTGTACATTTGTATTGACTGTTCAGCAAAGTCTTGGCATCTTTGAATTTAATTAAAAATAAAAACATACATCAAACTGTAATTCCATCTAATCATTGACACCCGTGGAGATTGTCTATTCACTACTTACTGTAATAATCATGATAAAGCTGTTCTATCAAAATGATGGTATGGTCTATTTTGCTGTGAGGCACAGTAAGCTCAACTGACAAAAATAAAATCAGTTTTAATTGCTGAATTTTGGGTGGAGGCCACTGTCTTGGCTGTGGTACAGGAAGCAGGAATAGGTTGTGTTCATTGTCATCTGGTCATCTGAATGTGATTATATAGCAACTGGCTAATTAACTGACTTAAGCCATAGGGCTTATTTTGCTGAGGAGCAGGGACAGGCAACAATGTACTGATGGTGATATCATCTGAAGTCATGTGCTGACGCTATCACTGTCTTAATTGGGATAGATCCTAAATAGATCAAGCAACTCAAATCTGGGCATCCATGACACGCTGTGAGGATTCAGCCACATCAGAATTCTGTTCAACCAGACTCTGTAACTTCATGGCCTGGCATATCTCCCACAATACCATTACCAACAAGCTGGAGTACCAACTGTGGTTCAATGAAGACTGCAGCAGTTATGTTAGTACAGTACCTCGAACACCTAAAGGTGTGATGTCAACCTGGTGAATGTACAACACAGGACTACTTGCAGGACCACTGAGCAAAAGCAGTTTGACAGCACTGTCATTGATACCCTCCATCAATTTTATCATGATCAAGATTAGACTGAAGGGTATTAATTGGCTGGGTTGAATTTGTCCTCTTTTGAGGACAGGACATAGCTGAGCAATTTTCTATGTTGCCAACTAAATGCCAGTGTTGTATCTCTACTGGATCAACTTGACTGGAAATGTGCTTAATTCTGGAGAAGAAGCATTCAGTACTATTATTAGATGTTTTCAGTATTGAGTCCCTTTAGTCATTTTTCATTCTTGCCTGGAGTGAATTAAATTATTGGCTGAAGGCCGGCATCTGTAATACTGCAAAATTCAGGATGAGATTGAGATGGATCATCCACTCAGTAGTTCTGTCTTCGACTTCCTACTTGAAAGAGAAATGGACACACAAGATAAGTATCAAGCTTGGGGTAACCCATACGAATCTATCCGTTCTGAAACAAACATTAAAAATGCTGCAGCATTTCAGCAGGTTTATTAACTTTTGTGGAGACAGAAACAAAGGTAATGTTCTGAATCTGCTATGACTCTTCTATCTATCTGACACCAGCAGATGAAAAGGTTTTGGAACTGAATACAGCTCAGCTGTTGGCAACAGACATGTCAACCAAGGAAGTGGGTAAACAAGTGCAAATGTGTCTCTAGGTAACATGAGGCCCACTGTTCATATCAGAATACGTTGGGATTACTAATGAATTTGTCATCACAAAACATGAAATTCAGTCACAGGAAGGATTAATTGGAGAAATAAAATCTCCTCTGTATGCAAGATCAATAGAATCTCTCAGGAGTTGTTCCTTCAAATCACAGACTGGACTTCTCTACTGTGTTTGCTGCTGATAAGTTCACTAGTGAATTCATAACAAATATAATAAAGAACCAGCCTGTGATTGGAAGAGCAATAAGCAGATAAGAAAGATAGTGCTGGCAGTGAGGACACCATCTGGGAAGGAATTGGGACTTTTGCCACTTATCGTGCCTTTGACCGTGGTCTAGGTCTTTCTTTTGGGGAGCTGTGCCTTTGCTGGATATCATGGGCCATGCCTGTTGCTTGGGATAGTGGTGGGGGATGGGTGTGGGTGGTGGAGGATGGGTGTTAGAGCGGACTGCATTTTCTAAATCTAACTGGAGAGGACTGAATGGCCACCTGCTGGGAGACAGAGGCAGCTAATGGATGGGAATGGTGAGAATAGAGAAAGAGGCAAATTCTAAGATGGATAGAGGAGAAATAGGTTACAAACGGGATATAAGATGATGAAGGGAGAATTTCTAGAATTCCATTCCTGAACCTGTCTACCTCTTGAACTCATTTTTGTTCTTTAAAAATTTCCTTTTAATGCAATCTCATTCTAGCTTTTGATCATGTGTTTTTTCTGCATCCCTCCGCACCCCCCACCCCCCACCACTTGCTAAATTAATTTCAGAATAATTTCTATGAACCATCTTGTACTCCTTTACCATCAGGAAATATCACATCAGTGTACATTGCCAGGGCTGCTTTCTGTGATCACTCTTTCAGCATCATTTTCAGGCATCTCAGGAGGCAGATAGTTCAGTAATTGCTGCAGTCAGTAGAATCTTTGCCTGATATCTGGACCATTGTGATCACAGGGTCCAGCATATCAGGAAATGGCTCAGCTCAAACAACTTAATGAACACTTCAGCTTTCATCACCAACCACTTGTCAGCCGTCTTTACTGAGCATCCATTTGGCCAAAACCATCTGGTCCTGCCATGCTTTCTAAATATACACCTTACCATTAATCAGATTTCAGCAGCAATAATTGGCCGACCCAAGAAGTTGCATTGTTTTGTCGTTCATTTTCCTTCATCCTCATTATTTCCAGGGCTGTACTAAAACGTTGCAAAAGTTCTGCACATCTGTGGGTGTAATGACCTTTTTCCTTTTTCAGCTCTTGTTCAATTTCTCCTAATTTGGTTCAGTGCAAGAAATGATCTTTGACAAATTCAATTTCCAATATAAGTACCTCTCCACTGCAAAATGCAACATCATTTTTTTTTGATACTTGTATTCACAATAGCTTTGCAGATCTGATGCTTGAGGTGTTGCTCTCTTTCAACCTTCTTACAAAACTAGACCTTTCCACAGTTTGTCAGTTTCCACTGTGAGATATTGTGAAGTTTCAGGCTGCAGGAGGAAGATAGCTGCTTCTATTTCCCTCAGCTATGATTTAATGATCTATCTTCCTGATTTTTTTTAAGCAATGCCAAAATAAAACTAAAATACTATAGATGCTGACAATCTAAATATAAAACTAAAGAAAAATGCTGGAAGTACTCAGCAATTCTGTCTCCACAGACATTGCTTGATTTTCTAAGTGCTTCTAATATTTTCCTTTTTTTTATTTCACTCTCATAATGTGTTAGGGAGTCATAACCATCCTATCAGCACTGGTCGTCATCAACATAACTACTATTACTGTTCTCATTCAGGCAACAATTCAGTTTGCAATGATCGGATTTTATTTAGCTGTGTGAGTGTTGTTCCATTCCCTGAGAAACTGGAAACAATGAGGTATAGAATGTACCATTGGGACAACTCCACCTGAGCCTGAGTGAATTTAGTAACCAGAAAGGATAAATAGAGCTGTTGATAAGACATTCAACAAGTACATTGGTGGGTGTCGGAGATATTCAGCCCAATGAATCAGAGACCACAAAACGAGGATCGCAGTTTATTAAACAAAGCGATATCGCAGAAGAGAAAGTGACCAGGCTGACACGGAACTGATTCTCTGCACAAATGGCCAGGATTCTCTTCCCTGAACGGAAGGTGCAGGCTTTATCGGGGTACAACACAAAGGTGATAATTGTAAAGCAGTTACAGTACAATGGTGAAAATTGTAAAGTGATTAAACCAAAAATAAACTGAATGGAAATTAATCAAGCGTCCGGCAGCAGCAACTCATTTGTAATTGACACAGGAGATTCCAGCCATCTCCGTGAGTGGGTGAGAATGTCTTCTAGAGGATTCTTCATTGTATTTCCCATCTGCACGAATATGAGTAAATGTTCCTTCTCCTGCCATCCAAGTCTGTCCATTATGCTCCTCCTTCGAGAGAAGTCTTCCAGGACCTTTCGGTCTGCCTGTTTGTTTATGCGATTTCGGTTCAATGGGGAATAAGCCTGCCCTTAGGGTGTTGGGACCGCAGTGCTAATTGCAGCTGGGAGCTTACTGTGAAGGCTGTTTGGGAAGTGTATTCTCTGGTCTGGGATAAGCTTGGTCATGTCTGATTTCTATGTTAACCTATTTGGCCAAGACTGGGGCATTATGGGTATGTTCTTGATCTCCGTGTTTCGCAGACCTGCTTCTGTGCTTTTATGTTATCATGCTGTGGGTGGGCAGGGTAGCAGATCATTCTCCCACAATTCTCCCTTTTTTAAAGAGAGGGATGAAAAGGGGGCAACATAGCCAGATCCGGGGGTGGGTATAAGGTGGTGGGGGTTCGGTGTCAGAGACGTAGTCGTCGGTGTCTGAATCTGACAGAGCGGAGGCTGTGTCAGGGGTGGGGATGTAACTCCAGTGAACATGTACAAGCTGGGTGGTGAGGGGGCAGGGGGTAACAATGCTGTGTATGCCCTGGAGAAGCACATACGGAGGGCCATGACAAGAACTATGATACCAACAAGAATGGCAGTAAGTGATATCAGACCCTGCAGCTGGGCTGTGACCCATGAGCTGAACCAGGAGGTTACCCAGCTCCACAAGTCCTACTGGGACTCCCGTCCATGTAGGGAAGCAGCACCCTGTCGGGTGTGGTGCGCCAGGTCTGTTATATGTTTGCTGGCTGAAACTTTATTGCTGGAACAGCACAGCAGGTCAGGCAGCATCTAGGGAACAGAAGATTCGACGTTTCGGGCACATGCCCTTCTTCAGGAATGAGATGCTGCCTGACCTGCTGTGCTGTTCCAGCAATAAAGTTTCAGCTTTGATCTATGTTTGCTGGGGTCAGGGATAGAGGTACAACAGTCCGCGCCAATGACAGCGCAAGTACCCCTTTTACCGGGCAGCAAGTAGTCCAGGGCATTCTATTTTTTTATTGGTCAGAGTGACAGGATGTCTGACCGTCCTGTTCTTTTTTATTCTTCTTTATCCCCACATTATTGCCTAACAGCAGTAGTGCTTATATTTTCCCCAGCACCCATGTTGTATGTATGCAGGTATGAGACACAGTGAACGACACAAGGTGTACAAATCTTTATTCAATTTCCACCACCAGGAAGAAAAGAAACACCCGAGTGGCCAGTGACAAGCAGTGCCTTTCACATCAAAGGGCAGTGCTGTGTGATCAAACAGTGAAGGGGAGGGCAGGGATTAAATCAAAATAGAGTTGGAGGGGGAAATGATGCACTCCACTCCCTGCAGTGCCCACCTCTCCCTGAACAGTTCAAGGGTGTTGGGTGGACACCACGTGCCCCTTCTCCAGAGACACCCGGGCTCTAACGTAACCGCGGAAGAGGGGCAGGTAGTCGGCCCTAACGACCCCCTCCACGGCCCGCTGCCTGGACCTGTTTATGGCCAGTTTGGCCAGGCCCAGGAGCAGACCCACGAGGAGGTCTTCAGACCTGCCCTCCTTCCTCCGTACCGGGTGCCCGAAGATCAGGAGCGTGGCACTGAAGTGGAACCAGAAACAGAGAAGAAGGTTGTTAAGAAAATCAAAAAGGGAGTGCAAACGCCCACACCCCATATATACATGGTCCACGGACTCCACAGCGCCACAGAACAAGCGCAATCTGCGATTGCAGGGGAATGCTGCGTGCAGCACCCTCCACCCCGGATCCCCGAGAGAACGGGGGAGGACTCCCACATACAAAGCCCTCCACTGGGGATCCCCACCGCCCGGTGGCAAATAGGCACTCCAAGGTGTGTCCGGATAGTGGGTGAGAGAAAGAGGTGGATGGTGTGCAGCAGCAGTCTGTACAGGGTCTGCTGTTTTATGTCCCTAAAAGGGGCAATACTAAAATTCTGGAAGCGGCTTAGATTGTGGGGCACAAGTTCCCAGGGGAAGTACGGGACCTTGGGGCCAATGTGAAATTCCATCCGAGCAGGGGTGAACGCAGACGGTATTCCACCGCCCATGTGAGCGTCCTCCAACTGGTGCACTGCGTCGGGTCCGAACACCGCCGTTTTAAAGCTTCGAATGGCAGTGGCCACGTACTGGACGTTTACCGCTGTGGCAGCGTCCAGCCCAGGCCCTTGGCACCCAGCACGTCCCCGACCCTGGTTCCCCTCGCCACCACGGCCCTCCCCTCTGACAACCACTTGAACCCACAAGTATGGAGGTGCAGATTGTAGGGCGACAGTGCAACAGCCTCTGCATTCAGCTGGGCAAGCGCTTCAGCCGTGGCATTCACTGTCTCCTCTAGCGTGATGGCCAGCTGATGTGCCTCTATGTCACAGTGCAGGGATATGTAAGTGGGCAAAAAAAGGGAGAGTACCTCGTCTAGGGCATTAAAGGTGTATTTTCTGCGGGTAATAAGGTTTTGGAAGGCAGATGAATGTCTGGGTCCAGCCACCATTCTGCCTTTCTCTGCGATGTTAAAAGGGACTGCAGCAAACGTAAATGAATGGTATCATGTACCCAACAAAACAGCTCCCAATCCATGACAACAGCAGCCAGGGGTATGCCTTGTGGCTGCAGACAAAATAAATGTCATTCTATGTTCTTAGGTGGTAGGTTTGGGTTCCTGTGCAGATGGTAGTGAAAGTGGAATTGTGGGCAGACTTGTTAGGGACATGTAAATTGAGGATGCTGTCCCCTGCTGGGGACCGGTGCACTGCAGGAGTCAGGAGCAGGGAGTTGGTGCACTGGCTCCAGCCACTCTCCCATCCGGACGGCTGGCTTCTCGTCAGGCAGATGGTTCCTATGGGCGGTCCCCGTCCGGTGGTGTCAGTGATGGTCAAGGGTTTAAACTAACTCTGCAGGGGCATGGGAACCTAGACTGTAGCTTTAGGGTGCAGGACCTGGAGTGTAGAGAGGTTAGGAACATGGCATCAATCTCAAAGGAGGGTGCCTGTAAACAGGAAAGTGGCTTGAAGTGTGTATACTTCAATGCAAGAAGTATACGAAATAAGGTAGGTGAACTTGCAGCGTGGGTTGGTACCTGGGACTTCGATGTTGTGGCTATTACGGAGACATGGGTAGAACAGGGACAGGATTGACTGTTGCAGGTTCCAGGGTTTAAATGTTTTAGTAGGGTCAGAGGTGGGGGTAAAAGAGGGGGAGGTGTGGCAATGCTTGTCAAAGATCGTATTACAGCGGTGGAAAGGACGATGGATGAAGACTCGCCATCTGAGGTAGTTTGGCTGAGGTTAGGAATAGGAAAGGTGAGGTCACCCTGTTAGGAGTTTTTTTACAGGCCTCCTAATAGTCCTAGAAACGTAGAAGAAAGGATTGCGAGGATGATTCAGGAGAAGAGTGAAAGTAATAGGGTGGTTGTTATGGGGGACTTTAACTTTCCTGATATTGATTGGGAAAGCTATAGCTCTAGTTCGTTAGATGGGTCGGTGTTTGTCCAATGTGTGTAGGAGGGTTTCCTGACACAATATGTAGATAGGCCAACAAGAGGTGAGGCCATACTGGATTTGGTTCTGGGTAACGAACCAGGCCAGGTGTTAGAATTTGAGGTAGGTGAGCACTTTGGGGACAGTGACCACAATTCAGTGACTTTTACTCTAGTGATGGAGAGGGATAAGTGTGCACTACAGGGCAAGAGTTATAGCTGGGGGCAGGGAAATTATGATGCGGTGAGGCATGACTTAGGATGCGTGGCTTGGAAAAGTAGGCTTCAAGGCAAGGGCATAATTGATATGTGGAGCTTGTTCAAGGAGCAACTTTTGAGTGTCCTTGATAAGTATGTACCTGTCAGGCAGGGAGGAAAGGGTCGTGTGAGGGAGCCATGGTTTAATAAGGAATTGGAATCCCTTGTTAAATGGAAGAGGGTGGCCTATGTAAAGATGAGGCGTGAAGGTTCAATTGAGGCGATTGAGAGTTATAAGGTAGCCAGGAAGGACCTGAAGAGAGAGCTAAGAGCAGCAAGGAGGGGACATGAAAAGTCCTTAGTTGGTAGGATTAGGGAAAACCCAAAGGCTTTCTATAGGTATGTCAGGAATAAAAGAATGACTAGGGTAGGAATAGGTCCAGTCAAGGATAGTAGTGGGAAGTTGCGTGTGGAGGCTGAAGAGATTGGGGAGATTCTGAATGAATACTTTTCGTCAGTATTCATTCAGGAACAGGACATTGTTGCCGATGTGAATACTGAGTCACAATTAATTAGAATGGACGGCTTTGAGGTATGTAGGGAAGAGGTGTTGGAAATTCTGGAAAGGGTGAAAATAGACAAGTCCCCTGGGCCTGATGGCATTTATCCTAGGATTCTCTGGGAAGCAAGGGAGGAGATTGCAGAGCCATTGACCTTGATTTTTATGTCCTCGTTGTCTACAGGAGTAGTGCCAGAAGACTGGAGGCTAGCAAATGTGGTTCCCTTGTTCAAAAAGTGGAGTAGGGATAACCCTAGTAACTATAGGCCGGTGAGTCTCACTTCTGTTGTGGGCAAAGTCTTAGAGAGAATTGTAAGGGATAGGATTTATGAACATCTGGATAGGAATAACGTGATCAAGGATAGTCAGCATGGTTTTGTGAAGGGCAGGTCATGCCTCACAAACCTTATTGAATTCTTTGAGAAGGTGACTAAGGAGGTAGACGAGAGGAAAGCGGTAGATGTGGTGTATATGGATTTTAGTAAGGCGTTTGATAAGGTTCCCCATAGTAGGCTACTTCAAAAAATACGGAGGTATGGCATTGAGGGTGAGTTGGAGGTTTGGATTAGGAATCGGCTGGCTGGAAGAAGACAGAGGGTAGTAGTTGATGGCAAAGGTTCATCTTGGAGTGTCGTCACTAGCAGTGTTCCGCAAGGATCTGTTTTGGGACCATTACTGTTTGTCATTTTTATAAATGACCTGGAGGAGGGGCTAGAAGGTTGGGTGAGCAAGTTTGTGGATGATACGAAAGTCGGAGGAGTTGTTGACAGTGAGGAAGAATGTGGCAGGTTACAGCGGGATATAGATAAGCTGCAGAACTGGGCAGGAAGGTGGCAAATGGAGTTCAATGTAGCTAAGTGTGAGGTGATTCACTTTGGTAAGAGTAACAAAAAGATGGGGTACTGGGCTAATGGTCGGATACTTGGTAGTGTGGATGAGCAGAGGGATCTTGGTGTCCATGTACACAGATCTTTGAAAGTTGCCATCCAGGTAAATAGTGCAGTGAAGAAGGCATATGGCGTACTGGCTTTTATTGGTAGGGGAATTGAGTTCCGGAGTCCTACGGTCATGTTGCAGTTGTATAAGACTCTGGTGCGGCCGCATCTGGAGTATTTTGTGCAGTTTTGATCACCATACTATAAGAAGGATGTGGAGGCACTGGAACGGGTGCAGAGGAGGTTTACCAGGATGTTGCCTGGTATGGTAGGAAGATCGTATGAGGAAAGGCTGAGGCACTTGGGGTTGTTTTCATTGGAGAAAAGAAGGTTTAGGGGTGACTTGATAGAGGTGTACAAGATGATTAGGGGTTTAGATAGGGTTGACCGTGAGAACCTTTTTCCACGTATGGAGTCAGCTATTACAAGGGGGCATAGCTTTAAATTAAGGGATGGTAGGTATAGGACAGATGTTAGGGGTAGGTTCTTTACTCAGCGAGTCGTGAGTTCGTGGAATGCCCTGCCAGTAGCAGTGGTGGACTCTCCCTCTTTATGGGCATTTAAGCGGGCATTGGATAGGCATATGGAGGATAGTGGGCTAGTGTAGGTTAGGTGGGCTTGGATCGGCGCAACATCGAGGGCCAAAGGGCCTGTACTGCGCTGTATTCTTCTATGTTCTATGTTCTATGGCTGAGGGTTCGTGTGAGAGGTTCTAGGCTAGGTAGAACCATCCTGTGAATTTGTCTAGGCAGTACCCTGTGGATTTCCAGCGGTCTGGGCTATTATCTACGTGAATGGCCAGTTCTGGTGGCTGAGTGTTGTGACATCAGGGGACCTGTCCAGTTCCAGTCACCAGTCTGCCATCTCTGCGATGTTAAAAGGGACTGTGACTAGGGCAGTGCCCCATGGGAATGGGTAGGGATGCAGGCACAGGCTCAGCAATTGGTCTGGTTCACCTTCTGGGCATACCCGTGGGTCATGCTAAGGAACGTGTTCACTCACAGCTCATTCAGTGCCCCATTCTGTGATCCGTGGCGATGTACAGGTCAGACTGAGGGTGATGATCCTGATAGCTGTGGCCAGCAGCTGGATCCCTCTGCGGTGTCTGGAGCTGTATCCTGTCCTGATTGGTTGAGCTTGTGCGGAGGTGAAGCCCTCTTACACCGGGTCTCGTGCAGTCATTCTGGTCTCCCTTGGAGCTTGACAGCTGTCCTGGTCGTGAACAAGACCTGGTATGGTCCTTTCCATCAAGGGGAGAGAGAACCCTTCAGCAGTGATTGTGTCATTACATAGTCCCCAGGTTTAAATGGGTGAATAATAGAATAATAGAAACATACAACATGGAAACAGACCCTTCGATCCAACTCGTCCATGCTGACCAGAAATCGGAAATAAATCTAATCCCATCTGTCAGCATTTGGCCCATATCCCTCTAACCCTTCCTATTGATTTACCCAACCTTTTAAATGTTGTAATTGTACTAGTTTCCACTACTTCCTCTGGCAGCTCATTCCATACATGCACTACCCTCTGTTTACTAAAGTTGTCCCTTATGTCTCTTTTATATCTTTCCATCTCACCTTAGACCTAAATCATTTAATTTTAGACTCCCTTACCTAGCGAAAAGATCTTATCTATTTACCCCATCCATGCCCCTTTTGATTTTATAAACATCTGTAAGTTCACCCCTCAGCCTCTGATGCTCCAGGGAAAATAGCTTCAGCCTAAACAGCCTCTCCCTATCACTCATACTCTCCGGTTCCTGCTGTGGTGTGGGCAGTGCAGCTTTTACCAAATCATGGTTTAAAGTGATCCTTCGACTAAAGGCTTGAACATAATCTAAGAAAGCCTCCTGTATTAGGAGCAGTGCTATGTCAGTGGCTAGTTTTGGGGGTCTGGTGGTTCTGGGTATGGGTCATCCCATTAGCACCTCAAAGTGTGTAAGTCTCATCATTCAGTTTATCTGTCCTCTTATTGTGCACAGCGTCAGTGGCAGGGCATCTGGCCAAGTCAGTCATTGTCCTGAGTGATTTCGGTGAGAGTGCCGTTCATTCTTCCCCCCATTCCTGATGACTGGGTCTGGAAGGGGATGTGGTGTCTCCAGGGTATCCCTTGGCCTTCACTGACCACAGTAATGAGCTTTGCAGTGAAATGGGTCCCCCGGTCTGTTTCTATGTTCCCTGGGATCCCAAATCTTAGAATAACATCCCACAGGAGACACTTCACCACTGTCAGGGCATCGCCTTTTTGGTGGGGAATGCCTCTACCCATTTTGAAAATGTGTCTACAATAACTAGGACGTATTTGTATCCCAGTTTTGGTGGTATCTGGCGGCGGTGTTATATTGGGCTGTGCTGTGGTCCCTGTGTCCCACTGCAAGCCCTTCCCGGGCTGGGTGACGACTAATGCAGCTGCCTCCTCTAGCAGCAGGTCTGAGTCCAGACGTGGTAGGGTCAGCTTGGAGTACTGCCGGGCATAGGGCGGCGGGGCCATGACTGGGGGTTGTGGGGGTGCATTTTAGAGGGGGCTCTGGCGGCCATCTTTAACATTAGGGGGCTGGCGCTGCTTTGCAACTTCCCTGAGTTTGCCCAGACACTGCAGCAGGTAGGCAGTGTCCCAGGAGGGGTCCACATTCCCTCCCAGAATGGCCATGATCCAATAGTCAATTTTTTCAAATTTAAAAGACCCCTCCCCCACAAATGGCCAATTTCCATGGGATCAGGGGTACAGGTCCCCAGTGAAGGGGATGACGTAGCGGCTGTCCCTGTTTCCTTGAGCACTGTGTCTGCAGGGGACCCAGATGTTACAAGAGGATCTCCTACCTTTGTCTTGAAGGTAAGGTATTTACCGTGCCTCTGAAGCATCTTTTTTTCCCATGATTGGCGGCTGTGACCTGCTGGCCCCACACAGTGGGGTAGTAACGTGCCCATGGGTGGCACCTGCCAGCAGAGTGTGGACTTTTGTGCTCTCATGCTGTAAAACTGCTTCTGAGTCGAGCTTGCAGGTTGTGAATGCAGCTTTCGAGGAATTCAGTGAATGTACCTGCCTCCAGACAGCCCAGCTGCCAGTCACCTCGAGTTAGATAAACAATCGAGCGCAGGACAAGTTCATCGCCGACCGCTATATAAACAACCTCTTAGCCATAGTATCAAAACAGTCTACAAACGCAAACCAGAGACTCTGAGGTTGACCAGAGAAATGCTCGGAAAACCATTCAGGCATTCAATGACAGACTACAGACAAACACTTACAACCCACAAACTAAACAATTGAAAACTACAGGCATGCAGAACAAACCACAAGACAAACAAACAGACCAGCAGCTGCTACCCTTGTCAACTTCCCCAATCTTTTGATCTTTTTAGTGATAATTTAATGGGCAGTCTTTCCTTCTGTCTCCCCGGGAACCCCCTGCTGGTCAGTCTTACCCCTGGCTGGCTCAGGCCCTGGGCCTGTGCTCTGGCTCAAGTGGGGTCATGTGTCTACCTAAATGGGTACAATTTTGAGAGCTCACCGGCCTGCTTCGCTTGAGCAGGGAAAACAACTCAATGTCGAAATGCTGCCACAATAGATCAGAATTGTGGCTACTCCCAGATATCCAACCCATTGTAGGTATGACCTGCTAGGGCAGAGCTAGCCGCCAGGTCCAAATTGGGCACAATTTGAAAAGTCAGGTTCACTTTCCCTGTTGATAGAAAGGGCCTGCCGACTAACGCCAAACTGTCGGAGAAATTCAGCCCAATGAATCAGAGACCACAAAACGAGGATCGTGGTGAAATTGACAAGCAGTTTATTAAATATCATGGAAGAGAAAGTGACCAGGCTGACACAGAACAGATTCTGTGCACAGACGGCCAGGATTCTCTTCCCTGAACGGAAGGTGCAGGCTTTATCGGGGTACAACACAAAGGTGATAATTGTAAAGCAGTTACAGTACAATGGTGAAAATTGTAAAGCAATTAAAACAAGAATAAACTGAATGGAAATTAATCAAGCGTCCGGAACAGCAACTCATTTGTGATTGACACAGGAGATTCCAGCCATCTCCGTGAGTGGGTGAGAATGTCTTCTGGAGGATTCTTCATTGTATTTCCCGAGCACACAAATATGTGCAAATGTCCCTTCTCCTGGCATCCTGGTCTGTCCATTGTGTTCATCCTGCGAGTGAAGTTTTCCAAGGCCTCTCGGTCTGCCTCTTTGTTTATGCTGTATCAGTTTCAATGGGAAACGAGCCTGCCCTTAGGGTATTAGGACAGTGCTAATCGTATCATCATATCATCCTTCGTCATTTCCGCCACCTCCAAACAGACCCCACCGCCAAGGATATATTTCCCTCCCCTCCCCTATCAGCGTCCCTCCACGACTCCCACGTCAGGTCCACACCCCCCACCAACCCAACCTCCACATCCGGCACCTTCCCCTGCAACCGCAAGAAGTGCAAAACTTGCGCCCACACCTCCCCTCTTACTTCCCTCCAAGGCCCCAAGGGATCCTTCCATATCTGTCACAAATTCACCTGCACCTCTACACACATCATTTACTGCATCCGCTGCACCCAATGTGGCCTCCTCTACATTGGGGAGACAGGCCACCGACTTGCGGAACATTTCAAAGAACACCTCTGGGACACCCGGACCAACCAACCCAACCACCCGTGGCTGAACACTAACTCCCCCTCCCACTCCGCAGGACATGCAGGTCCTTGGCCTCCTCCATCGCCAGACCATGGCAACACGACGCCTGGAGGAAGAGCACCTCATCTTCCACCTAGGAACCCTCCAACCACAAGGGATGAATGCAGATTTCTCCAGCTTCCTCATTTCCCCTTCCCCCAACTTATCTCAGTCCCAACCCTCAGACTCAGGACCGCCTTCTTGACCTGCAATCTTCTTCCCGACCTCTCCGCCAACACCCCCTCTCCGGCCTATCACCCTCACCTTAACCTCCTTCCACCTATCGCATTCCCAATGCCCCTCCCCCAAGTCCTTCCTCCCTACCTTTTATCTTAGCCTGCTTGGCATACCTTCCTCATTCCTGAAGAAGGGCTTATGCCCGAAATGTCGATTCTCCTGCTCCTTGGATGCTGCCTGACCTGCTGCGCTTTTCCAGCAACACATTTTTCAGCTCTGATCTCCAGCATCTGCAGTCCTCACTTTCTCCACAGCGCTAATCAGGGCAAGGAGCTTACTGTGAAGGCTGTTTGGGAAGTGTATTCTCTGGTCTGGGAGTAGCTTGGCCATGTCTGGTTTCTATGTTAGCCTGTTTGGCCAAGACTGGGGCATTGTGGGTGTGTTGGCAGGCTTGATTTGTGCTTCACAGACCTGACTTTGTGTTTCTTATGCGGTCATGCTGGTGGGCAAGCTTAGCAGATCTTTCTCCCACAGTCAGAAAGGATCTGGTAGAAACAATACAAGTCTGTAAATGAAAGGTAATGGAGATGAGGGTAAAAAGCTAGACCAAGATAAGGCATAAGGATAACAAACTTATCAGGGAACAAATAATTATAAAACAGAAACAAAAAAGGACTACAAAAAAATGTGAGAGAAACAACTATTAAAGTTGAATTCAACTCTCTGTAGTATCCAAAATTAAAATGGAAGAACAACAAATAAATGCATAGTGTCATGCCTCACTAGGATAGCATTGGAAATCAAACCCTGCTATTCCTGGAGTCATCACAGTAGTTAAACATTTTAAAAATATGCAGAGTTCCCCAATTTATCTGTCTTTTAAACATAGGTTGACAGAATGCACAGATTTCTGAACTTAACAAAATTACCATTTATCCCATGTAATTAGAGTCTAGCCACAGGTAAACAATTCTGAATATAGGCACATAACTTTACTAATTAAAACTCTAATCACCTTATATATCCACACCCCCACACACAGTGCACGGACAGACACACAGACAGACAAAACGAAAGAAAAAGAATGGGTGTTATACTTATACAGAAAAATGGAAAGCAATTCAGGGATTCATGTTCCCAAGAATTACTGAGATAATTCTTATGATTCATGTACTGATCAGAACATTGCTTCTCAGTCATCCTTCTCCTAATTTGCAACAAGCATGGGGTAGCTAGTTCACAAAAGAAAAGCTCTCTGACATATCACAGCTTACAACAACTGCTGGTAAAAAGGAACGCTGGTTTTCTTCAGGCTCAAAGGGACTTTGCAGAAAACAGAGAGAGCCCCTGAACTGCTAGAGATCTGATACTTTTTGTGTCTTGTTCACAGCCTTGAGCTGTTCAGTTACCCGAAACCCAATCACATTGACAAAGACCTTCTGTTTGCCATCAATAACTGCTCACTAATCCGCTAGCCAATGAGCTACTGGTGCCTATCAAAGCTCCACCTGTTCACTACCCCTTGACTCTAATTTGTCTGCGACCGCATTTTACCCATTGCTCAAACAAGAAGTGTGTGAAAGGTGTTTACAATGACTGTTAAGGTTAATTGCTTTCATTACATGAAGCAATCCTACATTAATCCTTTGTTTTTGAAGAAATTATTTTCTCATTTCAGACCACAATGAAAAGTACATAAAAATACAAAGAACCCACCTTTACAAAATAAATAATTAAAACATGACTACATAATGAAGAATGCTTGCAGTGGAATATTGTAGATTAAATAAAATCCAAAATTATATTGATGGAAGAGAGGGTGGGTAGGTTTACTAACTAGAGGTGAACTAGCAGCTATAGAAAGGAGTATATTTAACAGACGTTTAAAAGCAGAATCTGTATAGATTGAAATTACAGACAAAATAGAATTGATCACAGTAAGGGGGACATAATAGTGGAGGGAGAAGCATGGAAACAAAATCTAAAATGGGTAAGGAGCATAGAATGATCATCATTAGAGATTTGAAGTAGCTGCAAGGGATTGTGAAAGGAATGCAAAGAATGGATCTATCGCAGTCCATGCAGCACTCCTTCATTAATCAGTATGTAAGAAGGTCAGAAGTCAGACAACGACAGATTAAAGTCCAATACGCTTATTTGAAACCACAAGCTTTTGGAGTGTTGCCCCTTCATCAGCTGACTTCACCTGACGAAGGGGCAACATTTTGAAAGCTTGTGATTTCAAATAAACCTGTTGGACTATAACATGGTATTGTCTGACTTCTGACCTTGTCCATCCCAGTCCAACACAGACGCCTCTACTGTATGTAAGAAATCCAACAAGAGGTCTTATCTGGTCTATAAAAAAGATATAGGTTAGTAAGAGAAGTAAGCACAGGAAAAACATCCAAGCAATAGTGATCATAGCACAGAAAGCCAATATAAAGATTAAGAAGGACGCTTATCACATAAAAATCTAAGTAATAAAATGAAAAAAAAGCTGATTTTAGGGGGATGTGTGTGGAACTAGGGAACATAAACAGGAAAAAAGAAAACTGCTGACCATAAAGATATTCATGGTGGTGGAAACTGTGTAAAACTGTGAGCATAGAGTCCAGGAGAAATATGTTCCACTAAAAAGCAAGAATGAACCTACCAATAATGGCACACTAGGGGTGAATAAAGAAATAAGAATAAAATTAAATCTGAAGATAAGAGCTTATATTTATTACATGGAAAACAAAGAAGAGCTGACCAAAGGGAATACAAGAAGATTAGGAAATATATAAAAACACAATCAGGAAGGCAAATAAAAACAATTAAATTAGGTTATTAAGGCATAAAAATCAAATAAAATATTCAACAACAGCAAAAGAAAATTAATTAACATGATCACTAAATGATTCATACAATAAAATCATAGGCAGAACAGTGAAATAGCAGAAAGTTTCAATACTTCTCTGAAATGTTCACCAGGGAGATTAATATGGTAGAAAGGGCATTGGAAGAATAGATGTAAAAATGTAGAATCAATTCAAGGCAGACAGTGTACGGTAGGGACTTTGCGACACTGTTGTAATGTCCCTGCTCTGGACCAGAAGTCTGTGTTTAAATCACCTCTGCTTCAGGTGTGTAAAGAATCTCTAACCAGATTGAATAGGAAATATGCAGAAGGTATGGGGTGATATATTGGGCAAGGTCAGTGGGGAAACAAACTCAAAGAAGATAAAATTGTTGATATGATTGGATTGCATTCATACAAATGAACAGATGTTAGGCATGAGGTAGGAGAGCCATTTTGTACACATATAAACACTTATTAGAAAAGTAAATAGTGTCAGAAAATTTCTAGTTGAAGGAACACCAGGATAGATCAGAATGGCTAAACTGTGTATTACTTCCTTAAGTTTGACCAACTACAGGAATGGAAAGGAGATGCAGAATGGCTCTCTGTAGATTCAAGGAACTGACATCAGGTGATGTGTCCTACACCTAGGAAAAAGTGAACATGTTTTTCTGACCAAGCAGGGATGAATAGAAATGGCCCAGAAAGTGAGCAGCAGGAGCAATGTTTAAACCCAAAATGTTCAATCGGAGCAGGAAAGGCAGTTATATTCTACTCTCATGTGCTAGCCTCACAAATTGATTTGCTCAGATTCTCCTGCACAGCTTTCCTTGGACCAATACACTTCCCAGCACCTCATCTCTCATCCCCAACTAAATTAAAAATGTTGACACTCACCCCCACCTTAATAACATCTCTTGCTCATGCCTCATACTCAGCCTCCACAACTGAAGACAATTCCTTCACTCCACGCAATCCACTTCTCTCAATGATCACAATTTTCTCTCCTTACAGGAAAAGACAGCACAAAACTCTAGGGAGAGGCAGAGAACTAGGATAGGCCCTGCAAACATAACCACATCAGCAACTACTGTCAACACATCCCTACTGTGTCGGTTGTGAAGACGGTATTGTTCCATGTGGCTACAGATGCCTGCAATGACCTACCATAAAACACCTAAGCTGCGTAAGGTAGTAGTACTCAAACAGTTCAAGAAAGCTGATCCTCTGCCTGAAAGACTTTGTGTCATGAGCAATATTTGTCAGGGCTAAAACTAATATCCACTCTGCTACTGATAACACTTGTCTAAAAGAGACAGCCCTTCAATTTGCTGAACTGGCAGTATTCTGACAAATAAGGGAATTATAAATTGCTCACATATATCAATTAAGGCACTTTTAGATCACTTAAAAGTACCTAACAAGTGAAATGCAAACCACCAGTCTATTGACTTTTAACTAGTATGCAAACCACAAAAGTTATTCATCTTTACCTGTGTAAGGATAACCAGGGAGTTGCCATGAAGCTCTATCATGTACCAATGAAGTCTCATATTTAGGCGATGGTGTAATGGTATTGTCACTGCATTAGTAATCCAGATACCAAGCAGCATAAGCAGCAAGTGTAAGACAGAGCTAAGTGGTCCCACAATCAACAGTTTGGATTTAAGCTCTGCAGTCTGCTGAATCACAGTTGTGAATGGTGATAGACAATGAAACAATTCACTGAAGGGGGATGCTCCAGAAATATTCCCATCTACTTGATGGTGGAACCCAGCAGATCAGTGCACAAAATAAGGCTGAAGCTTTTGCAAAACTCTTCAGCCAGAAATGCCAAGTAAGTCACCTTTTTCATCTTCCTCCTACGCTTTCCAGCATCATAAATGTCAGTCTTCAGCCAATTTCATTCACTTCACATTATGCAAAGAAAAAGTTGGAGGCAGCGGATACTGCAAAGGTTATGGGTCCTGACAACATTTTGGCTAAATAGTGCTGAGGACTTGAGCTCCAGTTCATGCAATGACCCTGGCCAAGGTTTTCCAGTGCAACTACAACATTGGCATTTACCCAACAATGTAGAAAATTGCCCAACTACATCATTTACACAAAAAGTAGGACAAATCCAACCTGGCTAATTACTAGCCCTTGAGTCTATTCTCGATCAAGAGTAATGTGATAGAAGGGATCATCAACAGTGCGATCAATAAGTAGCACTTGTTAAGCAATAACCTACTCACTGAAGCCCACTTGGGTTCTGTCAGGACCACTGACTAAACATATTAATTAGACATTTAAATATTACTTATAAATTCTTTGCTTATGATCGAATTGATTACATTGCATTGTTTAATGGTACGTAGTTTTACAGTATGGCTGGAAATGATTAAACCAAACGATGAAATGAAAACATCCCATCTTCTTTAAAAAGCATCACACTGGCATTGGAAGCAATTCAAAAAAAGGTTCTTTAAGATGATTCCTAGAATAAGAGTATTGTCTTGGAGCAGAGATTGAGCTGTTTTAGCCCATACTACTTAGTGGAGTTCAGAAGAATGCGATATTTGTGATTCTGTGTAGGTTGGACAGGATAGGTGTTGAGCGGATGTTTCTCTTCATGAGGGAATCGAGCGACAGGAAGTACAGTTTCAAAATAAAGTGTACAATTTTCCCATCCCTTGAGCAACATGACTATAAAATTGAGAAAATACAGTGAGAATAGGAAAGTCTGATTCTTGATGTTGAGAAATTAATTTCTGATTTTCCCCTTATGTTTTAAACAACGAATTCTGAATTTCAGCAGGAACTTTGCCTCTGCTGCTGCATGATTGCACAAGAAGGACACCAAATAGGCTTGTTCTATAATGCATAATGTGAGAAGAACAACAATAGAATGAGAAAAGTCACTGCGAACCAAGACAGGTCACCCACCATGAAACTTAATGAAAATAACGGCTCGCCAAAAAAATGAGAACATTCATTCCAGGGGGTCTCCATTTATGATATTGACAAGGAGTGAATTCTTATTTCAGAGGGTCATTATTCTTTGGAATTCTCTACTCCAGAGAGCAGTGGAGGCTGTACATTTCTTTATGTTCTTGACAATTTTTTAATCCACAAGGGAGTCAAAGGCTGTGGGATTGAAGGCTGGAAAGTGGAGTTAAAACCACAGTCAGGACAACCATGATCTTACTGAATGGCAGAGCAGGCTTGAGGGGCCGAATGGCCGAAAGCAACCACCCCAACACACACAAAAGAAGTTGCATCAAGACACTATTCAAAAGGACCACAACACACTGCAGTACACCAGAACTGCAAAAAGAGGAAGAGGAACACCTATACAATGTAAAAATGGATACCCCCGCAATTTCATCAACAGATGCCTATGGGAAAGACAACAGAACGAGGACATGCCACAACCCAAAGGACTAGCCACACTACCATACATCAAGAGAATTTCCGAACTGACAGCCAGACTACTGCGACCACTAGGACTCATAACAGCACACAAACCAACAGCCACTCTCAGACAACAACTCACCAGAACGAAGGCCCCGATACCCAGCATGAGCAAAACCAATGTAGTGTACAAAATCCCATGCAAGGACTGCACAAAACACGACATAAGACAACAGGAAGACAGCTAACGATCCGCATCCATGAACACCAACTAACCACGAAACGACACGACAAGCTATTCTTAGTAGCCATACACTCAGATGACAAGCAACATGAATTCGACTGGGAAAACACTACTATTAGGACAAGCCAAACAGAGAACAGCCAGCGAATTCCTAGAGGCATAGCACTCAACCACAGATTCTATCAATAAGCACATCGACCTGGACCCAATATACCGACCACTGCAACAGACAGCTGGAACTGACAACCGGAAGCAGCAGATTCAAACCACTACAAATGCCGGAGGAAAGCTTCACAGGAGGCTCCCAAGCACTGAGGATGTCACCTAGACAGGGGTGACACGTCTGCAACACAAATTCCCAGCTCCGCGAACAGAAGCACAACAACGAGCACCCGAGCTACAAATCTTTTCACAAACTTTGAAGGCCTACTCCAGATCTTAATTCTTCTGTTTTTTTTTGTAAATATGTTCTTTTCTGCCTTGCAACAAACATTTGTTTACACATACCATTTTTGTCAATTCGTTATATTTTCCCACTAATTTCTAAATCAGATATGATTCCACATAATTTATTCATATTATAAAAACTGCTGTCAACTGAGATGAAAGCAATGATACCAGGTTAGGTAATCTACTCAACTCAGTCTAGGTTTTAGTATTTAAACTGCTTTTCTGCAATCACAAATCCATTTACCTGAAGTGTTTTGTTAATTCATTATTTGAATCAGAAATGAAATATCATTTGAACATATTTGAATACATTATTTGATCTTAACTTGTATTTTATAAGCATAAGTTTAATTCATTTATTTAGCTGTAAACGTTAAGAATTTTATGTACAAAAATGATTGCATTTGATAAAGATGTCTAAATAATATAATGGGATGCTACAAATAGGCTTTCTTTGTGGCATTCCTTTTAACGTAAAAGGTCACATGGAGTGCATTGCTTGAGAGTTTGAGCAAAGGTACCTTTTATTCTTCTGATACAATGAATGTGGTGATGTAAATGCTAATTAATGCAAGGGTCTAGTCTAATTTCTTATCCTATCTACATTTGTCTGAGAGCCTATAAATGGCATAAAGCTACGCAAATGAAAAAATGATAACCTCTCTGGAATATTCTGTCAGTTGCAAGACTTGGTTTTTAGTGTGATGTGCATATTGTTTATATTTCAGACTAAGATTTCATCAAATTTTAATTCACCACTCAACTTTATTGAATGACTATATTTCTGGTTATAATCACATCAGGTTTAACTATGATACTGAATGCTTTGAAAATATGTTAATAACAGTTGGAATTCTTGCTGTTGTTTAGGTTAGATGAGAAGAAACCGTGACTGTTATATCATGATCAGGCCCGAGCAATGAGCATCCGCCAGAAATATGCATAGTAGGCAGTTCATGAGGCAATCTTTGTGCGATGGTAATTTGATGCCAATGCCGCCACTATGGAGCTCAACACTCCAGCTAAGGTACTCTATTCAACTTTCACAGCTGAAGATGAATCCAGCAGCAGGAACAACCCCCACTGCTATTTAAAGAGATCAGTAATGATATTCAGATTAGATGCTGAATGATTTCTACTGGCGTTGCTGTGATTTAATAAATGATTCATGATTTCTAGAGGTTTTCATGGGGTTAAAGTCTCTGGGATGTAATGTGACAACGGCTGAAAGCCTTTTTCCCGACTTAAAGGGCTTCTGGGCAAAACAGTTGCAAACATAGTTGCAGTAATAAGGATTTCCCTTGGAATACACTAGAAATAGGAGAATGAGCATAGGCAGAATAAAGCAAGCTACTAGAATAGAAAGGAGAAAGGCACACAACAGGAGGCAATATCCACTCAGAATGTTCATCTGGTGGTTCTCTTATCTGAATCTCAGCGAGGAACAGTTTAGGAGCGACCCTCACTTCTTTCATTATTTCAATCTTCTTTAGGAGGTCTTCACTGAAATGTGCTATTTGCTGCCACTATACCAGCAACATGACAGGAAGGAAAAGGCTATATTACCAGTGGCCATAAATTATTACATACTGGGGTCCTCTTAAACTGGAGCTGGAGAAATCTGATATTGCTCGTCATCCATAGTTACATAAGGAAGGTCGCAAGACTCTCTAATCAATGTTTTGTTACCGGCATTTCATTACCTCTTCCCAGAAAGCAGCAGGTAGAAAGCAGAGGTGAATTTGTGAGGATTGCAGAGATCTTCATGGTGCAGTATGCCAATGATTGCACACTTATTGCAAAATGGAGCAGGAGCTGGAGAGGCTGGAAATCCATAAAAGAGGATGTCTACCACATTCACAAATAATTTTAAGTAGTCCAGCACAGCAGCATTAATACTCCTTTGAAATTTACTGATAATTGTGGTGGAGGTTTTTGGGAAACAAGTTTAAATATTAAAGAATAGTGACAGTGTTTCTCAGTAATTGAGATTAGTCGTATTGATTCAGGTTTATTGAAAGTTAATATAAAAAGCACTGAGATCTCCAAAAACCATTAATTGATCTGTGAGTAATTTGCTCCCTCTGTGCTGAACAACTGATGACAATACAGAGAAGAAAGTGAATGTTTTGATGCAAATATTTGAGCTTACAGCAGTCATTCACCGATTATAGTAAGGCAGCACATGGTAATTGGCAAAAACATAACTGATTTTTAAAAATTCAAATATTTCTGAAAACGACACATTCTGTTGAAGATTTTGTCTTGCACTTTTTAATACAACTTACAAGAAATAACAAAGGGAAAATAACATTGATACCAGATGGGAGAAGAGTGCGGACTGGTTAGAAAATGGACTCTGAATGGTAGACGTTTTGTCATGGAGCCCTTTTACCAATCAATCACTTAATGCTTAAATCTCTGAAGTGTGACTTCAACTCACAACCTTGTGATTTAGAGATGACAGCGTAACCACAGAATGACAGTTAACAGCATGAAATCAAAATGGAGTTTCATGCCAAAAGATTTTAAATAACACACAGAACATTCCTTCACAGAAGAGTGCATAAAAGGATGATCAAAGAGGAAGCATTATGGAGATGACAACTTACTAATAATTACTTACAACTAGTAAAGAATCCTTGCAATGTGAAACGGCCAGCAATTGGACTAACTCCAAAGACATTTCATTTCAATTTAAAATAGCTTATATTAACTCAATATTATTCATTTGCAATACATTTAGAATATTTATGTCTGTTTTGGGTATATAACCTTTAACAAAACTAAAAGCTTTGAACAATAAAAATAATTTTATTAATCCTTCCCTAAACTTTTTTTCATGTTCTGGTTTTTCGCAAAAAAATATTAAAGTGAAGCTTGACAAAAGGTATGCAGCATGTGGATATTTCAGCATATATATATAAAATTTGGATTGTAACAACGAAATGAAAGGATGCTTAATCATTCAGTAAACTGTTCCCAGCAGATGAAGAGGGGTGAATTGACACTTCTCTTTTCAATCTCCATGATACTTCACAACAAAGAGTTGTGTTCCTTTTGGCAAAAGGCTTTACCTTTCTCTAGTTAAAATATAGCGAACTAATTTCTAATGTAGGAGGAAGGAACTAATTACAAGGATTTAAGTGAAAGAAACAAAAATTTTATTGCTTGAGAAAAGTAATAAAAATGCCTCATCATGCACACTCTCACACAGGTACAAAATTAATAAGGAATAGTGTCCATAAAAGAAAGATGAAAGGAATGTATAGTTTACAATCCTCAGCTTTTTTTTGAGGCTGAAGGCTTTAGCAAGAGAATATGTTGTTTATCTGGATCTTGGATCTTCTATTGCAGCAATTATTGCAGCTATCCTTGAATTATCCTGCATTCTGCTGTTTTGATCTTGTTCCTATTGTCAGTGAGGTGTTTCTAGCTGCTTTCTGTTGTGCAGTCAAAAAGCCATCTTTTCTTTGCTGCCAAAAGCCAATTCTTGAAATACAAGCTTGTATGTATATTTCTTTGCCTGACTTCATTATCTCAAAGCTTGATAATTGCAGCTTTTTAAATCATCTCTAACGTGCAAACATTCTCATCAAGGTATAAAATAAAAATAGGAGAGCTTTTTTTCATGCTGTGTCCCCAGAAAAGGTTGACTGCATTCCTTACTTCTGAATAAAATGTTAATTTCAGTTTGACTTGTGGTTAGGTGACTTTTGTGGCTATTTGAAATCAATATTTTTGGTTCATTTTTAATCCAAGGAAGTCCCAGATTTGAAATCAGATGTTGGAATTTTAAAAAAACATACTTTTTTTTAATCATGAGACAAAATGCCAAGTAAAACGTGGAAATGGTGTGTTCCTACATGTGCTGCCTGTAATAAAATTGTAAACATGTTCTTTACAAACTATTCAAATCTCTGGTTATGATAAATTACATCATAATTCATCAATTGCTTTCAGAATGTAGTCACTGTCGTAGACACAGTCAGTTTTACCCAGAAATAGCAATATAATAATGATTACACTATCTGTTTTTTTAGATTAGATTACTTACAGTATGGAAACAGGCCCTTCGGCCCAACAAGTCCACACCGACCCTCAGAAGAGTAACCCACCCAGACCCATTCCCCTACATTTACCCCTTCACCTAACACTACGGGCAATTTAACACACCCAATTCACCTGACCTGCACATTTTTGGACTGTGGGAGGAAACCCACACAGACACGGGGAGAATGTGCAAACTTCACACAGACAGTTGCCTGAGGCGGGAATTGAACCTGGGACCCTGGTGCTATGAGGCAGCAGTGCTAACCACTGTGCCACCGTGCTGCTTGAGGCAAAAATTGACCAGGTTATTCAGGGTCAGTTCACTGTTCTTCTTCAAGATAGTGCCACAGATTATTTTATCTCCACATATGACAATAGACAGTGCCTTGTCTACATCGCATCTGGAAGATGCATCTGCAACAAGGCAGCACACCCTCAGTACTTCACTGGAGTGTCAGGCAGATTAATTAATTATCTGCTTGAGACCTAAGATAAAAACAATGATTTTTTCACATGATCGAATATTCTATGAAACATGATATTTACAGGTTGGTGAAATCATTCAGTCACTTGATCATGTTTGCTTTATGTGTTTAAATTAATATTGTGGAGTTTTACTGATTTATATTTAACAATGTCATCCACTTCAGGAATTACCTTTCTTTGTCTAAAATACTCAAGTAATATCAGTCCAATTGTTTCATTTCATGGACTCTTGTAAGGAAACAGTGGGGTAGAATTCCAGACTGGTAGAAAGTTAATATCATATGTCAGTTGTCTGTTATAGAAACCATCAATTACATTTCCAAAATTTTAAATATTCTTCAAAAGCAATTTCAGATAATGTATTGTCCATTTCAATGTAAAAATAACTAACAGTTAACAGAAATCTATACTGATTTTCCATAGTTCTTCTTTGTTCACATCTGCTAATATCCTGAATGGTTATTTCAAGTTTCAGTCTCTGGTTTTCATATTCCCCCTCGATAGGATCCTGCTGGTCATTCATTTATATAGCTTGAGTGGCCTCATGTTCATAATGTGTTGACACTGCCCAATATCTAACTCATTATAAAACAGCAATCCCCATTGACAAATCAATGTGGTCCCTTTGTAACCTTAACTGCATATTACAGAGATAACTTTGATGTATTAATGAAAAAGTGTTCCATTCTAAGTTGCATTGTTTTTCGATTTAATGGGACCCTGCATTTCTGATTATTTCTGATCTTACTTACATAATGATTCCGTAGCACAGATACAGTTCTTTGATTCAGGATATAACTCCACTTGGAAATGAAAATTTAAAGAGGTGTTGATGCAGGAGGGAATGAATTAATGCAACTTCTGAAGAACACTAAAATACATTTCAACCATCAGCAATGTTTTATAAAACTGAAAGAGCATGGGATCAGAAAGTGCTAGACCAAGATAAAGGGAAAGGAACCCAAAGATATAGGCATGTCAATATTACTCTTATTTGCTATTTGCTGAAATAAACAAGAATCATAGAATTTTTACAATATGGAAATATCTAACAGCCCATCATGTCTGCACTGAACTCTGAGCAAGTTAACTTAGCATCATTCTCCTGCCTTTTTCCTGTAAACCTGCATGTTGGATGATTAAGTAGAAACAATGCCCTCTTGAATGCTTTAGTTGAACATTTCCAGCAGTGCATTCGAGGACTGAACTAATCATTGTGTGAAATAAAATTATTTTCTCACCTCACATTGCTTCTTTTGCAAAACACTTTAAATCCGTATCATCCAGTTTGCAATAGGAACAGTCTCTCCCAAACTATTCTCTCCAATCCCCTTATGATTCTGAAAAATTCTATCAGATCGCCTTGTAGCCTTTTCTTCTCCAAGGCAAACGATCCCAACTTCTCCGATCTATCGACATAACTAAAGTTTCTCATACCTGAAACCATTCATGTAAACCTCTTCTGCACTTTCCCCAAAGTGTTCACCTCCTTAATACAGTGTGGTATCCAAAACTGTACACAATGCCCCAGCTGAGAGCTAACTAGTTCAGCTTATATGTTTAGTACGAACCTTCCTGCTCTTCTACTTTACCCCCTTCTTAATGAAATAGAATACTGTATCCTTTATTAACAGCTCTCTCTACCTGTCCTACCATATTTAATGATTCATGCATATTTACACCCAGGAGCCTCTACTCCTGCATACCCTTTTAGAATAGTACCATTTATTTTAACTTGATTATCCTGTTCTTTGAAAAATCTATCATCTCATTCTTCTCCACAATTAACTTCACTTCACTTACTCCATCAACTGCTCAATGTCCTTCGCAATTCTATGCAGTCCTCATCACAACTTACAATGCTCTTAAGTGACCTATTAACCACAGATTTTGAAATTGTTCCCTGCACACTAAGATCTAGATCATTTGTATGGTATCAGGAAAAGCAAGGGTTCTGATATGAACCCCTGGGAAACTCCATTACAAACCTAACTCAAGCTTGAAAATACCCATGAACATCAGTTTCTGTTTCCTATCTCACAGCCAATTTTGTATTAAAGTCCCTTTAATTCCATGAGCTAAAACTTTTCTTACAAGTCAAATTGTGTAGTATCATTTCAGCACCTTTTAGAAATCCATATCCATGGCATCAACAACATTACCTTCAACAATCCTCTCTGTTATCTCTTCAGAAAACTCTAACAGTTTAATTAGACAGAATTTCCCTTAACACATTTATGTTGTCTTTTCTGAATTCATCCATGTTTTTCCATTTGACTATTCTATCATGAATAATTATTTCTAGACATTTCTCACCACTAGAATCAAGCTGATTGGTCTTTAAATGCTGGGAATATCTTTAAAACCTTTTTTGAGTGCTGGCACAATACTTGGAACTCTATATTTTTCCAGCACCACCTCTGAATCTGGATAAGATAGAAAGATTATAGTCAGTGCCTCTGCAATTTCCACCCTCACTTTCTTCACTATTCTTGGATGCATCTTATTCAGTGCTAATACTTGATCAACTTTTAAATATTGACAGCTTCCAATACCATCTTCCTATCAACCTTAAACTCCTCTATTGGCTGTCATCATGGTGTAGGATGCATCTGCCTCGTAGATAAAAACAGATGCAAGTACTTGTTAACAGCTCACCAATGCCTCTTGACCCCTTTTCATCCCTCAATGGCCTTACTCCTCCTTCTATCACCTTTTTAATATTAATGTATCTGTAAAATACATTGGGATTTTCTTTCGTGTTTGCTGCCTGTCTTTCTCTTAATCCTTCTTTGCTTCTCTTACTTGCTTACACCTCCCCTCTGAAACTTCTGTATTCTGCTGGGTTCTTAATTGTATTTTCTACCTGATATCCATCACAAGTACAGTTTATCTTCTTTAATTTATTCCAGAATGCTCTGGAATTGTTTGCCCTACACCTCCAGGGATTGTACCCAACATATTGTTATGAAGGTAGCCCATCAGTGTACTGTTGTTTTTTCCTTCAACCTTTGGTTCCAGTCTAACCGCCCAGCTCTATTCTTGCCCTCTTGAAGTAGGCTCTCTGCATGTGACTATGCTGACTCTAGTTTAGTCATTCCCGACTGGGAATTTCAGATAAAGGGCTTAAGCCCGAAATGTTGATTCTCCTGCTCCTTGAATGCTACCTGACCTGCTGTGCTCTTCCAGCAACACACTCTCGACACTAGTTTAGTCATTGTCATTTTCCAATAGTATTCTAAAATGATCACTATCTCCTATATATTCCCAATTAACTCTTGATCTACTTGCCCTACCTCATCTAAAACAATCACAGGTCTGGCAATATTGCATCTCTTATTAAACTGGACATTTACTGCTGTAGGGAATTCTCCATAACGCAATCTCAGAAGGCCAGCCCTTCAAAGCCTGCACGACCACTATCCCAGTTTATATTTAACTAATTATACCACTACATTGTAACTACCCTGTGATGGTTGTATCTACAGATAGTTTCCTTGCATTCTATTAGATTCTTCAATAGCACATTACTTATATCTAGTTCTTAGATTATGAGGGACAACAAGTATTGTCTCATCTAGTAAATGTATACTGTTGGAGGAAAAAAATCATATCTGGCAAAACTGGCCCTTCATATACTGCCTTCATTTTTTTAATAACTGTGATTTTAGTTCAATGATAGCACTACTTCCTCTGTACCATAGATTGTAAGGGCACATAACATCCACCTTGTGCAATTGGAGATAGGTGAAAATGTATTCCAGATTCTTGAACTCACATACACTGATGTGGTAAAAACAATGACTGCAGATGCTGGAAACCAGATTCTGGATTAGTGGTGCTGGAAGAGCACAGCAATTCAGGCAGCATCCAAGGACAGGCAAAATCGACGTTTCGGGCAAAAGCCCTTCATCAGGAATAAAGGCAGAGAGCCTGAAGCATGGAGAGATAAGCTAGAGGAGGGTGGGGGTGGGGAGAGAGTAGCATAGAGTACAATAGGTAGGTGGGGAAGGAGATGAAGGTGATAGGTCAGGGAAGAGAGGGTGGAGTGGATGGGTGGTAAAGGAGCTGGGCAGGTCGGACAAGTCCGGACAGGTCGAGTTACTGGAGGTTAGAAACTAGGATGAGGTGGGGGAAGGGGAAATGAGGAAACTGTTGAAATCCACATTGATGATGCCCTGGAGGAAGAACGCCTCATCTTCCGCCTCGGAACACTTCAACCCCAGGGCATCAATGTGGATTTCAACAGTTTCCTCATTTCCCCTTCCCCCACCTCATCCTAGTTTCTAACCTCCAGTAACTCGACCTGTCCGGACTTGTCCGACCTGCCCAGCTCCTTTTCCACCTATCCACTCCACCCTCTCTTCCCTGACCTATCACCTTCATCTCCTTCCCCACCTACCTATTGTACTCTATGCTACTCTCTCCCCACCCCCACCCTCCTCTAGCTTATCTCTCCATGCTTCAGGCTCTCTGCCTTTATTCCTGATGAAGGGCTTTTGCCCGAAACGTCGATTTTGCCTGTCCTCGGATGCTGCCTGAATTGCTGTGCTCTTCCAGCACCACTAATCCAGAATCACATACACTGATACCTTACCACAGCACTGACGGAGTGCTAGAATATCAAAAGTGCATCATTTTTTGGTAAAATGCTAAATATAAGCCTCATCTGCTCTCTCGACTAAACTTAAAGGAGCTCATGGAATTATTCACATAATATCAAGAGACTTCTCCCCCTGTACTTTGCCCAATATTTATCACTCAAAGCCATTACTAAAATATTGTGGAGGTTAGGTTGGATTCTGTGGTGCCTGTTTCTTATGTATTATTTGGTAAAATAATGCTCAAATATCTGTTATGAATATGCACATTATCATCTTGGAAAAATGGGACTATGCACACAAACCTATTGATTGTTGGGTGTTTGCTAATTCGGTAGATTATAACATCAATCAGTCTGAAATGTTGATTTGACACTAGTACAACCATTCTCAAAGTCCACACTCCAGCCAATATCTGGTTTTAACCATGAACAGCTCAGTACAACCTAAAATGGCATGAATGACTTCCCTTAGGGCTATCTGAAGGGATTGAAAACTATTGTAAACAATTCAAGACCACAGTTAAAAACTAGTTGCTAGACTTATATTTTTAACTGGGTGCTGGTACCTTTTTAATTAATTGAGAGCTTCCCTACACTTGGTTGACTTTTAAAGACTCTACATGGAGCTGTCCAGCTCTGCTGAAGTCTTTACCTGTTCATTTAAAAATATGTGCTGCAAAAACAAATTACTCCTTGTTGTGATTGGCCTGCTAGTCCTTCCAATGGGAATCAAACAAATGAGAATTCAGCAAGATTGGGTGAATGAAGAGAGATTACACTGAACAGGACAACCTGTTAGAAGAAAGACAGTGAAGGGATCTCAGCAAGTGACCCAATCTGTTGAGCGTCTATAGGGATCAAAGCATAAACCTTAACTTCAGCGAGGCGTGCTTGAAAGAGGCCATGGCTAAAATCTGCCATTTGCTACAACCACAACTGAAACTATAAAACAGGGAAAAGGCAATTTTTCTTGTGCTTTCAAAGTACCTCATTAATGTGCTTGGCTCCTATCAGACTAAGACTGGAGATCTAAGCAATAACTCAGTCTGCAGTACATCTGGGAATGACTTGAGGCTCTCTCTGCAAAGCTTCAGTTATAGACACAACTTCCTCTCATTCAATTCTATCAGAGACAAACAATTAGTGCAAGCATAAACATTTGTGCTGATTGCAGACTTCCTCATTGTACAGGGTGTCATTGATAACACATGCAGTGGCTGATATATCTCCTGTCATCTCAGCTATTTTTATGAATCAAAATGGATTCCACTCCCTCAAAGTGTAGTCGGTGTATGACCACAGCCAGCTCATCATGTAGCTGAATACTCACAATTCCAGCAATCCTGTACTCATCCTAAATTTGACCCATCACAGCAAGCCAATGACTGGCTCCTTGGTGACAGGTATGACAATTCATAGTCTGGCTTATGAATCTGATCAAAAACCCCTACAGAAGGCCTACAATGAGAACTATTATAGAAAAGTCACAAAAAAAAATGTCAACCACACCTCTCCATTCACTAACACTCCTACATTCCTTATCTTTCCTCCATCATTAGCCATCACATTGTCCTTCTATCAAGAATTGAAAAATTAAGACCACGAAGAAATGCAACTTTCAACATTAAATCGCTCAATCTGTTCTCCATGTGCCTTTGCCTCTCCAGTGCTCCTGAAAGGTCCTTGCTCTGTGACTACAAAATAATCTGCTGAAAAAACATGCTGGACATCAATGAAGGATGGCCACGGAGGATGTCATGAAACATCTTTGAACTTAGACGTTCCTGCTTCACCACCATCTCAGTATGGGCTGCAGCAGTCTACGCTGGCTGACAAGCAACAGCTGGGTAGCAGCAAACTGGCAGAGGTGGGAGTAGGGATATTCCTGAGGGGAGATAGTGGCTTTGTGTTCTATGTAACCACTGACTAGCTTCTCTCATAGCCTCTGATAATCTTCCAGGGCAGAAAACATATGGAAGGACTGCTTTGCGGCCCTGGAAGCCCTTTTGAACAATGGTATCCAGAATGCAGTCTGAACTCCCACTCAAACATGGAGACCAGGTTGGAAGTTGTTTGCGTTGCAATATATGTTGTGACATTGGCCATAGGGCATTGTACCATGACTGGATATGTATTGACAGAGGCAGCCACACATTAAATCATAGCCAAATCAGTACTGGACTCCTCCATGCTTCACTTCATCATGCACACACTTGCTGGTGGTTTTTACAGTCCACCCAACATTTGGGGATATAACTCCATCAACACTCTTCTGCACCCCAGATCTTTAATATCTGACATCTGTCTTCTGCAATGGAACAGTATGCAACCTTATCTTCCAGTGAGCTGACAACTATGTCGCACTTTGCCGCACTGGTCCTGTCTCCTCCACATTTAATTCTCGGTGTCACACGACATGCAAGTCCCATTTCAGTCCTCACCTCTAAAATACAATGTCAGGTTGAGCTGATAGTTATGCCTGTGAAGTTGAGCAATGGTGTCTCTTAACCTTCAGTGACTCCTCGTATTTCTCCACTAACTGAGCAGAGTCCAGTTTTTCTTTTGCTATCTGAAATGGAAATGAGACAGGGATGGATTATGGTGCAAAGAGAAAAGAAAGTTAAAAATGAATCCTTACACTCTCAGCAGCTTGTCAATCAAAGGAAATTGTTGGATGAGGGAGAACAACAATACATATTTATAAAGTGCCTTTACCAGAATAAAATTTCCCATGATGCTTCACAGGAGCCTTGTACAGTAAAATGTGACACTGAGTCATAGAAGGAAATGTTAAAAAGATGAGCAAATGTTTGACCAAACAGGTAAGTCTAAAACAGCATCTTAAACTCAGAAAGAGAGCTTAGAGTGTCGAGCGGTCTAGGAATGGAACACTAGAACCTGAAAACTATAGCTCTGAAAACATTGTACCAGTGATGGAGGAATTAAACTCAGAAATCAAGAAAGGTTATGTCTGTAGATTGCTTGCCATCACATTTCCAGTTCTCTAATGATCATGGCCTCATGATCCCTGTTATCATGGTGATGATGAGCGGCCTCTCCATGGTTGTAAATACAGTAAGGAGACTTTGTCTTCCTCCATTTCTTTCTGCTTACTTTTATTTTGCATCACCTTCTCCTAAATGAAAAAGATATGTATTACAGTGAAGGCACTGTACATTGTTTGGATGATGGGATGAACATTATTGAATAGCTGCCAGAATGTTGGCGCATGGCTTGTAGCAGAGTTATGTGTCTGAGTGTGAATTAGTACATATGAATTGAACATTTCCAGACTGATTGATTGAAGTTGTTGTAGACTGGTCATGGTGATGCAGAGAATTGAGCAGTGAATGAGCTGAGTGGTACAGTTGGTTTGATCTTGTTTTTAAAAAATGAACTATTTATTTTGATAATTAATATCAGCTCATTAGACACCTCTCCGCATGATTTTCAGCTTCTTGGATCAACACTCCTAGCATTGATCGCTGTCACTCCTTCTTTCTTCTGCATACAACTCTGGCAATAAATTCCTCACCCTCAGCAGATACAAGTCATTTTTTCCATCAAGAATTCCAGGGTGTAACATGAAAATTATGTTGCTTGTTCTTCCACAGGTTCATTCATTCGTCAAAGCACCATTCACAGATTCATCTTTCTGAAAGCTCCCATTGCTTCTTGCAGTCACTAGCTCCCTCCACCTAGTTACACATTATCCACGTTGCTCTATCCCTTCAGGTACTTTCTAATCAACCTGTTCAGAGAAGCTATTATACACCTCTGGAGCAAGTTGGGCTTAAACCTAAGCCTTCTGACTCAGAGGTAGAGATATTATCACCATAAGATCCCTTGCTTACTCTGTCACTTAATAGCTTGGCTAACAATTGTCAATCTCAGTTTATAAATCAACAACGGATTTGGAATTAATTGCTAATTTCAGAAGAGAATTTCAAATCTTACCATCTTTTGATTAGCCCATTTTCTAATTTAACTACTGAAAAATCTGGCTCAATTTGTTTGACTACACTCACTAGTTCTAGATCCCCTTTTCAAAGCAAATAATTTCTATTTAGCTTATCAAAGCTGTTAAAATCCAAATAGTTTGCCAACATGGCCAAACAGCAAAGAACACTGAGTATGAGACATGTTGCCCAAGTAAAGCTCTGCAAATCACAAACCCAGAAACTAGACACAGTGCAAACACAGCAACAAGGTGCTAATGATATTAGCATAATGTAAAAGGACACATCTCAGCAAGGTTAATATTGCACAGACATTTCCCCAACAACTTAACCAAATAAAGGAGGAATGTATATTTTCATCGAGAAAACAGACTGAAGGGCACCAGGCCCTGCCATACAAAGAAACATACAGCAAGCCATCCAAATGATTAACAATGTTTCAGACCATTAAGCGAGTCTCCCTGATTGGCCAGAACTATAGAAATTTCCAGAAAATCGTCCAAAAAGGCATAAAAACAGAGCTCACCTCAACTAATCCCTTGGACCTTCCGGAGATGAAGAAGAACTGACTGGCATGGCAAAAGCAGAGAAGGACCGACCGTCAGGAGTGAGAGAGAAACGATCTCACAAACTGGACTAAAGCTACAGACTCTGGGAAGTACTGCAACAATGAAGAATCAGGCAGGATTCAAAATAGTATTATTGCTATTAAAGTCTTACTGTTACTTGTTCCTGAATAAAATTGTGACAATTTGCTTCAGTACCAACTTGAGTCAGTGGTGAATTGACCGTTCTGGTATTGTAGGGCAACTGAATAAATTAATTTTCAGTAGAACCTCAATTATCTGAACGAGACGGGCGGGGAGTATTTTGTTCAGATAATTGATCATTCGGTTAACCAGAAACAAGCGGTAATTTATGAGTGCCTTGCAATGCACGCCATAATGCCGTTGAACTGATAACTGAATGCTGAGTTGCTTAATGCCGTTTTTATGGAACCTTGAGACCTTGTTCAAATAATCTGAAATTTGGATAATTGATGTTCAGATAATCAAGGTTCTACTGTATAACCTATTGTCAAAGTATCTGACAGATTCTAAAGGACTCGGACAACATTTCGTAACGTTTTAAATTTTGGGAAACACAATTCTAGTTTGCATAATCTCTCCTTGTTTCTTAACTTTTGAAGTCTGGACATTATTTTAGTAAAGCAACACCACACACTCTCCAAGGTCATGTAGCAAGACCCATTCACAACATGAGATCCTTTTTGCAGCATGCAGTTGATGATTAATGCAAGCAGAGCAGAGAAATCTATGCAAGAAATGTTGTATAATGTAGAAAGGGTGGCAAGGGTAAAGGTGGAAGAGTGTCTTAAGTACATCTGTTATGAAGATGTTATATGAAGTTGGTGGGAGCACAGTAGGAAGCAAAACCACCATTTTAGATCTTCCCCATTTCTCTGTCCAAGGTTGCTATCACACAATAAACAACATCTTGTTTAAGACAAGTGCCTCTTCTCATTAGACAGCCAAATGGTTTTCCTCTATCACACCGGACCAACCACACCTCGTCAAACCTTACCAGGAAGGAGGACGAAACAGCAAATCTACCAGATGGATCTTCTAACATAATGAGTGGTGAAGATTCAATGTACAACATGACGCCAGGTTGGAAGGAGAGGTGGTGACATAATCATATTCTCACTCAGCTAAGAATCCCTGGAACCAGGTAAGGGGCTGGGTTTGAATTTCACTGTGGAAGATTATGTAAAGTGAATTAAAAGTTAACTTGAAAGTCTGATGGTATTTGCGAAACCATTGCTGATCACCAGAAAAGTGAATCATGTTTACTAATGAAATCCATGTCTTTTGTACGCTTGTCTGTGTGTGTTGGGAAAGTTTTATAAGAAAGATAAGAGTTTTAACCTGTAGAGATATGGGTTTACCTGCAGGTAGAATCTATTTAGTTTTAATCATCATTACGTACAGAAACCTGATCCAAGTGTTCTGTCAATCTGGGTCTAAAATACAGGCAAATTGGGAAATGTGTATTTTTATAAAATTAATATATTTTGTGACAATTACAAGAAAACCATGACTTGATTTCCAGTGAGTCAAAACACGTGGGCAAAAAAGCTGAACTCCAAAATTGAGGTGAGAGCAACTGCCCTTGACATCAAGACTGCATTTGAATGGGTGTGGTATCAGGAAGCTGTAGCAAAAGTGGACTCAGTGTGAATTGGGGGGAAACCCTTTGCTGGTTAAAGATATAGCTGCAGAAAGGAAGATGGTTGTGGTTTTTGGAGGTCAATCATCGCAGTTCTAGGACATCTCTACAGGAGTTTTAGTTGTTTATAGGCATAATCCTCATCAGCTGCTTCATCAATGATCTTCCTTCCATTAGAAGGTCAAAGTGAGGATGTTCGCTAATGTTTGCACAATGTTCAGCATTATTTAAAAGTCTCAGATACTGAAGCAGCCCATGGCCAAATGCAGTAAAATAAAACAGTATCCAGGATTGGCCTGACAAATGGAAAGTAACATTTATGCGACATAAGTGCCAGGCAATGACCGTCACCAACAAGTAAGAGCCTAACCATTACGTCTTGAAATTTAATGACATCATCATCACTGAATGTTCCACTATCAACATCCTAGGGTTTACTATTGACCAGAAAGCAAGCTTGATGAGCCATTTGTATACAGTGGCTCCAAAAACAAGCCAAAGGCTAAGAATTCTGTAGCTTGTAACTCACGTATTGACCCTGTAGAGCCAATCCCTAAGCATAAGGCACAAGTCAGGACTGTGATGGAATACTTCTCACTTGCTTCGATGAGAACAGGTTCAATAACAACCAAGAAAGTTGACACCATCCAGAATAAAGCACCAATTCCATGAATATTCATTCCCTGTCACCACCGACACTCAGTAGCAGCATTATGTACCATCTATAAGAAGAATGGCAAACATTCACCAAGTCTCCTTTGACAGCACTGTCCAATCCTAAACACTACAATCTAGAAAGACAAGGACAGTAGGTACATGGGAACATCACAATTTGCATGTTCTTTACTAAGTCACTCACCATCCTAATTTAGAACTATATCGTAATTCCTTCACTGTCAACAATGACAATTCTGGAACTCTTCCAAAATTCAATGTAGGTGGCCCAATCCAACAATGATTGCAGTGGTTCAAAAAGGCAACTCACCGTCACTTTCTCTGTGGCAATTAGGGATGGGCAATACATAGTAACTTAATCAGCGACGCACACACATCCTGTGAATGAAAGAATAACAAGAACTTTTAAAAATCTCTTGACTGTAAATTCTTCATGACAATAGCTATAGGCTACTCAGAACAGGATGATGTCTTGATTTACATTCCTGGTCACCCTGATTATTGTGTCTGAGAGAGCAATAGATTCTCATGGCCTCATTTTGAAATAAGCTGTGACAAATCCCAGACTGGCACTTTTGGCTTTACAGCGCATTGTAAATGCCTTGTTTCTTGAATGCATACAAATTCATGACTACAAATTCATTGTGTTCCCAAACACAACAGTGAAAAAAATCCTTTACATGCAGAAAAATATACAATAACTAAATCTGTTTACAGGTTTATGTATATTCTTCTGGGCCATTAGAGGATATTGAATTAACGAGTTATTTAAAGGAAAAATAATTAAAAGCAAAATCATTAATTAGAAATGCTTGATTTTTGTTTTAACTTAAGATGAATAGCATGGACTGAATGATGCACCAGTTTAACATACTGTTCTTACACATCTTGGCCCTAGGTCTGAATGCAGACTAGATGACAGCAAACTTCCATTGCTTATTGTTTATCAGGATGAAATGTATTTCAGTAATTCTCACCCAAAGCTGTAATGAAGACATTTCACAGACTGAATGTTACTAGCCTTTTGCTGATCACCCACAAAGTAAAAGATCTGGAATGATTTTACCAGAGATGGCAGATAGCATGTCTGTTTTGCAAATGACAAGAAAGATGGCAGATGGTTGCCCCAAGCCTAAAATCAAGATTAAATGGCTAAACATGGGACTTTTTCCTAGATCTGCGAGTATTTTAACAGTTGATGTGGAAACCCTGCTCATGGGAAGACTGCCAGCTAATTCCTGCTAGTTTCCCAGTGAGTTTCTGACCAGGAGATGGGGAGGTGGTGAGGTTCTCCATCTGAATACCTTTTGACTTAAGGAAGGAACCTCTGGCTGCAGTCCTCACTGTCATGGCAATGGCATTGCTTACCATCATTTAACCTCTTTCTTTGCTGTGGCCTATCATATGTGCCTCAGCACCCCAAACTTTTCTTACCTTCCTTGCAGTGGACCTTCACCTTGTTACAGCAGAGATCATCACTCTCAGTGCTGCTGCTGAGGGAGATTCAGCCACCAGCTTGTGGACCAAGCTGCCATCCTTAATAATATGGCAGCCCTGGTAACAGCAACTTAATAGCTCCCACCAACAAAATGCAGCCATGTATTCTGTTAGTTACTGAAGCATGACAACGAATAAATAACAAAGAACAATACAGCCCAGGAAAGGGTCTTTTGGCCCTCCAAACCTGCGCCGACACATTTTGCCTTTCCATGCTAAAACTGTCTTCACTTACAGGATCCATATCCCTCCATTCCCTTCCTATTCATGTATTCATCCAGGTGCTTCTTGAATGCTGCTATTGTGTCAGCTACCACCACCATCTCTAGCAGTGTGTTCCAAGCATTCACCACCCTTTATGTGAAAAACTTTCCTCGTGCCTCTCTTTTAATCTTCTCACCCATCGCACCTTGAACCTATGTCCCCTAGTAATTGACCCCTCTACCCTGGCAAAAAGCCTCAAACTTTCCACTCTACCCATGCCAATCAGAATCTAGTAGGCTTCTATAAGGTACCCCTCAGCCTCCTGCATTCTAGTGAAAACACGCCCACTCTATCCAAGCTTTCTTCACAGCTAAAATCCTCCATACTCAGCAACATTCTGGTAAACTTTTTCTGTACTCCCCACCCCCCCCCCCCCCACCCCCCCCCCCCACCCCCCACCCCCCCCCCAAAACCTCCACATCCTTCTAGTAGTGTGGTGACCAGAACCATATGCAATGTTCAAATGCAGCAAGATCTGGACAATATTCAGGTTTGGGCTGACAAGTGGCAAGTAAGATTCGCACCACACAAATACCAGGCTATGACCATCACCAATAAGAGATAATCTAACCACCTCCCTTTGACATTCAATGGTGTTAGCATCACTTAAACCCCCACTATTCAACATTCAGGGGTTATCATTGACCAGAAACTCAACTGGATTCACCACATAAACAAAGTGGCTACAAGAGCAGTCAGAAGCTAGGAATACTGGGGTGAGTAACTCACTTCTTGAGTGCTCAAAGCTGATCTATCATATACAAGGCACAAGCCAGGAGTGTGATGGGATACATCCACTTGCCTGGATGAATGCAGCTCCAACAACACTCAAGAAGGTTTACATCATCCAAGACAAAGCAACCCGCTTGATTGGCACCACAAGCATCCACTCCCTCCACCACCTCAGTAGCAGCAATGTGTACTATTTACAAGATGCAGAAATTCACCAAAGATCCTCAGACAGCACCTCCCACCCATGACCACTTGCATCTATAAGGACAAGGGCAGCAGATATATGGGAAAATTACCATCTTCAATTTTCCCTCCAAGCCACTCACCATCCTGACATGGAAATATATTGCCATTCCTTCACTGTTGCTGGGTCCAAATCTTGGAATTCCCTTCCTAGTGGTATCATGGGTCAACCCACAGCAGGTGGACTGCAGCTGTTCAAGAAGGCAGCTCACCAGCACCTTCTCAAGGGCAACTAGGGACGGGTAATAAATGCTAGCTAGCCAGCCATGCCCACGTCCCACAAATAAATTAAAAACAAAATTCCAAGTGTAGCCTTACGAAAGTTCTATAAAGCTGCAGCATGACCCTTGCCACCTGCATGAAAATCCAACCTCAGTTTATGTCAAATTGCGATCAGGGACATGATCCACCTTATACTGAATGAGAAAGCAGTGGTGCAAGTTAAAAATCCAGTCTTTGGAAACCTGATCCCAAGCAGCATAGAATGTACTCACTTGTTCTTGTATGGGTCTGGATTTGAATACTTATGAATAATGACCTCTGGAATGAAGGATTACAGATTATATTATTGAAAAGAGGCAACAATGAAGACTTTTACACTGTGCTTTCAAATTAACACTTCTTGCATATGTTTCCTTAGGTTCAGGTAAGATGCCATTAACATTGAGAAGGTAACATGTCAAAACTGTTTGAGGCATGGGACAATGGGAGAGGCCTTGCCTGGAGATCCTACATTTGAGGTCTCTTTTGAGACTGGAATATAGGATATGCATGAATCCTCAACTAAACACAACTTTCCTGCACTTATTAAACCTTGAACCTGCTTCTTGCATTCAGTCCAGATACAGACTTCAATAGTCCGCTGATCATCATCAGCCTTTAAGTAAGATGTCTTGGTGGTAGCACCAAGAGGCTTCTACATCCCATGGCTGGGGAAAACCAGTGTGGAGGCTGGTACAATTATAACATTTAAAAGGCATCTGAATTGGTATATGAATAGGAAGGGTTTAGAGGGATATGGACCAAGTGCTGGCAAATGGGACAAAATTAGGTTATGATATCTGGTTTGCATGGACAAATTGGACCAGATGGTCTGTTGCTGTACTGTACATCTCTGTGACTCAATGATTCTACTGCACTCAACAATAACTAAGTGAGGCATCCTTAAAATGGGGCATGTCTCTTAACATCCTGTGTCAATTTGGTAGGTTTGCTATCGACAAAACTTTTTAACTCCTCCAAGTTCCATTTTTAAATTGGATCTTTACATCCTCAAGTCACAACATTTACTTGCCAGTGTAATATAATGATTAGAGATTCACAACCTTGAAGGGAATATAAAATGGCATTCTCCAGGGACCAGTGCTGAGGCCATTGTTTTTTTTCATGATGTGGACTAATGACCTAAAAATGGGGATCCAATGCATAAAGGCAAAGCTGACATGTGACTCACAATTCTGAAATTGAGTCGACCATGAGAGAGGTATTAATAGATTTCAGGAAGACCGAGACAGTGAAATGGGAAGAAATGTGAAAGATTAAACTTAACAGTGTGAAATGATACATTTTGGTAAGAATGAAATGAGAATATATATTACATTTTAAAGTGTGTACAGGAACAGGGAGACTGGAGTTTGCATGCAAATATTTGAAGGTGCAGGGCAAATTGAGAAAGCTGCTTAGAAACTCATTTGGGATATATGCCTGTGTTAATAGCAGCATACAATACAAAAGCAAAGAAACAGTTCTAACTCTTTATAAAATCATTTGTTAGGTCTCAGATGGGGGGAATGTGTTCAATTCTTGACAGTATATATTAGCAGCATTTATAATAAGCTGTTATGAAAGGTTTTTTAAAAATTGTATTAGGGATGAGGGACTTTAATTTGGTGGGGATACCAAGACTGAAAATGGTAAACTCTGAGATGAGATTAGGTTAAATAGTATAGATTATCATCAGGATTTTCTAGCAGCATGAAACATTAAAGTGCTGAACACAAATCCTGTTCCAACCACTGACATTTATTATCTATAAGCTATGTACATAGAAATTTGTTAATGTCTTCTTCCATCAGGTCTTTGTCTCATGTGATCTAACATCATCAGAACATAGCTCCTTCTGACTACACTCAATAGCTTTATTATGAGAGCATTGGTACAGTTAATCCTTTATTCCACATCTTCTTGGAAGTCTTTATCCACATTCACTATTTAAACATCCTCCTACACCTTCCCACCAAAGTCCCAGTTTCTAACAGGGATAATCTTTATGGTAATTAATTCTCTGAAGTCTTTATCCACATTTACTATTTAAACATCCTCCTACGCCTTCCCACCAAAGTCCCAGTTTGTAACAAGGATAATCTTCATGATAATTAATTCAATCGCTCCAAATGTGTACAATGTTTCTTTTGAAGTCATGGAGGATTTGTGTGTGCGTGTTCCAAGGATTTTCTGAGGATTTTCTATGCCTCCGTTATCAATATTCTGTTTGTCACAGTTTCCACTTGAGGGTCAGGGTATGCTGCCCATCCAGCTAAAAGCCTTTCTTTAAATAAAATCAAGACACTCCTGTTACTTCAGATAGTGCCATGTCTTGTTAAGGCAAGGAATTATCTTGATTCGTACAGCCTCATAATCACGGTATTTTCCAACCTCTGGTCGCTGGGCCCTGCCTTCTTGCCTCTTTCCAATGTGGACAGGTTGATAACCCTGGGTCTCTTGTTGAACAAGTGGGCTTGGCTTACTGTGTATGTTATATTTTTCTGTCATTTTTGTTTGTGGTCCTGCACAGTGACACTTGGTGTTAGTGTATGAGAAAGAGAGAGAAGTTGACTTCATAGCTTATGTTCCAATAAAAGCTGACATCAAGCAAAGTCATTCTGTAATAATGTAGATCAGCAGTCCAACAGAGTACTTGATGCTTATAGCTTAATATCGCCTCATGAATTTTAAAAATGGGCAAATTCATATGATGCTGCAAGGAATTTGAAATACTCATTGGTAGATATGGCCTATTTGTGGAGAGAGGAAAATGTGTATAAAATATTCTGTTCAAACAGGTTATGAAAAATTCAATGAGTCAATGTAGTTTCTGGACTTCAGCCTAATGTTAATAATGATCAAGTTTGGTTGACACCAAGGCTTACTCTGGCCAAGCTGGAAGGGAGGAGAGCCGAAAGGGTACTAGGTAAACCGTGTCTTCAAGAGAACATGAGTTATCTGCCCACCATATAGATTACTGCACACTACTCCAGAAATACCAAGATGACCCTGCTGAACCTTTTGGAGCATGTTACGTTGTTGAGCTAATGGGATCACCAACCAGTCATGATAGACCAAGTGATTGTCAACAATGCTGATGTGATGACATTGTTCAAAGTACTGTCACAGCATGGGGTTACTCGGGACATACTATGACCAGTTCCTGAGGTAGTATAGTAAATTGACACACATTGTTCATCCCACAATTGAGCCTCTTCCAAGTGATTCACTGTTGTTGGGAAATAATGAGTAATTAAATCTATGAAGGTTTTAAATTTTTGAATACGGTTTTCATCTTTAGTTCCCAAGCAGTTGGTGGGTAGCCAATAAGAAGCCAATAGTAGTCTAGTATTTTCCTTGGATCATATTCCATGATAATGTCACAATCAAAGTTTCTAGGTTCTGAGTAGTATTTTTGTGATCACCTTTGTATTCAATAAAGTTAGCAACTTTTTTTGTCAACATAAATCTCCAAAGGAAGGCCTTAAATATAATCAGAAAATTTATTTAACCCTTTATTCCTCAAGTTCTCTGAAGTCTTTATTCACATTTACTAGTTAAACATCTTCCTACACCTTTCCACCAAACTACCAGATTGTAACAGGGATAATCTTCACGATAATTACATCACTTTCTCCAGATATGTACAATTGTTTTTGAGATTATATAGGATCTGTGATCATCCAAGTCACTATGGGCACTTCTTTCTTTATTATTGCTTATCACTAGTTAGTTTCAGTGATAACTCTTGAAGCACATTAGACAGGCATTCTAATCTGATCGCATTGAATTTGAAATAAGATTGTTCCCATGTTTGTGGTGGACACATCTGCTACAACAATAGCTAAAGGTTTGGGATCATGATTTGCAAGGATCTCAAATGCTTTTGATTTAACCAAATGATTGCTGTTCAGTTCAACATCACGTTTGATGGTGTCATATAAAACTCGTGATCAGCATTAATTTACAGAAGCTAAGTGGGGTAAAAGTTTTCCCACCTGATTTACCATACCAACAAAATGTTAGAGTTCTGTAGTGTACTGAATGGTGGAAATTCTCTACTAGATTTAGTTTTCTGAGGGCCCACTATGATCCCTGAATTCACCTCTATCATTAAGCATCAACTCAGCTTGTTGTAAGCTTTTCGAGATTTACTGTCTTCTTGTGTCATGTTGGTTTTTAGTGAATCCACTGATGAGAATGACATCCAAGCAGTACATGACTCTTTCCGTACTTTCTAGTATGTTGAATATCTCCTTTAGAGATTCTTAGGAACTTTATTTTAAATGGAAGATGGTTGAAACAAAAGAAAATGATGAAGTTGTTTAGAAGTTTGGATTCCTCATCTAGTGGAAATTGCTAGAATGTACTGCTTGGGTCCAGCTCGGTGAAGATCATGCTGTTCTAAGTGGAGCTATACGCTCTCAGATGTAGACTGCATGAAGTGTACCTTTCATTGCACTTCTTGTTCAAATGTGTCAACTTGTCTCAACTTCAAACAGATCCACACAGTTTGAGCACTGGAATCATAACAATTTTTAAAATGGAAATAAATCATCCTTTTGTGAGCCAAAAATATTAAAGGAAATGAGGCAAGGGCAAGGTACATGGAGCTAAGTCAAACATCAGCCATGACTTTGTTAAATGGCAAAACAAGCAACATGGGCTAAATGCCTTAGAACTTTTGCCATATTCTATGTTCTAAGCTTGGAAGCATTCTTTACGAAAAAAAAAGGATGCTTCAATGGAGAAGAAATACTCTGGTGCAAAACGATCAACACTGTAGCTTGAGTAAATCGGGAGAACTCATTTGTAGTGGTAGAAGGCTGGCTAGCAGCATTTTGCAGTTTGGGTTTGCAAGCAAGGGAAAAATATTCTCTGAGCTGGCCTTCCTGCTGGCCTCTAGGTCCTGCACTCCACCCTACCCCTGCCTGTCTGCATTCAAACAGGGTTTGGCAAGGCCTAGACTTGCCCATGTACACTTGCCCCAGTTGAGGCCCCTAAGTGGACAATTAAAGACCAGTTTAGGGAAAAGATCCTCCTTGATCTCAATTTCAGATGGAAGAGTTCAGACATAGGGAGGAAGCTAGTCAGATCATCGAGTTGGGCCTTCAGATATTAGGAATGGGTATGATGGAGGAGGGACGTGAGGTGTACTACATTACTGCCTCTTTTAAGATTAGGTTCTTGTCACAAAGCTAGTCCTTTTTTCTAAAAGTTGTTTCTTTTCTCAAGGATACTGTGTCCTTGCTTTTTTTCAGAGCAGTCATAAACCACTCCTGGCTCCGATCAGACTGGTCTGGTACAGAGATGAAAGAATTTATTGAGAGGTCTTTTGTTTCTATGTAAACAGATGAGACTTCAGACAAAGTGGTTGTGCTTTAGAAGTGGCCTGCATAAGGAAAAGGGAGTGTTCAGTTCAGAACTTTAGTTAAGTTTGAGTCAGTTCAACAGTGGGCTATGTGGAAACAGGCTGCTTATCTCTTTTTCCTTCTGCCCTTCTAAATTTGAACTGTAAGTATTTGTTCCTCTTTTACTGTTTTTTTAAAGGGGATTTGCTTTTTGGGACTGTTGTGCATATTCAGAACAGCATAATGAAGTCTAGTTTGGGATAGTCCGAGTTCTGTGGGTATTCTAAATTCTGTTCTTTGTGTTTCATTCTGTAATTTTGTAAGTAAATTTTTTGTCTGTTTTAAAACCTGGTAGTCAACCTAGCTAACTTACTCCGGGTAATTTTTTCTGTACGCTTACTGAAACAAATTGCAAAGTTATGCTCTGGGCTGTCTGCTTAAGAATGTTTGGAGTGGTCTGGCCTAGTCCATAACATGCTAAACCCCACCATCCCTCCTCACAAGGTCTGGGGTTTCCCAGGTGCTCCCTCTTTGTTTGTCCTTCAAATTACAAATCCCTCCTCAATCTCCTCAGAACCTCCTTGTCCTGAGATCCTAGAATTTCCGATATCCTGGGATTTCAGTATGAAATTCTAGGCACTGCATGTGGCTCCAGCAATGGTCAGCAGTCCCATTGCATTCCTGGACTACAGAGCTGCCTGCTGATCAGATTGGCTGGCAGTTCCCTGGGGTAGGACCAGAACAGACCTGAGGAATGGAAGGCCTGCCTCCAGCCATTTAATGAGGATGAGACATCCCTGATTGATGGGGATGTATTCCCCGTCAACTTCTCATGTGATGGGGGTTGGGATTCCTGCGATTGGAAAAATCCTGTCCCAAAGGGAAAATCCACTAAAAAGACAATAATATTTGGAAACAAAACAGAAGTTGCCAGAAAAGCTCAGCAGCTCTCCAGCATCTGTGGAGATAACTCAGAGTTAACCTTTCAGGTCAAGTGATCTTTTCACAGAACCGATGGTAGCTAGGAAAATGTCAATGTAAATGCAGAAGGTAGGGTAGGTGTAGGGGTTATGGAGTAAATGATACATGGGGATAGAGCCCATAGAGAGAGAAGAAACGTTGGACAGACAAAGGAGTGGATAACAATCCAGCTTAAATAATATTTGAAAATGAATGTAATAGTCCTCCATTTTGAAGCATCCAAGATATGTTGTGTCAGTATAGCTCATTCACAGGTTCTACTGGTTTATCCTTCTGGGACTCAGCCATCACAGAATTGAGCTGATTCACAAATGTGTCAGAGGAAGCTTGAGGAAACTATTTCTTGAAGACAGTAAGTTATTGCAAAATTAATGTATTGCAGGAAAGGATGCTTGAAGCAGTTTAAGGAGAACAAGGAAGTTGGATGAATACTTGAAGAGAAGATTGCAGCCAGGACAGTGGGGAAAGAGATGGAATGAAGGCATAGTTGATAGCTCTGCCAAATAGTCACGCACAATGAGTCAAATTGCTCGATTCTGCACTATATCATTGAATAATTTTGTTATTCCATATTTAATACTGTTACTATATGACACAATGGAAAAATATTGTTTTTATCAGCACTTTGGTCCATCACTTTATTGCTAGCCAAGGTAATCAATCACATTTCCTAGAAAGAAGACTTGTTTCTTTCAATGCTGTTATAGTTTCAAGCAATAGTAATAAATTCCAGTAAGGACTTGGTGGAACAAAGAGTGCAAACATTAATATTGAAAATCAGCCAAAGATTATCACTATCGCATTCAGACAAAGAACAAATGAGGTCACAGTGTAATCAACCAAAACTGGTAGTAAAAATATGGATACTAGTTTATAGATTACATCTGTGACTGTGATTCAGTGACAAAAGCTGTCAAAGCATTGCCTCAGTTGGTAACCATAAATCTTAATAGGGTGATGAAGCCTGAACTGTGCAGAATTTATCCTACATGGACACATTGACCACATTTCACAATGGAGCTAATGTTCCAGTCTCACATTAAATGTGAAATCTAATTTTAAGTTTTTATGCACTCAATTTCTGTTGGATCTGAAGTCAGGAAGCAACTCATCTGTCACTATCATTTTCAGGTTATTTTGCCAATGAGAGTACCATTATTTGGCTATCTTCATGCAAACCTCATTGCAATAATGGAATTGTGTCATAGAACCCATATTAAATGCAATCATGCCACAGAATATAAGATTCTTCAATAGATTACAGATGCCCACAGTTGCTGTGCTCAGTTGGAGTGTGTAAACATCTCATAACACTGTGTTAAAGCTTGTAATGTATTGGTGCACAAGAAACTGTGTTGTCATACTCCAGAAATTTGAAGTCCTTCAATTCAAAACGTATGCTGTCTCTTTCAGCTGACTTGACATTGTACTGCTGGTGATGCCTGAGGTCTGTACAGGTCATTTTCTGTCTCTATTTCCTCAACTAAGACCCCAGGTTAAGGGTCAAAGCCTGCTGGGATCCTGCCAACATTGTTTAAATGTAGTTAATTTGCCAGGATCAGTGACATGCTAATTAGACAAATGCAAAAATGATACACCGGACTTTCAACTTAGTTTTCATTGAAGTGGAAAATGCTGTAAACAAATTATTTTGACTCATAGCTACAATTTACAGCTTCCTGTTTAAAAATATGTCTACTTAAACTGTTTTCTAAATCTTTTAGCATTTGTTATTAAAATCATTAGTATCATTTTACTTCCTTTCATTTATGCAAGCTGTTGGGTTCAGTGTCTTCATGACGCAAAAGTAAGGTGTGATTATCACAAGTTTGCGAAAAGTGCAACATACCAAAAAAAATCTTAAAATAATTCCCAAGGAAGGCACAGAAGAAGAGGCTTAAACTGTTCATGCAACAGAACACAAATACTAAATAGTTCCTTTATACATTATTGACCTCAACCTATGATTCATGGCAAATGTTTTAGTTTGAACAATATGGACTAGATAAGGAAATTTGAAGTGGAGGAAAATATTTGAGTAGTCAAATTTAAAGTTCACCTAACCTAAACTTACTAAAAGAGCAATGTTTCATAAAATCTGCACAACAGCATCTGACCGCCTCATTATAATTAGGGATTTTAACCTTCCAATGAAGCTTAGTAATGCCACTTTAGTGCAAAGTTCAGCAATATGATTCAGATGTTTACTATTTACATCACAAAGAATTCATATTTCCCCCTTAATCAGCATTTTCATGAATGTACCTTGATATCACATGCGGGTGCTTCTGTCTTTCCGTTTCAGGAGAATGTAAGCAAATTAGCTTTCATGTAGCGTCCAAAGCATTAGACACTTCAGACAAATTTGCTCTGCTTACTGGGCTCGGAAAGGCAGATAAAATGCAGAGCAAATATTGATGTTTATGGTGCTGAGTACTACTGATAACCAAATTTACTGACATGAATACAGATAATTTCTCGGAAGGGAGTACAACTAAATCTGTGAAACAATCGCTCATTAATTAAGAACATTAGAACCATGGAAGGTTACAATATAGAAGAAAGTTTTCAGCTGAGCACATCTCTGATAACTGTTTGCAATGGAAATCCAAAAACAATCCTCATGGATTTGCTATTTTGCATTAATTCTGTATTATCTGCGTCAATTATTTAACCAGTTTCTGCTACCTCAGCTACTTCCCTCCAGTTTATTTCTGACTGTCTGCATTTTTGTGTGGAACAGGGATGATTTAGAAGGTGGTTTGAGTCTTAATTACCTCATAAAATTATATGTTGACAGTTCATTGTTGTTTATCTGTGGTTAGAATCTATTTATTTATAATAAATGGTATAACTTGTTAAGTACAAAAACCTGGTCCATATTTTCTGTTAGCCTGGATCTATCTGACAGATAAATTGGCAATTCTGCATACTTTAGTCAACATTTTAGCTTTTGTAAGGATTCTAGGGATACTTCCCTGGGGTGCAGTACCTTAGTGAAGTGTGACAGGTGCTATGAAGAATAAAGTTTACTGATTCTTATCTGGTTTTGACTGACTCTAATTTCTCAGTTGAATATTGAAAGGAACAGCTAAACATTTAAGTGCGAAAATTGTGAATATCTAGTTGAAGTATCAAGTGAATACTTTTGTTATGTTTCTTGATTATACTGATGCACAATTATATTTAGGGTAGTGAGAGTAGACATTAATTCATAAGGTATAAAAGATTTACTGGCATCCTTGTGAATGCAACAAGGCATCTACAGTAGAACACAAATACAAGACCTCAAAACTGGGAGGACATTTCTGAAACACTTCTGTACAAGTATAATCCTGTATATCATTTGTGAGAATTTTGATTGCTGAGTACATTTTTAGCCCAAGCTATGTCAAATCTTTAAAAATCATATTTGAACTGCATTTATAAGCAGTAACTTGGACTAAGTGCTCTATATCTGCAATTATCTTCCTTCAAAAATATAGATAATGACAAGCAATACACCCATGGTAAATTTCCGCTTCTATTTTTGCATTTGAATTGATGAAAAGAAAATCGAGAAGAAACCTTTTAATAAGTTGTTAAACATCAACGTAGCAGCCTTTGTAATGTTAGAAATGAAACAAATTTTAGCTATTTTGACTTTGCAAAATATTTATTGTAAGGTAAAATACCAAATAATATGTTCAGTGCTGTAACAGTATCTATTTACTTACACTGTAGGTATGCTTAATGACTTAATATCTTCCTGCAAAATTTGTATTGTGCTTTTGCAATTATTCTCTTCCGGTTTACTTTTTCATTCTTTTAACAGCTAAAGCTTAAGCCAAACTTCTGCTTCCTGGCAAAGTCAAAGAAAATTGAAGGGGAGTAAGTGATAAAACCAGTCAGCTGAAATAAAGTGAAGAGTTTCCTGTTAATTTTGGGGGAGGCTATGAATTTCCTTCAATCTCTGGAACATAGGCAAAATAGACCCATTTAAGAAGTTCCTTGAAAAAAGCAGCATGGAATGAAGGAAAACTCTTATAAAAGTGATGACAAAAGTGAGAGGCAGTATCATTACCAAACCAATGAGCTAAATCCCCAAGAGCTTGGATCAGTTGCTGATGAAAATTAAACATTTCCATGTGGACTCAGAGAGATTCAGGCTTATTTAGCTGCTGGGTAACAAAAGTAAAGTGCATACCTTACTGGAGATGCTGAAACTGAAAGTTGCAAATGTAACAAAACAAGGAGAATAAGAGTGACCATTGACCAAGTGAATTAAGTAGAAAAGACAATACCAACATCAGCTCGAACAGCTAAAAACAAAGTTGCTAATTTTAGCACAAGAAAATAATATCAAATATACCTTATTGTGGAACAGTGAGATCTGGAAGTATGAGACTAAGCTAGATATATATCAATACATTTAAGCCTGTGTATCTGAGACTAGCAAGATTACAGATGGGCAGTGAGTAAAAGTTGTGATGGGAAACAATCAACTTTTTAAAGCCAAGGACAGCAAAGGTGATTGAGAAAATCAACATTTGCTGAGGTATTGTGATTAGCAGAAAACTAAAGGCTAGAATGCATGACATTTGAGACTTCATTAGCAAAATTATTGTTTTTTTTAAATGAACAATGAAGTTGGAAGTGAATAATGGATCTGAACAATGAAGATATGGTGTGAGATAAACATATTATTAATTAAAACTGAAGGACTGTAAGTGGTTATAAGCTGGGACGCATTGACTGTAATATTGGAGAATTTATATGGAGAGAGATATTAAGATGCAAGGAGGGAGAGATTTTGGGAAGATTAATTCAGTGAGTAATTAATTCAGAATACAAAACAAGTGGAGCTAAAGTGGAAATTGAAATCACCAATAGTGAAGATTCATTCACTACAAAAGCTGAGGGAAGCTATTGGTGCTGAAGTTTAGAGAACATGCTTGAAAGAATCAGTAAACAGCCAGAATTGTAAAGGAGCAATGACAGGACTAGGCAAATTGAGATGCTCATAAGAAGGTAGCAGTTGAATAGAGGGAAAGAATGGGTGATGACAATGTCATTTTGCTGACTATTAAAATCATCATTTGTTCTACCCAAAATACAGAGGTGGTAGGAAGTAATATACTAGCCAATGTTCAACCAATTGTATTTTAATCACGAAATGTTAGCACACAGTAATTAAGAAGACAAATGGAAGGTTCATCTTTGTTGAAAGAAAGAGCTTCTATACAATTGTGCAGGACATTGTTGAGGCCAGACCCAATTTACTGTATTCACTGGTCTCCTTATCTTGCACTAAGACAGTTCAGCGAAGGTTCATATTCAGTTGACTCCTGGGAAGGATTTGTCTCAAAAGTTGAATTTTACCTACATTCAGTGGATTCGAAAGAATGAGAGGTGATCTTATTAAAACATATTAGATTCTGAGGCAGCTTGACAAGATAGATATTAAGATGTTTCTCCTCAATTGCAAATTTGGAACCACATGCACAATTTCAAAATAAGGGATGTCCCATTTAAAACAGAGTAGTAGTGGAATTTCTACTCTCAAGGGTTCATTAATGTTTGGAATTCTGTATGCTGAAATTCTTTGAAGATTGGATCATTGAATGTGTTTGAAGCTGAGTTAAACAGGTTTTTTTGATCTATGAAAAATTGGAGATTAATCCAGGGGCAGGCAAGATAGTGGAGTTAAGATTACAATCAGATCAATCATGATCTTACTGAATGGCATAAATGCTCCATTTTCTTTATTTAAAAAAAAATAAAAGTTGCATCCTACTGCTAATTTGTAAATCAGATCTGACTCCACATGATTTATTCATTTGTAAAAAATTGCTGTCAATTGAAGTGGCAATTAATGCAATGACACTAGGTTAAGCTATGTGATCTATTCAACTCAGTACAGGTTTTAATCCTTAGTATTTTTCTCTCCCATCACTGATCCATTTATATGAAATGTTTTGTCTATTCATGTCAGTAATGAAACACAAGTTGAACATTAATATATTATTTGAATTTAAATTTGAGAATCGTAAACAATGTATTTCATGCATTTAGCAATAAACGATTGTGTTATTTTGTTCACAAATGGTTACATGTGATAGAGATATTTAAATAACCTCATGGATGCTACAAATAGGCTGTTTGCAGCATTCCTTTTAAAAGTAGAGGTCAGATGGAGTGCATTGCTTGAGAATTTGAGCTAAGGTACTTTTGTTCTCCAATAATGAGTGTGATGATGTAAATGCAAATTAATGCAAAAAAAAGTCTAATTTCTTATCCAATCTATGTTGGTCAGATAATCTATAAATGGTATCAAGCTATGCAATTGCAAGATATTGTTTGCAGTTCCAAGTGCATATTGTTGAGATTTCTGATTGTGATATCGTGGTTATAATTGATTACTCAACTTCAGTCAGACCATCCATGATCATGGTTGTTTCTTATGTAATTATATCAACTGGCCTCGTGAGACCATGAAAGCAAACTGCTTTATCAATTTCATCCTCATCTTTCTGCATTGGGCTAAGCTGTACCAGATTTTATATTTGGCTCATTATAGTGACACATCCAAGCTTTGACTAAAATTTGGATCATGGAATTGACAGGAAAAAAAGTAATGAACAGAGTAGGTCAGCAGTGCCAGTGCATTTGTTAATTTCTGTTTATTCAAGCAGATATATCGGTTCAATAACTTTTGTGACAGCTGTTGACGGAATCTTCCCAGTCCCTGAACAAAATGGGCAATGGTGAGTGAATTGGGAAAATATGTCAAGATCAGAAGAAATTAGATTCTTGATGTCAAGTAAAAAATGTTTGATTCTGCAACCACATTTTGAACAATGAGATAAGGATCTTGCTACCAGGGGTAAAGGGGTTATTTGCATGAATTTACACACCATCAGGAGTGAATCGTACCCCATTGACATGCATTTACCTGTTCTCCCATGTGCTGAATAGAGACTCGACAGGGACAATTCCTGATATCAAAGCCAGAGTGAAAACTTTGGTGACTCCAACTCATTAGTTATTCTTCCAGGCGTCCACTTGGGCAACAGTTCCCGATATCTTAGGTTATGTTCCATGGGTGGCAACCATCTGTAATCCCCATCCACGGAGATTGATATTGCACATATTCCTGCCTCACCAAACCACTTACTATGTACTTCAATGCTGCACTTTGGAGCACACCACACCTTTCAGTGTAATAATGCTGCCAGGGCACTCTGAGTGCAAAGACAAGCACCGATCTTAAGGATTGGACCAGAGTGAACCTCAGAACTCTTTGCACTCTCGTCTCTCACTCACTTTCCACCTACTTGGATTCTCACAACTGTTCCTACCTGGCCTTTCCTTGCCTTACCATTTTACACTTTTCCACATCCATCAGAACATAAAGGCTCACAGTACTTCTGTTTAGCCTTGTTGTTTGGTGCAGCCACAAAGGCAGCAGCTTGTCATGCTTGTCAGCAGTGTTCAAACAAGAGAATAGACATGTTGCTGTACAGCACTGGGCTACATCAATGTTACACTTTTACCATGTGCCAACAACAGCGTGAGCACCAAACACACCACACGTGCTTCAAACAAATGGTTATGTCTCAATATTTAAGTCGAGTAGTTGTCCAAACAAATGAGATGGACTTTATCCACCGTATGCCAGAACAGCAAGTCAAGGTTAGCGTCTGATATTAGCCTAGGGACGTCAACATGGTCAGTTGACCTCTTGTGTCAGACAGGAGCAAGAGCTCCCTATCATTACAGTCTGGGGAGTGGGCCACAGTCAGTCCTGCAGGACCAGTGAAGCAAATCTGGGGAATTGTGGTAAACCCATCAGAGAACTGCACAGAGATCAATCAGGAGCCAGTGACTCATCAGTTAGACAGTTAAGGGGCAGTGCATATGGAATAGTGGTGGAATTGGTGGCACAGTCAGTCCTGGAGTTCAGTTCAGTGAAGATCAAGAGGTGTTATCAGGGGCCGCAGCTGTGGTAGGCAAGTTGGAGAAGTCACTTCTGGGGATTTGAGGCAGTAAGTTGGGATGGAGCAGGCTTAATAACTGCGAAAGGGGATACTCAACATAGGAGGACGGGAGATGATGATGCATTGAAGAACATGCGTTAAGGCAAGAGAAGGTAATCGTCAACGTTGACACTATCTTCTATGGGAGAAGATGTAGCACAATGGTTGCCATGGCTAATTTGCAGGGCTGAGCATAAAAGGATAATGTTGGAAGACAAAGACATCATTCAGACAATTTGGTGGGAACATGTGTAGCTCCAAAAACCCTCAAGAACCTTGACATCATCAAGGACAATGCAGCCTGGTTGATTGGCACCACATTCAAGAACATTCAGTCTCTTCACCACCGATGCTCAGTAGCAGCACTATATACCACCTACAGAAATTCATTAAGGCTCCTTAGACAGAATCTTCCAAACCTACAATTGCTTCCATCTAGAAGGACAGGGCAGCAGGCTCATAGGAATAACACTACTTGGAGGTTCTCCTCAAAGCCGTACAACATCCAGGCTTGGAAATATATCACCATTCCTTCAGGATTGCTGGATCAAAATTCTGGAATTCCCTTCCTTAGGGCATTGTGGGTCTACCTACAGCAGGTGGACTGCAGCGGTTCAAAAATGCAGCTCACCACCACCTTCTCAAGTGCAACTCGGGATGGGCAATAAATACTAGCCCAAACAGTGATGCTCACATCCCAGAAGTGAATAAACAAGTTCTCAGTACTGACAGCTTGACAGAGAGTGCAAATGAAGAAAAGACCATCGACTTTCAGGAGAAGGCCTGTGATGTCCAGGCTGATCCTGCAACTCACTTTGTTAAGCACAACTGGGTAGAATAAGTGTTTCTGTCTGAGCATGCAGGCTTTAATTGTAAGTGATGTCAGGCCAGTAAAGGGGCAATTTCATTACGTAGTACAGGGTGAAAAATCAGTAATCAGTAATCATAGCAATTGTACATGTGAAATGCATGCAGTATCCAACTATGACAATCTTCACCATGTCACTGACCACTACAGGTTGATCATAGTCAACTCTGTGAAGCAGAAATAACTACAGGCAACCTGAAAAGCTTCACCCACATGCTTCAATTCACAAAGAAAATCCAAAATCCCATACACTGGTCAAAAGCATGGAGTTGATTTCCTCTTAGCTTGACATGTTAAATATTTGCCAACATGCTCTTGTAGGTCATGTTGCCTTTTTTGAGTGATATGGGAGGTGAGGGTTGGATTGAGGGACAAGACATCAGTAATCATACAGCAATTACAATCTCCTATTGTATTGCATGGCATGGCTTGTGCTCCACACATCAGAATGAGGTCGTCTGTGTCAAAGGTCCAAAAAAGGCATCCCATTACCCTCCTTATTAGACACTTTTATGTCCCACTCTATGGAAGACTTTGCTGAACTGTCATTTGTGTGTGATGAGAATGCTAACTGCTCATGTTATTATGGATCTGTTCTGTTTCTGATATTCCCATGTAGGTTCTTTTAACCATGACCATTGGATGTAGCCATAGTAGCCGCAGCGTTCTAAAGGCACAGAAAAACCAAGAAGGAACAAATATACCAATATGTTCAATACAAGGAGCAGCTTCCAGTGATTGCCAAACAGTCTGTATATGAAGATATTACTACTGAAAAGTCCCCTCAAGATGTGAAGAAGATATGGGAGGCTCAGAGCCCATTACCTTTGATGCCATTTCCTACAGATAAATGAGGTATAGTACCGCCACAGTCTGAGGATGTCCGAGTGTACTGTCACAGATCTGTGTCATCTGCTGGAATGGGACCTGAATCCTGAAGGGGTGAGTGGCCATCCGATCCCGGTGTCAGCAAATTTGTAGCTGCACTAAATTTCTATGCAATTGGCTGCTTCCAAGGATCCACTGGGGGCCTGTGCTGGATCTCAGGCTTCAACAAACAGAAGTATCAAGGCTGTTAATGATGAAATTTGCACCTGATCAAACTGGTTCAGCTTATATCTCCATGAGCAAGTCATTGCTGTAGCCCAGCAGTTGGATTTACCAACACAGCCGCTTTCCCCCAGTGTAGGGCACGATAGACTGGGCACACATCAGATTGAAAGTGCTATTTCATAGTGAATCAGAAAAGAATTTTATTTATTAAGGTGAGTGGGTGGGACCCAGGAAAATAGTGAGGAAAGAGATCAATCTGAGACAGGTACAGTTGAGAAAAGAAGCGAGTCAAACAGTCAGGGCAGGGACAAAGCAGAGAACAAGGTAGGATTGATAAATTAAATTGCATTCATTTAAATGCAAGAGGCCTAACAGGGAAGGCAGATGAACTCAGGGCATGGTGAGGAACATGGGACTGGGATATCACAGCAATTACCGAAATGTGGCTCAGGGACGGACAGGCCTGGCAGCTTAATGTTCCAGGATTCCAGGGGCGGCACGGTGGCACAGTGGTTAGCACTGCTGCCTCACAGCGCCAGAGACCCGGGTTCAATTCCCGCCTCAGGCGACTGACTGTGTGGAGTTTGCATGTTCTCCCCGTGTCTGTGTGGGTTTCCTCCGGGTGTTCCGGTTTCCTCCCACAGTCCAAAGATGTGCAGGCTAGGTGAATTGGCCATGCTAAATTGCCCGTAGTGTTAGATAAGGGGTAAATGTAGGGGTATGGGTGGGTTGCGCTTCGGCGGGGCGGTGTGGACTTGTTGGGCCGAAGGGCCTGTTTCCACACTGTAAATAATCTAATCTAATCAAATGCGACATGAAGGACAGAAAGGGAAGCAAGAGAGGAGGGGGAGTGGCATTTTTGATAAGGTATAGCATTACAGCTGTGCTGAGGGAGGATATTCCCGGAAATACATCCAGGGAAGTTATTTGGGTTGAACTCAGAAACAAAAAAGGGATGATCACCTTAATAGGATTGTATTATAGACTCCCTAATAGTCAGAGGGAAATTGAGAAGCAAATTTGTCAGGAGATCCCAATTATCTGTAAGAATAATAGGGTGGTTATGGTAGGGGATTTTAGCTTTCCAAACATAGACTAGGATTGCCATAGTGTTAAGGGTTTAGATGGAGAGGAATTTGTTAAGCACGTACAGGAAAATTTTCTGATTCAATACGTGAATGTACCTACTAGAGAAGGTACAAAACTTGACCTAATCTTGGGAAATAAGACAGGGCAGCTGACTGGGGTGTCAGTGGGGAGCACTTTGGGGCCAGCAAGTATCATTCTATTAGTTTTAAAATAGTGCTGGAAAAGGATAGACCAGATCTAAAAGTTGAAGTTCTAAATTGGAGAAAGGCCAATTTTGATGGTATTAGGCAAGAACTTTCAAAAACTGATTGGGGGCAGATTTTCACAGGTGGAGGGATGGCTGGAAAATGGGAAGCCTTCAGAAAAGAAATAATGAGAGTCCAGAGACAATATATTCCTGTTAGGGTGAAAGGAATGGCTGGTCGGTGTAGGGAATGCTGGATGACTAAAGAAATTGAGGGTTTGGTTAAGAAAAAGAAGGAGGCATATGTCAGGTATAGACAAGGTAGATCAAATGAATCCTCAGAAGAGGACAAAGGCAGTAGGAGTATACTTAAGAGGGAAATCAGGAGGGAAAAAATGAGACATGAGATAACTTTAGCAAATAGAGTTAAGGAGAATCCAAAGGGCATTTACAAATACATTAAGGACAAAATAGTAACTAGGGAGAGAATAGGGCCCATCAAAGATCAGCAAGGTGGCCTTTGTGTGAAGCTTCAGGAGATGGGGGAGATACTAAATGAGTATTTTGCATCAGTGTTTACTTTGGAAAGGACATGGAAGGTATAGAATGTAGGGAAATAGATTGTGACATCAAAATGTCCATATTATAGAGGAGGAAGTGCTGGAAGTCTTGAAACACATAAAAGTAGATAAATCCCCAGGACTTGACCAGGTGTACCCTAGAACTCTGTGAGAAGCTAGGGAAGTGATTGTTGTCCTCTTGCTGAGATATTTGTATCATCAATAGTCACAGGTGAGGTGCCAGAAGACTGGAGGTTGGCTAGCGTGGTACCACTGTTTAAGAAGGGTGATAAGGACAAGCCAGGGAACTATAGACCGGTGAGCCTGATGTCGATGGTGGGCAAATTGTTATAGGGAATCCTGAGGAACAGGATGTACATGTATTTGGAAAGGCAAGGACTGATTAGGGATAGTCAACATGGCATTGTACATGGGAAATCATGTCTCACAAAATTGATTGAGTTTTTTGAAGAAGTAACGAAGAGGATTGATGAGGGGAGAGTGGTGGATGTGATCTATATTGACTTCTGTAAGGCGTTCGACAAGGTTCCTCCGGGAGACGGGTTAGCAAAGTTAGATCTCACGGAATACAGGGAGAACTAGCCATTTGGATACAGAACTGGCTCAAAGGTAGAAGACAGAGGGTGGTATTGGAAGATTGTTTTACAGACTGGAGGCCTGTGACCAGTGGAGTGCCACAAGGATTGGTGCTGAGTCCACTACTTTTCGTCATTTATGTAAATGATTTGGATGTGAGCATAAAAGGTATATTTTTTCAGTTTGCGGATGACACCAAAATTGAAGGTGCAGTGGACAGCGAAGAAGGTTACCTCAGATTACAATGGGATCTTGATCAGAAAGGCCAATGGGCTGAGAAGTGGAGTTTAATTAGATAAATGCAAGGTGCTGCATTTTGGGAAACAAATCTTCGCAGGATTTATACACATAATGGTAAGGTCCGAGGGAGTGTTGCTAAACAAAGATACCTTGGAGTGCAGATTCATAGCTCCTTGAAAGTGGAGTCGCAGGTGGATAGGATAGTGAAGAAGGCATTTGGCATGCTTTCCTTTATTGGTCAGAGTATTAAGTACAGGAGTTGGGAGGTCATGTTGCGGCTGTACAGGACATTGGTTAGGCCACTTTTGGAATTTTGTTTTTTCAATGCTGGTCTCCTTTCTATCGGAAGGGTGTTATGAAACTTGAAAGGGTTCAGAAAAGATTTACAAGGATGTTTCCAGGGTTGGAGGATTGAGCTATAGGAGCGTTGGAGGCTGAGGGCTGACCTTATAGAGGTTTATAAAATCATAAGATGAATAGACAAAGTCTCTTCCCTGGGGTGGAGGAGTCCAGTATGAAAGGGCGAGATGTTTAGGGTAAGATGGGAAAGATATAAAAGGGACCTAAGGGGCAACGTTTTCACGCAGAGGATGGTACATGTATGGAATGAGCTTCCAGAGGAAGTGGTGGAGGCTGGTACAATTGCAACATTTAAAAGGCACCTGGATGAGTATATGAACAGGAAGGGTTTGGAGGGATATGAGCTGGGTACTAGCAAGTGGAACTAGATTGGGTTGGGATATTTGATTGGCATGGATGAGTTGGACAGAAGGGTCTGCTTCTATTCTGTACATTTCTATGACTGCATGATTCTATTCCATCAATGTACAAGTGATCTGTAACTTTTGATACCACGCCTTAGTATGCTGTGTCAGGCACTCCCTGAGCTGCTACAACAGTTAGCATTGAGACCTGCCATGTTCCTGCTTTGTTTCAAGGACAGAATGCATACAAGCTGGTTACTGGGAGACAAAGGCTACCCTCGGTGACCATGGCTAATGGCTCCATTATGCAACCCCGCTTCAGCTGACCATAGTTTCAATGCCGCCAATTCTGCTACCAGGGTCATCATTGAGTAAATGATGGGCCTCCTGAAGGAGTAGCTCTGGATCAATATGAAGAGGCCTTGAAGTACACTCTGTCCAGAGTGTGTTGCATAATCATAGCAGACTGTGTTTTGCACATTGGAACAGACACAAAAAGAGGGTGTGAAAGCAGAGAGCGGCAGCAGCAGTCTTTGAAGAGGAAGCCGAGGTCATTGAGCAGGAGGAACATTGCTTATGACGCAGCAGTGCAGCATTGGACTCAACACTCCAGACAAGACTGAATTGACACCCCATTTTCAGTCAATGTAAGCTGGGTGCAGTGATCACTCATTGATGAAAATTATTGTTACTTGCAAGGCAATGTGACCTTGTCTGTCTCCAAACAAATGCAGTTTTTTTTCTTTAAATTTGTTTTCTCTTCACTTTTCGATACTGAATGTTTGAAATCATTTGAAGGCTTTACAATACATGATGCTCCCATACTGAACATTGAGAAGACGTTCCGCTACTCTGGGTGTCAAGGAACGAGTTGCACTCCCTAAGATAGGGTTCTACGATAGCATGACACTCGGATGAGTAACCTGTATAACTCGATATTTGCAACTGCATTAATAACGACAATCAATCTGACAGGTGATGATGTAAGATTTATATTTACAGATGTGAAATTGGATTTGCAATTAAGTGACATCAGTGCCACATTTATGTACTCGGAAGATTTTCATTCGCATCACACTGTCTGCGCAGTGAAGGGCAACTCATAACTGGCTGAGCTTGACCTGTTGCATGGCTACGTTTTATAAATAGCACGTGCACCATGAATCCTGGGAGTCCTGACAGTACTTCCCCATTGCTGAGTAGAAGATAGTGAGAGTGTGGTGCCAGAGAGGGGCAGTGAGCTTCGCAGAATAGCATGGGAAAATGTACTAGAGCTCACATAGAGAACCCTGACATGAATCTTTGCAGAGTTGATAATTAGCCAATTTATTATTGCATGATCAGCTTCTTTTTTTACTGATTAATACATTTGTACATCATTTAAACCCAAGGTATTGTCTCATGTAATGTTAATCTGCCACCCTCCAAAGGCATAGAGAATATTTTGAGGACACATGATAAAATCAAGAAGTCAAAGTAAAGGCAATGCAGCATTCTGCTCAGTCCTTGGACATGATACTTATTTGCCGACAAATTGTACAGGGAAAGCATTCTTTGGTTCAAAGAGAAATAAGATAACAGTCAGTGATGGTGAATTCAGGATTAATGTATAATATTAATCATATTATTTTCACACCCTTTTTACAATTCTTGTCAACAATTTAGTTGGAAATGTATTTTCTGGGTTTTGTCCTATGTCTTTTTTTTGGTTACATTTGATTCTCTTTCACTGATAGTGTCACTTTAATCCTACCTATTGCTGCCTTCCTTGTGCCCCAATGTCACTAAGACCTAAATTTGTATTCTTGAGAGGAAAGTGATCAAAATTGTGATCTGTATATGGCCATGCTTGTTAAACTACCTATTCATCGTGTAGTTATATTTCTTTATGATTTATTGCCTTTTCCATCCATTACAGCTTTGGAACAGTGAAAATGGTTATAATAATATTTTATGTTTTGCATATGGTGTTGCATACAAGCTGACAAAATAGAAGCAGAGGTAGCCCATTCAGCCCCATCAAGTATACTCCTTCATTCACTAAAATCAGAGCTGGTCTGTTTAGAACATAGAACATAGAACAATACAGCACAGAACAGGCCCTTCGGCCCACGATGTTGTGCCGAACATTTGTCCTAGCTTAAGCACCCATCCATGTACCTATCCAATTGCCGCTTAAAGGTCACCAAAGATTCTGACTCTACCACTCCCACAGGCAGCGCATTCCATGCCCCCACCACTCTCTGGGTAAAGAACCCACCCCTGACATCTCCCCTATACCTTCCACCCTTCACCTTAAATTTATGTCGCCTTGTAACACTCTGTTGTACCCGGGGAAAAGTTTCTGACTGTCTACTCTATCTATTCCTCTGATCATCTTATAAACCTCTATCAAGTCACCCCTCATCCTTCGCCGTTCCAACGAGAAAAGGCCTAGCACTCTCAACCTATCCTCGTACGACCTATTCTCCATTCCAGGCAACATCCTGGTAAATCTTCTCTGCACCCTCTCCAAAACTTCCACATCTTTCCTAAAGTGAGGCAACCAGAACTGCACACAGTACTCCAAATGTGGCCTAACCAAAGTCCTATACAGTTGCAACATCACTTCACAACTCTTGAATTCAATCCCTCTGCTAATGAACGCTGATACACCATAGGCCTTCTTACAAGCTCTATCCACCTGAGTGGCAACTTTCAAAGATCTATGAACATAGACCCCAAGATCCCTCTGTTCCTCCACCTCACTAAGAACCCTACCGTTAACCCTGTATTCTGCATTCTTATTTGTCTTTCCAAAATGGACAACCTCACAGTTGGCAGGGTTGAACTCCATCTGCCACTCCTCAGCCCAGCTCTGCATCATATCCAAATGTTTATGTTTTGAATTCCAGATTCCCATCTACCCCCAATAACTTTTGATTCATTTGCCTAATAAGAATCTATATACCTCTGCTTAAAAATATTTAATGATCTCACAGAGAGTGACCCACAGAGGGAACATTTTTTCCACATCCACCTTAGAACAAAAAAAAGCACAGGTAAAGGCCCTTCGGCCCTCCAAGCCTGCACTGACACATTTTGCTCTTCCATACTAAAACTGTCTTCACTAACAGGATCCGTGACCTGTATTCCCTTCCTATTCATGTATTCTTCCAGGTGTTTCTTGAATGCAGCTATTGTGTCTGCATCCACCATCTCCTCTGGCAGCATGTTCCAGGCACTCACCATTCTTTGTGTGAAAAACTTGCCTCACACATCTCTTTTAAATCTTCCCACTTGCCCCCTCCACCTCCCCCCCACACCTTGAACCTGTGCCCCCTAGTAATTGAACCCTCCACCCTGTGAAAAAGCCTCATACTTTCCATTCATGCCATTCACAATCTTATAAGTGTCTTATCAGGTCACCCCTCAGGCACCCCACAACCTCCTGCATTCCAGTGAAAACAAACCCAGTCTATCCAATCTTTCTTAGAGCTAAAATCTCCTATATCAGGCAACATCCTGCTAAACCTTTTCTGTACCCTCTTCAAAGCATCCACATCCTTCTGGTAGTGTAGTGATCAGAACAGCATGCAATATTCCAAGTGTAGCCTAACTAAAGTTCAATAAAGCTGCAGCATAACTTGCCTATCTTCAGACTCAATGTCCCCCTTCCAATGAAGGCAAGTAAAGCCTTTTTCACTACCTTATCCACCAGCACTGCCACTTTCAGTGATCTGTGGACCTGCATACTAATTCCCCTTTGCATATCAATACTCCTAAGGGTTCTGCCAATCACTGTATAATTTCTACATGCAACTGACCTTCCAAAATGCATCACTTTACATTTATCTGAATTAAACTCCATCTGTCACTTTTCTGCCCATGCCTCCAAACTGATCCATAACCTGCTATACTCTTTGACAATCCTCCTCACTATCTGCAGCTCCACCAAACTTTATACTATCCTCAAACTTACTAATTAGACCAATCACGTTTTCTTCCAAATCATTTATTAAGATCTCAAACAGCAGAGTTCCCAGCACTGATCCCTGTGGAACACCACTAGTCACAACCCTCCAATCTGAAAAAAGTCCTTCCACCAATCCCCTCTGTCTTCTATGACTAAGTCAGTTCTGTATCCATCTTGCTCACTCACCCCTGATACCATATGACTTCATCCTTTGTACCAGACTGCGATGAGGGACCTTGTCAAAGGCATTACTGAAGACCACATGGACAGTATCAACTGCTTTTCTCTCATCAGTCATCTTTCCCACCTCCTCAAAAAAACTTGATCAAGTTAGTGAGGCACAATCTCCCCTGTATAAATCCATGCTGTCTATCACTAATAAATCAATTTGCTTCTATATGCTGATAGATTTTGTTCCTGAGAATCTTTTCCAATAATTTCCCCATCACTGATATGAGCCTCATAGGTCTGTAATTTCCAGGATTATCCCTCCTACCCTTCTTAAACCGTGGGACTACATTTGCTATTTTCCCGTCCTCTGGGACATAACCTGTGGCTAAAGGTGATACAAAGATATTTGCCAATGCTTCAGCAATTTGTTCTTTTGCCTTCTTCAATATTCCAAATATCCCATCAGGACCCGAGGACTTATCTATCTTAATGCACAATACTTCTTCCTTTTTAATAGCAACCTGGCTTAGGAATTCACCATTTCTTTGCATGAGATCCTCCTCCCCCAATTCCTTCTCTTTGGTGATCACCAATACAAAGAATTCATTTAGGACTTCACCTACTCCTTCCGGCTCCACACATAGATTCCCTCCTTGAGTGGGCCAACCTTTTCCCTGGATATCCTCTTGCTTTTCAGAACCATTCTCGATGTTAAACACTTCAATCAAGTCACCCCTTGTTCTTCTAAACCCAAATGGAAACAAGCCCAGCCTGTCCAATCTATTCTCATAAGCCCACCAGAAATATATGTACCTCACAGTGTTTTGGGTGCAGCCTTAATTCACCAGTGGATGCAAAACTGCCTATTGATAAAAACAATGGTTGTTTATTTAATTTGTCTTTTTCTTTTTGGCACCCAATTGAAAAAAAAATGTTTACATTTGTCTAGTGTCAATCACAGGATCACATCTTTTAATTCCACTTTAGCAAGATCAGATATATTATAATTGACCTGAGTTCTTTATGAAAGTGCCATCAGCATCCATTTCTATATCTGAACTGATCTGCAGACAGTTCTTCTCCTAAGGCCTTAATAAAGGTCTGCGAGTAATCTCCAACAAAGCATTTTAGTAGGTTGCATATGTTCTGGGTTTGCATGATCAAATGATTCACCAGAAAAATCAGAGAACATGACATTCTCATGAAATAGAATTAAAGTGAATTTCACAATAATGTCATTTTTTTTTAAGAAAGCACAAATAAAAATTGAAATTGTAGTCTCCTGTCTGCCAGGGAGAATATGGAGGTGAAATTGATCCACACCAGCAGTGTGAAATTGATTCATAGCAAATCAACAACCCGCTATACATAGCGGGTCAAAGATTTTGTGAAGGTTTTTAATTTCAAACAAAGTCAAAGCATTGGGAAGACTGGAAAATGTGTTTCTAAAAAGCTTTTGAATTTTCATTCTGTCAATTGCAGCGTAACAATGACCAAGAATGGATAAAAAAAATCAGGTTTTGATTTGCTGTCAGCCCATTTTGCTACAGGCATAGACTAATTTCACCCCAATTATATTTTAGGTAGATAGTATAGTTACATTGAAATTTGCAGCATGCACACAAATTCAACACTCACACATTTAAATGGAAGGGAGACCAGTTTTCTGCACAGTCTTAAATTCTTCCTGTGCAGAAAACTATTAATCCAAAGGGTATCTGATTGTCAACTGGAGCCTTTCACCGAGTAAAGAATTTGTACCAACTCAGATAAGCTTTTAAAAAATCCCGTACAAATTCCATCAGTATCTTTATGAGAAATTATCAAGTGCAATCAGCAGGTGTTTTTTTTTTCAAGCTAAGGCTAATGGTATGGTACCTTCTCAATGACCTGCAGAAAATTGAAGGCAATGGAAAATGACTGCGCAATTACCCCCAGTCGTGTAATTTTTACTTTTGTCAATAGTGTCAAATGAATGATATTGGACTGTTTTCCTGTTACACACTGCTCCCAATTTCCCATTCCACTGACACTAATGGGAAAAAAAATCAGAAGAAGTACAACAGGTTGTCGATCTCATATTGCGCATTTCACACTATCACCAAACGTTAAAACTGTACTTCATATTGTTCATTTAAAACATCATATATTTGTGAACAGATGTAGCCCAACATATATAATACTCTCATACTAAAAGTACTTGAAGATAAGTGACTCAGAAACTTTTCAATAAAATAGGTTAAACTGACAAGCTGTCTGGAATCTTAGCTGAGAACAGAAAGGCCTTTGAATTAAAAATCTTTGAATTAAAAAAGGCTGCTTGGTTATATTCAGTTCATGTTCCACCAGAACCACCTGGCTCCAGTATTCAGCACAGATGGGTATGGGCATGAATGCAAAAAGTAAATGATAAAGGAGGATTGAGAAAGCTTGCACTAAGTATCAAGGCAACACATAACCAAGGATCAAAACCCATGTCAGTAAGAGTCAAAGTTAACCCTTCAGAGGCCAGTCATAAGAGTACCAGCAAATCACTGCAGGATTTTCACCAAGAGCTGTCATCCTTCATTCTTCACTAGTGATCTTCCTTTCATCATAATAATAGGAATGAAGCTGTTCATTGATAGAAATTGGAATTATACAGCATAGAAAAATGTCATTTAGCTCTTTAGCTCTTAGAACAGGCTATCAAATTAGTCCGACTTAACTATGTATTCTCTCTACATGCCTATATCTACATCAATGGAGCTGAGGTGGAGATGGTCAAAAGCTCTGAGGAGTGACAATAACCAACGATCTGTCCTGGATCACCCAGGTTGATGCAACAGTCAAGAAGATACAACAATGCCTCTACTTCCTCAGGAGATTAAGGAAATTCTGCATGTTCATAAAGACCCTCCTCAACTTTTACAGATGCACTGTAGCAAACATTCTATCTGTATGCACTATGATTTCGTATGGCAACTGCTCTGTCCAGGTCCCTAAGAAACTACAGAAGGTTGTGAATATAGCCCAGAACAATATGCAAGCCAACCTCTTATCCATTGACTCCATGTACACTTCTCACTGCCTCAGAAAGGCAGCTGACATCATCAAAGACCCCTTCTATCCCGGTTATACTCTCTTCCAACCTCTTCCACCTCATCAGATGGAAGATACAAAACCATAAATATAGCTATCAACAGGTTCAAGAACAGTTTCTTCCCTGGTCTTATTAGACTTCTGAATGGTCCGTTCAAATTTAAAATCTTGCTTTTTGTGCTCCTTCTTCAGACATTCAGTTGAATGCTTTATAACAGCAATTTGCTGCTGTATAATTTTCATCATCTCACTGTTATAAAGCATTCAACTTCATTCACATCTCTTCCGATAATAAGCCAGATCTGTTTGTTTACCATAATAAAACCTAAAAAATATTGACAATAACAAAGCAAAAAATTGCTGGAAATTGCTCAGCATCTCTGGAGAGAAATCAGAATTAACATTCCAGGTTCAATGATCCTTCCTCAGACTTAAAAACCTTGAGTTTTGGTCTGACACATTGTAATTAATGTTTATATTCCTCAAAGTGCCAAGCAATTTTCTTTATCAAAATGTAAATGTTCCTACTAGAGAAGGAACAAAACTAGACCTTCTATTGATAAATAAGGCAAGGCGAGTGACTGAAGTATTAGTAGGGGAAAACTTTGGGACTAGTATTCATAATTCTATTATTTTAAAATAGTTCTGGAAAAAGATAAGCCTTCCATAAAAGTTAAAGTTCTTAATTGGAGTAAGGCAAATTTTAATGGTATGAGATGAGAACTTAACAAAAATTGGTTGGAGTAGACTGCAGGTAAAAGGATAACTGACAATGAGAAGTTTTCAAACCTGTGAAAACAGGAGTTCAGAGACATTATGTTCCTGTTAACGTAAGCTAGTAAGTTAAGGGAAGAATGGATGAATAAAAATATATTGAGGTTTTATTCAGTCAAGAATAAAAATTAACCATATATTAGATATAGACAATTGGAATCAAATTAATCTATTAAAAAGTATAAAGCATATAGGGGTATTCTTAAGAGGGAAATCAGTAAGGCAAAGAGGGGATATGAGATAGCCTTAGCAAATAAGGTTAAGGGTAATCCAAAGAGATTCTAAAAGTACATTAATAATAAAAGACCAACTAGAGAGGGAAGTCCTCTTCAAGATCAATGTGGTCATCTTTGTGTGGAACATCAGGAGATGGGAGAGCTGGTAAATGAATATCTCATGTCAGTTTCTACTGTGGAGAAAAGAATGGATGCCAGACAACTCAGGGAAATAAGTATTAGTGCTTTGAAAACAGTTCATATTACAAAAGATGAAGTGCTGGAGTTTTTAGAAAACATAAACATAGATAAATCTCCAGAACCTGATCAAATGTAGCCCAGGACATTGTGAGAAGTTAGGGAGGAAATTGCAGGGCCCCTAGCAGAAACATTTGTATCATCTATAACGACAGGTGAGGTGCCGGAGGACTGGAAGGTGGCTAACGCTGTGTCGTTATTTAAGTAATGTTGTAAGGAGAAGCCTGCAAATTATAAGCCTGTGAGCTTCACATCAGTGGTGGGTAAGTTGTTGGAGATGATTCTGAAAGATAGGGTTTATGTGCATTTGGAGAGGCAAGGAATTATTAGGAATAGTCAGCAGGATTTTATGCGAGGGAAATCATGTCTCACAAACTTGACTGAGTTTTTTGAGGAAGTAACCAAAACTATTGATGAGGGCAGAGCGGTAGATGTTGCTTACTTGAACTTTAGTAAAGCCTTTGATAAGGTTCCACATAGTAGACTAATTAGGTAAGTTAAATCACGTGGAATTCAGGGTGAGCTTGCTAATTGGATACAAAATTGGCTTTATGATCGGAGATAGAGTGTGGTGGGGGTGAAAGGTTGTTTTTCTGTCTGGAGCCCTATGACCAGTGGTGCTCCACAGGGATTTATACTGGGTCCACTTTTGTTTGTCGTTTATATAAATAATTTAAGTGAGAATATGGAAGGTATTGTTGGTAAGTTTGCAGATGACACCAACATTGATGGTATAGTGGACAAAGAAAAAGATTATCTAAGATTACAAAAAGGCTTTGATCAATTGGGTCAATGGGCTGAGGAGTGGTAGATGGAGTTTAATTTGAATAATGTGAAGTATTGCATTTTAGTAAAATCAAGAAGGCCAGGACTTTTACAATTAATAGTATGGCCCGAGATAGTGTTGTAGAGCAGCGAGGCCCAGGGGTGCAGGTACATAAGTCTTTGTAATTTACATCACAGGATAATTAAGAGAGTGCTTAGCATGCCTGCCTTCATTGCCCAGTCCTTTGAGTATAGAAGCTGGACATCATGTTAAGGTTGACCAGAACATTGATTAGGCCTCTTCTGGAGTACTGTGTGCAGTTCTGGTCACCCTGTTATAGCAAGGACATTAGTAAACTGGAGAGGATTCAGAAATGATTTCCCACAATGTTGCTGGGAATGGAGTTATAAAAATAGGCTGGGACATTTTACTGGAATGAAGGAGGTTGAGGGGGGACTGTAGGAATGCTTATAAAATCATGAGAGGCATAGATAAGGTGAATAGCCTTACTGGGTGAATTCAAAACCAAGGTGAGAGAAAAATATTTTAAAAAGATATAAAAAAAAGATTTTTTTTATACAGAGAGTGGTTAGTGTATGAACTGCTAGAGGAATGGTAGATGCAGGCACAGTTACAGAATTTAAAATATATTTGGATGAGTATATGAGTAGGAAAGATTTGGAGAGGTAGTGACCACATGCAGACAGGTGGGACTGGCTTAGTTTGGGAACATGGTTGGGGTGAACTAAAGGGTCTGTTTCCCTACTGTATATCACTATGGCTCTATGATGTATGAAATAACCATTTTGAATAAGAGAAGGCTCAGCTGCCTCATACTGAATTTGCAGTCCATGTTTGAATGTCCAATCCTTAACCTCTGGAAGTCATCACTGATAAGTACCTGAATTGATTCCACGATCATCTTTATTGCCACAACACAGTCAACTATTGGAATTGTTCTACTTACACCGTGAGAATGTTTAAATACTATGACCTTTATTTCCTCAAAACTTACAAAGTTTCATTCAAATTGTTGATTGTCAACATGTTTAATCTTAATAAAACACATTGATTGGAAGCTTATAGTCAAGAAAAAAATGTTATAAATGATTTTTTTCTATTTCTTTTTGAATTCAGTATATTATGATGTCAAAGGAGATGAATGGTGCTTATACTTCTGTTACAAACTAGTTGGACAGAAAGAAAGCTACTAACATGATTAATTCCTACAAATATCACTATAGGACAGAAATGATGTATATTTCATCAAAAATTAACTAAATTTTACTTTTGTAGTGATTATCACAAGGTCAGCTGGGTGGATCTCATAGAATATGAATCCCCTGATTGGGGCTGTTAATTTGGCCCAATCAGGGAGCCCTGGTTGACAGATAAGAGCAGGAGTGTCAGACATCCTGTTCACTCTGCGAGCTGGCTCTGAGGGAGGTGAACCAGCGTCAAGGACTCTCCACCTGTAAATAAAGGAGGACTTGCTGACAGGAAATCACTTCTGTGGAGTTACTTCAACTTTAATCTCATGAAAATGCATCATTAATTGTCTGCAAGATGTACATGTTTATCATCTCTCATATTCTATGTTTTTTTGTTTATTCATGGGAGAGGGCCATTGTTGGCTGGGTCAGAAATTTTTGGCCAACCATAATTGCCCTGGAGAAGGTTGTGGTGAGCTACCTTCTTGCACTGCTCCAATCCTTGGGGTTTAGGTTCACCACAGTGCTGTTATAGAGAGAGTTGCAGAATTTTGAAGTAGTCACAGTGAAGGAACACTAAGATAGCTTCAAATCAATATTATTTAAGACTGTTCTTAACTTGTCTCTGTGTCAGCCCTCCCAATGGCACAAAACCCCAAGAGGTTTACAGGGAGAATGGAGCAGGTATTATTTCCTGGTGCTGGGTTAATGCTTGGTGGAGCATACTGTTTCTTTCCTTTCTTCAGACTTTGTCATGGTTTTGATACCTCTGAGTAATGACTAGAATATTTCATGGCATGCTTACGAGTCGATTATGTTACTGCGGTCTGTTGGCACATGCTGAGGGGTGATCTTATGGAGGTTTACAAAATTATGAGGGGCATGGATAGGGTAAATAGACAACGTCTTTTCCCTGGGGTTGGGGAGTCCATAACTAGAGGGCATAGGTTTAGGGTGAGAGGGGAAAGATATAAAAGAGACCCAAGGAGCAACTGTTTCACACAAAGGGTGGTACATGTATGGAATGAGCTGCCAGAGGAAGTGATGGATGCTGGTACAATTGCAACATTTAAGAGGCATCTGGATGGGTATATGAATAGGAAGGGTTTCGAAGGATATGGGCCGGGTGCTGGCAGGTGGGACTAGATTAGATTGGGACATCTAGTCAGCATGGACGGGTTGGACTGAAGGGTCTGTTTCCATGCTGTACATCTCTATGACTCTATGCAGGTCAGACCAGGTAAAGACAGTGGATTTCCTTTCCAAATTAGTAAACCTTTGGGTACAATAATTGTTTCTATCAGGAAAGTCCAGAAACATTAAAGAAGTCAATTTTCACCATCTGCTAGTCAGTGACAATATCACAACTCCATTGCCGCAACTGCAATCTCTTATCTATTAACTCATTATTGCTTATATTGAGAGCTACTGCATCCAAGTTTTCAACATTTTTAGGATTTCAGAAGAACATAAATATTTTGCACTCAGGTTTGTTACAAGTAATGTTGGACAAAGAACACAGTAGTAAAAATTGAGATTAGTGCTATTATCATATTTTTGAAATTCACCTATGTTGTGGAAGACTTTTAAGTAGGGAAACATCCTTGCTTTCATGCCAAAAATAACTTTCTGAAGTCATGAAGGAGTTTGAGGAATAGGAAATGATAATGGTGCAATGCTGATGTAATCAATTGGTATAATAACATTAAAATTTGTCATTTTATGATATTCAGAAACAGTTGCACATGTGTTAACTTCTGGTGATTCTGGATAAGAAAGCTTGTCCCATCTTATATCAGCAACTGCTACAGGAATTTTGTCAATAATCAGTATCAGAAGGAGCTTCCCCTGCGCAGTCCTAGAAATGAGTCCCAAGTATACTATCTGCAGAGACAGAGGTGAAAAAAATCTTACCGTATCCATTTTAAGTGAATGGAATGGAAAGATAATAAGTGTAGGAGTTTTAGATGTATTCGATTATATATTTGTCTTTACTGTTTGGTGGATGATGAGGTATGTCATGGTAACACTGATAATTATTTTTATTTGAATTGAAACTAATTCACCTATTTCTGACCCCCATATACATATCTTAATCCCAATGTTCCAGGGAACATGTCTGCATTGCTCAAATGTCAGTGTCATAAATTGGCAGAGATTATCCAAAGTACACATCTATTATTCTCCAGAAAAATCATGCCACGTACGATTAATTATGTGGTCATGGTTAATATAGCTATACCTCTTATGAGGTTATGTGAGTTAAAATATTATTTTCTAAAGATTTAATATTTGTGGTTCAAATCTGAATTTTTAAGCCATTGGAAGCTTAATCAATTAATTCGGAAGCATTGTCTAGAATGTTCTCATATTGACCCAACCAATCCTTATATTGGTTCTTTTTTCTTATAATTAAATATCTTTTGTTGTATACTGTACTTGTGGAAAATGAACTTTCTGTCATATTAACTGATTCTGATAAATGCATACATTGACAAGGACATTTAATTTTTGACTTCACAGCACAAAATTTGGATTTAGGGCAAAAACATCACCACAGCTAATCAATAAACCACAGATTCTTTTGAAATTATTCCTGATTGACTCAGTATTTGAAGTGAATAATCCTGAGCAGCAATCAGAAAAAACAAAGCTAGCAAAGATGTGAGGGACAAAATTCAATAGCACCCAAAAGCATTCACTGGGAAGGTGATGCATGATTAACCCTTGCCCATTCATTTTGATGCAGACTGCATGTAAACGTTTTGCTGCCTGTGATTACTTGAAGGCTGCATGTGATCAAGTGCCACACATGAAGTGTGGTTTTACTTGCCCCCACTGGGTGTGTTTTCATTGGGGGAAGCTAAAAGAAGCAGGTCGGGTAGCTAGCACAGTTCATTCCAACCCACCCTGGAGCTCACCCTGGAGCTTACCTATGTTCAATTAGGTAAGTGGGCACTGAAACTGGCTGACTGACTGCCATAGTTTAATTAGTACTCTTAACAAGCTCATTGAACTGAATAATATGCTGCTGTAAAATAATAGATGATGAGTAGTTAGGTGTGGGGGGACGGAGGCCATTTTATAAAGGCATAAAGGAAGCGAGACATCTCATTTGAACGGTGCCAGGCATATATTATGGTATCGCCTCCAAGATATCACTCCCCCTTCCTCCCTGCTTGACAAACAGAAACCTTTCTCCCCAGGTTCTAAGATTGCTCCCCACTCAAGGATTTATTTCCCTGAGGCAGCTATGATCTTCCTCTGGCTTCACTTCCTGCAGCCCTAGTAGTGTCCATGACTGAGCTTTGGTACCACCAGGAGTGAAGGCAAATCAGATTGGCAGGTAGCTCCCAAGAGCAGGATGTTCTCTTATAAGCCAACTTGGATCTCCCCTACTGTGTTGTATCTGCAGGGTGAGCACAGAAGAAATGCCAACCAGCTGTCCTCTGGGTGTGGTGGGGAACACTCTCCTGCCCATGTCGTTTAGTGGCTGCACAACTCAGCAGTTCCAAATTCAAGTGAGAAATGCAATTGATAAAACAAGCTATGAACTGCAGATGCTGCAAAACAGAAACAGAAATTGCTGGAAAACTAGCAGGTGTGGCAGCATCTGTGGAGAGAAAGCAGAACTAAAGTTTTGGGTCCAGTGTTATTTATATCCACCTTACACTCCTATAGAGGAAAGGTACATTTTCAATGAAGCAAGTACAGCCAAGGAAAAGATTGTGAAAAGGAAAAAACATAGTTATTGGCACAACAGGGCAGGGAATGCATATTCAAGGTTCTCAAACACAGCACTGCGGGCTTTTGTACTGGAAATGAATGGGAGGTTGGAGTTGCTGTATCCATAGGATTGGTAAGAAGACAATGGGAGCTGATAGCTGTCACAGTCAATGCAAGTAGCTTAGCCGCGAGGAACTGGTGCAATGGTGCAAGAATTTTAATGACCTGCCATGAATGGTCAAGGTCAGTGAATTCATCATCACTTGTCAAATCCTTAAGTGAACAACCAATCTCACACACTGCTCTAGTCATTAGTCCCCTTTCATTCACCTCCAATCATAGCTCACATTCAGAGCTTCAACTCAAATTCATACTCTTGGAATTGGTACAAGTATTTCACAGTTTGCATATAATGTAACAATGGCAGCATACTGAACAATGGCAACCAAATCACTCAAACACATTACTACACAATCTCTTGCACAGTTCACACTCTCTTGTAGGACAAGGTGCTGCAGAATCAGAGGCAGCAGCACCTAAGTAACAGGAGATAGAGCCAGATGCAGTCCTTCCTTCAATGAAGGAGATAGTGTTATTCATTACTGGAGTGGTGTATCATGGCAGATAGTGAGGCAAAAATCATTAAACACAGTAGATTCTTACTTCATCCTCTTTTTCAGATCCACCTGCATTCTCTTCTTCAACCACAATCACTTCTCATTTACAAGGTACACATGAGACTGAATTTTATATGGAGCTGAGATCCAGTACCCTCAAATATAAAATCCGGGGTTAGCTGGCTGCCTGGTTGGTGAACTCAACCCATTGTCTATTAATAGCTGGCAGACCATTGATTGACTTGAAGCAAAATTTCTGCACCCATCATGGAGGAAGTCCCATCTCTGACTGGCTGATCTTTAGGTGAGGAACAGGGGGAAGTTTTTAAAGGGTTTGACAGGATAAATGTTGAGAAGATGTTTCCCTCATGAGAGAAGCTAGGACCAGAGGACATGAGATGAGAAGGAATTTCTTCCCTCAGGGGTTGTGAGTCTATGGAATTCCTTGCCACAGAGATCTATAGGGACAAAATCCTTATGAATGTTTCAGGCTGAAATAGCTAGATTCTTGACCAGGGGAGTCAAGGGTTTTGGGAAAGGGCAAGAATGGGGGCATAAAGAATGATGGATCCTATGGAGTGGGCTTGAGGAGGCAAATGAACACTCATATTCCTATTTCACGCATTCTTATTGTATCGCCTGGTATCCTCAATGTTTTCGGTAGTGTCTTCCTCCTATTAAAACATGTATCTGCTGAAGCTCCTCCTCACTATTCTGCCCGATATCATAATAGCTTTCTTCTATTTCAATTACACGAGATGTCAACTATTTATTCACTAGAGCTTCCTATGCCAACCTCTGCTGCCAAATAATGTTATCAGCCTCAACTCTTTGTCTAGAAACCCACCACACATTGTTGACATATACAAGCCTTTCAGCTCCAGCAACAAGTCTTTGTGCTACAAAAACAGAAGTTGCTGGAAAAGCTTAGCAGGTCTGGCAGCATCTGCAAAGAGAAATCAAAGTTAACGTTTTGGATTGGGTAATCTTTCCTTAGAACCTTCCTGCTCTGGGAAAGGGTCACCAGACCCGAAATATTAACTTTGATTTCTCTTCACAGATGCTGCCAGACCTGCTGAGCTTTTCCAGCAACTTCTGCTTTTGTTTATAGCATCCACAGTTCTTTTGGTTTTCATTTAGTAAACCTCTGTGCTACTCTTTGGGCAGCTGAGCATTATGCTTACTTCATAATTAAGTGGAGACATTCACCCTCATGTCTCCTCACTTTGTTCACAACAGCTGCACCCTAAAATGCTCCAGAAAACATGTGCTCTTTGTGCCACCTGACTGAAAGTTGAAAACTGTTTCTCTGAAGCCTTTGGATGCGCTCATCATTGAACTCAACAACCAGTTAATTGGAAGCTTGTAGATTCTTGGCTCCACTGCTCCCGTACTCCCTTTGAAAATTGTATCACCTTCTTGAGGTCTTCCAGTAACTGATTTTCAATTGATTATCAATTCAGGCCCTCATCCATGCTTACCTCCATTAGCAATTAAAAACCTAGCCACAGATATCAAACAATATAATGGCAAGGTCATGCAGGATGCAAGCATCCATAACAAATTAAGATATACATTTCTGCAAGTACAGCCAGGCTTTCCCAGAGCTATGCAGGCAGCTAAAGTGCTGTAATACACTGCAATAACCTTCCCAATCACCTTTCATTTAGTAACACAGCATTTGGTGTGAGTGTGTATGATGACCGTCAGAGTCATGAACCAGCAGACAATGCTTTGTATTCCATAACTACACCGTAGTTTAAGTATTATCTCAAAAGTGGATTGTACGGCTTGTACAGAATGAAGGTGTCATAACTGCTAACAGGAAACTGAATGCTATTGACCAGTATGATGAACTGAATATGGTGTGAACAATGGGCTTCTAACCATTTCTAATCACTTCACTGTCAAGTTGGAGTGCGACCATACTCACCCTGCTGTTGGGTGCAGGTGGGGCTGAAACAACATGCCATTTTTAGTGAACACCTCTTTAGAGAGCCTGTGACTTTTCACACTCTGTTCTCACTGAGACTGAGGTGGGAGAATGCTGCCTGGAAGCATTCGATAGAAATTAACCACAATTAAGAGACCTTCCACCCCTCCTCTTGCTCCATCTCCTGGCACTTCTGTGTCACCTCTGGTCATGTTCCCTGCAGCTAACCACTGGGAATACAAACTAATACATTCAAGCCTGTAGATTCAAGGAATTTTACATTTCAAGATAAATAACAACCATGACAGCAACTAATATTTCTATTGCAAATTAAACTTTATGAAATGCCCCAAGATGATCAGAGTAGCATTATAAATCAAAATAAGTCACATAAGATGATATGAGGGCAAATATCTAAGTGTTTCATCAATCAACCCGTTTTAAAGAAGATCACAAAGGGGGAAAGCAAAGTGAAGAATTGCAGCAATGTAAGGAGGAACTTTCAGAGTTTCTAACTCCAAACCACTGAACAATGTACTAACTCAGCTATAGCCAGAAAAAAATCTCTAAGTGATGAATCATCATTACTCTCTGCGCTCATATTGATGCCCTTAGCAAATGGGCATTCAACCTGGCCAGCACCAGACATGCCAACAGGAGTAAAATATCATGTGTAGAGCTGAAAATACAGGCACACCACAAGCACGTTTTGCAGTCATATGCTTTGAGTTCTCCCGTGCAGTGTTCTATGCTTTGTTGTTGTTCAGATTTGAGGAGTATGTGATAGAAAGATGAGTTACAATCATTTGTCTTTGGGAAAGTGTTTGCAGGATATTGGAGCTGAAATAATTCCACAAAGGCCAGCATCCCAGCATCAAGACGCTCTTTATTTACACGTGCATTGTACTTGACACTGATCCGGCTTCCTCTGAGCCAGCTCTCAGACTGAGCAGAACCTCTGACACTCCTGTTTATATCTGTCAGCCAGGGCTCCCTGACTGGACCAGGTTAACAACCCCAATCGGGGAACGAATATTCTGTGAGATTCAACTGGCTGACCTCATTACAATCTCTGCAGAGCCTGTTGTCTCCATTGTTGCGAGTTCAATCCAACAGGTGTCAATTTAAACAGTCATGAATTTGAATGTCTGTACTCTTCATGGGGTAGTAATGCAACAGGATTTTGTGACTTCAAATTTTGATATGAGTGGAAGTTATTCTAATTCTAATTTTGTCACTGAAAACATCAGTTTTACTAAGACTTTAAAGATGCGAAGTTTGGCATCTAAGCAGAAAAAAATGTATCTGCAGCAAAGGTTTTCTTATTTAACTTAAAATGTTGAGTCAAAGGGCAGATATACACAGCAGGACTTCCCACAGGATCAGTAACTATTACAGACTGATAGCAGAAATCAGCTAAATGTTTCCAAAGGTTAGCAGGAGAACCAGGCCAAAGTATGTCAAAACACAGAAAAACATATGACAATGAATGATTGCTAGTGAAAATTTAGTGCTGCTTACTGCACTAATACTAATTAATCAATGATGTGAGGTAGCATTCCAGGATTCCACATGTTTATTGGCAACAGATTACGAAGTCCATGGTGTTTAAATATGTTATGCCAAGTGCAATGACTCTGTGTAAAACATTAAATAAGTGCCACATTCAGGCAGTGTCACCAATTTAAATATATCATTGGTGTTTTTTATTATCATTTTTACAGATTCAACACAAAGCTTGTAGTTTGTGGAGTCTGTTGCTACCTGCTTTATTTGGTTCTTGGTAACAGAAGTATTGCAGAAAATTTACTACATTCTTTCAATATGAAAAATTTCACGACCTGAGGCTAGACTCTGAAAGGAATCTGGAATCATTTTTCCATTGCAATTATTCATTCATGTCACCAAAGTAAATCCTTGAGCTAATAGCATGCTTTTAAAATTCTGACAGATTATGGGCCCTTATTAAAATCCAATGCAGCAGAGTTCACCTTGCATTTCATTGTCAAAGTTATGATGCTTTTCCCCTTTAGGTAGTTGCATCACTGAATGATTTCATCAGTTGAACAGATAATATGAAAATCGCTGTTAAGAACAATCTTTGACACACGCAGCTAAAAAGAAATGAAAAGTGAAAATGGAAAATGATGTATTTAAGTATAATCTTGAAGATAAATGTGTTCATAATTGTATCAACTTTCAGATATACGGTGATAGAAATTTTCTCAGGTATTGTTATAAAATGGGTGCTATCTCATCAACCACCCATTCTATGTATCATCTTACATTTCAATCCATTGATTTACTATGGAGTTGGATTTCAGATGCTGTGAAGTCAATACTTCCCATTTTGCACCACTGTCTAAAATAGATTTCTACTCGAAACAGTTAATTATGGCTAATTTTCTGTGCCATTGTTAATGAGCCAAATGATGCTTAAAATGATTCAAAAGAGTCCAAAGCAAATTACCAGGTATTAAGGATTAGACTCTGTTATTGGATTTTCCATCAACTCTGCCCAATGTATCTATGTCAATCACGGGAACTTAATGGAATTAAAGAATTCTTTGATATTGAGTTTCCATGGGCTTGAATATCATTCATGCCATAGTTTCTAAGAGTCACAGGAAGCAAATTTCCTATTATTTGACGTCTGCATGTAAATAAGGTAGAAATGGCACACCTAAGAATTTTGCCGAGAGTGTGCTGGGTTTTCCTGCAGAAGTTGGCTAAAATCGATCAAGACAATGTGAAAGGCCAAAGGATTTTAAGCACAAGTTGCAATGTGATGCAATGCAGTTCAATATAAATCGAGTTTCCTTGATCTTTTCCATTAGTCTGAATCATCACTCTGTAAACAGAGCCCACAAAACTGGCCATGCAATTGGATCAAATTAATCACCATGGCTTCTTTCTGCTGATTGTGTATATTCACAGGCATTCCTGTAATCTTTGACATTGAAACATTTCTTTTACATATATGCGCAATATGGTTAGTATAAGCAGCTTTAAAGAGTAAAACATTATTAATTAACCAAGAAACTACTGTCCATCAATTAAACTAAGAAATGGTTCTTTTTAGCTTCTAATAACAGCTATTTAAGATTGGAATGTTTACAAGTTGTGGTCAAGATACTTTAATTAATAATGTCAATTTTTGTGACAAATTTATTTTCAGCAATTATATCTCCTCAGGTTATCACATTTAAGTATACAAAATATATGTTTAGGGAGAGAGAAAGTGAGGACTGCAGATGCTGGAGATCAGAGTCAAAAAGTGTGATGCTGGAATAGCACAGCAGGTCAGGCAGCATCTGAGGAGCAGGAAAATCGATGTTTTGGCCATAAGCCCTTCATCAGGAATTTGGGAGGGATGGATGGAGTCGTGGGGGGAGCGAGGGAGCTGAGAGATAAATATTAGGGTGGGGAAGATAGCTGAGCAGGTGATAGGTAGATGAAGGTGGGGGTGGGTGATGGTGATAGGTCAGAGGGGATAGTGGAGCAGATAGGTGGGAAGGAAAATGGACAGGTCAGACAATTTAGGAGGCTGGTGCTGAGTTGGAGGTTTGGGTCTGGGATGAGGTGGGGGAAAGGGAGATAAGGAAACTGGTGATGTCAACTTTAATGTCGTGTGGTTGGAGCATCCCAAGGCAGAAGATGAGATGTTCTTCCTCCAGTTGTCGGGTGGCTAGGATTTGGCGCTGGAGGAGGCCCAGGACTTGCATGTCCTTGGCAGAGTGGGAGGGGTTGGCCACAGGACTGTGGTTTTCTTTGGTACGTTTATCCTAGAGATGTTCCCTGAAATGTTGCATGAGAAGGTGTCCTGTCTCTCCAATGTAGAGGAGACTACATTGAGAGCAATGGACACAGTAGATCAGGTATTTGGATATGCAGGAAAACCTCTGCTGGGTGTGGAAGGATCCTTTGGGGTCTTGGATGGACCAAAGCTGGGGGAGGTGTGGGCACACATTTTACACCTCTTGCAGCAGCAAGGGAAGGTGCCAGGAGTGGAGGGTGGGTTGGTGTGGGATGTCAACATAATGAAGGAGTCACGGAGAGAATGGTCTCTGTGAAATGCAGATAGGGGTGGGGAGGGAAATATATCTCTGTTGGTGGAGTCTGATTGTAGGTGGCAGAGGATAATGCACTATATCCTGTGATTAGTGGGGTGGAAGGTGAGGACCAGGAGGGTTCTAGTCCAAATTCAAGCAGGATGAGAAAGCGATTACATTCTGCAGTGCAACTCCAGCCAAAGTAAGTCGAAGCCTGGTTGGAAAAGGAGGATTAGATGTGAGGATAGCATCCACAACATGAAAAAATCATCAGCTTTATAAAAATGGCAAACTCCAACAAAGAAAGGATGGCCAATTTAAATATGTGCATGTGATACAATTGGATAAAAGTGAAAAGGAAGTCTGAACCTAGACAAGCAATCCTCAATGTCAAAACTATCATGGGAATTGTAGCGATTGTAGTAAGGTCAGTCAAGTGGACTGTATAGAATATGAGTTCCTCAGTTGGGGCTGTTAATCAGGTCCAATCAGGGAGCCTTGGCTGATAGATATAAACAGGAGTGTCAGATATCCTGTTCACTGTGACAGCTGGCTCTGAGGGAGCTGGATATTGTCAAGCTGGATAGTGATGTATAAATAAAGGGTGACTTGGTGATGGGATAGTAGCCTCCATGGAACTATTTCAGTGGTGACAATAGAAAAGCATGTTCCTGAAGAAATCCATTGACAACAGTTGTCTTAGAGTTGAGCTAAGTATTTTGGGCATCATGCCATTACTTGGGAAGCTTGACTTGTTTGATCCTGCCATGGAAATCTGGCTCAGTATGTGGAAAGAATGTGTTGTTTTGTCCGGGTAAATTGCATAGGGGCAGATGAAAAGCAACAAATAATTCTCCTGACAGCTTTTTTAGTTATTAGGAGCCTAACTTTTCCTGAGGTGCCAAATACTAAAATTTTTCAAGAGTCGATGAATTTAGTTCAGGGACATTGCAACCTCAAGCCTCATCCAATTCCTAGATGCTATCAGTTTTACTCGACAATTTGAGAAACAGGTGAATCCATATAGGGAGTTTTGACTAAATCAAGATGACTGGCAGAGGCATGTCACTCGGTTTAAACCTTAACATTATGCTGAGAGACCGTTTAGTGTGAGGGATTAATGATATAAACATGCAAGAGCACCTAATAGCTGAACAAAAGTGAGGACTGCAGATGCTGGAGATTAGAGTCTAGATTAGAGTGGTGCTGGAAAAGCACAGCAGGTCAGGCAGTATGCAAGGAGCAGGAAAATCGATGTTTCGGGCAAAAGCCCTTCATCAGGAATGAGGCTGGAAGCCTCGAGGGTGGAGAGATAAATGGGATGGGGTGTGGCTGGGGAGAAGGTAGTAGAGAGTATTTCCCGGATGCTGCCTGACTGGCTGTGCCTAATAGCTGAAGCCCAACTGGACTTCAAACAAGTACTATAAATGGCTTTATCACTAGAAAATGCGGCAAGTGGAGCATATGAGTTGCAGGGTATTTCAATGGAAGTGGACATCCTCGCCAGGCAGGGCTGAGCTTGGGGGATATCAGTTGAGCAAAGGCAATTGAATTGTATCCCTAAGGACATAATCTCAGTCACCCCACAGCAAAACCCCAAAATAAAGCCAAGCTTCAGCCAAACATTTAACATTTTCTTCAGGATCGAGGCCAGCAAGGCATTACATCTGTTGCCGATATACAGAACAAGACCTAAATGGAGTAAGAGAACTTAGAGGGGCGGAAATGGCCTAATGGTCTTATCACTAGACTGTTAAACCAGAGATCCAGATAATGTTCAGGAGACCCAGGTTTGAATCGTACCAAGGCAGATGGTGGAATTTGATTCAAAAATTATCTGGAATTAAGAGTCTAATGACGACCATGAATCTGTTGTCAATTGTTGGAAAAACCCATTTAGTTCACCAATGTACATGTGACTCCAGTCCCACAGCAATGTGGTTCAATCTTAATTGCCCTCTGGGCAATTAGGGATGGGCAATAAATGCTGTCTGGCCAGTAACCTCTCCCACGAATGAATTTTTAAAAATCCAGGAGAGTACACACCCTGGAAAGTCCACCTACATCTGGTTTGGAGCAGTTAAATTGCTCAGCAACATCCAAGTTATAACTGATGAAAATAAATGTCGGGTTAAATGGTCACCTGGTTCTAATGGAGCTCAATACTGGCACAGCCGCTTCAGTGATCATAGAATCAGTCTTTAACAAATTTCACTCTCGACTCCAACCTTTAAGTTTACTCAAGAACCCAGCCAGACTGAGAACCTATACCAGGAAACAGATTAATGATATAACTTTGGTTCTGGTCTCTTATGAGAAGCAACTGGTTCAGTTATCAGTAATTATAGGAAAAAGCTCAGGCCCAAGCTTGAGGGGGTCAAATTAGTTGAGAAAGATTCAACTAGATTGGCTCAACATTTTTCAATGAGAAAATGGCTGCCAGAGTGAAGTCCTAATTAAATACCCATATGATTTTCAGGAAGGTCTAGGGACTATGAAAGGAGCCAAGGCCACCTTTCATATCAACCAGGAAGCAATTCCACAAGTCTACAAGGTCCATCCAGTAACATTTGCCTCACAGGCAAAAAAGGAGGCAAAAATCAGAAGGATGGAAAACGAAGGAATCATCAGTTTGTGGAATGGGAGGTATCGGTCGCACCAATTGTGAAGCCCATTTTTCATAGCTGGATAAATACCCAATCTCTAGCATGGAGGATTTATACACAAAGCTGGCAGGGGCTCTGCCTTACATGAAGCTGGACATGAGCCACATGTACTTGCAATTGCTGTTAGATGAAGATTTCCAAAAGTATGCTACAATTATTACCCATAGGGGTTTGTACCAATGTACAAGACTGCCGTTTGGGGTATAATCAGTCTGTGCAATTATTCAGCAGACGACTTACATATCAGGGTGGCACAGTGGCTCAGTGGTTAGCACTACTGCCTCACAGCACCAGGGTCCCAGGTTCAATTCCAGCCTCGGGCAACTGCCTGTGTGGAGTTTGCACATTCTCCCTGTGTCTGCGTGGGTTTCCTCTGGGTGCTCCAGTTTCCTCCCTCAATCCAAAGATGCGCAGGTCAGGTGAATCGGCCATGCCAAATTGCCATTAATATTAGATGCATTAGTCAGTGGGAAATGGGTCTGGGTGGGTTGCTCTTCAGAGGACTGGTTGGGCCAAAGGGCCTGTTTCCACACTGTGGGGAATCTAAGATATCACAAAGAGAACACTTTACAAATCTACCCCAGGTCACTGTTTATATGGAAGACCAATAGAAGTATTTAGAGAAACTGGACATAGTCCAAGTGAGGAACTAGCTATCATCCTGTAAGGTATTGGCACACAATGATCCCAAGCAAGATCTGGTATGGACATGCGATGCCTCCCCATAGTATTAACTCTTAGATGGTTCAATGGAGAGGAATGCCCAGTATCCTATACATCCAAGCATTTGGCTAATGCAGAGGGGCACAGTGGCTCAGTGGTTAGCACAGCTGCCTTATTGTGCCAGGGTCCCAGGTTCAATTCCAGCCTTGGATGACTGTCTGTGTGGAGTTTGTACATTCCTCCTGTGTCTGCGTGGGTTTTCTCTGGGTGCTCCAGTTTCCTCCCACAGTCCAAAGATGTGCAGGTTAGGTGAATTGGCCATTCAAATTTGCCCATAGTTTTGATGTAGCTTAGATGCATTAGTCAGGGGAAATGTACAATAATAGAGTAGGGGAATGGGTCTAGGTCGGTTACTCTTTGGTGGGTCGGTGTGAACTTGTTGGGCCAAATGGCCTGTTTCCAAACCATAGGGTTTCTATAATTGTATGAAATAAGCCCAGAGGAGAAGGAAGGTTTGGTGGTCATATTTGCAGTCAAGAAGGTCCACCAATACATTTAAGGACATAAATTTGTAATAATAAGGGACTATAAACCCCTGCTAGGTCTACTTAAAGAAGACACGGTAGTGCTGCCCATAGCTTCAGTCTGAATTCAGCGATGGGCTCTAATACTCAATGTGTGTAATTATAAATTATAACACCAGCCAGGAGGCCAAGCAGAAAATGTGGATGCATTGAGCCACCTCCCACTGGCAATTACACTGTTGGGGCATCACCACTGGAAGAGTCTATAATGGTTTTAAATTTTCTGGACGCACGTCCAGTCTCATATCAGACTTTGAACACAGAAAGATCCAGTACTGGCAAAACTGAAACAGCTGGTGATGATGGGGCAAACCAAATGGCACAGAGAGCCAACAAGGATAGAAATTACCGCCAGCAGCTTCACCATATTTATGTGAATGGCTGGGTAAGCTCTGGACATGGTTTCATATCGAATATGTTGGTCCTTTCATGGGTTCAATGTTCTTATTGATGTGATCACCCACTCAAGGTGCCTGGACGTGCAGAGAGTTCAATTTTCAAACATGTGGGGGATTGATAGAAAACCTGTCTGCATTTTTTGCAATATACAGACTCCTGAAATATTGATGACAGATAGTGGGCCATCATTTACCAGGAGGGAATCTGAGCATTTCCTTAAGTCAAATGGGATTTGGTATGTAAGGACAGCTCCATACCATCCACCATCCAATGGACTGGCAGAAAGAGCCGTCCAAACATTGAGGGCAGGCTTAAAGAAACAGCCTACAGCTTCGTTAGATACCAAACTGTCCCCTTTCCTATTTGATTGTACGATCACCCCTCATACAACTCCAGGGATAGGTCCAGCAGAGTTGCTACTCAGGAGAAGACTCTGCACCAGGTTAAAGCTGATCTTCTCAAACTGGGGTAAAGGGTGAAATGACATCAGGAACATCAATGTTGGATTCAAGACTCCTTTAAGCAAGACAGAGAGGGCATGAAGTTTGATGTAGGAGCCACAGGAATGGCCCTTCGTGGGCAAGAGGCATAGCCAACAGGACGTCAGGTCCAGTGACGTTTAAAATTCAGGCAATTGTGACATACCCGAACAAACACATAGACCATATGAAAACTCTCAAATAGTGCGGGAGCAAAACATGCCCAGTTCCTCAACTGCCATTCTGTCAGTTCTGGAACCCATGGGTTCTCCCTCTATGCCAAATATTGTAAATACCTTGGAATCTGAGATGGACATGGCAGATGTCACCACACTGGGCATTTACCTCTGGAAGAAGAGAATGAATTCTTTCCGAGATGCTCTGGGTGTAAGAGGCAAGCTTCAAAACTATTATCCCCTTGAGACTGATCACTAAACTTAGTGATCTCAGATTAAGCCCCACTCTCTGCAATTGGATCCTCAGTTTCCTGACCCATAGGCCACAATCAGTGAAGACTGAGGACAATATTTCATTCCCACTAACAGTCAACACTGGAGCCCCCCAGGGGTGCATACTCAGTCCCCTACTTTACTCACTGTATACCCATGACTGCGTTGCCAAATACCAGACTAATGCCATTTACAAGTTTGCTGATGACACCACCATAGTCGGTCGAATCTCAGATGACAACGAAACAGTTTACAGATGGAAGGTGGAAGACCTGCACTGAGAACAACCTAGCTCTCAACGTCGGCAAAACTAAGGACCTCATTATTGGCCTTCGGCGGGCGTTTACTCATGCCCCCTACACAATAACAGCACAGAGATGAAACGAGTGGAGAGTGTCAAGGTCCTGGGAGTGGTCATCCATAACAAGCTTTCTTAGACCTTCATGTGGACGCACTGGCTACAAAGGCCCAACAACTTCTCTTCTTCCTCAGGCAGCTGAGGAAATTTGGCATGACCATGAATACCCTTGCTAACTTTTATAGATGTGCCATCAAGAGAATTCTGTCTGGATGTACCACTACCTAGTATGGCAACTATACCATTCAAGATCAGAGGCGGTTACAGAGAGTGGTGAACTCAGCCTGGACAAAGTCCAACCTCCCATCTATAGAATCCATCTACCAGGCCCGCTGTCAAGGAAAGGCCACCAGCATTCTCAAAGATCCATCTCACCCTGGCAATGCTTTTCTACAACCTTTACCATTGGGGACAAGGTACAAAAGCCTGAAGACATGCACCAGATGGTTTTGTAACAGTTTCTACTCTACTGTTGATAGAATAGTGAATGGATTCACAAACACTTAACATTGCCCTTTATCTATGTTTTTGTTTTTGCCACTGTTTACTTATTATTTACTATTTATGCTACTTAGCTCTGCGATCTGCCTGTATTGCTCGCAAGACAAAGCTTTTCACTGTGCCTCGGTACACGTGACAATAAATTCAATTTAATTCAATTCAATTCAATTCAGCTACTGTGTGTTATAGTCCGCCTGTATAAGAGACTGTGTTGGAGGAACATGATCTGTACTAATATGGCCCTGGAGGAGCTACAAAAAAAAGGAACCGGTCTATGTCCTCGGACTCAGAGGGGCAGGTATGTAGTGATTGTAACAAGATCAGTCAGGTGGACCTCATAGAACATGAGTTCCCTGATTGGGGCTGTTAACCTGGTCCAATCAGGGAGCCCTGGCTGGCAGATAAGATTAGGAATGTCAAACAGCCTGTTGGCTTTTTGCAACATCAATGGGTTCAACATTTACACATAAGGAAATCCACAAAATGACATGGAGGTCTCCAGTTGGTAACATGCTGAATAAAACTACCTATACATGCATCAGCAGCAGATGGAGAACGTCACTGCAAGATGCCTCGTCTTTCACTGTGCTGATGTATGACCTGTTAAGCAAAATCCATCCAAAACTGATGAAGGCAACAACCACATAGCCACCTGCAACAGAAAAACTGAAAGGCAAGAATATCCCAATGTCAAGTTCACATCATGTTTTATTTTGGATTGTGAATCAAAATGGGGGAAGTGATGCTTTAAAATAAAGACTGCACTTTTAAAAACAAATTATTTGATCTCATTGTAAGCAGATTTCAAGTTCATTATAAGATGACCAAGGGAATAATGACCAAATGGTCAAAAGGACCCCATTCACATCGAGCAACGGAACAACAAGAATATTGATCATTTCCCCAAACTAGGAAGTAAAATCTCCCAGCAACCAACCACTTCCATCTGACTCTAACTCTAACTCTCCACTGTCTTGTTGCAGGAAAACTACCCATAACTGCATTTCACATTACTGTGGATAACACTAAGGCAAAAGGCTATGTACAGGAAATGTGACACATATTATTCCAAGTAAAGCTATACAAAGTGCTGACTTTCGCAGACTAATTGCTGTCATAGAGGATGTTCAAGGCAACATATCAAGGCAATTCTACAGTCCCTGTGCAGTCTGACATATTGAAGCATTCCAGATGGAGGAAAGGTCAAAAGCAACTTTCTCAGGAGATTGTGTCAACTGAGCAGCATTTGTGAGGGACTGCACTACACATCATTCAGATGTCATATCTTCACTGATCGTTTCAGAGGCATACAACTGTAACACCATGCACTGACTCACTGTTGCATTTTCCTTGACAGTCATATAGGGCAGGTTATAAATAGCTACTTTAATGTGGGCTCCTCTAAAAATATCATTCACATACCGACATGAACAATGAAATATACATTTTGCAATACAAAAGGTGACGAACTCCAAACAAAAACAAAGTAAACATATCCTTTGCACTAATAGTGTCTGCCTGGCAGATTCACTAATAATCAAATGAAGCCTGAACCCAGATCATTCATCTCAGAAGTGGGTGACTATAGAGTTGTTTCCGACCTCCCAGCCTCTATGATGCTTTGTTTATTTTTCCTGCTGTCTTGAACAGCTATCTTGCTTAATGCCCTGATCCCATCTTCACTGAAGGATATTGTTCTTGATTCCCCATTTTATCCATTGCATGGACATCCTGACTTTCTTGGCTACAGTTGTGAAGGGCACAGTATTTTGGAACTTTGCCTGACACCCTGGATAGCCTGGATTGTACTGCAAAACCCTACCAAGGGGTTCAGGCATTGCCTTGTTATGTTCAGATAGTGTGTTATCTCTTCCACAGTCCTGGTGGAAGCATGATCAATGATTGTTTCCTGGTCATTTAAGCACATCAAATTTCACTACAACAAGGAAATACAAACTGAAGTTCCTATTTGGCAATGACAGTTCATATGAAGTGTTGGTAGATAACGTATCACAACTGTCATGTCCTCAGAGTGAAATGAAGTCTGCAAGGACATGGACTGTGAGAGGGTGGTGGTGACATTGGAGACATGGAGGAGAACACTTTATTGTGGCTTACAGCCAGACATCTACTCAGAATGTAACCTAGGCACTGTTGTAATTTGGTAGCATCACATACCTCAGAGCTTCTTGAAGAGGCATATTAATGACCTTCTTGAGAAGCCTCAATAGCACCCTCTGTAAGGCCATAACATGAGGCTTGATAGTTTTTGTGAAGGCCCAGTTATTGCTTCAGTAAAACTGCATCCTCCCTCTGACTTTCTCCACAGACGATCATTTGATGGAGATGAAATATCCAATGCTTTCGCTGGCTTCCTGGTAGGCTTGCTCCAACTCAGAAGAAACTGAAGTAGGATAGAGTAGCCACAAAATCTTCATTATGGCCTGCAATAACAGCAACCTCCAACAGCTGCCACACAGTCACTGGAGTGAGAAGCACCAGGACAAGATCCACTAAGGAGGATAAGGAGAATGAAGTAGATGCAGATGAAATGGGGCTGAGGACAAGATGCATCACAGAGGCACAGGAGGGTAGTGATATCCGGAGTGTATTGGCTTGCTGCTTTCATGAACAAAAGTCTGAACAACAATGCTGCTGATGATTAAGCATTTTCCACTGCATCATATCTGAGATCTGCCATCTGCTGGTGGAGAGCATGTGCCCACAAGGACTAGGTAGCAACGCCATTGCTATGGTGGTCAAACTGACAACTGCTCTTAATCGTAATGCCAACAGCTTATTTCAGGAACCAGCAAGGGACCTCCGTGGCACCTTCCCAAATCCTGGACTCAAGGTCATTTGGGATGTCACAGATGCCATTTTTGCCAGAAGTGAACTCTTTGCCTTCCTCTCCCTTGGTGATAATAGCCCAGACAGTGGATTCTCCACCATCGCTGGCTTCCCCAAAGTTCTGAGCAGCTTGTGGTATGTATGAACAGGAAAGAATTCCACTCCCTTAATGTTGATATAATGTCTGACCAATGAGGCAAATCTTGCAGATATCTGAGGGACTGCAGGGTCATACATACTAGGGTGCTCATAGATACCTACTTCTCTTCAAGGTCCTCAGTGCATACAAGGTGAGAAGGGATACTCCTTCTAAATGTGATATCTTTAAGAAAGTCACAGATGGGTACAAAACAAAGATTTAACACTGCCTCTGACTGTCTGTGGTCATCTGCACTGGACTCTAATAGAATACACCCTCGACTAAGTGTGGCAGAATCACCTGACTTATTGTAATTCATTATGTCCCGAGCACTCACTCATCCTTTTGACTTTCACACTTCACAATTTTCTTTCAGGACATGGAGTCTATTTGCTGTGTAAGTTGTTGGCAATTGCCTTCGCGCTGATGTTGGTGCTGAACCATGCTCAACAGCAATATGTCCACTCCCTCTCTCATTGATTCATTTACACTTCAATGTCCTCCATTACACAGGTTGCCTATCTCTCATTACACACTGTTGGTGACTTTATTGAAACATACAAGATTCTTAGAGATTTGACAGAGTGGTTACAAAAAGGTTGTTTCCCTCTGTGGGAGAGTCCAGTTCCAGAGTGTATAACTTCAGAATAAGAGGTTATGTATTTAAGAGAGAGATGAAAAGGAATTTCTTCTCTTAGAGGGGAGTGAATCTATGGAATTATTTTCAGCAGGGGCTGTTGAGATTGGGTCATTAATATATTCAAGCCGAAGATAGATTTTTAATCACCAAGAGAATCAAGTGTGTACGTGAAACTTGAAAGTGTTCAGAAAAGATTTATAAGGATGTTGCCAGGGTTGGAGGATTTGAGCTATATGGAGAGGCTGAATAGGCTGGGGCTGTTTTCCCAGGAACATTGGAGGCTGAGGGCATGACCTTATAGAGGTTTATAAAATCATGAGGGGCATGGATAGGCGAAATAGACAAGGTCTTTTCCCTGTGGTGGGGGAGGCCAGAACTAGAGGGCATAGGTTTAGGGTGAGTTTGGGAAAAATTTAAAAGGGCAACGTTTTCACACTGAGGGTGGTACATGTATGGAATGAGCTGCCAGAGGAAGTGGTGGAGGCTGGTACAATTACAACATTTAAAAGGTATCTGGATGGGTATATGGACATGAAGGGTTTAGGGAGTTTTGGGCCAAGTACTAGGAAATGGGATTAGATTAGGTTAGGATATTTGGTTGGCACGGACAAGTTGGACTGAGAGGTCTGTTTCCGTGCTGTACATCTCTATGACTCTATGACAGGAAGGTGGAGTTGTGGTTTATCAGAAAAGCCACAATCTCATTGAATGGTGGCACAGATTCCTTGGATTGATTGGCTTACTTCTGCTCTTTTGTCTTATGGACGTAAGACCTTACTCAGAGGCTAGCTGACTGCAGTTCAGCATTAAAAACCTTCTGCACTAATAAAGCAAGCTAAAGCACAGGGGATAACTGCTTGTAACTCCATGTCCTTGTGTTCTAAAAGCAAGCTAACTCACAGAGTTTGGAGGCCTCTCCAAAACATTGTACATTAAAATGCAAGCTAAGATCCATCAGATTCCTGGCTCCATACCAGCACAAAACATTCTGTATAGATATATAAGAAGGTTGGCTGTTCCTGAAATCCAAAATGACCTGGCAGATGCATGCAAATACTAATTGTCCCTGAGCTGCGAAGTAGATGTCTGAAGGTCTGAAGCCCTGAAGTATTGGTAATGTTGGTGCAAGAGCAGACATGATAACGTTGTAATGTCATAAATTTTGATAATGCCAGGTTGTGTGGATGAAGGTTTAAGGAGAATAGTAGCCATGGACCAGGCAGGGACTTTATGTTGGTGAAATTGTTCTATACAAAGAGAAGGCAGTTGGTCAGTACAGGTATTCCATGAGGTGCAATGGCCGCTGAGGACACGAGTCACCAGATATTCACTCTACCTGATGAGTATTTGCACTGTTGAGTTTCTCAATTTAGGAAAGTATAATTGCAAGTGCAATGTTAAAACAGCAGCCTAAGGATATCAATGAGATACAACTGCATAGAAATAAGCTTGTAGCCACTTGAGAGTAAGATACTGAACTGACCATTTAAGGCTTAACGATTAAATCAGGTGATTTTTTCTGGAAGTCAAGAATCTGATATATTTAACTCCTGCCTGATTTAGTTATCTTATTCACCATTATTGTCAACACACCATGAAAAGAAAAAAATCATCCCCGAATCTAAGATTGCAACTTTGCCAGTTCTGCTGGTTCATGGAAGAGTCTTCATTTATGTACATGAAAATTAATCTGAGCAGAAACTTGAAACATAACATCGGTTTGGCAAACTAGGACAATTTTAAGTGTAACTATTGCCCACGGTCTATTTTGTGCCCCCATCAGAAACTCTACAGTGCCTTTGTGCGGATGCAATGCTCATTCTGTAATATTTCCATTATATTGATTATTTTTTTCACCTGAATGAAACAGCTGTCCAGCTATAGAAAATAGGAGGAAAAAGATTTAAATTACAGCATCAATACTTGTTCCAGTTTAAAACTGATTTCAGACTCACATTTTCAGAGTTTGTTTTGTATTTTGCTACTGATAAATACACTTATTTATTTGTATCATATATACATTTATTTGTATCATATATATTCATGGTTGCTCTTTTTCTTCCAATATTTTACAAGGCCACAATGAGGATTTCCCATGGTGAGTTCCACAATATTTTCCATTTATTTGGAAGGAAAAATGAAGGAGCAATAGAAAGATGCCAGGCTACTCAGGGAACATTTAAGTTGCACACTGTCCAACAGCCCATATTGTGTTACCAGAATAATTAGAGACAAGTTGCAAATGCCAATAGATGCCAGACAAGCAGTGCCTGTGGAGGAATTACTTTACAAAGATTTACAAAGGAAACTATCCTTGGGTTGAATCACTGAAACTGACATACAATTCACCTTCACAGCAAACATAGCGTTGTCAATTACTTTTAAAGTCCCAAGCCCCATTTGTTTTGGACTACAGATGATTGCTGGCAGAGGACATCAGTAACACGAGCCAGTTATCCATGAAAGGAAGCATAAAACAAATGATGGATAAATTGTTTGCTAGTGAGGCAATATCATCTTCTCATGGCGAATGCACAGCATTAAGAGAGTTTGAAAGTCCCCAAAAAGCCCAGTGTGTCTTCTTACTCAATATGACAAAGTACATCCACAAGAAGGAATCTATTCTATCAGTAAACGGCACCTTTATGATCAGCATAGTGCAAGTTAAAACTCACTTTCCTGGGAGCTGCAATGATTAGTACTTTTTAAGGTCACACATTGTAATGTCTTGTGAACCCAGAAAAGCCAGTGCCTGGGGAGTTTTTGGGATCTCCACACTGTGTTGCAACAATAATGCAAATACCCAGAACACACATTCAGCAGTAATAAAATGAAATCCATTTATCCAACAAAACAAATTGCTGGCGAAACTCAACAGCTCTGTCAGCATCTATGCAGAGAAAGCAGAGCTAATGTTTTAGGTCCAGTAACCCTTCTTCAAAACTGATAGTAGCTACAAAAAGGTTGATATAAATGCTGTATACGGAGGATGTGCGAGAGGTGGGGGTGGGGATGGGGGAGTGTTTACACAATAGGTGGAGATGGAGCCCAAAGAGAGAGAACAGCAGTGAGGCAGACAACAGGGTAGATAACAGTAAGCCAGAGAGAGAAAAGCTGATAATAGGAATAAGAGAGAATGATTCAGATTTCGAGCTCTACCGTTTTTTGTCTTTCTTTAGTGTTGTTTGGTGGGTCATTTTTAATATCTTTTTTTTAGTGTTTTTTAAATAAGTATGTTGACAATGTGCTCAGCTAACTAGATTAATCTAAGTGTCCTTGCTATATAGTTAACCAGCACTTTCAAGAATTATATGTTCTTCATGCCACAACTATGTCTCACACTGTGAAAACTGCAGATGAGAAAGAAGAACCCCCTTACAGGCAGCAAGTCAATCAGCTGCACTCTGGAGAGGACTTTTTTTAAAAATCATTCCGAGTTGAAAAAATACATTCATACAATCCTTGCATTGAGGACATTCTCTTGAACAATGTGTTATCAGTTCATTCCATCCAATGGCAATATCTATTAATTCAAAATTTCCAATCTTGTCAGAACAACAAATTACATCTCATCCTAACACTACTGCCTGCACCACCAATAACTTCAGTAGAATTGTAAATATGATGAGAAAGCTTGACACATGCAAGCTTTATATTATATTAATATAAAGAAATATAATGATATTGCTTTATATTAATATCATTCATTTTTTTTTATTTTTGAATTTGGACCAGTGGCATATATATTTTGATCAATGCATATGAACATGTCAGCATTTGTGGAGCCACCTAAGCTGCACATCTTTGGACTATGCGAGTTAACTGGAGCACCCATCCAGAGGGAGAATGTGCAACTCCACACAGACAGTCGCCCAAGGGATGGAATCAAACCCAGGTCCCTGGCGCTGTGAGGCAGCAGTGCTAACTGCTAAGCCACTGTGCTACTTCCACAAGAAGCTTGACAGCATCCAGGACAAAGCAGCCCACTTGTTTGGCACCATATCACCAAAGATCCTCTCCATCCAACACTGAGACTTGGTAGCAGCAGTATGTACCATCTACAAGATGCACCACAGAAATTCAGCAACACTCTTTCAACAGCACCTTCCAAACCCACAAACATTTTCATCAAGGAAGGACAAGGGCAGCAGAGACATGGAAACACTGCCATCTGCAGGTTTCCATCCAAGCCACTCATCACTCTGACATTCCTTCGCTATTGCTGGGTCAAAAGCCCTGAACACCACTCCTAATGGCAGTGCTTCAAGAAAGCAGTTCACCACCACCTTCTCAAGAGCAACAAGGGTTGGGCAATAAATGCTGGCCCAGCCAATGATGCCCATATCCCATGAATAAAGAATTTTAAAAAGTCTGAGATCTAACATCTTCAGTAGTAACAACAGCTGAGATCATAACAAAACTTGATATTTATTCCCTTCTTTGACAGTATGTCATGTATGTACTCTTAGATTTCACCTTGTGCTTCTCTTAGATGCTGTCTCATGAGCAGCAGAAATCAACCAAATCATTTCATAAGGATGAAGGAGTAGTACTCTGAAAGCTAGTACTTCCAAATAAACCTGTTGGACTATAACCTGGTGTTGTGTGATTTTTCACTTTGTCCACTCCAGTCCAACACCAGCACCTCCACATTCATACGGTTTAATCTTATCATGAACATGCTTCTGGCTCCACCTTTTGTATTGGTGCATGGAAATCTAAACAACGTTTATCTGTACCATTTGTGCAAAGTAATGGGAAATATTGACAGATAATTCATTTTTGCTATGCCTCCAATGCTACATTACACAATTACCAGCATACATTATACAATGTTGGAAATTGTGGCATGTTCATGTATTGGCATTTACATTTTATATGAATTTTCTCTGGAAAGAAACCAGATATGAGAATGGGTGAAAGCAAACTTCAGTGGAAGAACCTAAAGAGAAAATGCCAGAAAAATGATAATAATGACATCTATCTCACTTCTTGAGTGTGTTCACGTCAAACAGTTTTACACTGAATGAACCCTAATCATCTTTATATGCTTTTGTTTTGTGCTCAGTTAACAGTGATACCAACAGTGAGTGGAGTGAAATGAAATCTTCAGCAGATTAATCAGCAGAAGAAACATGATCTGATAGACTTTATACCAAGTTCTACATGGGATGGTACAGTTGGATTTCATGTTCGATGGGTGAGTCCAACTTTGTCCTCAGATCCCTCTGTTATTGATATAGGTAAGATCGTTCAGCCTCATAAATTACTGTACCACTGACTTCAGTTAACATTTCTGATTACTCACAGGAGTAAAAGTTCATAGTTTGAGCATTTTGTTTTATTTGTAAGAAATAGGTTAGAACCCCAAGGTAATTTCCAAGTGATCACTAGGTAATGTGCAATTATAATATTCTATCTATCTGTTATATATTAAATTTGGTACATGAGGATGAGCATTTCATTGTAAACTTTCAAAGCACTGTGTCTCGGTGGGCAAGTCTATTATGTTATACCAGTTATTCTTCCAACTGCAAAGCTAAACTAAAATAATAAAATAACTTTAACCTGTACTGGGTCTCAAATCTGTGAAACAATCAATGAGATTCACATCCCTGATCTCAGCCTTCCATCACTGTTTCATGCTATGGTACCAGTGCAATTGGCCCACAGGATAGAACATAGAACATTACAACACAGTACAGGCCCTTCAGCCCTCGATGTTGTGCTGACATGTGAAACCAATCTGAAGCCCATTTAATCTACATTACTCCATGATCATCCATATGATTATCCAATGACCATTTAAATTCCCTTAAAGTTGGCAAGTCTACTACTGTTGCAGGCAGGGCATTCCACACCCCTACTACTCTCTGAGTAAAGAACCTACCTCTGACATCTGTCCTATATCTATCTCCTCTCAATTTAAAGCTATGTTCCCTTATGTTAATCATCACCATCTGCGGAAAAAGACTCGCATTGTCCACCATATCTAATCCCCTGATCATCTTGTATGTTTCTATTAAGTCGCCTCTCAACCTTCTCCTCTCTAATGAAAACAGATTCAGATCCCTCAGCCTTTCCTCAAAAGACCTTCCCTCCTTACCAGGCAACATCCTGGTAAATCTCCTCTGTGTGTTTCCCAATGCTTCCACATCCTTCCTATAATGTGGTGACCAGAATTGTATCCAATACTCCAAGTGTGGCCGCACCAAAGATTTGTACAGCTGCAACATGACCGCATGGCTCCAAAACTCAATCCCTCTACCAATAAAAGCTAACACACCATACACCTTCTTAATAACCCTATCAACCTGGGTTGCAACTTCCACAGATCTATGCATGTGGACACAGAGATCTCGCTGCTCATCCACACTACCAAGAATCTTACTATTAGCCCAGTATTCTGTATTCCTATTACTCGTTCCAAAGTGAATCACCTCACACTTTTTCACATTAAACTCCATTTGCCACCTCTCAGCCCAGGTCTGCAATTTATCTATGTCTCTCTGTAATCTGCAACATCCTTCTGCACTGTCCACAACTCCACCAACCTTAGAGTCAGCTGCAAATTTACTAACCCATCCTTCTACACCCTCATCCAGGTCATTTATAAAATTGACAAACAACAGTGGCCCAAAACAGATCTTTGCAGTACACCACTATTAACTGAACTCCAGGATCAACATCTCCTATCAATACCACCCTCTGTCTTCTTTCAGCTAGCCAATTTCTTCATGTCTCATTTTTATATAAGACTCCTTCTTCCTCTTGACAAGAGATTCAACTTCTTTGGTAAACCACGGTTCCCTCACTTGACCATTTCCTCCCTGCTTGACAGGTACATACTTATCAAGGACACGCAGTAGCTGTTCCATGAACATGCTCAACATTTCAGTTGTGATCATCCCCCTGTAGTTTCCCTCCCCATCCTATGCATCCTAAATCTTGCCTAATCGCATCATAATTGCCTTTCCTCTAACTGTGACTTTTGCCCTGTGGTATATAATTAACCTTTTCCATAGCTAAAGTAAACGTAACCAAATTGTGGTCACTATCACCAAAGTGCTCACCTTCCTCCAGATCTAACACCTGGCCAGGTTCATTGCCCAATACCAAATCTATTGTGGCCTCATCTCTTGTTGATCTATTTACATACTGTGCCAGGAAACCCTCCTGTACACATTGGACAAAAACTGACCATCTGAAGTACTCAAACTATAGCATTTCCAGTCAATATTTGGAAAGTTAAAGACCCTATAACCACATCCCTATTACCTTAACTCATATCCAGAATCACCTTTGCAATCCTTTCCTCTACATCTCTGGAACTTTTTGGAGAGCTTTCGAAAACTCACAATAGGGTGACCTTTCCTTTCCTGTTTCTAACCTCAGCCCATACTACCTCAGTAGACGAGTCCTCATCAAATGTCCTTTCGGTCACCATAATACTGTCCTTGACTAATAATGCCACGACTTCCCCTCTTTTACCTCCTTCCCTGTTCTTACTGAAACACCGAAACCCCAGAACCTGCAACAATCATTCCTGTCCTTGCTCTATCCATGTCTGCGAAATGGCCATAACATCCAAGTCCCATGCTACAATATCACATACCTTATTGTGGATGCTCCAAGTGTTGAAATAGACTCATTTCAAACCACCTTCCTGTCTGCCGGTATACTCTTGCGACCTTGAAACATTATTTATGACCTCACTATTCTCAACCTCCTGTAGGCTGGAGCTACAATTCAGGTTCCCTTCCCCTTCCAACTTGGTTTAAACCCTACCGAAGAGCATTAGCAAATGTCCCCCCCAGGACACTGATACCCCTCTGGTTGAGATGAAGACCATCCTGGTAGACTCATCTCTCTTGGTTGTGCTTTCTTTGAACCTTCATTGTTCATGATCTAACAGTTTTCAAGAAGCTTTGACAGATATTCATCCCTTTCAAGCGGTTCCTCAGGCTGGAATTAAGCACATGAGTCACCAAAATTTCTCCCCCACATTTTGTTGAATAGGTTAATGGTAATGGTATGTATGAAGTAACTTCCCAGCATTTATCACTTCACAGTGTACCTAGTTCTCCTCTACCTATATTGAGGATAATTCCCACTTGGTAAGTTAGTTTTCTTTCCCTGACTGAATGGAATTCCTGAATTCGATGGACCTCTAACTCACACTTCTGACCAAAGTCAGACGTCAAGTTTTGGGTACACTGTATACTTCAAATGAGCCGCAAAATTCTCGCCCAGACCAATTCCTAATTTTGAGTTTTTGGTTCCAGCCTTCATTGGTGTAAGATTTTCAAGCAGTCAGAAAATGTTTGGGTGAATACCATGAAAATTGAAATCCATAACTTGCATATCATTTTTGTCAACCATATCGTTGACTAGAGGTTGGATTAATCAACAGCCACTAGTGCATGTCAGGCAGAAAGAGTTGCAGAGGAGGCTGCAACCCATGAACCAGTCATTCTGTGATGCTGGGCACAAACTTTGAGGAGTGGGTACAGTGAAGCTTGAACATGGGGTTATGACAGGGTGATTGGGATCAGACTGGGGATAGTGATCATTGACCATTGCAGAGAGGGACCTGTGGGGTCAGTAATAACAGGGGATTGGTGATCATTGAGAAAGGGCCAGATTTCTGGACAGTGTTTGATCATCACGGCTGTGGATATTGGTTATACTGGGGACTGGTTAACCAGTCAAAGGTTATGATTTTGGCATAGTCCAAATGTGATCAGAGATCCAGTCGGAGTGACATTTGTGTAGGGATGTCTGTGCCCTCCGTTCACCAGGGAGCAGATCACAGTAAGTTTCTTGTCTCATTTGAAGCTAGTCTCGGGCTCATGGAGAGAAACATGAATGTTCATCAGGCAGGGGTCTGGACAGGTAATGACTGATGCTAGTAAGTCAGATTGTATGAAAGGTAGACGGCAGTTGTCCTGTTACTTTCATTCACAGGAACTAAGGGGGAAGGGGTGTTGGGGGAAAGGGGTGACAGGTAGGCAGGTGGAGTCACCTGATGACCTATGGAAGTGTGAAGGCTGTGCGGTTTCCAGAAGGGGTATCTAGAAAGGACAGAGGGATGTTGGGGGGACTCAGTGGCAAGTTAACACTGAGGAGAAAAGCCACTGGCAGAGGACCACATTGTTAATCCAATTGTGTAACAAAAGGATAAATAGCAATGCTGAGGAGAGTAGCTGTGAAGGGATTCACAATGGGCAGCTAAGCGAGCTAGTATGTGAGGGAGGGTCCTACATCTGCAACCAGTCATTGGGTATTCAAATGGGAACAGCTTACCCTGCAGCACATATTGTCTTGGCCACACAAACATGAAGGTGCCGATGTGCTTTGAGTATAGGAGTTGGGAGGTCATGTTGTGGCCGTACAGGACATTGGTTCGGCCATGTTTGGAATGCTGTGTGCAATTCTGGTCTCCCTGCTTTTGGAAGGATGTTGTGAAACTTGAAAGAGTTCAGAAAAGATTTTACAAGAATGTTGCTAGGGTTAGAAAGTTAGAGGCTGAATAACCTGGGGCTGTTTTCCCTGGAGCGTCGGAGGCTGAGGAGTGAACTTATAAAGGTTTATAAAATCATGAGGGCACAAATAGGATAAATAGACAAGGTCTTTTGCCTGGGGTGGGGGAGTCCAAAATTAAAGGATATAGGTTTAAGGTGAGAGAGATAAAATTTTAAAGGGACCTAAGGGGAAACTTTTTCACACAGAGTGGTGTATGTTTGGAATGAGCTGCCAGAGGAAGTGGTGGAGGCTTGTACAATTACAACATTAAAAAGCCATCCGGTTGGGCATGTGAATAAGAAGGGTTGAGATATGGGCCAAATGCTAGCAAACGGGACTAGGTTTATTTAGGATATCTGATCAGCATGGACAAGTTGGACTGAAGGGTCTGTTTCCCTATACATCTCTACGACTCTATGTCCTGGCCATCCTGCAGCATTGACCATCTCATTTCTATCTCCCTGGCAATGTCACTGCTGAGGAATTCCCTCAGGTGTTCACTCCTGTGCACATTGCCAGCCAAACAGTAAGCAACGATGAGGGCGAGGGGGCTTAATGTGTCAAAATGAGCAGATGCCATGCACTCACATTGCTACTCTTGCTCCCACATGGTGTATTTGGCATTCATGGTACAAACCCACATATTTAAATCCACAGCCACTACTTTGTTCCAGTCCCCTACTAAGGGCAGACTTACTATTAGCTGTGACAGTGTCCTTCAGTATATATTACAAATCTCATATTTATCATTCATCTCATCTATAAACTTATTGTATTTTTCATCCCTTACTCCTGCATCTTTTGCAAAAATATCTAATCTTCTGGAAGATAGATAGCCCTCCCCCATCGTCATTGCTCACTGTTGCCTCAGAAGCTATAACACAATTAATTTCTTTGTCTTCTAAGTTTCTGCCCTCTGCTGTCAGCAACACTTGCTTTTTTTTACTGGAAAGGTTAGAAAAATACAATAATGTTGTCGTGTAAATGGAAATGCACAGATTTTCCAAATATAACAGTTGTCATTTTCATCATCCAGTTGCATATTTCACAGCATTGGCTTATTTAGTCACAACTCTACCTTGTTTGATGCTTATATCCATGCTAGTGAAATTACTGATTCCAGTTATCTTACACAGAATGACTACATGTTTCAAAGATGCTTGTGTGTTAACTTTCACAAATCTGATACTTGGTAGAACTCTCAAATTGCTCAAAAATTTGTTATTATTACTCAGAGATTTAAGTCATATTTTAGCCAGTTTATACCACACACAATAGATGTGCATCCTTTAGTGATTGTAAGGAAATCAGCTAGGTGGACCTCCAGAGTATGAGTTCCCTGATTGGGGCTGTTAGTCTGGTCTAATCAGGGAATCCTGTCTGACAGATAAGGACAGGAGTGTCAAACATCATGTTCTCTCTGAGAGCTGGCTCTGAGGGAGTTGGATCAGTGTCAAGGACTATCCACATATAAATACAGGGTGACTTGGTGATGGGTTACCAGCCTCTGTGGAGCTATTTCATTGACAATGAGAGAAAAGTGCACTCCTGAAGAAATTTTCTAGCCACAGTCTTCTTTGAGTTGGAGTACGCATTTCTGGCATCATCCCATTGTTTGGGAAGTTTGACAAATTTGATCCTGCCATCAAAGACTGGGTCCAGCATGTGGAAAGAATGCATTATTTATTCCAGGCAAATAACATTGGGGCTGATGAAAAGCAATGAGTAATTCTCCTGGCAGCCTGTGGACCCATAACTCTTTTGGTTATTGGAGCCTAATTTTCCTTGAGGCACCAGATTCGAAAACCTTTCAAACATTGACAGTTCTAGTTAAGAAATATTATGACTCTAAGCCTCATCTAAACCTGAGACACTAATCAGTTTATTCAGTAATGCAAGAACGGTGGAATATGTTTCAGGAGTTTTGACAAGTTTAAGATAACTGACAGAGGCATGTCACTTTGGTTTAATCCTTAATGAGATGCTGAGAGATCATTTGGTGTGTGGAATTAATGATGTAACCATGCAAAAGCGCCTATGAGCTGAAGCCCAACTGGACTTCATGCAAGCGCTACAACTGGCTTTATCATAGGAAAATGCAGCAAGTGGAGCATATGAGTTACAGGGTATTCCAACTGATATGGACATCCTTGCCAGGCCAACTGAATTTGGGGAATACCAGTTGAGTAAAGGCAATTTCATATCGTCAGTTAGGACATATCCTGAGGAGAGGGACTCCAGGCCAACTTACAGCAAAACCCTGAAACCAAACCAAACCTTGACCAAATGGTTAGAATTTCTTCGGGATCAAGTGCAGTAGAAAATTGTAGTTGCTGCAGGCGTGCGGACACAAGACAGCAAAAGAATTCCACTCAACTGAGCTTTTTAGAGATTGGATTCTGGGTAATCCAAGATGGAGGATGGGAAAAATTTCTGGCAGTAACAGCTGCTCCTTTTTTGAGGTATGTTAGGTGCTGGAAGTGATTTCCTCAAATTGCAGCAGCAGCAATTACTGTTTTACATGCTGTTGCACTGTTTTGGAACTTTGGAAAAAAAAAGCCAAAACAACAGCAGTTTTAAAAAGAAGAAGAACAGACAAAGGAAGCACATGGTGAGGTCATTGAAGGAGAGAGAACCTGCACAATTACTGCCTTTGATGTTTGAATTTGTGCATCGGTGGACATCGGAGTGCATCTGCGAAAATTATCAAACAGTGAAATTCACAACTGATCTTGGAAAAACTGTGGGCGAAGTTCACAGCACAGAATCAGATAAGTTAATCGTTGTTTTAAGTGTGCCCTACAGAGAATCTGCAGTAGTGAGTAGAGAAGGTTCTTTCTTGATTATATGTTTTTGGAGATATGTCTCTTGATTAAACTTAAAATATAAGCCATAACTATTAATTTAACCTTGGGCAGTGTTGGTAGAGGAATAAGACGGTGTAATTTTCAGGGTCTGTAGATTGTGAAAGAGCAAAACTGGCCTTTAATAGAGTGGTTTGTACTTCTTGTCAGATGTGGGAGTTTAAAGAGAGTTTAATGGTTACTGCAGATTATATCTGTCATAAACGCTGCTGGCTGCAAATGTTATCAGATCGAATAGATTGGTCCCTCAAAGGGCCCCTCAAAGATCAGCAAGGAGGCCTTTGTGTGGAGCCACAGAAAATGGGGGAGATATTAAATGTGTATTTTGCATCAGTATTTACTGTGGAAAAGGATATGGAAGATATAGACTGTAGGGAAATAGATGGTGACATTTTGCAAAATGTCCATATTACAGAGGAGTAAGTGCTGGATGTCTTGAAACGCACAAAAGTGGATAAATCCTCAGGACCTGATCAGGTGTAACCTAGAACTCTGTGGGAAACTAGAGAAGTGATTGCTGGGCCTCTTGCTGAGATATTTGTATCATCAATAGTCACAGGTGAGGTGCCGGAACACTGGAGGTTGACTAACGTGATGCCACTGTTTAAGAAGGGTGGTAAGGACAAGCCAGGGAACTATAGACCAGTGAGCCTGATGTCAGTGGTGGGCAAATTGTTGGAGGGAATCCTGAGGGACAGGATGTACATGTATTTGAAAAGGCAAGGACTGATTAGGGATAGTCAACATGGCTTTGTATGTGGGAAATCCTGTCTCACAAACTTGATTGAGTTTTTTGAGGAAGCAACAAAGAGGATTGATGAGGGCAGAGAGATAGATGTGATCTATATGGACTTCCGTAAGGCATTTGAATCGGAGTCCCATGGGAGACTGATTAGCAAGGTTAGACCTCAGGGAATACAGGGAGAACTAGCCATTTGGATACAGAACTGGCTCAAAGGTAGAAGTCAGAAGGTAGTGGTGGAGGGTTGTTTTTCAGACTGGAGGCCAGTAACCAGTGGAGTGCCACAAGGATCGGTGCAGAGTCCTCTACTTTTTGTCATTTACATAAATGATTTTGATGTAAGCATAAGAGGTATAGTTAGTAAGTTTGCAGATGACACCAAAATTGGAGGTGCAGTGGACAGTGAAAAAGGTTTCCTCAGATTACAACGGGATCTTGATCAGATGAGCCAATGGGCTGAGAGGTGGCAGATGGAGTTTAATTCAGATAAATGCGAAGTGCTGCATTTTGAGAAAGCAAATCTTCGCAGGACTTATACACTTAATGGTAAGTTCCTAGGGAGTGTTGCTGAACTAAGTGACCTTGGAGTGCAGGTTCATGGCTCCTTGAAAGTGTAGTCACAGGTAGATAGGATAGTGAAGAAGGCATTTGGTATGCTTTCTTTTTTTGGTCAGAGTATTGAGAACAGGATTTGGGAGGTCATGTTGCGGCTGTACAGGACATTGGTTAGGCCACTGTTGGAATATTGCATGCAATTCTGGTCTCCTTCTTATTAGAAAGCTGTTGTGAAACCTGAAAGGTTTCAGAAAAGATTTACAAGGATGTTGCGAGGGTTGGAGGATTTGAGCTAGAGGGATAGGCTGAACAGGCTGGGGCTGTTTTCCCTGGAGCGTCGGAGGCTGAGGGGTGACCTTATAGAGGTTTACAAAATTATGAGGGGCATGGATAGGGTAAATAAACAAAGTCTTTTCCCTGGGGCTGGGGAGTCCAGAACTAGAGGTCATAAGTTTAGGCTGAGAGGGGAAAGATATAAATGAGACCTACAGGGCAACTTTTTCACATAGAGGGTGGTACGTGTATGGAATGAGCTGCCGGAGGATGTGGTGGAGGCTGATACAATTGCAACATTTAAAAGGCATTTGGATGAGTATATGAATAGGAAGGGTTTGGGGGATAGGGGTCAGGTGCTGGCAGGTGGGACTAGAGTGGGTTGGGATATCTGTCAGCATGGACGGGTTGGACCAAAGGTTCTGTTTCCATACTGTATATCTCTATGACTCTGTAACATAATTAGAATAAGGGAACTCATGTGCTGGTATCCAGGAGAGTACATACCATGGAATGATCTCGCACATCTGGCTTGGAACAGATATACTGCTGAGCAACATCCAAATCAGAACCGATCAAAATAAACATCTGATTAAATGGTCACCTGGTTCTAATGGAGGTCGATACCTGCATGGCTGATTCAGTAATCACAGAATCAGTCTTTAACAGTGATTAAGGGGATACATTTGGTTTGGTCTTATATGAGAAGCAGCTGGTTCAGTGACCACCAATTGTGGTAAAAATCTCAGATCCAAGCTTGATGGGGAGAAATTAGTTGAGAAGGCTTCACTTAGATTGGCTCAACATTTTTCAATTAGAAAATGTTTGCCTGAGTGAAGTCCTAATTAAATATCTGGATGTTTTTCAGGAAGATCCAGGGACTGTCAAAGGACATAAGACCACCTTGCATATTGACCAGGAAGCAATTCCATGATTCTGCAAGGTCCGCCTAGTGCCATTTGCCTAATGGGCAAAAAAGTAGGCAGAAATCAGGAGGATGGAAAGAGAAGGTAGCATCAAACCAGTCCAGTTTGTGGAATGGGAGGCACCGGTCATACAGATTGTGAAGCTTGGTTCACCTTTGTGAAGATTTCAAATGGACAGTAAACCGCTTCTGGCAGCTGAATAAATACCCAATCCCTCACATGAAGGATTAATACATAAAGCTGGCAGAGGGACTGTCCTTCATGAAGTTGGGTATTTATCGTTCCCAGACGTATGCTACAATTAATACCTACATAGGCATGTACCAACATAGCAGACTGCCGTTTCAGATATCGTCAGCCTGTGCTATTTTTCAGTGGATAATAGATAATATTTTTCTATGTTTACCCCAGGTTACCACTTATCTAAGAAAGATGTAGGAGAAAGTGAGGACTGCAGATGCTGGAGATCAGAGCTGAAAAATGTGTTGCTGGAAAAGCGCAGCAGGTCAGGCAGCATCCAAGGAGCAGTAGAATCGACGTTTCGGGCAGGATTCCTGAAGAAGGGCTTATGCCCGAAACATCGATTCTCCTGCTCCTTGGATGCTGCCTGACCTGCTGCGCTTTTCCAGCAACACATCTAAGGAAGATGTGCCAATAACAGGGAAGACCAATAAGAAGCACTTAGAGAACTTGGACAGATGGATGCATACAGTAGAAGAGAAAAATGTCTGTTCCAGGTGCCCCAAGTGACCCATTTGGACCAAAGAGTTAATAAGACTGGGTTACATCTGTTGGAAGATAAAGTGAGGACCATCACAGCTGTCCTGGCTCCCACATTTGTAACGGAACTCAGGTCTTTCCTTAGCCTGGTGATATTTAAAGCAAGTTCATACATTACCTTGCCTGCATCCTGACACCTTTGCATCAACTCTTAAAAAGGGGTCAGCCTTGGAAATGGTCACATAGCCAAGCTGCAGCTCTCAAGGAAGTGAAGAAGCAGCTATCATCCTCAAAAGGTGATGGCACACTATGATCCCAAGCGAGATCTGGTATTGACATGTGATGCCTCCCCGTATGGCATCGGGATAGCATTAGCTCATAGCTGGCCCAATGGAGAGGCATTCTCTGAAGTGTATGCATCCAGGACTTTGGCTATTGTAAAGCATAAATACCCAGATAGAGAAGAAGGTTTGGTGTTCATGTTTGGAGTCAGAAAGTTCCACGAAGACCTTTACAGATGTAAATTTCTAATCACAATGGTGCACAAACCCTTGCTAGATCTACTTAAGGCAGACAAGGAAGTGCCGCCCATAGCTACAGGCCAAACTCAGTGGTGGGCTCTAATACTCTGTGTGTGTAATTACAAGTTGGAACACCATCCAGAAGTCCAAGTAGCAAATGCGGATGCATTGAGCCACCTCCCATTGGCAGATACACCTCTGGTGGTACTGCCACCACTGCAATGGCAGAAACAGCCCTGTCAACCCTACAAAATCCTCCATAATAACATCTGGGGGCTAGTGCCATAAGCAGGAGAGCTGTCTCACAGACTAGTCAAGCAACAACCTAACGCAGTCATACTCACGGAATCATACTGTACAGACAATGTCCCAGACATCACCATCCCTGGATAAGCCCTGTCCCACTGGCAGAGATTGCACACAGTGGGATACAATCAGGAAGGAGTTGCCTTGGGTGTCCTCAACATTAACTCCAAACCCTATGAAGTCTCATGGCTTCAGGTTAAACTTGGGCAAGGAAACCTTCTGCTGATTACCATGTACCAACCTTCCTCAGCTGATAAAATTATACTCCTCCACATTGTTTAACACTTTGAGGAAGCAGTGACAATGGCAAAGACACAGAATGTACTCTCAGTTGGGTATTTCAATGTCCAACAGTAGCATTACTACTGATTGAGTTAGTCGGGTCCTAAAGGACATAGCTTACAGATTGGGTCTGCGGAAGGTGGGGAGGGAACTAACAAGAGGGAAAAACATACTTGACCTCATCCTTAGCAATTTGCCACCTGCAGATGCATCTGTCCATGACAGTATCAGTAAGAGCAACCGCCACACAGTCCTTGTGGAGATGAAGTCTGGCTTTTACACTGAGAATTACCTCCATGGTGTTGTGTGGCATTATCACTGTGCAAAATGGGATAGACTTTGAACAGATTTTGAAACTCCAGACAGGGCATCCATGAGGCACTTTGCACCATCAACAGCAGCAGAATTGTACTCCAGCACAATCTGTAACCTCGTAGCCTAGCATATCCCCCACTCAACCATCATCATCAAGCCTGGAAATCAACCCTGGTTCAACAGAGAGTGCAGGAGGACATGCCTGAAGTAGCACCAGGAATACCTGAAGATTAGTTCTCAAATTGGTGAAGCCACCAAATAGGACTGCTTGCATGCCAAACAGCATAAGCAGCAAGTGAAAGACAGAGCTAGGCGATCCCACAACCAATGGATCAGATCTAAACTCTGCAGTCCTGCCACATCCAGTTATGAACAATGGTGGACAATTAAACAATTCACTTGAGGAGGAGGCTCCACAAATATCCCCATCCTAAATGATGGAAGAACCCAACACATCAGTGCAAAAGATAAGACTGAAGCTTTCATAGCAAACTTCAGCTGGAAGTACTGAGTGGATGATCCAGCATGGTCTCCTCCAGTGGTCCCCAGCATTACAGATACCGGTCTTCAGTCAATTTGATTCATTTCACCAAGAAACAGCTGGAGACACTGGCCGCTGCAAAGGCTACAGGCCCTGCCAACATTCTGGCAATAGTACTGAAGACTTGTGGTCCAGAAATTGTCACTCCCCCAGCCAAGTTGTTCCAATACAATTACAACGTTTTGGAAATTGCCCAGGTATGTCCTGTACATAAAAAAACAGGACAAATCCAATCTGACCAATTAATACACCAGCAGTCTACTCTTGATCATCAGTAAAGTGATAGAAGGTGTCATCAACAGTGGTATCAAGCAGCACCTGCTCAGCCACAACCTGCTCAGTGACGCCCAGTTTGGGTTCCACCAGGGCTGACCACATTGGTTCAAACATGGACAAAAGAGCTGAATTCCAGAGGTGAGGTGAGAGTGACAGCCTTTGCCATCAAAGCTGTATTTAATCGAGTGTGGCATCAAGGATCCCTAGTAAAACTGGAATCATGGGTAACAGTGGCAAACTCTACGCTGGTTAGAGTCATACCTGACACCAAGGAAGCTGGTCATGGTTGTTGGTGGTCAGTCATCCCAGCTCCAGGACATCACTTCTTCTGGGTAGTGTTCTTGGCCCAACCATCTTCAGCTGCTTCATTAATGACCTTCCCACCATTATAAGGTCAGAAGTGGCAATGTTTGCCAATGATTGCATAGTGTTCAACATCATTTGTGACTCCTTTAAATGCAACAAGATCTAGATAATATCCAGGTTTGGGTTGACAAGTGGCAAGTAACGTTTCCTCCACACAAATGCCAGGCCATGACCATCATCAATAAGAGATCATCTAACTACCAACCCTTGTCAACCAAAGGTGTTACATCACTGATTACCCCTCTATCAACATCCTGGGGGTTATCATTGACCAGAAACTCAACTGGACTCACCATATAAACACAGTGGCTAAAAGAGCAAGTCAGAGGTTAGGAATACTGCGGTGAGTAATTCTCCTCCTGACTCCCCAAAGCCTATCCACCATCTACAAGGCACAAGTCAAGAGTGTAAAGGAATACTCCCCACTTACCTGGGTGATTGCAGCCTCAACAACACTCAAGAAGCTTGACACCATCCAGAATAAAGCAGCCCGCTTAATTGGCATTCATCTACAGGCATCCACTACCTCCACCCACTGCTCAGTAGCACCAGTGTGTATTATCTACAAGATGCACTACAGAAATTTACCTCAGACAACACCTTCCAAACCCACGACCACTCCCATCTAGAACAACAAGGGCAGCAGATATATAGGAACATCACAACCTTCAAGTTCCCCTCCAAGCCACTCACTATCCTGATTTAGACATATATCGCTGTTCCTTCACTGTCGCTGGGTCAAAATCCTGGAATTCCCTCCCTAATGGCATTGTAGGTCAACCCAAAACAGGTGGACTACAGCAGGTAAAGAAGGCACCTCACAACCACCTTCTCAAGGGCAACAGGGGAATAAATGCCAGCAATGCCCACATTCTACAAATGCATTAAAAAAAAGCTTAACTCCTGTCTCTCCAAAACCTTTGCAACATTTATGAGGCACAAGTCAGGAGTTTGACAGGATACTCCCCACTTGCATGGATAAATGCAGCTTCAATAACACTCAAGAAGCTCAATACCATTCAGGAAAAACATCCTGTTTGATTGTTAGTCCATCCAGCACCTTCAATAGTCACTCCCTTCCATGATAGTTGTGTGCATTATCTATGAGATGCACTGTAACAACTGACCAAGTATCCTCTGAGAGGATCTCCCAAACCTGCAACCTCTATCACCCGGAAGAATAATATCAGTAGATGCATGTGGACACCAGTAGATGCAAGTTCCCCTCCAAGTTACAAACTAGCCTCAGCTGGAACTACACTGCCATAGGATCAAAATCTTGGAAATCTTTCCTTAACAGCTTTATAGGTGCCCTTATACCTCAAGGAATGCTGCAATTCAAAAAAGCAGCTCAACATTATTTTCTCAGTGGCAATTCAGGAGGGGCAATAAATGCTTGCACAGCCAGCAACACCACATCCTATGAACTTTTTTTTTGAAGATTAAAAGTTTCCAAATGCTTTCTCAGCTTTGATTGTGTATTTCTTTACTGCTTTGTCCTGCTGCCACTATATTGCCTGCATTGTTCCAATATTTTTGGAAATCTTCCTCCTCTGCATTCTAAATGGTATAACTTTGCAAATCAAACTTGTTCAATTCACAATAGACTGTCTTTAAGATCTGAACTAGACTTTATTGTTATCTCCCTCTTCCAATTCCACAGACTAATTCTGAATAAGTGTTCAATGTGATGATATCTCTGGTGGCATATTGTGTCAGTAGACTGGGTTTAACTGGATCAGGTGTGACGTTAGCAAAAATGAAATCCCAATAATCAGCCAGTCACTTGTCTGCTACTTGAAAGAGCAATGATAGCATGGGCTACCTTAACAGAAAGATTTGCTGACAACTTCCAAGAGACCAAAGATATGCACAATGCATTGCTAACAGTCTCAGATGATTTGGCACTTGAAGAATACTAATGAAAGGACAACATATGCTATATGGGTATCACCTATGGCACCTTGTACCTCAATTGCACATCCTTGCCACTTTTATGATAGACATCTACAAAGAAACTGACAAACTGACTTGCTCAATTGAACCAATGCATCAGTAACCTGTCTAATGGATCTGACAACAGTTGACTTGAAAATGGTAGAAATTTTCCCTGAAGTGGTCTGGAATGCAACTGTAGCAAAGAAGGAAAGAATACACTGTCACTGCAGTGCATGTGTGATCATGCGCTGTGGATGATCAGCTAGTTAGGCTGCAACATGTGGCACATTTTCCACATTGTGTTTTTTTGTGAAGTAAAGCTTTCTCTCATACCACTCTAAAATGAGGGGTGAGTAGGGAGCAACAGAGTTTTGAAATTGAAGTGTGTGAGTACTGCATGCCTCTTGTACAGATGGCCTGCATTCTATTCACTCATCTTCTTGCTGTCCATCCAAAATAGACAAGTGCACAGTATTCCAAAGGTAATCCTGTCTAAAATGATCTCGTCCAAAAATCTGAAGACCCATCATCACATGTTGAAGACTAAGAACATTGCAAACAAAATACAGTTAATAAGACATTATGCACTTATTCTTTAGAATCACATCTTCCTAATTATAATGAATGAATATTTCATTCAGACTTAATTAAAACAGGTGGGAATAGGGTTATAATGATAGGAAATGTGATGGATAACATTATTCAGCTTTTGTTAAAATATGGCCGCTGGAAATTGGCTGGGCACTTCCTCTATCAAGTTTTTCTTCAGAGAATTGGATAGCTGCAAAAATTGGCAGGGCCCAGTTCCCAAAATCTGATAAAGCAGCATAATCAAGATAGATAACTTGGACAAAAAGAGTGTCCATTCATTATACCTACAAGGAGACAGTTTTCCGATGTTGTTTTCTGCTGCAATCAGTGAAAAATAGCTAGCTCTGAAAGTTTTATTTGCTATGTTTTGAGGGGTCATAGAAGGAGATTTGGGACCCTGTGAGCTTAATGGAAAGGAAATTCCATATCAGTGTGCAACAGGTTGGAAAAGATTGTGTACAGTTCCTTTGATTTTGATTATTCAGGACATGTAATAACTCCAGTAAGATAATGCCAAAGAAAATGGGAGATGGCATTGATGGAAGTGGTATTGGGTGCAGTGACACAAACATAGAATAATTGAAAAGTGACATTAGCAGCATTTTAAGATGTGGTTTATGGAAAACCATACCTCAGGAAATGGGAAATTTAGTCTGGATTCTGTCAACTACGACAAGAATGAGAACATTGTAAATGTAAAATAAATGCCATCTTATAATGAAAACAACAATGTAGTTATTCATCTCACACAATAAAAATGTAAATGTGAAATTCAACTGCAATACCATGAACTGGTTTCTATGCATACACAATAGAAAATTCAACTTTTCTTGTAGCTGTGTAAAAACACAAAATATGTTTCTGATTAATCAAAGGGACACCAATTTGTAACAGAAAAAGAAACTAGGGATAGAATTCTTTAGTGTGAGGTAGGAGCCATTTAAGATCAATGACCAAAGACTTGATCATCGAGGTGGGTTTTATGAATGGTCTTAAAAAAGGAGTGAGATGTGGAGAGGGAATACAGGAATGGGAAAAGAATGTGGAAGTTATGCAATTAAAAGTACAGCTGCCATTGGTTGACAGATGAAAGGAATAACCATAGGAACAAGATTACAAGTGTATTGCTAAAGATTGAATTTGTTAGTGATTTCTTGAGAAGATTTGTAGCTCAGGTTGATAAAAAGTATGTAAGTTAGCTAGCTGAGCTTGAAGCATACTTGTTGAATTTTTATTTGTTTCAAGGGAATATCTCCCCCACTTTACATCTACGAACTAACTGGAATCTTTAAATTATTTTTCATTAATTGGACACGTTATAATACACTTCTGGGCAGGTGTGTCTTGAACCCAGACCTTCACAACCAGAAGTAGGGGTATTACAAGACCCTAGTAGGGAAGTTTTGATGCTGTTGGGTGAAAAGTAGAATTGTGGGAACGTGAACTCAGAACTACAATAAGCTTGCAATTGTCGGTCTCAAATTTCCATTCATTGTTAAAAGGTTATTTAATGCTATTAGAAAAACCACCCAAAACGTTAGTTCATTATCAATATCCAGATTTCCACTAACATAAGAATCTACAAGTGCAGTTAAATAATTAAAATGAACACCAACCAATCTCAAATCACTTTCAGTTCATTGAATTTGATGAGAAATAAAATTAACATTTAAAATTACTAAGCCTAACAAAATAGATTCCTTTTGCTCCAAGTTCAGGGGTTTAACATTTGAACTATACAAGCTTATTCACTCCATTTTCCTGTGATAAATTTATTTTTGTCATTGTATTACATATTCATTCCCACCTTAATGTCTAGTCCATCTTAAAAGTAGGATGCTTCCAGTTAATTCAGTTACTTGTTTGATCTCCTAATCTATCATTTCAGTTAAGTATTCCCTAAGCAAAATTAAAAATTTTTTGTAACGTACTTGTGGAACATGGGCATCACTGGCTGAGTCAGCATTGATTGTCCTTCCCTAGTTGCCCTTGAGAAGGTGGTGGAGAGCTGTCTTCTTGAATCACTGGTTCCCTCACTACCTACCATAGGTCCAGTCTAGCAGCAAAGTCCTTTCAGACACAGCTCAATCAGCAGTGCTGCAATCGAGGCACTCTTGATGGCAGACATTGAAATCCTTTACCCATAGTCCATTTTGTATTCTTGCTGTCTTCAATGTTTATTTCAAGTGATGTTCAACTAGAAGGGTTTTTCCAGACAATCAACAGTGGTGTTATAGTCATTATTAGACTGGTAATTCCAGAGAAAAATCGGTAAAATTGTAGGTCAATTAGCCTGACCTCAGTCGTTGGTAAGACACTGGAATCCATTGGGAAGGATAAGATTTCCAAATACTTGAAAGTGCATGGTAAAATAGGGCCAAGTCAGCATGGTTTCATCAAGGGGAGGTCATGTCTGACAAATCTGTTAGAATTCTTTGAGGAGGTAACGAGCAGGTTAGACCAAAGAGAGCCAATGCATATTATCTATCTGGACTTCCAGAAGCCATTTGACAAGGTGTCACACAGGAAGCTGCTGAGTAAGATAAGGGCCCATGGTGTTAGAGGCAAGGTACTACAAGGTAATAGCATGGAGAGACAATTGGCTGTCTGGCAGAAGGCAGGGAGTGGGTATAAAAGTGGTCCTTTTCAAGATGGAAGCCGGTGACTCGTGGTATTCCACAAGCATTAGTATTGGAACCACAACTTTTCACTTTATACATTAATGATCTGGATGAAGGAACAGAGGGCATTTTGGCTGAGTTTGTAGATGACACAAAGATAGGTAGAGGGACAAGTAGTATTGAGGAGGCAGAGAGGCTGCAGAAAGACTTAGACAGGTTAGAAGAGTGGGCAAAGAAGTGGCAGATGAAATGCAACATGGGAAAGTGTGAGGTCATGCACTTTGGTAAGAAGAATAGAGGCATGGACTATTTTCTAAATGGGGAGAAAATTCAAAAATCGAAGTGCAAAGGAGTCCTAATCCATGTTTAACTGAAGGTAAACTTGCAGGTTGAGTCAGTAGTTAGGAAAGCAAATACAATGTTGCCATTCATCTCAAGAGGACTAGAATATAAAAGCAGGGATGTACTTCTGAGGCTTTATAAGGATCTGGTCAGATCACATTTAGAGAAGTGTGAGCAATTTTGGGCCCCATACCTCAAGAAAGATGTATTGGCCCTGGAGCAGGTCCAGAGGAGGTTCATCCCTGGAGCAGATCCAGGGATGAAACGCTTAACATATGAGGAATGTTGGAGGACTCTGGGATTATTCTTGATGAAGTTTAGAAGGATTGGGGAGGTTGGTGGTGGTGGTGTGGGGGGGGGATCTGATTGATCTGACTGCAACACAGCTGCATTTAAACTAAATAGTAGGGGGGAGGGGACAAACTGGAAGTTTAAGAAGGAAGTTAAAGGGAAAGTTAGAACAAGAGAAGTCAAGAAAGACAACAGAATCAATGGAGCAGAAAACTTAAAAAAGGATCATGCCGTAAGGTCAAGTGAAATAGGGATTGATAGGAAGGGTGAGGGGAGTAACAAATTAAAAATATTATATATGAATGCACAAAGCATTAGAAATAAGGTAGATGAGCTTGAGGCTCATTTGGAAATTAGCAGTTACGATGTTGTGGGGATAACTGAGACGTGCTTCAAGTGGACAGTGCCTGGGAAATGAATATTCAAGGCTATACGTGCTATCATAAGGACAGACTGACGGGCAGAGTGGGTGGGGTGGCCCTGTTAGTAAGGAATGATATTCAGTCCCTTGCGCAGGGGGGGACCTAGAATCAGGGGATGTAGAGTCAGTATGGATAGAGCTAAGAAATTCTAAGGGTAGAAAGACCCTCATGGGAGTTATCTACAGGCCCCCAAACAGTAGCCTGGATGTAGTGTGTAAGTTGAATAAGGAACTGAAATTTGCCTGTCGCAAAGATATTACTACAGTTGTGATGGGGGATTTCAACATGCAGGTAGACTGGGAGAATCAGGATGGTACTGGACCCCAAGAAAGGGAGTTTGTGGAGTGCATCCGAGATGGATTCTTAGAACAGCTTGTGCTGGAGTCTACCAGGGAGAAAGCAATTCTGGATCTGGTGTTGTGCAATGAACCGGATTTGATCAGGGACCTCAAAGTAAAGGAGCCATTAGGAGGTAGTGACCACAATACAACAAGCTTTAATCTGTAGTTTGAAAGGGAGAGGGTAGAATCAGAAGTGACAATATTTCAGTTGAATAAGGGGAACTATGGAGCTAAGAGGGAGGAGCTGGCCAAAGTTCAATGCAGGGATGGCAGTGGAACAACAATGGTAGGTATTTCTGGGTATAATACAGAAGATGCAGGATCAGTTCATTCCAAAAAGGAAGAAAGATCCTAAGGGGAGGCAGGGGTGGCCGTGGCTGACGAGGGAAGTTAAGGACCACGTAAAGACAAAAGGGAAAAAGTACAACAGAGCAAAGATGAGTGGGAAATTGGAGGACTGGGAAGCTTTTAAAGAACAACAGAGAGTAACTAAAAAGGAAATACGCAAAGAAAAAATAAGGTACGAAGTTAAACTGGCCAAAAATTTAAAGGAGGATAGTAAAGGCTTTTTTAGGTATGTGAAAAGAAAAAAAATGGTTAAGACTAAAATTGGGCCCTTGAAGACAAAAACGGGTGAATTTATTACGGGGAACAAAGAAATGGCAGAAGAGTTGAATTGATACTTTAGATCTGTCTTCACTGGGGAAGACACGAGCAATTTCCCAGATGTAATAGTGGCTGAAAGACCTGAACTGAAGGGAATTTATATTAGGCAGGAAATGGTGTTGGAGAGACTGTTAGGTCTGAAGGCTGATAAGTCCCCGGGGCCTGATGGTCTACATCCCAGGGTACTGAAGGAGGTGGCTCTAGAAATCGTGGATGCGTTGGTGATCATTTTCCAATGTTCTATAGATTCAGGACCAGTTCCTGCGGATTGGAGGGTGGCTAATGTTGACCCACTTTTTAAGAAAGGAGGGAGAGAGAAAACAGAGAATTATAGACCAGTTAGTCTGACCTCAGTGGTGGGAAAAATGCTGGAGTCAATTATAAAGAATGAAATTACGACACATTTGGATATCAGTAACAGGATAGGTCAGAGTCAGCATGGATTAATGAAGGGGAAATCATGCTTGACTAATCTGGATTTTTTTGAGGATGTAACTCTGAAGATGGACAAGGGAGATTCAGTGGATGTAGTATACCTGGATTTTCAGAAAGCCTTTGATAAAGTCCCACATAGGAGGTTAGTGAGCAAAATTAGGGCGCATGGTATTGGGGGCAAAATACTGACATGGATAGAAAATTGGTTGGTTGACAGGAAACAAAGAGTAGTGATAAACGGCTCCCTTTCGGAATGGCAGGCGGTGACCAGTGGTGTACCGCAGGGATAAGTGCTGGGACCGCAGCTTTTTACAATGTACATTAATGATATAGATGAAGATATTAAAAGTAATATTAGCAAATTTGCTGATGACACAAAGCTGGGTGGCAGGGCGAAATGTGAGGAGGATGTTAGGAGATTACAGGGTGACCTGGACAGGCTAGGTGAGTGGACGGATGCATGGCAGATGCAGTTTAATGCGGATAAATGTGTGGTTATCCACTTTGGTGGCAAGAACAGGAACGCAGATTACTACCTAAATGGAGTCAAGTTCGGTAAAGGGGCAGTACAACGAGATCTAGGTGTTCTTGTACATCAGTCAATGAAAGTAAGCATGCAGGTACAGCAGGCAGTGAAGAAAGCTAATAGCATGCTGGCCTTCATAATAAGAGGAATTGAATATAGAAGCAAAGAGGTCCTTCTGCAGCTGTACAGGGCCCTGTTGAGACCACACCTGGAATATTGTGCACAAATTTGAGGAAAGACATTCTGGCTACTGAGGGAGTTTAGCGTAGGTTCATGAGGTCAATTCCTGGAATGGCGGGACTATCTTACGCTGAAAGATTGGAGCGACTGGGCTTGTATACACTTGAATTTAGAAGGCTGAGAGGGGATCTGATTGAGACGTATAAGATTATTAAAGAATTGGACACTCTGGAGGCAGGAAGCATGTTTCTGCTGATGGGTGAGTCCCGAACCAGAGGACACCGTTTAAAAATAAGGGGCAGGCCACTTAGAACAGAATTGAGGAGAAACTTCTTCACCCAGAGAGTGGTGGGTGTGTGGAATGCTCTGCCCCAGAAGGCTGTTGAGGCCAAGTCTCTGGATACTTTCAAGAAAGTGTTGGATAGAGCTCTTAAGGAAGGTGGAATTAAGGGTTATGGGGATAAGGCAGGAACAGGATACTGATTGAGAATGATCAGCCATGATCATAATGAATAGTGGTGCTGGCTCGAAGGGCAGAATGGCCTATTCCTGCATCTATTGTCTATTGTCTATTGTCTATTGAAACTTGCAGAATACTGAATGGCCTGGACAGAGTGGACATTGGGAAGATGTTTCCATTGGCAGGAGAGAAGAGGACCTGAGGGCACAGCCTTAAAGTAAAGAGAAGCATTTTTCGAACAGAAATAAGGAGAAACTTCTTTAGCCAGAGAGTGGTGAATCTGTGGAATTCATTGCCACTGAAAGCTGTGGAGGTCAGATCATTGACTATATTTAAGGCAGAGATAGATAGGTTCTGGATTGCCAAAGGGATCAAGGGTTACAGGGTGAAAGCAGGAAAATGAAGTTGAGAAACTTCTCAGCCATGATTGAAAGGCGGACCACACTCAATGGACTGTTTGGCCTGATTTCTGCTCTTATTTCTTATGGTCTTATTTTTAATGAATTCAAATCTCCTGGTGGGATCCAAACACGGCTTCTCAGAAGTTACCTGAGTCTCTGGGTAAATGCTGAAAATGTGTTGCTGGAAAAGCGCAGCAGGTCAGGCAGCATCCAGGAAACAGGAGAATCGACGTTTCGGGCATAAGCCCTTCTTCAGGAATGAGGAAAGTGTGTCCAGCAGGCTAAGATAAAAGGTAGGGAGGAGGGACTTGGGGGAGGGGCGTCGGAAATGCGATAGGTGGAAAGAGGTCAAGGTGAGGGTGATAGGTCAGACTGGGGTGGGGGCGGAGAGGTCAGGAAGAAGATTGCAGGTTAGGAAGGCGGTGCTGAGTTCGATGGATTTGACTGAGACAAGGTGGGGGGAGGGGAAATGAGGAAACTGGTGAAATCCTAGTTCATCCCTTGTGGTTGGAGGGTTCCTAGGCGGAAGATGAGGCGCTCTTCCTCCAACCATCGTGTTGTTGTGGTCTGGCGATGGAGGAGTCCAAAGACCTGCATATCCTTGGTGGAGTGGGAGGGGGAGTTGAAGTGTTGAGCCACAGGGTGGTTGGGTTGGTTGGTCCGGGTGTCCCAGAGGTGTTCTCTGAAACGCTCTGCAAGTAGGCGGCCTGTCTCCCCAATATAGAGGAGGCCACATCGGGTGCAAAGGATGCAATAGATGATGTGTGTGGAGGTGCAGGTGAACTTGTGGCGGATATGGAAGTTTCCTTTGGGGCCTTGGAGGGAGATGAGGGGGGAGGTGTGGGCGCAAGTCTTGCACCTCCTGCGGTTGCAAGGGAAGGTGCCGGGAGTGGAGGTTGGGTTGGTGGGGGGGTGTGGATCTGACGAGGGAGTCATGGAGGGAGTGGTCTTTACGGAATGCTGATAGGGGAGGGGAGGGAAATATATCCTTGGTGGTGGGGTACGTTTGGAGGTGGCGGAAATGACGGCGGATGATACGCTGTACATGGAATTGGTGGGGTGGTAGGTGAGAACCAGTGCGTTCTGACCTGGTGGCAGTTGGAGGGGCGGGGCTCAAGGGCAGAGGAGCGGGAAGTGGAAGAGATGCGTTGGAGGGCATCGTCGACCACGTCGGGGGGGAAATTGCGGTCCTTGAAGAAGGAGGCCATCTGGGTTGTACGTTTTTGGAACTGGTCCTTCTGGGAGCAGATGCGGCGGACACAAAGGAATTGGGAGAATGGGATGGCGTTTTTACAGGGGGCAGGGTGGGAGGAGGTGTAGTCCAACTAGCTGTGGGAGTCGGTCGGTTTGTAGTAGATGTCCGTGTTGATTCGGTCGACTGAGATAGAAATAGAAAGGTCGAGGAAGGGGAGGGAGGAATCTGAGACTGTCCAGGTGAATTTGAGGTCAGGGTGGAAGGTGTTGGTGAAGTGGATGAACTGTTCAACCTCCTCGTGGGAGCACGAGGCGGCGCCGATACAGTCATCGATGTAGCGGAGGAAAAGGTGGGGGGTGGGGCCAGTGTAGTTGCGGAAGATGGACTGTTCCACATATCCTACGAAGAGGCAGGCATAGCTGGGGCCCATGCGGGTGCCCATGGCTACTCCTTTCGTTTGGAGGAAGTGGGAGGATTGGAAAGAGAAGTTGTTCAGGGTTAGGACAAGTTCAGTCAGCCGAAGGAGGGTGTCAGTGGAAGGGTACTGGTTGGTACGGCGGGAAAGGAAGAAGCGGAGGGCTTTGAGTCCTTCGTGATGGGGGATGGAGGTGTACAGGGACTGGAGGTCCATGGTGAAGATAAGGCGTTGGGGACCGGGGAAGCGAAAATCATGGAGGAGGTGGAGGGCATGGGTGGTGTCCCGAACGTAGGTGGGGAGTTCTTGGACTAAGGGGGACAGGACCGTGTCGAGGTATGCGGAGATGAGTTCGGTGGGGCAGGAGCAGGCGGAGACAATGGGTCGGCCGGGGCATTCAGGTTTGTGGATTTTGGGCAGGAGGTAGAAGCGGGCGGTGCAGGGTTGTGGGACTATGAGGTTGGAGGCGGTGGATGGGAGATCCCCCGAGGTAAATGGTCTGGTTCCTCAATAGGAATAAGGAAAAGAGGGAATTGTATGTTAAGAGTTGGGAACAGCATGGGATAATAAATTGGAATGGTTAGGGTGAAGGAACAGATAAATTGATTAATGGACAGTGCCAGTAAAATACTGGGAGTAGATAGAATGGACAAATAATAATCTATATCTGAAAGACAAAATTGTTGAATATTTGGGGTGATGAAAAGCCAACAAAACGTTGTGTCAGGCAGAGCTTGAGTTGCTGACTGCCTGAGCTCTCCATCGGAGATGCAGCAACAACATGCATTACTAGCATGTGATGCAGGCAGCCTGTTTCTCTTCCATGGCAGTTTGCCACTCGAAAAGAGGAGCTACTATTGACTCCCTTGTCGATGCTGGTTATATGTAGAAGCTATACAAATGAAGTGTCAAGGAAAAGAGAACTTCTACATTCATGCATGCACTACTGGAGAGCTGAATGCTGTTTCCATGGGAGGTACAGGGAATGGAAAAAAAGGATTTTGTTTGAGAGGTGTGTATCTGGAGACTTATCCCAACAAGGCGTAGCTGTGCCATAGGAGTCCAATGTTTTCATGTTGTGATCAATGTCAGTAAGTGCTTCTTCATATAATATCCACCCACCTTGTCATCAATATAACATCCAAATCTTCCACCTCACGTGTACACACAATGCAACAATGCCAGCATGACACTCACTTCCTGCTGATTTTCAAATAATCCCAGCTATTGAACTATAGCAGACACATCAGTCAAGCCAAATTAATCACTGACATATTTTGCAAGAGAACACTGTCCATAACCACTGGGAGCAGAGCAGTACTAGGAGAGGAAAAGGAGCATCAACATTTCCTATGCACTACACAGGAAATAGTCATCTACATTATGTGGCCAGCCATTGAGACAGTCTGTACATCTGGTGTCACTAAAAACAGTAATGGTGACAGCATCTTCCTGCCTCTGTCTCTCCTCATATTTCTCACTCATTATCATTATTAATCATTGCCTGTTTTCCACCACTGCAAGAATCCAATTTCATACTGAGCTGTAAACATCATTTATTTGAGTGGATAGCAAATAAAGAAATGCAACATTTTCCTATTAGAATGTATATTTTTCATAGTTAAAGGCGATTTTTATCTATTGGTAAGGTTGAATGTTGATAAACTGATAACTTCTTTGTAAGAAATGTTATGCTTGATGTAAAAAGTTAGCAATATGCTTAAGATAGACATACAGGTAGGAGTCATCTTGAAATAGGTAAGGTATTAAGTTAATAATGGAAATATAATTTCAGCGACACTGCTTAAGGTTTCATTTCTCTAGAAATAAATCAGCATAATAATAATATTTTGTTGATAATAATTGTAGCAAAGCCAAACAAAAAAGGCCATGGTAGCATGAAGCCTTTGCAGCAGTGGGAAAGCAATTGAATAGATGCCACAAACAAAGAACTTTACTACAATGCTGTGCTAGGCTTTCCATTTAACCTTTGTAATGAAGATGTTTTCTGGAATGTAATAGTTAAGTCTCTTGGTGCATACCAATTTAAATTGCTTCGGTGAATCATTTCTTGCTTCAATAATTTGCTAACTAATTTGGGTCAGACATACATGGATAGTCAGTCATTTTAATCATTTGGGTATGTTATGACATACTTCCATGGTGAGTGAAACTTGAACCTGGGCCTTCTGGCCTAGAGGTAAGGGCACAACCACTATGCCACAAGAACCCCACAGCTCATTTATAGACTAATAGAAACCCTGAAGCAACTTGTGAACGCTCACAGAAGTTAATGGCATGTGAATAAAATTAAAGGTGGGATTCCACATCATAAAGGCATCAACATTTTATTGAGTGTTTAGAAACAAAATAAATCTTCTTTAGAACAATATGGTCTTGTCAATAGTTCACAAAGAAAGGAAGATCAAAGGATCATGCATTACAGCCTCAATCTGGGCCAATATTTGTTGTTTGTCAGGTCACATGTATTTATTGCAAAATTGATGTGTTGAATCCCAACTTTAACTCTGTTCAATCCTAATATTCTCAACAAATTGGCTGCAACTGATTCTGTTCAAATATCAAATTGGAAAGATTAAAATTATCACATTGTATCGCGATCATGATAAAATCATAATTCCTTAAAGATTCCTTAAATCTAGTTAAAGATTGCTAATTTGTGAATCTGCAGCAGTCTTCGTTCTACAGCTTATTTTAAACAATCACTTCCAAAAAACTACTCTGGTGGTTAGACTCAGCAATATGAAAGTTAGTAGTGGATTTCTTGGATTTAGCATGCTCTGCAATTAAATTAGATAATTGGGTAGAATTTTATGCCTGCATCAGGATTTTATATTTAAATATTTTGCTTCATTGGTGGACCTAGTTATTTTTTATTGTTCAGTTCTGCTGAGACTATTGCTTCCAAGGTCTCTGGTCTGAGATTTTAATGCAAATTTATAGAACTTGGGTAGTAAATTGCATAATAAATAATAAACAGAAAATTGTTTTGCATTTGATAATTTGTCACATGTGATTATTAGTAAATTGTACTGCGTGTGTAGAACAAACATGGAATTTGTTGCAGGATATTATCTTGCACCATGTCATTTGCGCTAGTCACTGATGTGTAAATACTGTATGACAAAAAATAGTTCATTAAAAAGAAGTTTGATAAATTGCAATGTTCAGATTGCATTAAATACATCTTCATCTGAACTCAATTTCTGTATCCCAAAGTATGGATATATCGCTTCTTCGATTCATTCTATTTAAGTTTTTCCACACTAATCCAGATATTCATATTACCATTCTCTGTCCAATGGAACAACAGCTCAGGCAGTTAGAAATCTAGACCATTTAATTTTGTCGTGAAAGTTTGTGACTGCTTAATACAGAATTCTTTCTGGTGTTAACTGATTCAGTATATAATTGTATTAGCTGGTGTTTATCCTAATACTTTATTATATTCCATTAAAGGAATGGGAAAAATTGGGCCATCAGTTTGTTGCTCTCGAATAGCAGTCTCTGTAAATTGATTCTCTTCTCTACAAGTTAATATCTGTATGTCACATCAGCAGTTCACTACTAGATTTAGTTTGACCATGTCTCTCTTTCTAACTACAGCCCTTTGCTTCAGAGCAAGGAGAATTGAAAATCCTGAAACTTTGTTACTCCCCTACACCTAAAAAGTGGGTAGTGTGCATGATTTAAAATAAAGACAGAATAATTAACTCATAATGCATAGTACACTCCTTTCCACCTTGAGTTTCATGTCCAGACAAATAGAAATAAAAAAGATGTTCCTCCACTTCACCCAAGGTTTACAGAAATATTCACAAAATTATGATTCAAATTTCAGATGGACTGTGTCATTGAGTGAGGTTCGCAGCTATTGTATGCAGTAGGAATATTATGCTCTGTACTCATGAAAATTGCAAAGCTGAAGAGTATGTTTTTGCTTGCAGGACAAGATGAAATAATAGTAAGAGAATCATATCTGAACTGGCAGAGAGCCCAGAAATAAAGACCTTTGACTGCCTTTGAATAGGTCACATTAGAATTAATTAAGTCCAGGAGCTTAGGAGAGATGAAAACTGATGCTGCTGAGTTCAGGTTGAATGTCATGGTACTATCCTTAGGTTTTCTCCACTCTTTCATTCACTCATTTACTCATGCTCGTATTCACCCACAGCTATATACTAAACCACTAAAGCTTACACATAGTGAGGTAAGTTTTGATCTTTGAGTAGCCTGTCAGCAGAACATTGCTGTATGATCAGTGTTAATTGAGCAGGAAGGCTATCAGGTTAATCCTGAGAGCATTACAACTCCATTGACATCAAGTTAAGACAGTCAAGGTTTACATTAGTTCATTGCAACATCCGTACAATTTCAAGATTTGTCTTGACACCCACAAGACTACATAGTTTACTATCTTTTTTGTGAAATATGCTTCCAGTGCTGCCAATAGCTCTCAGCAAGTCATAATGTCCAGGCATGTTCCATTATCTTGCCAATAGGTGTAAGGGATAGGGTAGCTAATCACATCCTAAAGCACTTGACTGATAAACCTGAGGAGACAGTGTCAAGTGAGTCATAATGTACACAAGACAAGGAACAAGTAATAATGGCAATAATAGTGTAGGAACCTACTTGCCTGACTTAATTCCTTCCTCAGTAGTTTAGTTTTCCATGCTTTAAGAATGCCCAGTGGTATGAACATGGCTGGAAAATATTTAATTTATCAACACTTCTGGCTCATCTATTCATCCACAAAAGTAATAGTAGATACACTAGACAGGTCAGAGGAAAAAACAGTCACATCAGTGACAGATATTCTGAAACGGTTTCAGGACCATGTTGGGAACTAACATATAGCAGCTCTTACTTAAACTAGCTAACACAATTATTTCCTACAAATTGGCAAACTATTTTAATAGTAATCACCGAGTAGAAGTAAGATGTTTGAAATATATTAGCACTAAAGGGAAGTATCATTGAATAATACACTAACAAAGTATAATGCAAAGTAGATGCATATACTAGGTTGAATGTATTTGAACTTTGTCAAAGAGTTTCTCTCTTGATTGAATAAGGTATCACTGCAGATGTTAGTTGAAGAAGTGCAGACTGTGCTTGAAGCCAGATTATTGACCTTATTGATTGGAGTTACTTAGCAGGCTGTTCAGGTACTCAGCTGAATCTCTACTAGATGAGTGCCAAGTTCCACCGTCTTCTTAGTTGTATTGGTATTTCTGTAATAGCATCATCTTAGTGACAGTAGAAACCTTTCTGGCCTTACTTGCAGGTTTAATTTCTCTACCCTCTGAAACTCTATTGATATACTATCATGTAGTCCTGCAACCCTTCAAGATCTTTAAGCTTCTCTAATTGTAGCCCCTTGAAATTCCTGATTTTAATTACTCGAACATTCATGATTGTCTTTTCCCTAAACTTCTCCACCTCTCTAATCATTTTGTTCCTTTAAGATGTGCCTTTTAACCTCTACCTTTTGGACCAATCATGTCACCTATTTATGTGGCTTAGTATCAAATTTTGCTTTATAATTCTCCTGTCAAATGATTAAGGATGTTTGATTAAAGGTACTACTTAGATATTATTGTGATTGTTCTGTCATTTTGTACTATGTTTTTGAAGTGAACACAAGACAACAATGATTTCAGAGACATTGCCAGCAAAATAGAAATAACACGTAGAGATATCTAAATCGCTATTTTGAATAACCAATGATACACTCCATAATGATGATTAAAGCTGTCCATTCCTCCTTGGATTTGTACTCTGATCATGGTCATGTGCTACCACAGGTGAATCAATGTCCAGGATTCCTGAAGATCTGGAAGAATCAAAAGGACATCTTCCATTTTGGCTTTGCCTTCAAATAAACTTGGCACTGATGACTGATGCAAAATTAAACCATGTGGACTTTAGCTAGAACATTGTGATTGACTTATAGCATGCATGGGGCAATAACATTGCACCTCGGAGCTCAGGTGGTCTCTCTTGTATCAAGAGTTTTGAGAAATGTCACAAAATGATGGCTCTACCCAACCTGTTCTAGCTGTTTTGTCCTTTGGAGAGGACAATAAGTTGTTCAACATGCTTATTCAGTCTCCTTTTTGATATCTGAGTAGAGTAAAGTAGTTGATTGGATGGTCATCCTTGTAACAACCTTGAAGAACCCAGAAGTATGAAAGTCAGTCAAAAGCTTTTGCCAAATGACAAATTGGCAGCAGGTTCCCTTGAAACATCTTGTTATTTGTTAAATGTTTAATTAAGATATTTATTACAAAGATAAAATACTGCTGATCCTGAAAACCTTAAATAAAAATGCTGGAACTACATTGTGGATCTAGTGGTATCTATAAGTGAGAAACAAAGTTTATGTTTACAATCTTTTCTCTCCATTGATGCTGCCAAACATACAAGTATTTCTAGAATCATGGTTTAGTTTGGATTTACATGTTTCCTAGATCTTAATCTGTGCAATCAATGTAACAAATGAGGTTGGTAGTTATTTCAGGCAGAAAGAACAAAGACTCCATTTAATCCAGACTGTTTTGAAAGTGAGGGAGACAGTAGTGTCATACACCCTAGTAGAATCTCAGCTATTTCTGTGACCAAACAATTAATGTAACTAGCGATTTCATCCAGTAAGTACCTTTGTGGGTATTATCACCATGCTTGAGTATTGCTGAAAAATGCTTGAGGGTTCATAGTGCTGCTATGTAGTGACAACACATTTGTAAGATTAGTAAGGAAAGTAACATTTTATAATTGGGTTAGGTTCTTTATAGTTATATAATTAAAATAATATTCATCGATCAATCTAATTTTGTATTATTCTACTTAAGTATAGCCAATGCATGTCTGGGTACTGCAACATCACGTGATTCTGCTTAGCTTCATTTTACCAAGAAATGCATTGTGGGATTGTGAACAGGGTGAAGACAATGACCTAATTTTTTGACTTACCGCTGTAAGGCTGAGCGGGGTCTGTTTTATTTCAGATCCAGATTTTAAAGGTTGAAAAAGATGATACACTCCCAACCTGTTAGCTCTTATCAAGAAATCATAATCACATTAGTGACCTTGAAGTTTTAATTTGTTCAAGTAGATATAACCTTTTTATTACATTTAACATGATAACAATGTGTTTAAATTTGTAATTGTAAAGTCATTTAGACTTTAAAACAATTTGTAGAGATTAGTGTCTTCTGTATTAGTTTTGCCTTTAAGGTATAAATGGTAACAAACTGTTTCCAAGCATTCAACACAACAAAACAAACAGACAGTGAAAACTAAGTGTCTGATTTAATGGGAATTTTTAACAAATTAGGCAACAATAAGACTTGAGCTCAAGACTATCAATATTTGGGTCCTGGTCCAATGGGATCTTGATCAGATGGGCCAATGGACTGAGAGAGTGGCAGATGGACTTTAATTTAGATAAATGTGAAGTGCTGCATTTTGGATACTCAAATCAGAGCAGGATTTATACACCTAATGGTAAGGTCCTGGGGAGTGTTGCTGAACAAAGAAACCTTGCAGTGCAGGTTCATAGTTCTTTGAAAGTAGAGTTGCAGGTAGATAGGATAATGAAGAAGGTGTTTGGTATGTTTTCCTTTATTAGTCAGAGTATTGAGTAGAGGAGTTGGGAGGTCATATTGTGGCTGTACAGGCCATTGCTTAGGCCACTTTTGGAATATTGTGTGCAATTCTAGTTCTCCCTCCTGTCAGAAGGATGTTTTGAAAGTTAAAAGGGTTCAGAAAAGATTTAGAAGGATGTTGCCAGGGTTGGAAGATTTGAGCTGTAGGGAGAGGCTGAATAGGCTGGGGCTGTTTTCCCTGGACCATTGGAGGCCGAGGGGTAATCTTATTGAGGTTTATAAAATCATGAGGGCCATGGATAGGATAAATAGACAAGGTCTTTTCCCTGGGGTGGGGGAGTCCAGAGCTAGAGGGCATAGGTTTAGGGCGACAGGGGAAAAATTTAAAAGAGACCTAATGGGCAACTTTTTCACACAGTGGGTGGTGTGTGTATGGAATTAGCTGCCAGAGGAAGTAGTGGAGGCTGGTATAATTACAGCATTTAAAAGGCATCTGGATGTGTGTGTATATATATATATATATATATATATATAGAGGAAGGGTTTGGAGGAATAAGGGACAAGTGCTGGCAAATAGGACTAGATTAGGTTAGGATATCTGGACGGCATGGACAAGTTGGACCAAAGATTCTGTTTCAGTGCTGTACATCTTTATGACTGCATAAGGAGTCATTGAATTTTACAGTAGAAAAGGAGGCCATTTAACCCATTGTCACTGTACTGGCTCTCAAAAGAGCTGCCCAACTAGTCACATTCTCCAGCCCTATCTCCACAGCCCTCTAATTATATCACTTACAAATTTTATATCCAGTTCTCTTTTAAAACCTCCAATGGAATCCACTGCTGTCACTCTCCCAAGCAGTGCATTCCAAATCTTGACATCTTTTTGAGTAAAGAAGTTACTCCTCATCTCACTCCTAGCTCATCGCTAACAATCTTGAAATTGTGACTCCTAGTTACTAACATACTAACTAGTGGAAACCGAATATCTCTCCCTGTTTTCTTTAACAAAGAGACAGAGAACATTTCAAACTACCTCTTACCTTAGTAAAGTATAATAATAAAAATTAATGAAATAGGTATGACCATGGAGAATTGACAACTTAAGGAACCAGTCAGTTGATAGTGGGAGATGACATCAGTCAATTCCAGCACCCCATAAGAGCCAATTAGAGATTGATCAGGAATCATTTATAGCAATAAATAATATTCCTTGCCACTGTAGGCCAATCAGAATGCAAAGACCATAGGTTGTGGTTTGGAAAGAATAAACAACAGTTTTTGGTGTGCAATGCATGTGTGAGAAGGGAGTGCAAGGTCCTTGAGGCATTTGAAAGGGACCAAGAAACTGAGTATTGACTGCGCCTTAATCTGAATAGGAAAGCAAGAGCTCTGGTATGCATATAAACTCATTGTCCTTTTTTTTGGTATTATTTATAAATTAAGTCACATTTTCTGAGTTACTGCAGAAGGCTGTATCCTGTTGTCTTATTGGTTAAAATCTCAAATGGAGACATTAACACTGAGATTTGAGTATAAGACCCCTAAAACTCAGAGTGTTATTTTCCATTAACAAGGTTAAGCCAAAAAATAAGCTCTGCCTACCACACAAAAAACACATGGTATTTGAATTTCAATGCTGGCTCAATGCAGGCACTTGGGTCATTCATTGCAAAGACTAACCGCAGATCATTGTAAATAGCACATTCCTTTCATGAAAGCCAGGTTATTTACTAATGTCCTTGTTCCGTTGTCTTTCCCTTAGGCATCTGTTGATGAACACACAGACCAAGTCCTAAACTACGAAAGCAACCACCCCAACACACACAAAAGAAGTTGCATCAAGATACTATTCAAAAGGGCCACAACACACTGCAGTACACCAGAACTGCAAAAAGAGGAAGAAGAACACCTATATAATGTATTCGCCAAAAACAGATACCCGTGCAATTTCATCAACAGATGCCTAAGGGAAAGACAACGGAACGAGGACATACCACAACCCAAAGGACTAGCCACACTACCATACATCAAGAGCATTTCAGAACTGACAGCCAGACTACTGCGACCACTAGGACTCATAACAGCACACAAACCAACATCCACTCTCAGACAACAACTCACCAGAACAAAGGACCAGTACCCAGCATGAGCAAAACCAATATAGTGTACAAAATCCCATGCAAGGACTGTACAAAACACGACATAGGACAAACAGGAAGACAGCTAACGATCCGCATCCATGAACACCAACTAGCCACGAAATGACACGACCAGCTATCCTTAGTAGCCACACACACAGATGACAAGCAACATGAATTCGACTGGGACAACACTACTATTATAGGACAAGCCAGGGAATTCCAAGAGGCATGGCACTCATCCACAGATTCAAACAATAAGCACATCGATCTGGACCCAATATACCGACCACTGCAACGGACAGCTGGAACTGACAACCGGAAGCGGCAGATTCAAACCATGACAAATGCCAGAGGAAAGATCACAGAAGCGCTTCACAGGAGGCTCCCAAGCACTGAGGATGTCACCTAGACAGGGGACAAAATGTCTGCAACACAAATTCCCAGCTCGGTGAACAGAACCACAACATATGCCATTGGACTCAGCATTAGTTCTGTTTCCTCGCCATAGATATTGCTAGATCTGCTGAGCTTTTCCAGCAAATCTTTACTAAGATTATTAGTCAGTTTTGCAATATAGGTCATTTATACTTGCTAAAGATTGCCTATATTTTTATGAAGAGATTTGACATCTGCAGAAAAATGTAACATGTCTAAGTTTTGTGCTTTTTACATTAAACAATAGTCTAGGGCACAATAAATCCCCGTGCATTCTTTTTTGGCAAAACTTCAACCAATTAGAACTCATTGCCTACCAATCAACACCTTTTACTCATACAGTTAAATTGTTGCTCCATTTGAAATTTGGCATTCTTGATGCTGTCCTGATGAGTGAAAGATGAAAAGTTTCAACAGCATACCTCTCATCTCAGTAGTACAATTTTGTTTTTATTTTGTAACGAGTGCTGCTTTCTAGTCTTACCCTCAGTGCAATATAAAAGGCAAAAATGCTATTCTGTAAATTATGTTACAGATGGCAAATGAGTAACGATGAAGAATGGACATTGTAAATGAGGCAAAACAATATTTATAAGCTAGAAATGCTATTGTGATAGTTCTGGTAGTGTGCACTTTACTTTGGGTGTTTTCTTTCTAGTAACATGCCATAATGATCTTTATCCAGTCAACTGGTGTAAATATTTTTGCTGTGATGACTTCTGCCAAATACCAGGCATTTATGTTCATAAATCGCACACTCAGAGCCTATATTTTTCAATCTGTTAACACAAAGTATAATTTCCCAATATATCACTGCATCCGCCAGGAATGCAGACTATATAATTGTAGCTTCTTGTGCTTTTGACAGAATTTAACTTATGTTTGAGTACACAAAAGACAAAACATTTTTCTATCAGCTTATTAAATTTAATTCCTGATCCTTCAACCTAACTTGAAAGTTCTTCTATGAACTTTCCATTCATTCAGGATATGATGGCAAATATAGCCTTCATACCTGTCTGTCATATTCCCAGCATCTGTCAAATATCAGCAATATAATGGCTAACCTATTCAAATTTGATGAAAGAATATTTTAAAAACTCAATTTATGATTAAGAATCCATCACCAACTATGACAAAATGTCCCATGAACCCAGATAGTGATGCATGGATACGTTCCTTTCAAGCTTTATGCCTTCTGCGATCTTACATATTAGTGTTCAATGATCATATTTTTCATTGATATCTTGTTAGTGAATCTTGTCAATCACTAAACTATCTAACATCCGATTTTGTTGATCAATAATGTTTGAATAAGTATAATCCACTTGTGGGATGGGAATTACACGTACAAAATACCATATTTGAAATGTGTACAATTTCAAAATCTTTTACTAGTAACAATCTATCTAGATTGAAATAACAAAGTCATGCATTTTTTGGAATCATAATTTTGAAAAAATATTAGTCTGGTCATTTTTTTATTACGCAGCACATGAAATTAGAAAATGTGCATGATTATGGCACATTAAACATTTTTTGAATGCATCAGCTACATTAAATCATAACATTGAATACAGAATCAAATATGTGGATAGGACTCAAAAAAATTATACAGGCTATTGTAGTTGATCTTAAGAATGTTTTTGAATAATTCAGATATGGTGTTGTAACTGGTATTTAAATGTGGGAAGGGAATGTTCTGTCCTGTAAGCACCAGTGCAGATCTCAATACGAATCAAAAATAATTTCAAGTAAATAATAGCACCTATTGAAAACCACAGCAACATGTTCATTTGGACTTAACATGTTGAATACAAAAATACCCACAGTACCTACAAATTAATGTAAATAACAAATGCATGTTATTTTGTGTTTTACAGCATACCATCCATCATATGCTTATCAAGTGGGAACACTTATCAGGCAACCATGGTTCATTTGAGGATAAGCACCATCTGGTTCAGAAAGATTACTATGAAAATACCTGCAGGAGGACAAGTAGGATCAGAAGGAAGTACAGTCCCTTTTGGAGTACCAATATTAATAACTGATGGGTTACTAAAGCAACTGCTAAATCCAACAGACAGTGGACTTTCTTGCAGCTGTCAAAATGATTGACAGATCTACTGCTGCTCAGGCCCCTCGGCCAACCATCTCCCGAGAAAAAGAATAGTTAAAATTACAGCACAACAGCCATCACCTCAAGAAGAATACAGGTAGGGGAATAAAGGAAACCTCAGTACCTTCATCAACAACTATCCACATACTGAATTGTTCCCGGATGAATGACATATCAGGCTCACATTTTCAAGAAATAAAGAAATTGTATTTATATATTGCCTTTGATGTCAGGATATTCTAAAGTGTTTTACAACCACTGAACTTCCTTTGAAATTTGTTCTTTGTTGTAATGTTCGAAATGGGTCAGTCAATTTCCTTGCATAGCTACACCCCACAAAGAGCAATGAGAAAATTACTTGATAGAGATGCTTGGCTGAGGGTTCTTTTATATCCTCTTGAAAAGCAGACAGATGTTGTTTTAACCTTTCCAACATTTCTGACCATTAACACTCCTTCATTCCTGAGTATCAGTCCAAATTATACTTGGAGTAGAACATAAATATACGCCCATTTGAGATATGATTGCAAAAATTGAACCATAGTTACCACATTGTAAAGTTAACAATTTTGAAAAGAATGCATGAAATATTTGTATACACTTGGACATGACATTTTATATTCTTTGACAGAAAAACATACTTTTAAATAAAACATAAAGGAATAAAAAATAAGCGAAACTGTGCATAATATTCAGGTTACCATTAACTACATTAAAATATTAAAGTGTAAATACTGGAATAACTGAGAATTTTTTACTGTTCCGTATGCATATCAATCATTCCATCTAAGCATGAAACTTAATCCATTGTTACTTATATTGGGTTGATGCAGTTGTCCCAATACATTGCAAAGAATGAAAGCAATCTACTTATTGCACATAAACTAGAAAATTAACCATCATTAATTATAAGTACCTGATGTGAGAAGCAAATCTGATGCAGCAGAACACGATGCATATGGTTTGGGGAAATGCCTATCCTTCAGGTGTTTTGTAGAAGTAATGGTAAAGCTTCTCTTTTCCTGAATCCTGTTTATCAAAGCAATGGTCACGACTGCCATCTGGCTGTGGGTAAAATACATCAGATTGATGCACTGCTAGCATAAATATTATTCTTATCCTGTTTATTGTTGTTTCCTGGCTATCATCTGTATGATCTTATGATGGAGCATTAAAATGCCTGCCTTGGTCCACTTGTAGCAGTTTCACTTCTGACTTAAAAGTTTTCAGTTTCACGCCAAAAATGGAATGCACAATCTAGGAAGCCATGCAGAATAGTATGAAAGGAATCAATTTTCAGTTGAGATATTAAGCCAAGACCTTGCCTGTCCTCTAAGATGAATGTCGTAACTCATATGTCACAACTAAGAGTCGGGCAGTTGTTTTAACCAACATCCATCTCTAAAAATGTGCCATTGAAAAAGAGTGCCTTTCACCTCATTCCTGTTTGTGGGATCTTGCTGTGTGAAAATTAACTGCTGTGAGTCTAAACTACAAAGTAACCATCCTTCAAAAGAATGTACATGGATTGTGATTTCTTCTTGAGAAACTTAGTGTGTGAAAGGTATAATGTAGTTGCAAAATTTTCCTTTGAAAGAATGATGGGGATTATAATTTCAGAAGAGTCAACATTTTGAGTTACATCAACTAACACATATCTCTGTTCTTTGGCAATCACTCTTTTTTTCTTCAGGTAATGTTTGAAGGCTGCCGAACCACAGTTATATTTTTATGACGGGACTGGTCACTAGTATACCTCAGCCAGAACATGGATCCTACACATACTGTTGTTATCCAGCCAATTGAAATAACTGCTATCCCTCCAAATAATCACTTTGATATCTGTTTGAATCATCTATGTGGATGATTTCTCAAGGCCAAGTGGTGACATTTTGTTTTTACAGTCTTGTCGATCCTACTGTCTACATTTGCTGAAAAATGTGAAATGACTGAAAGTGACCAAAAACACCCAGATGTTGGGTGTAACACTTTAGATATTTTTGAAATCCATGTTATTAAGAAGCCTAGTAAGTTGTATGAGTATAGTAAGTTGTTGAACTTGATACTTTGCAAATCAGTAAAGCCATTAGTATAGTATTTTCTGCAGTAAGCAAACAATTTTGTTTCCCTTATTGAGATTAAATATGTTAACAATTGTCTGAAGAAGGGTCATTGGACCCAAACTGCAAATTCGGATTTCTCTCCATAGATGCTGCCAGATCTGCTAAGTTTTCTAGCAATTTCTGATTTTGTGTCTGATTTCCAGCATTTATGGTTCTTTGGGGGTTTTTTTGTTCAACAATTGACCATTTTTTTTATTACGTCATGAGACATGGGTGTTGCTGGCTGGACCATATTTATTGTGGTACCTCGTTGTCCTTGAGAAAGTAGCGGTTAGCTGCCTTCTTGAACCACTGCAATCCATGTGCTGTAGGTAGACCCACAATGTGCTTATGGGAAATCCAGGATTTTGACCCAGTGACAGTGAAGAAACAGCGATATGTTTCCAAGTCAGGATGGTGAGTGGTGTGGAGGGGAAATTTCAGGTGCTGGTGTCCCTGTGTACCTGCTGCCCTTGTTCTTTGAGATGGAATTGGTCATGGATTTGGAAGGTGCTATCTCAGGATTTTTGATGAATTTCTGCAGTGCTTCTTATAGGTAGTACACACTGCTAGTGAGTGTCTATGGTGGTTGAAGTGGATGCTTGTGCATGTGGTGCCAATCAAGCAAGCTGCTTTGTCCTGGATGGTGTCAAATGTCTTGAGTATTGTTGGAGCTGCACTAATCCAGGCAAGTATTCTGTCACACTCCTGACATGTAGCTTGTTGATGGTGGACATGCTTTGGGGAGTCAGGAGATGTGCTACTTGCCACAGTATTCCTAGCCTTTGACCTATTGTTGTGACCACTGAGTTTATGTGGCAACTCTAGTTGAGCATCTAGTCAATGAAAACACTTAGGATGTTGATAGGGAGGTATAGAACGATGGGAACATGATTGAATGTCAATGGGCAGTGGTTACATGGTCATTGCCTGGCATTTGTATGGCATGGATGTTACTTGAATAATTGGACTTACAAACCTAGATATTGTCCAGATCTTGTTGCATTTGAACCTACACTGCTTCAGTATCTGAGGAGTCATGAATGATGCAGAATGTTGTGCAATCATCCTATTTATGAATTTTCATTGATGTAGCAGCTGAAGATGGTCACGTCCAGGATATTCCTCTGAAGAACTCCTGCATAGATGTTCTTGAGCAGAGATGACTGACATCCAACAATCACAACCATCTTCCTATATGCCAGGTGTGACTCCAACCAGTAAAGAGTTTGCCTCCATTGATTCCAGTTTTCCTAGGGCTCCTTAATGCCATAATTGGTCAAAGTAGTCTTGATGTCAAGGGCCGTACTCTCATCTCACCTTTTGTCTATGTTTGAACCAAGACTATAATGAGGTTAAGAACGAGGTGGTGCTGACCAAACTCAAACTGGATGTCACTGAGCAGCTTATTGCTGAACAGGTGCTGCTTGACAGTACTGTTGATGACACCTTCCATCACTTTACCGATGATCAGGAGCTGATTGATGGAGCAGTTAAAGGTCAAGTTGGACTTGTCCTGCTTTGTGTGTATGAGACGTACCTGGGCAATTTTTCACACTGTTGGGCAGATGCCAGTGTTGTAACTGTACTGCAAACCTTGTCCAGGTGAGTGACAAGTTAGAGAATCATTGACATGCCCAGTATGGAAACAGACCCTTTGGACCAACTCGTCCCTGCCGGCCAGATATCCTAAATTAATCTAGTTCCACTTGCAGCATTTGGCCTGTATCCCTCTGAACCCTTCCTATGCATATACCCATTCAGATGCCTTTTAATTGTTATAATTTCTGGAGCACAGGTTTTCAGTACTACTGCATAAATGTTGTCAGGGCTCATAGCCTTTGCAGTTTCCAGAGCCTCCAAATATTTCTTGATACCATGTGGAATGAATAGAATTGACTGAAGACTGGCATTTGTGATGCTGTGGACCAGTGGATGAGGCCAAGATGGATCATCCACTCGGCACTTCTGGCTGAAGATTGTTGTGAATGCTTCAGCCTTATCTCTTACACTGATATATTGGGCTCTTCATCACTGAGGATGGGGGTAAATGTGGAGTCTGTTCTTCTTCTAGTGAGTTAGTAAATTAATCTTACTAACAACAAAACAGGTCTAACAAACATAGAACTGCATCAGTAGTAATTAATAAAAAATTGAGGAAACAATTTTGTCAACATTATGCTTGCTAACACAACATTTCCCTTAAGCTGTTAAACACTAAATATTGTCCAAATATTATTGGTCAATATCAGCATCCACGTGTGGCATAACAATTGTGCTATCTTCCAGATTCATGTGACTTGCAAATGGACAGGGTAATTCATAATTATAATGGCTTCAAATCACAGATAAGATAGCAATCAGCAGCTCTGACAGCAAAAACAATAATAAATATATCAGATTTGCCCTAGTCTGTTTACTGTGCCACTTGAGTCTGAGCTTGACACCAGAAAATGTCATGTTTGTCACATGAAACAAACCCTCAAGCAGTTCTGATAAAACTAACATTCTTTTTTGTTGTTATGATACACTTGATGATGGTCAGTGTATGATTCCATCATGAAATATGACATTCTATTCCTCTCATGTGTAATGCAGAAATGAAGTCCCCTTTCCTTCATCTCTCCCCACCCTCATGCCTTAGTGTAAAAAAGGAATGTTGGAACAGAGATAAGTAATATTTGATAAATGAACACTGCATTGTTCACTGATGGTGCATAGAAAAATGATGGAACATCTGCAGGGAATTAATTCCAAAATACAACAAAAACAAAAACCATGTGATTTGCTATTTGATTTGATAAAAGAATGATTAAATCATGAACTTTGTTCTAGTGTATAATTTGATAAGGTCTGTCAAAATTTTATTGGATTCAGAGTTCCATCATAGAGAGAGTTCTTGCAGGAAATGTGTAAGTTAGTTCATCTAAAATAGTCCACCAGTTTTACTGGTGACCTTAGAGTGAGAAATGGTTCTGAAATAAATTCAAGTGCAGTACGTTAATTCCTTCAATCATGGGACAAATCATGACAGCTTTCAAGACTGTTAGGGTGGTAATTTAGGATGTGGGCAGTTCAGGTGCTCAGGCTGGGGTGTGCAGGATTAAGGGCCACTTGGAACAAAGGATAGAGCATTACACAAAGCCAGTAACTAGTCTAGAGCCAGATCATGCCATTGTAGTGCTTAGCCAAATTTTCTTGGTAAGGTATTTTAAATAAAATTATACTCAATTGAAATTGATGCATGGAGCATTGTGAAAATGTTTTGTTTTTGAACATCTCCAATTTTTGGACAGCAGGATTTGAAACACTGTAATTACGCCTCTGCAATTCATTCTGCAAATTTTATTTTCAATTTATTGAAAGAATGAAACAAAACCTTACAAATTAATTGAAGTATTTTTTGCAGTGTATGCTCACTGTCCAAGCATTGTATGTGAAATTGAGCAGCAGAACAGGTTTCGTGGTCTCAAATGCACCAACAAGTTGAGGTAACTGATGATGTTAGATGTTTCCCTACAGGAACAATGAAAGACATGCCATGCCTCATTGAACATCTCCTGAAAGTCCAAATACAACGCATCTATTGGTTCCTTCTATACATTCTGATTTGAGACTTCCTCGATAAAACTCTTAATAAATTAGTTAAACATAACTCCATGAAGCCATACTGACTTTATTTGATTAGATTATGATTTTCCAAATATTCTACTATTATTTCCTTATTGATTCCAATACTTTCTCAACAACTGATGTTAGGTTAGTCATCCTACAGTTACCCACTTTTTGCCAATTTTTGAATATGGGTGTCATGTTAGTAGTTTTCCAAACCTCTGGTAATTCTCCAGAACCCAACAATTTTTGGAAAATTATAACCAATGCATCAAATATCTCTATAGCTACCTCTTTTAGGATCTTAAGTTGTAATCAGAGCCAGGGGACTTACCTGCCTTTAGCCCAATTAGTTTGATTAATACTACTTCTTTAGTGATAGTAATGGTACTTAATTCCACCCACTTGTATTCTTCGAAATCAATGGAATATTCAAAGTATCTTCCACCGTGAAAACTGATGCAACATATCTGTTTAACTCCTCTGCCATTCCTTTGTTCTCCAAAACTGTCTCCCCAGATTCATTTTCTAAGGAGTCAAAGTTCATTTTGACCTCTCTCTTCCCTTTTATATTTTTAAAGAAGATTATTTAATGCATGTTGGGTGTGAGTCATATTTAATAGAAGCTACTTGCAGACAAGAGAATGGGCTGTGGTGAATGGAGCAGCATTTAAGGTTACATGGTTCATTTATAAGGCTGTGATGTTTGAAATTGCACTTACTCACCTTAAATCACTCACATGAACTCTTTTTGCCCCACATGCAGGTCCTCAAGGTCAGGATGTTGGCATATAATGATAATGGCTACCTGCTGTCACTATCTTTGTAGCTTCTATCCAGAGGATCACCTGTCTCCCTGATATAAGAAGGCTTCCCTCATGCTGTGAACCTTCCATGAGTCCACCAGTGGTCTGTCAGAGAACCTAGGATCATGATCTGTAACCTATTGTGTTCCTTTCATTCCTGTTTCTGCTCCAGGATTCTTCTGGAAACCTGTTCCTGTCATTCTTACCTTTAAGACAATCATTTTATGTTCAATTATACTTAATTTTTAAATATTTTCTAATCAACCTGTTCAGAAATGTTAATGACATACCTCTGGAACAGGTAGAGTCATAGAGTCATAGAGATGTACAGCATGGAAATAGACCCTTCAGTCCAACCCGTCTGTGCCGACCAGATATCCTAACCCAGTCCAGTCCCACCTGCCAGCACCCGGCCCATATCCCTCCAAAACCTTCCTATTCACATACCCATCCAAATACCTCTTAAATGTTGCAATTGTACCAGCCTCCACCACTTCCTCTGGCAGCTCATTCCATACACGTATCATCCTCTGTGTGAAAAAGTTGCCCCTTAGCTCTCTTATAACTTTCGCCTCTTACCCTGAACCTATGCCCTCTAGTTCTGGACTCCCTGACCCCAGGAAAAAGACTTCCCTATTTACCCTATCCATGCCGCTCATAATTTTGTAAACCTCTATAAGGTCACCCTTCAGCCTCCGACACTCCAGGGAAAACAGCCCCAGCCTGTTCAGCCTCTCCCTATAGTTCAAATCCTCCAACCCTGGCAACATCCTTGTAAATCTTCTCTGAACCCTTTTTAGTTTCACAATATCTTTCCGATAGGAAGGAGACCAGAATTGCAGACTTTGAACCTGGGACTCCTGGCTCAAAGGTATGAATACTACCACTGTACCACAAGAACACTGGTGATTTAAATATTAATAATCTTAAGTGAACTTGAGTCATTTGCTGAGATGCACAACGCCGCAACTGTGCACTTAGAGCTATAAATCAGTTCCAACATAAATAACAGCAGGATGAGGTTTACGTGGCTATGAAGCAACATGTACCAATTATGTATCATGATCCCAGATTAAAGACCCAAATCTCAATTTACCATCACCCAACAAATATTCTGATTACGTGTTAAAACTCGGAACAACCATTTCAAAAGTTGCAAAAGTATCGGTGTAATATCCAATCACATTTCATTTGAAGGAATTTATAACTTTAATAATGGTATAAAGTGATTAGTATCAAAATAGCCATTCATTATACATCCTGCCTGATTTTTCAGTGCATTCATGCCAAAATTTATAACTCTAGTGCTTCATTTACAGAGAGGAGTTTTGCGTGTCAGGTGACACGAGGCAGTTGAGGAACATCCTAATATCTATTTTCCACAGTTTTGATGGAAACATTAATAATAAAACAGTTTTGGCCACATTTTAAACATATTTTTCATGGTTGTTACGTCCTGAAGTAGACTTGAACTCATGATTTCCAGTTCAGAGGGAGGAATGCTACCCAGTGCACCATAAGATGGTCTGAATTCATTGTTGAAACATTAAGAAATTGTATAGCTGCATCAGAATTTTCAGGGCACTGACTCCAGTATTTTAAGGTAACTCTGAGCTCTCCTTGACAGCGGTGAATAAGAAATGAAATTTTATGTACCATAGAATTCATGCAATCCTGCGCAGAGTATCTATCACATGATTTACTTATATTTCAACAGAAGCCTTTCAGGGTAAATGACTTGTATCAGGTTATCTCTATACAAATCAAATATGTGTTATTTTGTAATTATTTTATACCACAATAAATAACATGTTTTTATTCATTCCTTCATGGACTGTGGGCACCACTAGCTAGGCCAACATTTATTGCTCATCTCTAATTGCCCAAAGGGCAATTAAGAATCAACTACATTGCTGTGTGTCTGGAATTATGTAGGCTAAATAAAGATAAGAGATTTCCTTCTCTCAAGGACATTAGCAAACCAGATGGGTTTTTCCTGACAATCGACAATAGTTTCATGGTTATCATTAGACTCTTATTTCCAGATTATTATTTAGTGCAAATTCCACCATCTGTTCCAAACCAGGTTCCCAAACATTACCCGTGTCTCTGGGTTAATAGTCTTGCAATAATACCAGTCGGCCATTGCCTCCCCTCATCCTATCTGATTCTTTTGATTTTTATTGACTGCAGCATATTTAATTTGTTCAGTAGACAATGGTATGATATGAAATGATACAGTACCTATCATTTGCTGTGGGAATGTAATGATTATTCCAGATTTAAGTATGATCAGGCAGTATGCATTTGATCATCTTTCATTTTATTATTTACCAATGATATGATTCTGCATTAACTACTACCCCATTTCAGAATGGAGTAGTGTGCAATGAGAAAGCTAAAACAATGAATTCTGTTAAAAAAAATTACTGTGTGATGACCCTTGAATGCTGCATTAATAACTCTGATTTCTCCTTAGCCGCGTGAAATGGGAAATGAAATTTTATGTACCATAGAATTCATGCCATCCTGCTCAGAGTATCTATCACATGATTTACTTACATTTCAACAGAAGCCTTTCAGGGTAGATGAATTGCATCAGGTTATCTCTATATAAGTTGAATAAGAATAGTACACAAAGAACCATCCAGGAACAACCTAAACACTGTTGTGATGATTGCCACATCCAAGCTAGTCATCTCTCTAAAATCACGAAGAAAGGAAGAGGGGAGGGAAGGAGAAGGGAAGGAAGGAATTTTCATGCACACGACATGTGCAGGCAATTGTCCACATTGTTCAGTTTATGGCAGCATTGCAGCTGAACTGGGACAGTTTGATTAAGAGCGCAGCTTTTTCCTTTTTTAAAAAAAATCATTCTTTTAGAGGATCTGGGTGTCACTGCTTTGGCCAGAATTTTAGGCCTGTTCCAAGCTAACCATGAACTGAGTAGCTTTCTCTACAATTCCAGGAGACAGTTAAGGGTCAAGCAAAATGCTGTATTCATATGTAACTCGGAACATTTAAGGATGACAGATTTCTTTCCCTAAATAGTATTCGAGAACCAGATGGGTTTTAACAACAATCAATGATAGTTTCATGGTGACCATTACTCAGAATAGCTTGATAGTTCAGATTTTATTAATTGAATTTAAATACCACCAGCTGCCACGGTTGAATTTGAACCTGTGTCCCCAGAGTATGTTCTATCACTCTCTTCCTGGCATTTTCTCTCTCTTGCTGTCACTCTATTGCCCTCGTCTGTCTCTCTTTCTGCACCCCAAAAGATAAAGTATTTTACAGTCATCAGCACATTCAGCAATTTCTCATGGAGTAAATTAAATCAGGTGAAGACAGGTACTTTTCATGCTTATTCAACAACAGTCTTCTCACCAATGCTCAGACCTCTTCAAAGGTAATCCGGTCCAACCCTCAGTTCAGTCTGCTTAATTCAAGATATGATGTGAGAGTGTCTGCCCTTGATTAAAACAACATTTTATGAGTTATAACACAAACAGTACTAAAAAAGAAGAAAGTCAACGAGAGTAAAGGGGAAAATGCTCCACAGATTGCAGTTATATAGCACAACGGAAGATGGCTGTGGTTATTGGAGATCAATCATCTCAAGTCTCGGGCATAGCTTCAGGAGGTCCTCAGGGCGTTGTGCCCTCAACCCATCCATCTTTCTCTGTTTGTTCAATTATCTTCCTACCATCATATGGTTAGAACTGGGGATGTTTGCTGATAAATGGTCAGCACGGATCACGTTGACGCATTGCATGCCTGCAAGTAGCAATATCTGAACAATATTTAAGGAAAATGAGTGGAAAGCCACACAAGCACCAGGCAGTGAGCATCCCCAACAAGAGGGAATCTAACCATCTCCCTTGATGTACAACAGCATTAGGATCCATCAATTCCCCACCATCAAAATCCTGGAATGACCATTGACCAGAAACTGAAGTGGGCCAGCTATATATAGACTGTGACAACAAAATTAGGTCAGATGTTGGAATTCATTGGTGAGTAAATCACTCATGACTGCCCAAAGACAATCCTCAAGGGCAGCCAATATAAAGGGAACACCATTACGTGCAAGTTGCCTTCCAAATCACACGCTGCCCTAACTTAAAACAATACCTCTATTTTTGTCACTGCAGTCAAAAGCTCTACCCATCATCAGTGTGGTCTTCCTATGATGGATGGACTGCAGTAGCTCAAGATAATAGCTTACCACTTCATTAGAGTCATTAGGGATGAACAACGAATGGTGGTGCTGTAAACCACTCCCACAGCACACATGAATAAATAAAGAATAAATCTTTATGTTTCATTTTTGCTGTTCCTCAACCTAAATGAGTTATTATTTTTGGGATATATGCTCAGAAAATAGTAAAGATAGGAGCTCATTATCAGGCTTAGAGGCTGACTTCTATTGATATGTAAGATTATATTGAATATATGCACACAAAAGGCATCATTGTGATTTATGTAAATACAATAAAAATTTTAAATGTTCTTTTAGAACTGTGGTTCTTCCATATTACAAAAGATTAGATTTCACTTAAAAATGCACTTGCACAGAACTGGGATATGCAAGCATCAGGTAAGAAATAAAACAAACAGAATGCTAGAGAAATTCAGCAGGTCTTGCACATCCATGAAGAGAAAAACACTCTTGCTTTCAACAGATAAAATACATTCTACTCTCTTGTATGGTCATTCTTTACATTGGCGTATACATGTAGAATTGTAAAATCAATATAAGCTGTAAAAATGTAAAACTGTGGAAAGGTAAATATCCACAAATTATACTGCAAGGATTGTATTCCTCAACTATTTCATTGATTCAAATTCCTAATGAAAGCAAGAAGGAAACCAGTGGAATTTGCAAGGGCCCAAGCAAACAAAAATGGTCTGGAGGGAAGAACAGATCTGAAGCTAAGAGGGATATCCACTTGGGTAGCCTTCACAATCTGTTCCCACTTCCTTTTGATTCTGCAAGACAAAGGTGAGGGCAGGATTGGTATGTACCTGTTTGTAATGGTAGCCAGTTACATCTCTTGAGGGCTTATATAAAGACACTCTCATTAACTCATCTGAATTTTTCAGCCAATGTACCAAATATGCTGTTCAGCCATTATCCTCTCTATGAAATGATGGTAGCTTCCCAGTGGCCAACTTGGTAACCATCAGAGCCAAGAAGCCCATTCAATGTGAAAGGTGCTACACTAATGCACTACCTCAATCACAGTGGTGCCCATTGTTATGGGAAAGGGTGTTGACATCCTCTTCTGTCTAATAGCTCTAAACCTTTTGTTCCTTTTCTACAACTCCAATTTGAACCCACCAACCAGGAATAGAGACACCTTTTTCTATACTTGGGCAGCACCCTACTCTTGAAAGTGAGGTTTTTGATATTTCAGTGTCGAATGGGCTTCTTTTGGTTCTCCAAATATGGAGTGCCTATCCACTATCTGGAATTGAATGGAGTTTGAAGAGTTAGCCACTGAATTGGCCATCTCCTGCCAAATTCCCTGATGAATGCATTTCCAAGTTCCCAAATTATATGTTATCATCCTGGTGAGTTCGGGACCCAGGAACAAAAATTCTGCCCAATAAATACAGTCTGCAGACGATGAGAGATTTTGTATATCTAATCAAAGAAAAGGAAAAGAAAACCTTATTTAAAATTCAGTTGCTATCTATGCCTGGTTTCAGTCATGAGAAAAGATGAAAAGCTCTTTCAATGCAGTGACAGGCGAGAAGTAGATCTCCCACTCAGTGCCAACTCATCAGTACCCCACCCCCACATCATATTTAAAATCTCAGCATCGAAGCAAATTATAATTAAAGCTGTGATGTGTTCCCTTTTCCAGGATTTAAACTTTAAAGCTATGTTATTAAATTGTCAGTGAAATATGGCTATCATTTTTCTACATAGCTCTACACAAAGAATCCATCTATGCTGTAAAATACTAAAATGATACATAATTCTTAAAGTGGCATTTTTTGTTTGCAGATTACATTGGTATTGAAGTACATTGACATGCTGGCAGCAATTCAACATTGCTGACTAGCAAATTGGGAACTTCTCATTTTGTCTCCATCCAACCTTCTCCATACAGCTGTCAGAATGTTGCTGTAGCATTTTTGAGCTCATGGTGCACAGCTGTTCTTACATTCTGCAGCCGTGCTATGCGCACTGATTCCCAAACTACTGCATAAAAATTGAGGGATGCAGTTCTATTGAAGAAGCACACAAAAGTCCAATATCATAGGTGTCCGACATAGTCTTTAAATTATGATTCCAAAGCAAATCTCCTGCAAAAGGGACAAATGCAGAGTTTCAATGAGGACTGCATGTGGGACATAGGTGACCTCAAGTGTTTTTGATTATCTCTAAGGTGGTCCTGCAACTGAATCACTGACATTTACCAACAGTTTTGTGAGATGGTGCTGCCTACATTTGGAAAACTTATTTGCTGGTGGACCAGGTATTGCATGGACCGTGACACAGTCGCTTTTCCCTCCTTCAGCATCAGAACTGAATGGCAAGAGATGAGACATCAGGGCAGCAATAAAGTTTATGAAAATCTATCTTAAGGCTCGCTCCATCGTATCATCCAGTTAAAGACAGAAATATTTATTTACAGTATATAAGCTGATCTCACATAAATAATCTGCCTTGAGGTGCCAGTTCTGCAAGGGTTAACATATCCAATTACATTAAGCAAAACATGGATAAACAGAGAGGCAACTGCACTTTGTGGAATACAGAAGTAAACAGGTTTTTTTTATTTCCGATTATGGATTAATGGATTAAAATGACCCTTCAGTTCAGAAGAAATTGAATAAAATCTTCACCCTCCCTGTTGAAGAGAATAGTCTACATCATAAAATGTTTCACTCTTGCAGAAGGTTCACTCACAGGTGCCATGCAAATGATTACCACAAGAGATCGAAATGGAAATTGAATCATTGTATAGTAGGAGCTGTTCTTCTGAGGCCATATTTAATATGCATTATCAATCGATTTATTGAGTGAGCTTTACCTTGTGTTTAATCATACTGTGTCTCAACCTGATTCATTCAACACAGAAACTATGTATTGAAAAAAGAAGCATTTTATTCTTCAGATTAAAACATCTCACAATTTTATAAGTGAACAGTTTGACGGAAATATTAAATAAAAAAGGATGACCATGAATTTGCCTAGATTTGTTATCAATATGAGATGATGTTATTAATATAGACTATTAATAAATTAACATGTCAATGTGCATTTTTATTAATCTACTAAGTAGAAGCCATGTCAAATCCAAATTAGAATAGGGACTAGTAAAAGAAAATTAATGTAGTCAGCAATGGAATTAGAAAATTAAATGACAAGTCAGCCAATGGGTTTAGATGAATACCATTTACTGTGAATAAAAAATACTTACCAATTGAATTTGTAAAGTTCACATACAGAGAAACAAAACAAGTTAAAAATGAACATTACATTTCTTATTGGATTCACAGTCTACATTCAGAATATCTTAATTCAAACCTTTTCACATAATTTTAAAAAAAGATCTGTACTGAATGGAAACATTTTTAAATCTCAGTACAGGTATAGATTAAAATCTAGTCTCTTTATTGTTTTCAACAAACAGTAATCAAGCTCTCACTATTAGATTTTGGTGAACACAGACAGGGATTTGTAAATAAGTTATGTAACAGAGAACAAATCAATATAGTGGGCTGAACAAAACACAGGATCTATTTTAGTGTGCTTCAACACAAGTCTAATGTATAGTAATTATACAAAACTGAAAACAAAACAAATTCTTTGTTTCTTTTGAAAACAGAGCTATAAAAGTAAGCAGCTATTTTATATTACATTTTCCAGAGTAACTATAAATTTTTAATCAATTCATTTCAATATTACGCAATATTCAGTGCCCTTCTTTCATGTTCAAAAATGTAGCAATTCAATTATGGTCTGAATACAATTAAAACTGATTAAAGTTAATTTACTCACATTTTCTGTAACACGTAATGAAAGCATAAAATTATACAATAATCATAAAACCTGCAGCTGCTGGGATGTCATAAATTGCTTGATAGAACATTAGTGCCACCTAGAGACTGAGTATTTTTTTATTATTATGCTGCTGTCTACTCAGGGCAAGCATTGTAGAATTTCTGAAATTCCACCACCAATATTAGGTTAAGTAAAACAGCAGTCACATACTTTGATAAAATGAGAGAAAATGTGTCAATAAGGCTAGCAATATTTGTTTTAGTTGTGTTTCTTAATATCTGCCATTGTGTCTGTATTGTGCTGCATTTCATGCATTTTTTCATTACATAATTTGCCTACAATATGGCGTGGGTATGGACATGTTCCCCATCTTTTCTTTAAAATACAAGTAAAAGCTACTGCACAAAAGACATATTGAGCAACAATCATGGCAGTTGGCCCAGTAATTATACGAATTGAATTTTAAATATTCTGGGTTCACCTCCAGAAAAGGGTTTCTCGTCATCAATGTTATCATCCTGAGGGCATATAGCATATAATACCCAATGATTCTCTGCTTGGGACTGAATCGTAGCTAGTTTAGCATTAGTCACCATCATATTAGGCTGCCCTTAAGGGTTTTCCGGAGATTGGCTTCATCGTGCATGCACAAAGAGTTTCAGGCCTGGTTTAAGTCTGCCAATGGGAACTTGTGATCAGTGGAATATGCAAAATAGCACACAGCTGCAGCTTTTAAAGGGCTCGGTCCTGCTACTGGTGTGAAAGCTGAAAATCACTGGTCAACAGTGTAAAGCACCTGTGTTTGCAAATGCTGATTTGGAGGTGCTTCTGCAAGAAATGTTAATATGGAGTGTTGCCCTGCTTGAGATGTTACTTTAGTCATCTCAGAGAAGAATTATGCACTCTGTTTGTCAGGAGATTGCAACTATAACAGATGCTGTGTCAAATAAACAGAGAATATGAGCACAGATGAGAAAAATATTAATACTTGCAGTAAGCTTGCCAAGAAAGGCTCATCAGTATTTCACTATAGTTAGTAAGTGGGCAAAATAACCTTGCCATAGTGAGTTTTCTCACACTATTAAAGTATGACTGAGAAAAGGTGTAAAGCTTTTGAAAAGCAGACCTTTCCAAAGCTTCTAATATCTTCATACAACAGCATATCACATTTCATTACTGCCACTCTGAAGCAGAGCTGCTAGCCAAATGGTCACATGGAAAATGAACTGACAATACACGTTACCTGGCACAATACAGCTTCACTTACACAAAGACAAACAGAATACTGAAAAGAGATCTGGACTCCAAACATTAGCTTGCTCTCTGTCCACAGATGCTGCCTGGCCTGTTGTGATTTCCAGGCTTTTTCCCTTTCAGTACAGATTCCAGCATCTGCAGTAATTAGCTCCCACATGCAGGATATTGGATGGACATGTTGGTGATATTCTCTGTGCTGTTCAAATCTCCCTTATTCTCAAAATGACTCCTTTGTTTTCCCCTTATCTCAAAACAAGTTTTGTTTGCATGACAACGCAAATTCACAGAAATAAGGAGCAAACCCAAATGGGAACTCTACCCAAATCTCAGAGCTATGTCATATTTCCTCTCCTTATTTATTCACATACATAATTCAAAATGCACTATCATATCATGCACATAATAATATGTTCATTTATAGTCATTTGAGGCTCATTCATATCCATTGAAGAAGAAACAGCTTCAGAATAATGACGACAAGGCACTCATAAACATTTTCTCATTTGCCTTTATATTCTCCAGTTGTTGAGGACCTAAGAACATGGGCACAGGATTAGACCATTCAGCCCCTTGAGTTCATTCTGCCATTCCAAATCATGGTTGATTATGCACCAAAGCATTGTATTCACATGCTATCCCAATGTCAATGATGACCAAAAGTCTATCAATTTCTCTCTTGAACTTACTTAATGACTGAGCTTCCACAGCCCTCTGTGGTAGATCATTCGAATGATTCACTAACTTCTGAGTGAAAAGGTTCCTCTTATCTCTTGGAATAAAGGGAGAACCAGCCATTGGGATACAGAACTGGCTCAAAGGTAGAAGACAGAGGGTGGTGGTGGAGGGTTGTTTTTCAGACTGGAGGTCTGTGACCAGCGGAGTGCCACAAGGATCAGTGCTGGGTCGTCTACTTTTTGTCATTTACATAAAAGATTTGGATGTGAGCATAAGAGGTACAGTTAGTAAGTTTGCAGATGACACCAAAATTGGAGGTGTAGTGAAGAGGGTTACCTCAGATTACAACAGGATCTGGACCAGATGGGCCAATGGGCTGAGAAGTGGCAGATGGAGTTTAATTCAGATAAATGCGAGGTACTGCATTTTGGGAAAGCAAATCTTAGCAGGACTTATACACTTAATGGTAAGGTCCTAGGGAGTGTTGCTGAACAAAGAGACCTTGGAGTGCAGGTTCATAGCTCCTTGAAAGTGGAATTGCAGGTAGATAGGATAGTGAAGAAGGTGTTTGGTATGCTTTCCTTTATTGGTCAGAGTATTGAGTACAGGAGTTAGGAGGTCATGTTGCGGCTGTACAGGACATTGGTTAGGCCACTGTTGGAATATTGTGTGCAGTTCTGGTCTCCTTCCTATTGGAAAGATGTTGTGAAACTTGAAAGGCTTTAGAAAAGATTTACAAGGATGTTGCCAGGGTTGGAGGATTTGAGCTATAGGGAGAGGCTGGGAATGTTTTCCTTGGAGCGTCGGAGGCTGAGGGGTGATCTTATAGAAATTTACAAAATTATGAGAGGCATGGATAGGATAAATAGACAAGTCTTTTCCCTGGGATCAGGGAGTCCAGAACTAGAGGGCATAGGTTTAGGGTGAGAGGGGAAAGATAGAAAAGAGACCAAAGGGGCAACCTTTTCACGCAGAGGGTGGTACGTGTATGGAATGAACTGCCAGAGGATGTGGTGGAGGCTGGTACAATTGCAACATTTAAGAGGCTTTTGGATGGGTATATGAACAGTAAGTGTTTGGAGGGACATGGGACGGGTGCTGGCAGGCTGGACTAGATTGAGTTGAGATATCTGGTCGGCATGGGCAGGTTGGACCAAAGGGTCTGTTTCCATGACTCTATGACTCTATCTCAATCCTAAATGGCTTGCCTTTTATTCTGAGACTGTGTCTACTGCTTCTTAGAGTCCACAGCCAAGGGAAACATCATTTCTGCATCTACTCTGTAGGTTGTTGTGAGATACCTCTCATTCTTCTAAACTCCAAAGGGTGCAGGCACAGACTCCGAAATCTCTCCCCACTATACAGTCTGACCATCCCAGGAGACGGTCTGGTGGACCTTTGCTACACTCCCTCCATGGCAATTATATCCTTCCTTTAGAATTTCCATGCTGTTTCAGATGTTATCTCACAGTAACATATGCAACTGAAGCAAGAGAAGGAAGTTTGGAATATTTAACAGAATGAAAAGTCAGATTCCTGACACAGAGGGAAAAAATACTAATTTTGTTGTTAAAGTTTAAATGGTAAGTGGATATCTGACTAATGACCAGTAATTACTTTGTTTCCATGCATTTGCATCTCATTATTAGCCTAACTGACCTCATCTCTATATAGCTCCCCATTCTCCTCTCATCCCCAAACAAACAAGATGGCACAAATTCCTGGCAGGAAACTCCGAGTGAGTACCTGGCAGCAGCTGTTTGTCACTTGCTTCTAGGTGCCTTCATCCAACTTCACTGTCACCACCCTTCGGCATCGTCCAGTCTTCATCTATACAAATGGGCATCTCCAAATCACCAGCCACACCACATTATCATAACTGCTTTAAGACCAACTCATACACATACCCTCTTCAGGACTTCACTATGGAGCTCAGGGCCATTCATGTTTCTGCTTTGTGCAACGCAACACATGCATTTCATATCTTCACAGGATGTAATATATGAATCTTAACTTGCTTTTTAAGCACTCACTTTGAGTTTACCTGAAGGCTTACAGATTCTCTGGCTTGCATTCTTTCTAACACATAGACGTTTCACTTTCAGTTTACAGTCTATTGGCCTCTGTGTCATGTGCTGTTTTTAAGCACAACTTGAGAGGTAAGTGGCTTGTCACAGTTCAGAACACTGAACATTCAAAGGAGTGGACAATTGGATGAATGCTGAAAATGTGTTGCTGGAAAAGCTCAGCAGGTCAGGCAGCATCCAAGGAGCAGATTCCTGAAGAAGGCCTCATGCCCGAAACGTCGATCATCCTGCTCTTTGGATGCTGCCTGACCTGCTGCGCTTTTCCAGCAACACATTTTCAGCTCTGATCTCCAGCATCTGCAGTCCTCACTTTCTCCAATTGGATGAATGGCTCAGTCAATGTTACACCTGTGTCAGCAATTTACACAATACACACACTACCTGTCTTTCAACCAAATGCCTATGTCTGAAACTTAAAGAGGACCCAGTCCTGAGTGGAATGAAGGGTAACTATAGTCAATCAAAGGGCTCAGCTGATCTCAGTCAGGGGATTGGCCACAGTCAGTCAAGCATTTGATCTGCCTTTGAGTCTGGGAATAGGGCACAGTTAGTCCTGCAGGTCAAGAGCAACTACTCCAAGGATTTACGGTACATCAGTCTTCAAGTTTCAAGAGACTCATATAGGGGCTGGGCAGTTCTCAGTCAAGGTTGGCTTGCCCAATTAGTCATGAGGGTATTGTGTTAGCTATCATGGGTCAGCCAGTGGAGACCTGAGGAACGTAAGAAAATCATATCTGAGGTTAGTGTTCATTGGACTGGGTCACTGAGGGAATGATTATAATACAAGTGAGTAAAAGATAGAAGGATGGGATTTCATAAAGCATAGGAGTGTAGGAGGTGTCAGATTTCACAAGTCACAATCATTCTGGCCTCAACCTCAGGACAGTATATGGCCAACAAGGGCATGACAACTCACAAAGCCATGGACCCAGGGGGTAAATTGGGAACATTCATAGTTTTAAAACAGAGTTGAATGGAAACAGAGTATTTTGCAAGATCACTGGGGACACAGGGCTAGCAACACAAAGGGGAACTTGAAAGATGGGGAGGGTTCCACTTTGCGTCTCAGGCAACTCACTCACAAGAGCACAATGGTGAAAGCTTGTCATCTTCAACCCAAAATCAACAGCACACTAATCATTCAAAATAGTTACAATTGGATGGAGTGGTTGTGTTTTTTGTCTTGGGGCAATGTATAGTTATTTGCATATGAGGCCCTGCCAGCGGCAATCATATTAATTATGCATCTATTGACTGTGCAATTTCACCCAAGTGGCATCCAATTGAATTTCAATGACTGGTCATTCTTTTTTCTAATAGTTACATCAGAAGTTTAAAAAAAACTCAAGCAATCAGAACTCTTATATACTTTGCATCAAATTTCCCCCTGTTATATCAGATTCACAGGCACAATCTTACAAGTCTCACCTGCATTTGAAGTTTTATATCTTATCTGGGGTCTGGAGATTTTTCCACTTTAAAGCCTGCTAAAACCTTACTACCTCCTCCCTCTCAATGTTAATTTATTCAGGTAATTCAATCAAGAACATGATTATGAGATGACAACATTTTGGAGCTGCCACATTGGCATACTGTAATGATTACAGAGAAGGACAATTTTGATATAGACATCAGGAAATGGACAGTGACATCCTTGAACATGAGGAGCAGGAGAATCGACGTTTCAGGCATAAGCCCTTCATCAAGTTCCTGATGAAGGGCTTATCCCTGAAACGTAGATTCGCATGCTGCTCGGATGCTGCCTGACTTGCTGTAATTTTCCAGCACAACATTCTCGACTCTGATCTGCAGTCCTCACTTTCTCTATATCCTCGAACGTACGCAACAATCATCAAGGGATTGGGCTCTGAGGTATGCTGCTGTACACAAGCTTCCAGTCACAAAAACACCTTTTGACCATCATTCTCCACTTCCTGTCATGAAGTCAATTTAGGATCCAATTTGCTAAATTGCCTTGGGTCCCTTGGGGCCTTACTTCTACAAATGGTCTGCCATGCAAGATTAGAACATAGAACATAGAACATAGAACAATACAGCACAGAACAGGCCCTTCGGCCCACGATGTTGTGCCGAACGTCTAACCTAGATTAATTACCCATCCATGTACCTATCCAAATGCCGCTTAAAGGTCGCCAATGATTCCGACTCTACCACTCCCACGGGCAGCGCATTCCATGCCCCCACCACTCTCTGGGTAAAGAACCCACCCCTAACATCTCCCCTATACCTTCCACCCTTCACCTTAAATTTATGTCCCCTTGTAACACTCTGTTGTACCCGGGGAAAAAGTTTCTGACTGTCTACTCTATCTATTCCTCTGATCATCTTATAAACCTCTATCAAGTCACCCCTCATCCTTCGCCGTTCCAACGAGAAAAGGCCGAGAACTCTCAACCTATCCTCGTACGACTTCCTCTCCATTCCAGGCAACATCCTGGTAAATCTTCTCTGCACCCTCTCCAAAGCTTCCACATCTTTCCTAAAGTGAGGCGACCAGAACTGCACACAGTACTCCAACTGTGGCCTAACCAAAGTCCTGTACAGCTGCTACATCACTTCACGACTCTTGAATTCAATCCCTCTGCTAATGAACGATAATACTCCATAGGCCTTCTTACAAACTCTATCCACCTGAGTGGCAACCTTCAAAGATCTATGTACATAGACCCCAAGATCCCTCTGTTCCTCCACCTGACTTAGAACCCTACCATTAACCCTGTATTCCGCATTCTTATTTGTTCTTCCAAAATGGACAACCTCACACTTGGCAGGGTTGAACTCCATCTGCCACTCCTCAGCCCAGCTCTGCATCATATCTAAGTCCCTCTGCAGCCGACAACAGCCCTCCTCACTGTCCACAACTCCACCTATCTTCGTATCATCTGCAAATTTACTGACCCACCCTTCGACTCCCTCATCTAAGTCATTAATAAAAATTACAAACAGCAGAGGACCCAGAACTGATCCCTGCGGAACTCCACTTGTAACTGGGCTCCAGGCTGATTATTTACCATCTACCACCACTCTCTGCCTTCGACCGGTTAGCCAGTTTTCTATCCAATTGGCCAAATTTCCCTCTATCCCATGCCTCCTGACTTTCCGCATAAGCCTACCATGGGGAACCTTCTCAAATGCCTTACTAAAATCCATGTACACTACATCCACTGCTCTACCCTCATCCACATACTTGGTCACCTCCTCAAAGAATTCAATAAGACTTGTAAGGCAAGACCTACCCTTCACAAATCCGTGCTGGCTGTCCCTAATCAAGCAGTGTCTTTCCAGATACTCATAAATCCTATCCCTCAGTACCCTTTCCATTACTTTGCCTACCACAGAAGTAAGACTAACAGGCCTGTAATTCCCGGGGTTATCCCTATTCCCTTTTTTGAACAGGGGCACAACATTCGCTACTCTCCAGTCCCCTGGTACCACCCCCGTTGCCAGTGAAGACGAGAAGATCATTGCCAACGGTACTGCAATTTCCTCTCTTGCTTCCCACATAATCCTAGGATATATCCCGTCAGGCCCGGGGGACTTGTCTATCCTCAAGTTGTTCAAAATGTCCAACACATCTTCCTTCCTAACAGGTATCTCTTCTAGCTTACAAGTCCATTTCACACTCTCCTCTTCTACAATACGGTCCCTTTCGTTCGTAAATACTGAAGAGAAGTACTTGTTCAAGACCTCTCCTATCTCTTCCGACTCAATACACAGTCTCCCACTACTGTCCTTGATCGGACCTACCCTCGTTCTCGTCATTCTCAGGTTTCTCACATACGCATAAAATGCCTTGGGGTTATCCTTGATCCTATCCGCCAACGATTTTTCATGCCCTCTCTTAGCTCTCCTAATCCCTTTCTTCAGGTCCCTTCTGGCTATCCTGTATCCCTCCACTGCTCTGTCTGAATCCTGTTTCCTCAACCTTATGTAAGCCTCCTTCTTCCTCTTTACCAGACATTCAACCTCTCTCGTCAACCAAGGACGAGGATTGTTTCAAAATCCTTACTGAATACAACTCTCATCCACTTTCCTAGTCACCTCCTCAAGATATTGAATCAAATTTTTAAGATGTTATTCCCCTTGTAAAACCATGCTGACAGTCCTTGAACAGTTTAACATTGAGAGGGAGGAGGTAGGAGAGGTTTCAGCAGGCTTCAAAGTGGATAAATCCCCAGACCCAGGTAAAATGCGTCCCAGGTTGCTGTAGGAGGCAACAGAGGAGATTGCAGGGGATCAGACATTAATTTTCAAATCCTCTCTGGCCACTGGAGGAGTGCCAAAGAATTGAAGGACAGCTAATGCAGCACCATTATTCAAGAAGGATGGTAGGGATAAATCAGCAAACTACAGGCCAGTGAATCTAACATTGTAGCAAAAGCATTGGAAAAATGTTCTGAGGGACAGAATTAATCTCCAGTTGGAGAGGCAAGGATTAGTTAAGGATAGTCAGTCATTAGGTTGTGTCAGATAAACCATGCATGGCCATGGCAACCTCTTTCATCCTTGAGATGCCTGAAGAGGCCGCTCATATCTCAAAGAGGACAACTTCAACAGATTTGACAGCTACAAAGAAACAAGAGCAGACATTTCAGGAGTGAAAGTGAACATGTAATTATAAAAATGTAAGAATGAAAAGTCACGCATGCCATCTATATACTTTCATTAGGTTTCCCACTTGCTTTCCCTCTCACTATGTCGAAGTGCAGTGTCAGCTTCTGCAGCTAGGGTGCACAAACCCTGTTTGGTAATTAGCCCTACTGTCCTGGAATATTTGGCTAGTCATTCTGAGGGGCATTTAGATGTATGGAGTCCAGGGGATCTGAGAGGGTCCAGCCCAGATGCAGGCTTACAGTCCTTGACTTGGACCTCTGTAGGATTTAGCATCACAGTTAAGAGGGAAATGAAAGACCTGGGCACTTCTGAAATATCCTGAGTGGAATCTACTGGGGGTCCAGTCCGGCCTCTTTTCATTGGTAGCTTGCTGGCACCACCCTGTGTCCCCGAAAGAAATGGGCACTTTGGAGACACAAACCCTCACTCCATGTCTGTAACCATGGATACTCAGCAACAAAAACAAGACCCGTGGGCTAGAGTGTCAATTCAGGACTGTGGTTGAACTGGGGTTGTTGGTCGAGAGTCCAGCCTGGCATGAGGAGTATTGGATCCAAAACATTGGAGTAGGTGTTAGTCCAGAAGTGGACTCTACTTTCAAGGAAATATAAGCCTGCACTCCAAGGTCTCTTTGTTCAGCAACACTCCCCAGGACCTTACCATTAAGTGTATAAGTGCTGCTAACATTAGCTTTCCCAAAATGTAGCACCTCACATTTATCTAAATTAAACTTCATCTGCCACTTCTCAGTACATTGGCACATCTAATCAAGATCCCATTGTAATCTGAGGTAACCTTCTTCGCTGTTCACTACACCTCCAATTTTGGTGTCATCTGCAAACTTACTAGCTATACCTCTTATGCTCACATCCAAATGATTTATATAAATGATGAAAAGTAGTGTACCCAGCACCGATCCTTGTGGCACTCCACTGGTCACAGGCCTCTAGTCTGAAAAACAACCGTCCACCACCACCCTCTGCCTTCTACCTTTGAGCCAGTTCTGTATCCAAATGGCTAGTTCTCCCTGTATTCCATAAGATCTAACCTTGCTAACTAGTCTCCCATGAGGAATCTTGTCGAATGCCTTACTGAAGTCCATATAAATCACGTCCACCATTCAGACCTCATCAATTCTCTTTGTTACATCTTCAAAAAACTCAATCAAGTTTGTGATTGAGTATTTCCAGGAATATCCTCCCTCAGTACAGCTGTAACTTTATCTCTTATCAAAGACGCCTCTCCCTCTCCTTTCTTGCCTCCCTTTCTGTCCTTCCAGTAGCATTTGTATCCTGGAACATTAAGCTGCCAGTCCTGTCCATCCCTGAGCCATGTTTCTGTAATTGCTATGATATCCCAGTTGCGTTTTCCTAACCATGCCCTGAGTTTATCTGCCTTCCCTGATTGGCCTCTTGCATTGAAATAAATGCAGTTTGATTTATCAGTCCTACCTTGTTCTCTGCTTTGGCCCTTCTTTGACTCGTTTCTTTTCTCAACTGTACCAGTCTCAGTTGATCTTTTTCTTCGCTATTTCCCTGGGTCCCAACTCCCATCTTACTAGTTTAAATCCTCCCAACCAGCTCTAGCAAATCTCCCTGCCATTATATTAGTCCCTTTCCAATTTAGGTGCAATCCATCCTTCTTGTACAGGTCATTTCTACCCCAGAAGAGATTCCAAAGATCCAAAAATGTGAACCCTTCTCCCATACACCAGCTCTTCAGCCCTGCATTCATCTGCTCTGTCCTTCTATTCCTCCTCTCATTAGCTCGTAGCAGAGGGAGTAATTCAGATATTATTACTCTCATGGGCCTCCTTTTTAGATTCCTGCCCAACTCTCGCTTCAGAATCTCATCCTTTTCCCTTCCTATGTCATTGGTTCCATTGTGTACAATGACCTCCTGCTGGCCCCCTTGAGAACATTCTGCACCCTCTCTGAGACATCCTTGATCCTGACACCAGGGAAGCAACACACCATTCTGATTTTTCGCTGCTGGTTACAGAAACATCTGTGCCTTGGACTAGAGAGTCCCCTAACACAATTGGTCTCTTGGAACCCAAAGTACCTTCACTGCATTAGAGCCACTCTCAATACCAGAAACTTGGCTGATCATGTTACATTCCCCTGACAATCCATCACCCCTTATATTTTCCAAAACAACATACTTGTTAGAAATAGGTGATTCTGCATAGTCTTCATGCTTAACTCCAATCTATATGGCAGAAATGACTCAGTCATCATTGAAATAATTGGGCATTGGTTAACATGAAGGATATAATTTCCAGCCAACACTTCATAAGACCCTGAGTGTGGGAATGGATTAAGAGCTTAGATTCCAGGCAGTAGGAATAAACCAGAACACACCTTGAATTATTGATTAACTTTAAGCATATGCATTTTCACAACAATATCAAAGCTAACTAAACACCGCATGGCAAAATCATAAAATAATAAAATTGAAATTGCTTTGGATAGTGATCCAAACACAGTAAAATCTCTGGCTCCCAAGGAAGCTGAGATTCATTTAGCAATCCATCTTAAAGAGGGAAAAGTGTAAGTATATCTCATGATAAAACTTGAATCTGACTAATGTGAGGAAAGTATTTGATCATTTCCTAAAATGGGAAAAGAAAATTGAGAAAAACAAGTGTCAGAACAGTCATAAATATGTTAACAACAACGATGTGTATCCCTCCTGCAATATTAACATCATTAAGCATCTCCAAACACTTTGCAGGGGCATTATCAAATGAAATTTGATGCAAACCACATCAAGAAATAGAAAAGAGGATGATTAAAAGCTTGGGCATAGAGGTAAACTTTTAAAGACATCTAAAAGAGGGAACTGCTATAGACAGATGAACAGATTGTGTGGGAATTCTTGAACTTAAGACGTCAGCAGCTGAAGGCACCTATTCTCCTGGGTGGATTGATTAAAATTGAGACTACTCAAGAGGCAAGAATCAGAGGTATGCAGAGAAATAAAGTGTTGTAATTGCTGGAGGAGATTACAGTGATAGGAAGGATTAAGGCCATAGGGGGATTTAAAAGCAAAACAAGGATTTTAAAATTAGGGTGTTGCTTCACCAGGAAGTCAGCAAACACAGAGATGGTAGGGGAACTCGATCTACTACAAGTTAGGACAAAGACAGCAGAATTTTGAATTACCTCAAATTTACAGATTTCAAAACTGGGAAGTCAGCCAAGATTGCATTGGAAAAGTCATGTCTCGAGGTATCTAAACCATTGGCGATGATTTCAGCAGCAGATAAGCTGAGACAGGAAACTGTTATAGAAGCAGAATTAATCCTGATGCTGAGAGTATATGGTCAGAAGCTCATCTAGGATCAAACATGATGGCAAGTTTGCAAACAGTTTGGTTCAACTTCAAATAATTGCCAGGAACAGGGATGGAGCAGGTGGTCAAGGACTGGAGTTTATGCAGGGATAAGAGTCAATAGCTTTTATCTTCCTTATATTTAGTAGGAGGAAATTTCTACTTATCTGTATTGGGTATCACCCAAATAATCATACAATTTAAAACTGATGCAGAGTTGATAGAAATGTAGAAATTGACACCATGTTTTTCGACAATATTGTTAAGGATGATAGATGAGAAATTGGAGCATGTCATGGATAGACTCTTGGGGAACACCCAAGGTTATGGTGCAAGAGTGAGAAGTTAAGCTAGTGCAATTGATTCTTTCTGTGTCTAGATAGATACTATTGGGACCAGGCAATAGTGGAGAGGCATTTTGAGCAGTCTGTTGTAGTCAATCACGGTACATGATGCAGACAGGCCAAGAAAGAAGAGGATGGATGCTGTCCTATTTCAGGAAAATTGAACATCATGGTACAGAAATGTCTGAAGTTTAACACTAAGGAATAATACGGAAGTCAAATGATCAAGCTGTTGACAGAATATCAAGTATCAGGGTGGAAAATATGGTGTCAGTGATTACATTTCTGATATTTCTCTAGTTGAAGGCACATTTTTAAACATACAAACACAGCACTAATGAAATAGTAGACATCTGTGGAGACACAAACAACGTTAACATTTAAAGTTCTGGGCTAGAAAGCCTAATGATCCCAATTGCTAAATATTTAAAGACTCTTCTTCCAAAATAAAAGGCAGGTGTTATCTCTCCCACACTTGCATGGAAAGGTGTTGTGGGAAGAAGAGGGGGAATTAGCAGTGATCGCAGAGTGGACCAGGGTGTCACAGTATTCTCAGGATACTGTAAGGGAAGAGGGAAATTACTTTAGAGGTGACATTATGTTGGAGGTGGTGAAAATGGCAGAAGATAATATGTTGAATACAAAGACTAGTGAGGTGGATGGTGAGCCCAGTTGTGACTGTAAGAGGGAGGAGAAGGAATGAAGGAAGAACAATGGTAAATAGGATAGTCAAAATCGAGGGCTTGCTCAACCACGGTGATGGAAAAAGGAGGACATATCACGATGGCAAGGAAAGTTACAGCATTAGAATGCTTGAACGAGACTGGGAAACAGTGGAATGGAGTACTTAGAGCAAACAGGTTGTGAGTTGTCATGGTAACAGTGAGAGTCAATGATTATTTATTCATAAAGAATAAATTGTGTCTGACAACTGAATAATATCACTCAATTGCACACAGCTACAGGAAGACACAGTTTTACGATTCTCAACTTGCTAGAAAGCCTATTAATCCCAATTGGTCTGAATAACTAAGGCTTAGATTTCCTTAATTTTAACCATTAATTTAACATAATCAGGAATGAGTTCACTCTTCTTCAATGAGCTTTGTTTAACATTCATAGTGAAATCTTTATCCGACAGTGATACTACCTTTGGACTGCAGCTGCTGCTTTGTCATTTAACCAATTGCGGGAGTTGAAAGGCCAAGAGAGCCATTTTGTATCTTTATCATTCTGGCTTAACGCAATGTCTGTCAGTGATTCATTTGAGCATGATCTCCCCTAATGTTATTTTTTTATTTGTTCACAGGCTATGTGTATCGCTGGCTGGGTCAGTATCTATAGTCCATCCCTAACTGCCCTAAAGAAGGTGATGGTGCACTGTCTCCTTGAACCACTGCAGTCCATGTGGTATAGGAATGGCCACAGTGCTGTTAGGAAAAGAGTTTCAAGATTTTGGCACAGTGACAATGTAAGAACAGTAAAGTTCATCCGGGTGGAATTTGTCATGGAAGGGAATTTGAAGTAGTAGTGTTCCAAAACAAAATCCTCAATATGAAGATGAGATTTTGTCTCCACAAATACTGAACACTAGTCTCTTAATCAATGCTGTCCTGGACAGATGCATCTATGGCAGGTAGTTGGGTGTGGAGACTATGGCACAGTGATATTACCATTGGATGAGTAATCCATGAAACTCTGCTAATAATCTGGTAACACATGTTCAAATAGGGAGGCAGTGGCCTTGCAGTATTAACTCTGGACTGTTAATCTAGAGAGCCAGGTAATGTTCTAGGGACCAAAAGAGAAAATGCTGGAAAATCTCAGCAGGTCTGGCAACATCTGTAAGGAGAGAAAAGAGCTGATGTTTCGAGTCTAACTGACCCTTTGTCAAACCTGCTGAGATTTTCCAGCATTTTCTCTATTGGTTTCAGATTCCAACATCCGCAGTAACTTGCTTTTATCCAATGTTCTAGGGACCTGGGTTCAAATCCCGCCATGGCAAATGGTGAAACTTGAATTTAGTTTTTAAAAATCTGGAGTGTGTAGTCTAATGAAGACTATGACTCCATTGTCAGGAAAAACTCATTTGGTTCATTCATCTCCTTTGGGGAAGGAAAGGCAATTCTTACCTAGTCTGGTCTGCATGTGAGCCCAGACCCACAGCAACCTGGTTGACTCTTAACTGACCAAGAAGAGAAAGGCAATATACACAGGCCTAGTCAAAGACATCCTAATCCTATGTAAAACAAAATTTAAAAACCACTACAGATAGTAGAATTTAACTTCAATTAATAAAACTTGAAATATAAAGCTTGTCTCTGTGAAGGTTACCATGATCACCATCACCTGGTTCGCTTGTGCCCTTTCGATTAGGAAATTAGGATAGGTCTTTACACTGTTCCTGCAAATGATTCCAGACCCACAGCAATGTGGCTGACTTTTAGCTCCCCTTGGAAATGGCTTAACAAGCCACTCAGCTCAAGTGATTACGGATGCGTGATAAATGTTGACCTTGCCAACGACACCCACATACCATGAAAGAATAAAGAAAAATAAAGTATGTTTTTTCATCCAGTTACTTCCCTCACCACCTGTTGCAGAGCAAGGCTAACAGTTATATATTTTCAGACTTGGCCAACTCATTCTGTGATGATGCGACTGAGCTACGTTTGGTGATGAACGTCAAAGTCCTCCACCCAGTATACTCTGTGCTCTTGAAGTCACAATCTTGAAGTGTTTAGCGCCTCTTGCAGTTACTGTTTAAAATGGAGAGTTCTGAAACGTCAACTGAGGGATGATGCACTCAGTCTGAATCAACAAGTTTTTTTTGTCTTTGTTTGAACTAATGCCATGAGACTTTATGGGATCCAGGGACAATGTTGAGGACTTCCAACAAAACTCCATCCCGATTATATGTCATTACACTGCCACTTCTGGTGGGTCTGTTTTGTGGTGGGAGAGGACATAACCAAAGGTTTAAATGCTGGTGTCTAATACATTGGAATCATATTTAATTATATAATTCTGTCAGGCTGTTGCTTTACTAGCCTGTGGGACAGCTGTCCTAATCTTGGCACAAGTTCCCAGATGTTAGTGAGCAGAAATCTGCAATTTTGACATAGCTGGATTTGAAATTTTCATTTCTATTGTCTAGGCTGATACAGACATTCTTTCCAGTTTCATTCCTTTTCTTAGCTTTATACTAGTTTGATACAATTGAGTGGCCATTTCAGACAGCATTTAAAAGTCAACTACCTTGCAGTGGGTCTGACATTACACATAGGTTAATTGGTTAAGGATGGTAGATTTCCCTGTGGATCTGAGTGAACCACGTGAGTTCTTACAACAGTCGACATGATTTCATGGTCACCAACAATCTGCGAAGGTGGGATTCAAATTCATGTCATCAGCCATTCACCTCTGCAGTTCCTGTCTGGGAATATTTCCATTATACCATCCTGAATATAAGAATTCAGCAGAAACGTGGTAAAGGCGTGGAATGCCCTGCCTGCCAATGTAGTTAACTCAGCCACATTAGGGAGATTTAAACAATCCTTGGATAACACATGGATGATGATAGAATAGAATAGGGGAATGGGCTTAGATTAGTTCACAGGTTGATGCAACATCAAGGGCCGAAGGGCCTGTTCTGTGCTGCATTCTTCTATGTTCTATGTTCTATGAAGGTCTTTAATCAGGCAAAGGAGAATACAGCCTTTTGTCTAAAGGAGAAGAGTTTTCATAAAACACATGAAGCAATCCCAGTCCCCAATCTCCAGTCCCAGTGTCTTTGGCATTGGTTCCTATCTGTAGCAATCCCACAAAACTACTCGATGTTTGCAAGTCTTTCCAAGCCATAATATGGAATCAGGGCCCGAATCCCAATGAACTGTAATAAACATCTTTCTTATTTCCTGGAGTGGCACATCACTAGGAATTTACCAACAACATGCAGAAAGCTACACAATGTCCTCAATGCTCCTTCAAATTTTCCTTTACTCTCAGCCAAATACAGGAAAGGAGGGAAAGATTCGCATAACAGGTATTTTATTGCCAACATAGGTCTTGTTCTGAATAAACAAATCTTTCCATTACTTTAGTTGCATTCCATTTCATTCCACACAAAGCAATTCTTCTTAAAGGGGAAGCAGACTATGACCATGACAAAGACCATGACAAAGTATTGATAAGGCAATTGTGTAAGACTGTTCCTGGAAAGTAGCAGACATAAATTCACCCTAGAACAGTCTGTTACTATAGAAGCAGGAAGTTAATTTTAGAAGAATAAATAGTTATGATCACCAGTGGGAAATATTCTTATGAATAGTGAAAAGGTTACCTTTCATTTAAAAAGGCAAAAGATGTGAGGAATAACTTAAGGCAAAGATGGGGAGATGTCAATTTGAAATAATTGCAGAATGCATTCCTAATTGGAGCCTTGGTAGTGCGAAGGTGAGCTATTTGTCTGCCAGAGAATCTGTTGCCAATGAGGTTCCAGAACGGCAGGCTGCATTTAACAGTGGGCTCATATCCAACTCATATTAGATGTGCTTGCAGCTATTGAGCAGCTGGTACAACTCAGTTATTACTAATGAGGGATGTGCGACCTTCTCAGCCATTGATGCGTGGTCACAATGAACTAGCCATGCTTGAGACTGCAGAGCAGGAGGCATGGCTACCAGCAGGTAGGAACCAAAGGCTACCTGCAGTGACTAATCAACCTGCTCTCCCTGCAATTGTCCTCTAATAGCCTCTTCTCCATCACATACCAAAGAAATAAGGAAGTCCTAAGTGGCACACTGGTACTCCCTCTAACACTTATATTTAAAATTCAAACTTGTACCTCATTAAAGGATAAAGTGTAAAACAGCTTGAGCACTTCCTGGACCTGATGGTACTGAGGACACATGAGCATGCAATGTATGAGTTGTAGAAAAGAGATGTCTTAAATGGATTACACCCCGAATTAAATGTGATGCCAGACTTAAGTTTAAGTATCATACAAAGTCAAATACCCCATGATCTGCATGTATTATTCTAAGGTAGCACAAACAATGAGTGTGCACAGTACATAATATTGCATAGAAAACTGCAGTTATATGTCCTAAATGTATCAATCTTCACAAATTAAGGATCAGGTGGATTGAAATATTTTACAGTTAAGTACCAAAAACAACGCCCTCAGTTGAAGCAGGCAACTACCTAGTGGAAAAATAGTAGATATTGATGAAAGAAAGGAATCACATACTAATTGCTGAGGAATCAATTACAGTGGTCATGTTTGGGATACAGCACAATAAATGTGCTTAGCAAGTTGTACAAAGATTCAGATTTTACTTGTCTTCTTTCAAACAAATCCTTTAAAAGCATTAGGACCATAATGACAAATTAGTTGGCTTCTTGCACCCAACATTAAAACAAGTTTTTGGCTTTTGTATAGGCCAACACCTAAGCAGCAATGTAAAGCCAATAAAATTGCCAACATTCAGACAATATAAAATGGATTATTTAAGTGCAGTGCACTTGATTTAAATGTTGTGTTTAGTAGTTATTTCTTATTTTAAAAAGGTTAAAGTCACCATTGCCCTGGAGGACCATAGGGCTGCTCTCTCATTAGAGTGATGACTGGTGGTGGTTTAACCTGAGGGTCACCATGCCTCAGGCAAGAGGAAAGGTTAAGAAGGATTGACTTTCATGGTAACCATAGCTGAAATGGGAATTTAATCCATGCTGTATCAATCCAGCCAACTGAACTAACTGATTCACTATTTGTCATTAGTCACAATAGATATCAATTAAGGGCCAGAACCTCAGAGCTAAATTGCCTCAACAAAAGAACCACAACCAAACATTTTCTTTCATTTTCACAAATGTCATTAGATTAGATTACTTACAGTGTGGAAACAGGCCCTTCGGCCCAACAAGTCCACACCGCCCCGCCGAAGCGCAACCCACCCATATCCCTACATTTACCCCTTACCTAACACTACGGGCAATTTAGCATGGCCAATTCACCTGACCTGCACATCTTTGGACTGTGGGAGGAAACCAGAGCACCTGGAGGAAACCCACGCAGACACAGGGAGAACGTACAAACTCCACATAGTCAGTCGCCTGAGGCGGGAATTGAACCCGGGTCTCTCGCGCTGTGAGGCAGGAGTGCTAACCACCGTGCCACCGTGCTGCCCACAAACCATCTTAAGCTGGACTCTTCGATTGACAAATGACAAATAAAGTAAGAATCCAGCATGAAATAGTAATGGATGGCAATGGTAGGTCATATTCTTTTATCAAGGCAATTTAACTCCAAAAAAATCATGAGGTTTTGGTCATCAATTGATTATCTGTTGCATCAAACTATTTTGCTGAATTTCTCAAAACTTTTGCTCTCTTACTCTGCTGTGTCTTTATTATTGTTATTTGTCATGCCTCACAAATCTTATTGATTCTTTGAGGAGGTGACAAGACAGGTCGATGAAGGTCGAGCAGAGGATGTGGTGTGTATGGACTTCAGCAAGGCATTCGATAAGGTTCCTCATGGTAGGTCATTCATAAAGTCAGGAAGTATGGGGTACTGGGAGATTTGGCAATCTGTATTCAGAATTGGTTGGCTGACAAAAGGCAGAGAGTGGTTGTAGATGGAAAGTATTCTGCCTGGAGGTCAGTGTTGAGTGGCCTCTCGCAGAGGCTCTGTTCTTGGGCCTCTGCTCTTTGTAGTTTTTATAAATGATTTGGATGAGGAGGTTGAGGGGTGGATTTGTAAATTTGCAGATGACACAAAGGTTGCAGGTGCCTTCAATAGTATTGAGGACTATTGCAGGCTGCAGCATGACATAGACAAGATGGAGAAATGGCAGATGGAGTTCAACCTGGATAAATGCAAAGTGATGCATTTTGGAAGATCGAACTCCAATGCTGAATATAGGATTAAAGACAGGATTCTTGGCAGTGGAGGAACAGAGGGATCTTGGTGTGCAAGTACATAGATCACACAAAGTTGCCACCTAAGTGGATAGGATTGTTAAGAAAGCATTTGTGTTTTGGCTTTCATTAACAGGGGGATCGAGTTTAAGAGCCATGAGATTTTGCTACAGCTCTACAAGTCTCTGATGAGACTACACTTGGAATATTGTGTCCAATTCTGGTCACCCTACTATAGGAAAGATACAGAGGCTTTAGACAGGGTGCAAAGAAGGTTTACCAGGATGCTGCCTGGACTGGAGGGCTTGCCTTATGAAGAGAAGTTGAATAAGCTCGGACTTTTCTCTCTGGAGAGAAGGAGGAAGAGAGGTGACCTGATCGAGGTATACAAGATCATGAGAGGAATGGATAGAGTCAATAGCCAGAGACTTTTCCCCAGGGCAGGATTGACTAGCATGAGGGGCCATAGTTTTAAGATATTAGGAGAAAGGAATAGAGGGGATGTCAGAGAAAGCTTTTTTACACAGAGAGTTGTGAATGCATGGAATGCGTTGCCAGCGGTGATGGTGGAAGCAGAGTCATTAGGGACATTTAAGCGACTGCTGGACATGCACCTGGATAGCAGTGAGTTGAGGGGTGCGTAGGTTAAGTTATTTTATTTTACATTGGCACAACATTGTGGGCCAAAGGGCCTATTCTGTGCTGTACTTTTCTATGTTCTATGTCCTATTCTGACCATCAGACTTTGGGGTCAGTGAATGGAATTTAATCTGGAAACTTTGGAGCAATGAGGTGAGCTCCTTCTCCGTATGATTAGTCAAGACATCTGTAGGAATGTTTTGAGAACTCAGCGTTTATGAAAGACAATTACTCTGGTTATAGATGTGATTTATTTAGCCTCACTACAGTTGTTGCAAAGGTAGAAGAAGTACTCTTACCTCAACCAGACTTTGGGTTCACATCACACAACAGGTGACCCCACTGCACTACACACACAAACACACAGACACTCCTACACACACACACACACACTCCTACAGACCCATAAACTCACGCAGAAACTCTCTCATACACAAGCTCTATCTCATATGCTCACACATACACTCCTACACTCACACCCACTTATGCACCCTTTCATAGACTTATACCCTTTTACACTCACACTCACTCACGTACACACGTTCTCTCACAGACACTCATACCCACTCCCCACCCTGCGTACACACACCCACATGCACACACACATAAAACCCTGTGGGGTGAACTTGTATTTGCAGAATTACATTTTAATTTGCTCAAAAAACTGCATGAATACATGTAAAATTCTGTAAATCCCTGTTTTAGAAATAGAATCAGTCTGAACATTGGGGTACAGCCAGCCTCACACAGGACACCTCACACCTTCGATGCATTATCTGGACTATCATGGCACCTGTTGTTAAAGTTCACTTGAGAATGTAGCTTTAAAAAGTTCTGAGATTTACATACGAAAGAACATAAACCAACATGGTCATTCTAAAATATGAGAGACTTAACAAACAATCTAGGTCTTTTTCAATATATAATTTCAGTAACATCACACTGTGAACCTTTGCTATAAATTCAGTGTCTTACGATCCTATACTCCACAACCACCTGATGAAGGAGCAGCGGTCCAAAAGCTAGTGTTTCCAAATAAACTTGTTGGACTATAACCTTATGATATGTGATTTTTAACTAAGTGATATAGTGTTGAAACATCTTTCTCAAGGACAGAGTAGTGGTACTTCATGTCTTCTCTGTGATATCTCAGTGTGCTTAAGACACTTCTTCCATAATTCATATATTACTTAGGAACGAACGTACTGTAGACTGGGACACAATAAAAATGAAGCATTCCCTGTTCCTGCCTGTTCTTTTCTAACAACTACTGTTCTAGCACTGAATGCAATCCTCATTTCGTAAATAAAAAAAAAGTAAAATATGTCAGAGCATACTTTTTACTAAATGTTCTAGGTTACAGATTGCAATCTCTGCAGCATCACATGTGAGTTGGCAATTCATCACATAAGTAATGCCCTAGTGTTGCAATATGAAGCAATATATTTAAAACAAACTATTATGCTATCAATATTAAAGTTAATGACTGTAATGTATGTGTTCAGTGCTCTAGTGCACAGACCCAAATGACAGTCCACAGCAATTTCCCAGAACCCCGGAAATGGGCATTAAACTGAGAAGCATTCACTTATCTATTGATATAATACTGCAGGCATTACACTTGACATTCCCAGTAATGTCCAGGTTTGTATCTTGCAGCTTTGTATTCCAGAAAAAAATTATTTTTATACAGTACAAGTATATTTCCTGTCTTGAGTATCTAAAATTCAAACAAAAACGTAGCAACAAACAGCAAAAGCTAAAATGGAAAATTAACATTTATTGTGAAATCTATAAAAGCATAGGGAAACAAAGAAGTAAGGGCCTGACTGAAGCTAGGGGCAAATATTGCAGACAGACGGAAAAAATGTAAAGGCAAACCGACCTAACAGCAGACTTACAAGGTCAGTTAAACTACCATATCAACAGTCAAAGAATGAGAAAGACAACTCCATATATGGAAAGGAACTCGAATGCTCCAGGCCACTGACCTTGAGGTGTTGATAAGAAGTGAATTATAGTATAAAGAGAATATGTGAAAGCTATCAGGCCCCTTACATGAGGTGCCTTTCCAATGTATTGGGTCCTTTTGCAGAGGTCTAAAATAAACTTTTTCTTTGCACTTGCTAGCATTTGAGTCAAGTCGATCTAATTTCCACGACAGTAAACTTGAGGGCTCACCCAGGACCGTGTGACTGGGGAAGATTCTGAAGATTTCCAGGAGGCATAGATGCCAGCGCCTTGAAGGACTTTCACTTCATCTCGAGCGCTAAATTGGCCCCTTTGCGTGAGAGGGCTGCGAATCTGTGGATCTCCCCGGCGCTAGGGTCCAAATCGAATAGGGTCGGGGTGACAGTCATGGCTTAAGTAATCCTACATAGAGACTCGTTCTAAGAGAATAAATAAATAAGGAGGAGGGTCCAGTCAACTCTCTCACGGTATTTGATCAAAACTCAAGGGAAAGGATTGCCGTCTCTAGAGTGTTTAAGAGACAGCAAATTTAAGGGTGATTTTAGACTTGGAACCACCACTGGCTGAGTTGGACTCGCCAAAGATGTACTTGGTATGTGGTTTCTTGGTTTATGAAAACCAAGGCATTGAGGCGGATGTGCCCAATGAGAGGGCACCTCCGGAGGTAAAAGCAAGTCATAATGGCAAAAAAGATAACAGTACCACGAGAGAGAGAGAGAGAGAAAGCTGAACACTTTTCCATTAACGCTGAAAATGGGCTCCAGCAAGAGCAAACAAAAAGAGGGTCCACAGAGGAATTGGAATGGCAACCAAAAATATCGTACATATTAAATAATTATGGCCCAAAGCCTGTAAAGCAGTTAGAATTGTGGATCAAGGAATGTGGTTTTCCGAAGGGAGGAAGTTTTAGTAAAAGGCATTTGGAAATATTGAGGTCACAGTTGGAGGAGAGAGAGAAGGAGAAACAGAAGGGAAGAATAGAACATGTGAATTAGAGAGCTTATAACATGTGGAAGGCCGAGGCTGATATCAGGGAAAGGAAATCTCAAATAATAGATAGATCAAATACACGTACAAATACCAGCGCACATGCAGGTGTGTGTGGAAAACAACCTAATGAAGCTGTACAGTGTCTTAAGTCTGTTCCAGATCCTGACCTTGATGGCTGCCCTCCGAGACCTACAGCCCACCTCCCCATGAGATCTGCCTGGCGAAGGTTCCAAGTCAGCGGCCGCTGCCTCAGGGTCTGTTGAATCACTGGTAGCACTTCGTACCTATAAACTACTGAAGCAAGAAGCCCAAAAGAAGGATAGCCACTTCAAGATGGAAAGGCATCCAGGGCCTGTCCGAGATCACCGCACGATGGACGATGAGTCAGACGGTAAGAGTACTGACGTATGATCACCTATACAAGCACCAATGGTTGAAGTTGCAGGTCCAGAAGGGTACCCGATGTTAGTCCACCAGCCATGGACCATGAAGAATTTGGAAAGTGCCTATGGGCAGTTGCCTGACAGATGCAAGGTTGGAGGTAATAAGTTCGCCAAAGAAGTGACAAGGTTCTGTACCGAGTTCCATCCCACGTCACATGAGATGAGACGTGTCCTGGGATGAAAACTGGGTGTTGATGTCACCAAAATCCAGTATAACTGGCCAGCCGCAAAAGTCCATGCTAGAGCAGCTGACCCGCAGGCGGAGCGGAATAGAGACTTTAATGATTTTGTTGCAGCGCTGGCAACTGCCTGTAGGGAGGCATTCCCAATGCAAATGGACATGACCAAAATAGCAATGTGTAAACAACAAGAAGATGAGACAGTGTCCCAGTACCTTATGCACCTCACTGAAGTCCATAACGCTCATAGTGGACTGATACCACCCGAGGACATAACAGCGGCAGAAATCACGCCGTATGAGGCACACCTGAGGAACAGCTACATCAATGGAATGAAGGACAAAATAGCAAAAAAGGTTAAAGACATAGGACATGGGAAAGCTGCATTTGATAGAAGAACACACGATACATGTTGAAAAATTGCTGGCCTAAGAGAAGGATAAGCGGAAACTAAAGATGGAACAGCAAGCTCATAAAGCTCAGCTTACTCTGATGCAAATGGTCACCCAGCCGTTGAAGGGAGGTGCTGCAGGAAAAAAGAGAGGCAGAGGTGAAGGTGGGAGAAAAGGAAGAGGAAGAGGGGCTGGCAGAGATAGATCTGGCAGGTGCTTTGTTTGCAGAGCAATAGATGACTGGGCGAGGCAGTGCCCACACAGACAGCCTCAGTCAGCCCTGGAGGCTGGACAGCAGCGTGACTGACGGGGGAAGGCTAAGGTGGAAGTGGGCTGCCCACAAAGGACAGATAAGCCTCTTTCTTTTATGCTTGGCAACGAAGACTCGCTTATGCTAATCTCTTCTACTAACCATACGGGCACTGAAACATGTTCCACCTCCATAGTGAGCACTGAGATTGCGAAGCGTGGACTATATGTTCAGTATAACGAAATTGCTTATAAGTCAATGCCTATCTCTATGTTATATGTGGAAGGTACACCAGTTATCTTTTTGGTAGATACAGGGGCAACATTTTCAGTCCTTAAATCAAGCCAGTTCAGAAAGCCGACGTAAATAAAGATGAGTGGAAGTGAAGTCAATGGGTGCATCAAGAGTCGTGATAGGAGAGAGGTTTACCTCACCCCTATTGTGCGAAACAGTAATGGGGAAACATTCCAATTCTCACTTTTGTTGTCAGAATTCTGTCCTTTAAATCTGATAGCTCGGGATCTCATAGTGAGACCGAGATTGGATTGGCTCAGTACCCCGACGGGCTTGCAGGTAATACAAATTGAAGATTTACCAGTGCAGGCTGTAAAATACAACTCACGACCTCTGATGTATGTCTATAAGTGACGATTAAGCCAGAGAGCGATAGGTTCAGTGAGCAATTCACTCACCCTGGAAGCAAGTAACCATGTTAATCCTATTAACACCGATTTTCTTCTTGGGGATATGCTGCACAGCACACATACACCGCGATGTCCCTGGCGAATCATATGAGAAGGATTGGTTCAGGAGATTGGTTAAATCAGATCAGTTGTTATTGTGCGAATTTTATTGGAATGATCACAGATGTGCAGTCAGTGTGAACTTATCTAAAGTCTCCGTGAATGCAAGTAGACCCTATCTTTTTGATGTGGAAGGCTCTTTTCCTCACATGTCATTGGCGAAGGCATCCAGCGACAGGTGGCATGATTTGGGTACTAAAGACACAAAAAAATGAAAGATTGGGCCTTAAGGGACAATGTGAGTGTCTGGTTCAATGAAGATATGCGGACATATAGGAAGAAACTAAATTGGCTAACTCAGGCAGAAAGGGCAGTCCAGGTAACCCTTGTTAGCCCTGACGAGCTTAGGAGAGTAGCCTGGCATTTTCCTAAGGTAGAAATCGCGGACCCAAGATTGAGAAAGGTGCCTACTGAGTTGTGGGCAAAAGACAAACATGACGTGGGGTTCATATGAGGCTGTGAACCCAGAAGAATAACCCCGAACTCTGAGTATCATCCTTGTCGAGCACAATACCCGTTAAAACCCGAGGCTATAGGAGGAATTACTCCAGTCTTTGAATCCCTCCTAAAGGGTGGAGTGATAATTCCCTGTGAAAACTCACCGGTGAGAAACCCCATTTTTCCGGTCAAAAAGGCAAACATTCTCGGTGAACCGGAGGAATGGAGGTTTGTTCAAGACCTGTAGACAGTCAATAACGCTGTTGTTCCGCGCGCCCCAAATGTTCCTAACCCCTATACTATATTGGCTCAAACTCCACCTGACAGTAAATAGTTCTCTGTTGTGGATTTAGCAAATGCCTTCTTCTCTGTACCAGTACACCCAGATAGTCAATTCTAGTTCACTTTTTCATTCAAAGGGAAATCGTATACCTTCACGCGACTTTGTCAAGGTTACTGTGAGTCCCCCCACCATATATAATGAGGCTCTACGCAGGAGTCTGGAGACTCTTGTTTTAACCCCGGGTCAACGCTTTGGCAGTATGTAGATGATTGCTTAATAGCAGCACCAACAGAGGAACAATGTGAGAAAGATACCCTTGTGTTCCTCTGCCATCTAGCGAGGGAACGGCACAAAGCTAGTCTCTCAAAACTACAATTTGTGCAACAACAGGTGAAGTTCTTAGGTCACTTAATATCTGAACAAGGGAAGGCCATTGGTCAAGACAGAGTTCAAGCAATCCAGCAAATTCCAAAGCCTCACATGAAGAAACAATTGCTATCCTTTTTGGGATGTGTTCCTACTGTAGAATGTTTATCCCACATTACGCAACCCTTGAGGTGCCCCTAAGTGACATAGCCCATGGCAAAGGTTTGCAGAGCCAGAGTCCATTGCAGTGGACCCCAGAGTCTGAGATTGCCTTTGCTGAATTGAAAAAGGCACTCCAAACTACACCTACACTGGGGATTCCGAATCCAAACAAGCCTTTTGTACAAACAGTAGATGAGAGGTGTGTCTGCATGACATCTGTGCTGTTGCAGGATCATGGGGGAAATTTGAGGCCGGGAGCTTATTTTTCAGCTAAACTAGACCTCATAGCGGCAGGATTGCCTAAATGCCTGTGAACCATGGCTGCAGCTGAAAAGGTTGTTGTAGGGTCCAGGGACATAGTCGGCTATGGTGAGTTAACCCTACTGGTCCCACATGCAGTATCCTTACTGCTTTCCGAGCAAAAAAACAGCACACATGTCAGTAGCACGTTGGCTCAGATACAATATTGTGTTATTAGAGATGTCTAACATTACAATAAAGCCATGTAACGTCCTTAACCCTGCTAGCCTTCTCCCCACAGAAGGAGACGGAGACCCACATGATTGTGTCGCTGTAACTAATGAACTTTGCAGCCCTAGACCAGACTTGCAGGATTCACCACTTCAGAATCCGGAAATGGAGTTTTTTGTGGATGGGTCAGCATTCCAGAGCAAGGAGACAGGCCAGAATTGTGTTGTGTATGCTGTAATAACTACCCACAAGGTAGTCAAAGCGGGATCACTCCCTTCTCATCTGTCAGCGCAAGCAGCGGAGCTGATTGCCTTGACTGAAGCCTGTAAATTGGCTAAGGGAAGGACGGTGAATATTTACACCAACAGAAGATATGCATTCGGGCTTGTCCATGATTTTGGAACCCTGTGGAAACATAAGGCCTTCTTGACCTCCACCATCACACACCGTGGCCTGATTTCTGACCTCCTGGAAGCGGTCCTATTGCCCAAATCACTCGCTGTGTGTAAATGTGAAGCCCACACGAAAAATAACGATTCCACTTCTCAAGGCAATGCGAAGGCGGACTCAGCAGCAAGGACGGCAGCCCAGCAGCCTCCAAGTGATCAGTTTGACATGTGTATGACAAAAATTTGTTCCCCAACAGCAGACGTACAGGAGTTACAGTCGCAGGCCACGCAGGAGGAGAAGCGTGAGTGGACAAGAGTAGGGTGCAGCATGAGGGAAGGGGTGTGGTGTGACCCCAATGGTAAACCCTGTCTACCGTGATCATTATTCCCATTCTATGCCAAACTGACACACGGTAAGGACCATGTGTCAAAAGGGGGAATGTACGACAGTGTACTAGTGTGCTGAAATACCAAGTGATTTACTCACTACTCCCAGACATGTTGTGAATGATGTGTTATCTGTGCCACTAATAATGTGGGGAGGGGAATACAGATGAGTCAGGCAGCACACCTCCAAGCCCAAAGACCCTTTGAACATTTAGAGATGAATTTTGTTGAACTAACACGCAGCAAAAGAAAAAGCTATTGTCTGGTAATAGTTGATATGTTTTCCAAAGAGGTGGAAGCTCTCTCCACGTCTAAACAGGATGCCAGTGCAGTAGCCAATGCTTTGCTGACAGAAATAATCCCGAGATGGGGCATCCCTGAAAGGCTAGGTAGTGACAATGGGACACCATTTGTCAATAATGCCCTACAGCAGATCAGTGATTACTTGGGAATAAACATGAGACAACACTCTGCCTACCACGCAGTGAATGGTGGGGCAGTGGAAAGAGAGATTGCTACCCTAAAAAATAAATGGACAAAATGCTGTGAGGAACTAGGGGTGACATGGACAAAGGCACTTCCAATTGTGCTAATGAAAATGAAATCTAGAAGGAGAGGAAGGGCCAATCATAGCCCATTAGAGATTTTGTTTGGTAAGCCGCCCAATACAGGAATTGGCCCAAGACCTAAAGTAAGACAAATAACAGACCACTGTGAGGATGAGATGTTGTGTTACTGTATAAAACTCTCTGCACTTTTGTCTCAAATACAGAATCAAGTGAAGGCAGCACTACCCCAAACAGCAGAAGAGAAGCTGCACCATCTAGAACCTGGAGACTGGATAGTGATGAAAGACTTCAGGAGGAAAAGCTGGAAGGCGAAGAGGTGGCATTTCAAGTGCTCCTTACAACACAGACTGTTGTTAAGATCGCCAAAAGAGCCACTTGGATACACTCCAGCTATTGCAAATGAGTAGCTGGACCTTAGGAGACATTGGATGACACTGGAATCAAATAAGTGCAAGTAGTGAAACTCCAATAACCAGATTAGACTTATATACATAGGGATTTGTAAGGTTGTTAGATGCTTCATATAATATGGGGCTGCCTCAGTTCATATTGTCAGTAAGCGCCCTGGCAGGACAATTCATAAAGGCAGTGGCGTCTGGGATACAGCCGCAGACAGTAATCTTAACTGAGGGTACTAAGGGACCATTACATGCGACCCATGACCGTTTAGTAACCAGGACGACTATAAATGGGACAATAAATATTTATGCAGGGATCCTGGTGGCTCCAGTGACTGGCATTTAGTAGTAGCCACCACAGCTACAGGGGCACCTGACACGGGAAATAAGTATTCCATTATCAAGGAAGGTGCCCCCAGGGCACAGGTAATAATAACCAAGACTCAGAAGAATGATGAGGGAGCCTGGTGGTGTGGAACAGATAGACTCTTCTCCGATATCTAAAGTTAGGTGAATGTAGTGGTACCCTCCCACCCCCACCCCCACACCCCACCCCCCACCCCGAGATGCAGTGCAGAAGGAAATAATAGCACCAGTGCACGGCAACCAACCAAACCAAATCATGGACCTAACCCCAAGCAGGGCAGAGGGCATTAATATCATGCCAGAATCTGAAGGGAGTCAGCTGGGGCTCAGGAGCGAGTCTAACTCGGTAGTGGAATTGGCCCTTCAGGAGATAAATGGCGTAAATGCGATGCCAGTAGGTTGGGAAGTGCGAAGGGCCATCGCTAGATGTGAAGGGAACAGAGCTTGTGCCTTGGCCCTAATACAACACCGGAGGTTAGAGGTTGGCTACCTTTGTTGGATATGTTTGCACACAGCCCAACGGTGGACTGCTGAACCAATCACAGAGTGCCTGGTGAGAACTGCTAGCTGCCTGCTTCCACGGGCGGCGACTACCCTGACCCAAATAGGGGGAGCAATTAGAGCAAATCTCGCATCACTACCTGAACTCAAGTCTAACTGCAGTCCCAAGGCTGACACACTGCCCACCACAGCCTTCCATATAGTGGAAGGCAGGGGAGAAATGGGCAAAAATCAGGGGAGACTCCATTTGGGGATCTCCCAGTGTACTATGACACTGTACTTGAACAATGACTCTTGCTCAGCAACCTACTCAAGTGGTACAATCATCAACATTACTTGTTCTTTTGTCAATAATCAGAACATGACGGCGGACATATGGGCCTGTGGAGAGAGAGTGTACCATCACGTCCCCCTCGGATGGAAGGGGTGCTACTACCCCACGGTCCTGTCTACTGGCACGACAGAGATCATCCCAAAGGCCAGTAATGGGCAAACCCGAAGAGACATCCCATGGCATTGGAATTGGTACGCACTCGCCGACCCCTGGACTACACCAGGAGCAAATATTGGGTGGTCTATTGTCTTGGGAGCAGGTACAATGGTGGCAATAAACAAGGTTAATGGCCTGGCATATACTGTATTACTGTTAGTAAATAAGATGGAGGAAGATCTAACGCTCATTAATACTGAGTTAACGGAAGTAAGGGAAGCAGTGATACAAAATCGATTAGTACTAGACAAATTAACGGCCGAGAGAGGGGGCGTCTGCAAAATGTTAGGTACCTCATGCTGTTTTAATATTCCTAATGAGTCCCAGAATATCACTAGTGTAATAAATCATATGAAGGTGGCAAGAAGACCGCCTCCCACAGCAGATGACTCCTGGTTCCAATGGCTTACCTCCCTTTGGGGAGAATAGGAGTATTGGATCCTACATGTTCTACTAGTTGTAGGACTGGTCTTACTCATAGTTCTTTGCATAGGACCCTGCTTGGGTACCTGCCTACAGCATTTGCTTATGAGTGCAGTGGGACACCAAATGGTAAACCTATCTGAGGTCCCACAGCAGGAAGATCTGATTGCATGGATCCCACCATACCGTAACGTTGAAGTGTGTGACGTGTGAAAATGGGCTGTGTAAAGGGAACACCAGAGCAAGTGACGATACCACCAGAAAGCTGTGTTACAAGTAGATGGTGTCTGAGGAAAGGCCTGGTGCTCCATAAGCAGTTTGATGTATAGCTATCTGGCTCTGTATTTTTTTTTGTCATTGTTGTCATAAAATGTCAAAAAGGGGGGGAAAATTAACATTTATTGTGAAATCTATTAAAGCATAGGGAAACAAAGAAGTAAGGGCCTGACTGAAACTAGGGGCAAATATTGCAGGCAGACAGAAAAAATGTAAAGGCAAGCCGACCTAACAACAGACTTACAAGGCCTGTTAAACTGACCTAACAGCAGACTTACAAGGCCAGTTAAACTGACCTAACAGCAGAATTACAAGGCCAATTAAACTACCATATTAACAGTCAAGGTATGAGAAAAACAACTCCATATATGGAAAGGAACTCGAATGCTCCAGGCCACTGACCTTGAGGTGTTGATAAGAAGAAGCAAATTATAGTATAAAGGGAATATGTGAAAGCTATCAGGCCCTTTACATGAGGTGTCCTGCCAATGTATCGGGTTCCTTTGCAGAGGTCTAAAGTAAACTTTTTCTTTGCTCTTCCTAGCATTTGAGTCAAATCGATTTAATTTTTACAACAGAAGTTAAATAGCAGTTCAATTATCACAAATATTAGCGAGGTTTAGGAAGATTTGTAGCTCAGGTTGAGGTTCTGGTTGTAGGTTTGCTTGCTGAGCTGGAAGGTTCATTTTCAGACATTTTGTCACCATTCTCGTTAACATCTTCAGTGAGCGTCCGGACGAAGCACTGCTGATGACTCCTGCATTCTATTTATATGTTTGGGTTTCTTTGGGTTGGTGATGTCATTTCCTGTGGTGATATCATTTCCTATGGCAATGTCATTTCCTGTTCTTTTTCTCAGCAGGTGGCAAATTGGGTCCACATCAATGTATTTGTTGATAAATTTCCTGTTGGAATACCATGCTTCTAGGAATGCGCGTGCATGTCTGTTTGTCTTGTCCTAGGATGAATTCCCTTCCTCATCTGTATATAAGGATACTAGTGAGAGAGGGTTATGTCGTTTTGTGGCTAGTTGATGTTGATGCAACCTGGTGGCTAGTTTTCTGCCTGTTTGTCCAATGTAGTGTTTGTCTAAACTAATAGCACCTATTTGCAGAATTCACTGGACAAGCTCTCATATATTGTCTCCTCGACTGTACTTACTGGCCTACTGTTGTTCATTGCTGAGGTGTACATACTGTCAAGTTTGTTGTTTCTATAATGGAATAGTTCTCAGCAGAATGGCTGCTTCCTGAATCTGCTTAAAAGGTTCTTCCAGTGTAGAAGTGATTGGCTGTCTCACTCAGCCTTTGTGGACAAAGCTGAACACTTCAGGGGACCCTCCTCATATTAGCCTAAGTTTTTTTCCAAAATGCCTGGGAAGTAAGACTGTATTAAGAGTCAAAGAAACCACATTAGAACTGCATCAAACACGGCAGTGGTGATAGAAGCAGCAATCGAAGGAAGATGGTATCTTTTTTCTCAGATATATCTGATGAACCATGAGGCAAGACTGAGCAGCAACTAGACAAGTGTGAACTAAATGGTGAAGTGAAACAATTCATTAAGATTGATAGTTAAATACACACCAATGGACTAAGAATAAACAATGTACTCCCTTCCTGACCATGATGGGAAATATAGCCAATACCGTTGGCATGATGGTATATGTGATTAATTCTATGGGAACCTTGCCAAGGATGTACATTTTCAAAATGAACAACCTTCACAGATTAAATCAACAATCTTTATGGTAATAAATAAAAGACTGCTCAAAGTGATAACAAGTATCCCAGAGCTAATGGGAACATGAAAGGGACACCTACAGAGCAAGTAGACTGCTGTTTAGTGATGAGGATATGTGGTGTAGGGGCAAAAATAGTCAATTTCAGGTGAAATGTAAAAACATCATAATGACATTTGAGAATTAAGACAATGAATTGTCATGCCGGCTGTGTGTTGGAGAGAAACATTGGTAGACTTTAACCAACTGTGTCTCTTAGCATATGATTGCAAAATGAAGTCTTATAATTGCTGAAATTAAGTCTCAAAGTGGCTGTTAAACAATCACAACAGGGCTAAAAGGATCTATAAACGATTTGTTAAAGACAGTGGTTTACTAACTAACCTGATTTGTCGTGAAATTGATGAAGACTTCCAGAAATGAAGTAAAGCCTACTCCAAAGATGCAGCATGTCTGCATAAACTCAGTGGCCTCAACTCTTTCCAAAATCCTTGGATGTGTTTGAACAACTGATGACAGCACTTAGATAGGGGGTATGGAAGACAGAATCTAAATTGCCCTAGGTCTCCATCTGGAGCAATTGAACTCCAGACCAGTACGTCATTATCAGGCAAAGTGTCGATGTTATCTAAGTAGATTTCCAGTTAGTCCTATCAGCCTCTAATATTAATTCAATCTTGAGAATTTTGTTGTTAAGTGAGCTCTGTCTAGCTTGGGCTTCCAATAGCCAGTCATCCTGATATGTTTTATCTAAGGTTCAATGAGATTCAGCATTGAGAGGTGAGCCCTTTTGAACTCTCAATGAAATTTTTCTTGATTTAATACAGTCAGAGCAAGAACTGAGCTTTGTATGGGTGAGTCAGCATACAAGACAGGCCAGGCACAAAATACAAAGCTCAGGAACAATTCACTATAATTTCAAAGCCTGGTCTGAGTCTGTCAGTGTGCTTGATTCAAAGATAAACTACCTCAGCAGACAAGAAATCTTCCAAAAATGAGGAAAAGGTGGAAACTAAAATTTTGAAGTGCTGGTGTTATCATACAAGCAAGTGTGATGCAGGAGACAATATTGTGGCGCAGGAGTCAGCTAACACTTTCACTGTGGCAGATGTAGACATTTATAGCTGTGTTGTAATGTGAAATCACCTGTTTAAAAGTAAATCACACCAATCAGCTCGAGAACAAAGGAGAGTTCAGCAAATTAGCAAGAGGACAAGAATGCCATTGGCATTGCAGCGCAAGATGATGATCTGAACCAGGATTACTGTTCAGTAGCCTTGAATGTTTGATAAAAAGGTTCAGTGCCATTTCCAGGGTTTGAGGAAAAGCCTGCAATACAAAAAGCGTGGCAATTACCTCCTCTTCTCTGCCAACTGTGAGAGATAGTACTTGAGATATTGTGTTATATGGTATCTTTATTGACTCACTCACCAGCTATCAATATTCATTAATACCAGGTTCCATTCATTCATAACCCTTTACTAACCCATTATTTACTACATTCATAAAAACCTGGTTCTGTAGTATATTTTACTATCCAAACTTAAAACAACCGTTTCTAATCAAAACAACCCTTTCAAATACATGACTACATTTTTTACCTTATCAACCCTTGCTACAAGCAGCATTTACCTCTGGATAAATGTAGTATACAGAACAATACCATCCCTGTCAAATCTCCAAAATATATTATAACATTAATCAGCCTCTACCAACCATCTCCTAGAGCTGAATAGATTCTCCAGTTAGTAAGTAGCTGTTAAATACCTTTTTAACTGAGCCATAATCCCTTTAAGAAACTAACTGACAAAACAACACTCAGCAAGAATGAAACTCACACCAGCAAATAATAAATAAATCTCAGAACCCAGCTGCAGTAATCAGTTTAGTGTCCTTTATTCTTTTATTCAGTACAGGTATAATGTCTAACCTATTTAGAGAAAATAGGTCTAGTATTTTTATGAACATTTACTAATTAAAAAAAACAAAAGGACTAACATATCTTAATTAATCAAGCAAACCGGACAGACACCCTTAATCCCATCAGAAGTAACAGCCAGCATTTAGCACATGTTTTAATCCATCTCCTGTTTGCCAGGACAGAAGACCTTCAAACCTTTGTGTACTATAGATAAAAACTGTAACACCATAATAATGGGATTTTAATATAATAAGAACTGTGTACAAAGAAGCTACTGTAAGAACTGTATTTCGGGATTCTATTGCTGCCTCAAACTGAATAAAAGAGGCCGTTCTTGCCACTCACCAATTCCGGTCATTATTTGAACACAATCCCACACAACGTAATTGCTAAACTCTTCACTGTATCACCTTACTCTCAATCTATCAGTGTAATTGCATCCACTTACCATGAAGGCTCCTGCCCCACCATTCTCACTATTGTCTGCAACACCTTTCCTCTTCTGCTTTTTTCCCATCCAGTTTCCACAACACTAACACTGGTGTTGCCTCCTCAATCGTTCAGTGTGCCTTTCCCCTACATGTGCCAGATTAACAGCTATACCATCCACTTTCATCTCAATTATCTCTACCCCACCCCCTTTCCTCATTACAGAGAAGGCAGCCCATAACAGGGCAGAGAGAGTTCCTGAACGAGTGGTGGCATGTCCAGCATTTATATCCTTACCTGCAATGAGGAGAGAATCGTGGTCCTTGCAGAACTGAAAATCACTTCAGTGAAAATATAAATCTCTAAACGGATTTTCATTGATTCTTCACTATCCTTGTATGAGCCTTTTGATGAAGTGAATATTTAATCTGCAGTCTCCCTATCATCTCTTCATAGTAATACTAAAAATCGTGACACAGAAGAGTCTCAAGCTGTCATTGGGCTGCGATTGCAATCAAATAGTGATATTCTTCAAACTTGATGGTATAACTTCACTATTCAATAGTCTTTCATTTTTGGGTCTTCTCTTCATCTGGAGGTCAGTGTGAAAGAGATAAAATCATCGAGTCAAATGGAAATGGTACCTTCTTGATGTTCATCAACTGTCTTCATCCTATTACAGCAACTCATCGGCCACTTATCCTTTTCATGCTATGAGTTTTAGATATGTTACCAATGTTACTGGTCTTTTGTTTCAGCTCCATGGTTCCAGGCCAGCTTTCCTCCTGTCCTATTCCTATACCACCTTGAAATAGTGAGAGATCTCCATAGCGCTGAATTCTGTGAACAATAGACTTTGGATGGAAATTGTAGCACTGTAAGCACACTTAGCCTTACAGGGAATACATTGATTTGGATGTTTCTACTAATAATGTTAAGAAAATACTTATGGTAGGAAACTGGAAATATTTGGGTGAAGATCAGGTTTGACAATGGAGATGAACATTGGGGTAAGCTCTGATGGCATTGTGTTCTCAGTAAGCATGTGTTAGTGCTTTATTAATAAGGTGAACCCTGTAGAACTTGGAGTATGCTGATCTGCAGCCTTCCAAACATTCACATTGTAATAGAAATACAAATGCTAAAACGTCTGGCCTGAGCTTTTATTAAATCCCAAAGAACCCACATTGGAAGCAAACCAAACAACAAGCATCTAAGAAATACCACTCTGCTCTGCCATTCAATATAATCATGGCTGAACTTGGGTTTCAATTCCAGTTTCCTGCCAACTCCCTAAGTCCCTTAATTTCCTGAGCAACCAAACATCTGTCTTTACTGGCTTTAAATAGATTTCACAATGGAGCATCGACAATCCTCTGTAGTAGAGAATTCTATAGGTTTACAATACTTTAAGTGAGGTAATTTCTTCTCATCCCAGCCATAAATATTCAGCCCCTCTAATGTAACACTCTGCCCCGTGGTGCATAAGAACATTAAAAAATAGAAATATTGGTAGGTCATTCAACATTTTGATCTTGATTCCACCATTGCATCAGGATACCATTTTTGCACACAATTCCCTTATCACTTGATATTTTTTGAACATACCTTTAAACACCTTTGAACATAGTCAATGACTGAACCTTTTGGGCAGAGAATTCCAAGGATTCATTACACCCCGGGTGAAGAAATTTTTGCTTATCTGAGTCTTAAATGGTTTGTTCCTTATTCTGAGACTTTATCCCTTGGTCTAGACCCCAAAACCCCAACTCAGGGGAAATATCCTTTCATCCATCTACCCTTTTGTTCCCTGGAAGAGTTTTCTGTGTTTAAATGAGAGATCACCCTGTAATTCTTCTAAGATCCAGAAAATAAAGGCCTAGTCCATTTAATCATTCTTTAAAGAACAAACCCTCCATCCCAGGAATTAGTTTGGTGATCCTTGGTTGCATTCTCTTTGTGATAAGTCCTTTGATAAGGACAAAGAGCACACAATCATCCAGGTGTGGTCTCACTAAAGCTGTAAGCAACTGTAGTGAGATATCTTTATTCCTTTGCTCAAATCTTCAGGAAATAAAGGCCAAAATACCTTTTACCTCCTTAATTAATTGTTGTGCCTGCATGTTAACCTTCAGTGACTTGTTGACAAGTGCATCCAAGTCTCTTTGACATTCAACTCTTCCTAGTCTATCACCAACAAGAAATTTTTTCTGTTTCTGTTTAAAATGGATAATTGCTCATTTTTCCACATTGCCTTACATTAGGGTTAAGATTGCATATAGTATTCCACCTGCAGGAGCAAATTACTGCAGATGCTGGAACCTGAACTGAACACAAAATATGCTAGAGATCACAATGGGTCAGGTAGCATCCATGGACAGTAAACAAGCTAACATTTCGACGAGATGTTATTCCTTCAGTTTGTGCTATGATTTCCTGGAGCACTGCAGCATGCTGAGGGCAGATAAGTGGGCATGTGAGCAAGACACTGTATTAAAATGACCTGCTTCCCATGCACTTAACTTCTCCAAATCCCTTTGAAATTTCGCTGCATCTTTCAAACAACTCACACTTCCACCTAGTTTTGTATCATCTGCTAATCTGAAATATTACATTTAATCCCCACACATAAATCATTGATACAGTGTGTGAACGCTAGAAATGATCCTTATGGTTCTGCATTGGTTATAGTCCAATAACTAGTCCTCAATCTATGCTAGTATATTACCCCCAAAACCAAGTCCCTCATTACCAACCTTTCATGGATAACCTTCTCAAAATTACCATGGTTAGCACAGATGCCTCACAGTGCCAGCAATCTGGGTTCAATTCCAGCCTTGGGTGAATGTCTGTGTGGAGTTAGCACATCTTTCCCGTGTCTGCATGGATTTCCCCTGGGTGCTCTAGTTTCCTCCCCCAATCCAAAGATGTGCAGATTAGGTGAATTGGCCAAGCTAAATTGCCCTTAGTGTTCAGGGATGTGTAGGTTAGGTGCATTAATCAGGTGTATTTATGTCCTTCCTTAAATTAGGAGAACAATATTGTATCCATCACTCAAGATGTTTTCTCACCAGTGTCATGTATAACTGAAGCAATAACCTCACTAATTTTATACTCAATTTCCCTTGCAAGAAATAGTAATATTCTATTAGTTGACTTAATTACTTCTTGCACTTGCGCAACAAACAATAACATTCCAATAACTTTCTTAAATACTTGCTGCACCTGTAGTCAAGCCTTTTGCAATTCATGCAGTAGGGCGCCCAGATCCTTTTGCATAATAAAATATAAAACTGAAACAGAAGAAAGTCATTGAGCCTGCTCTTCCATTCAGTAAGGTCATGGCTGGTATGTTTGCGTTTGGAATTCCACAAAACCATCTTCCCTTACTCACCATTGATTTCCTTGACCACCAAGGATCAATTCACCTCTGCCTTAAAACTATTCATTGATCCAATTTTAACTGCTTTCTGAGGCAGAGAATTCCAAAATCACACAACCCTCAGGGACAAAACAGTACTCCTCCTCTCAATTCCAAAAGTGCAACCTGTAATTTTAAAAAGTTACCCCTTAATTCTAGACTCACATACAGAAGGAAATATCCTTTCCATATTCACGTTGTGAAGACTTTTCAGGATCTTATACTCTTCAACATAGTCATTTATCACTCTTCAAAACTCCAGTGGAAACAAACCTAGCCTGACATCCAATTCACATAAGATGAGCCTACTTATTCCAAACTAATCATATCATATGAGTAAAATTCCTCTGAACTTCCCACAAGACATTTGCATCCTTCCTTAAATAAGGAGACTCAAACTGCATAGTATTTGAGATGTGGTTTCACCAATGCCCTTTATAACTGAAGCAGAACATTCTTACTTATACTGCTGGTATACTGCTATTGAAAGAAATTAGTTACTGAAATGATGTATTTTAGTTACATCATTTACTGCAGTCAGTCTTGGAGACAAAATCAAGTAACTGATTTCTTGTGGGAAGTTCAGAGGAATTTTACTCATATGATATGGTTAGTTTGGAATACGTAGGCTCATCTTATGTGAATTGGATGTCAGGGCACCTCCAGGGTCTCAGGACGTCACGAAGCATTTTCCTGGCAATGAAGTACTTTTGGTATGTAGATATTGTTGTAATGCAGAAACACACAAACCAGATTTTTCACACAGCAAACGCCTGCGCATCAATGTGATAATAACTGGATAATGTGTTTGGATAAATATCAGGCAGGGCACAATGGATAATGCCCTTGTACTTTTATAAAATAGAGATTTTCTCTACATGAAAGGTCAGGTAGGGGTCTAATTTAACATGTTAATCAAAAGGCAAATGCATACCTGAACATTTTCCATGAAAATTAATAAATCCCAAATATAGCAATGAAGTGCCTTAATAGATGTGCAGATACATTGAAAAAAAAAGGAACCTGACAGAACAGCCATCTGGAATTTTTGAAGGGCTTGAAAGCAAATTAAGATATTTTCTAATCAACCTACTCAGACACATCATTGCACAACTCTGGAACAGATGGGGTTGAACATGAGCCTTCTGGCTGAGAAATAGGAGCACGACCACTGCACTATAAAAGCCATCAATTGACAACAAATTAACATCCATGTTCCAGACTGGGCATCAGCTAGAATTATAAAGTCATTTGTTCCTGCTAACATTGCATGAAACTATTTCCTGCACCATCCAATTCCCATTAAATATCCGACCTGGGAAATTGCATGGATAATATACAGCTATAAATTAATGTGTTCTGATAACTGCACATTGGAAATTTTATCATTGTAATGATAATATTTAAACTTTTTGTATTACAACATACATTTATCAAGAAGAAAAAACATGGTCACAATTTTAATGTTGCACCAAACTGGGACTTCTGAAAGCAAACATAGAATCCCTACGTGTGGAAGCAGGCCATTGGGCCCATCAAGTCCACACCAACCGCCTGAAGAGCATCACACCCAGACTCACCCCCTACCTTATCCCTGCATTCTCAATGGCTAATCCACATAATCTGTACATCCCTGGACACAATGGGCAATTTAGCATGGGCAATCCATCTAACCTGCGCATCTTTTTGACTCATGGGAGGAAACCTACACAGACACAGGGTAGAATCAAACCCAGGTCCCTGGCGCTCTGAAGCAGCAGTGCTAACCATTGAGCGACCGTGCTGCCATATAAGTCAATCATGTATAGCAGTAGCAGTTAAGTGTGGCTGGACCCTGAAAGGAATATGATGACAGATGTCACAGATCCGTGGACTGAATGCAAAGCATAGAAGACCCTTGCATCATTACTACACCTGCTGCTTCTTGCCTCGATGGCTGCAGTCTGCCCTCCTAGGGGCAGTAGATCAGTTTATTTCCATG